>NC_090932.1:269833305-270525039 GCF_040938575.1 Ambystoma mexicanum | reverse complement strand
AGCACCCGGAACGGCACGTGCGGCGCCACCCAGGTGATGACCCCTCTAGCATATGCCGAGTACGTGGTACCCACTACCTTGCCCTTCCACTTCCTCCTGACCACCTCCAATTTCTCCCTGGTGAGGTGGGTCTCTTGTAACAGGGCTATGTCTATCCGCATCCTCTTCAGGTATAGCATTACCTTGTTCCGCTTGAGGTAACTATTGAGGCCTCGGACATTCCAGGTAGCTATGCGAAGACTATCCGATGCCATCGGTTTGGTCTGTATTCAGCCCCGCCCTCCCCACAATACCCCCTTGGTCTAACGCTCCGCCGGCTCTTCCGCCCTTGATCCCCGTCCCCCCTCCCTGTTTCCCAACTACACACCACAGCAAACAACCCCTCCCATCCCAACAAAAGCCCAGCTCCATCCCTGGATCTCAGGCCCACCCGCGTCTGGTCCTATCCCGTATTCAAGGAGTAGGACCCCGTGGGGCGTCGCTGATCTAACAGCGACCTAACTAACTAGATATGTTACTACTGGGGACAAAGGAAGCCTCCTGGAGCTCCCAACCAAGTAACCACGGGTAGGCACGCCCAATGGGCCAGCCAGTCAGCACCACATCATACGCATCATATACCGTATAAATTACTATATTCAAGTCCCAATGTCTCGGCCCCATTGCCCCAGGCGACTCAGCCGTAAGCTACTTATCTTCCGTAGTCTCTGCCTGGATGCCCGATTCTTGAGGACTGGCCAGCGCGTCTAGCCAGTCCATTGCTTCAGTCGGTGTTTCAAAGAACAGGGATCTGTTTCTGTAGAAGACTTTCAATTTGGCCGGGTAGAGTAGCATGTAGCGATGACCAGCTTCACGAAGTCTCCTTTTCACCGCCCCGAAGTGCATCCGACTCCGCTGCACTTGTAGCGTGTAGTCAGGGTAGGCCGTGATCCTGGCCGATCCTCTGTCAATCGTTCCCCCTTTTCGAAAGAATTCAAGAATCTTTTCACGATCTCGGTAGTTCAGAATTTTCGCGATCACCGGCCGCGGGGGCGCCCCAGGAGGCGGCCTCCTGGTTAGGGCCCTATGCGCCCTCTCGACTGCAAACCCCTGGGTCAGTACCCCGCCGGTGATCTCCTGCAAAAACATGGATTCCACAAATTCCGTGGGGTCTGGCCCTTCCGTTCCTTCAGGTAGGCCCACGATGCGAATATTGTTGCGCCTGGCACGTCCCTCCGCCTGCTCCGCTCTGTCCTCCAGGTTGCCCACCCGTTGCACAAGGGCGTGTAGTTCCTTTTATGAGCAGCGCAGTCTGCCGTGTTCGTGGCCGTCTCCTTCTTCATGGTCCCCGTGCGCTCCGAGATCGCCCTCACATCCAGTCTAAGCAGATTCACCTCCTCCTGGACGGCACCGATCTTAAGGTTTAAGCCTTCCTGTAGCTCTTTCATGGCGAGGCCCAACTTGGTCTCCCATGACATTTTTGAGTCCGCAATCGCCGCCAGCACCTCCTGTATCGTGCCCGGTGACTCCGCGGCCGTCACGGGGGTCTCTTTGTTCTTGCCTCCTTCCGCCCCTGAGGGGGACTTGGCGTAAGCCTCCATCGTGGGCTGTTTGGCCTTGGGTTTCACACCTCTCGTAGACATGTTGTTGTATGAGTCGGGCGGGGGCCCGTCCCGCCAGGCACCGGGGGGAAGTCACGCCAATCAATGCTCAAAGCCTGGCCCACCACACCATGGGGCATCCAACACGCCCGGAGCACCCCAACCACCGGGCCCACGGTCCCGTCGTCACAGCTACATCCATTCGGCTCTCCAGCTCGCTGGGCCACCGTGCGTCCTAGGCGGCGCTCACGTGTATTAGTCTTCAAGCAAAGGGACCCATGGGATCGCGACCCTGACTTCACGATCCTCGGTGTTCGCAGCGTGTCGCCGCCATTTTGTCTTGTCCGCCTGCTCAGGGCTCGTCCCAGTCAATCGCATTTATTTCGGTTTCTGGGCCTCCCAGACATCACAAACTTTCACCGGGTGTAGTGGTGGCATTCCCACACCTGGACATCGATTTCCAGCGTCGGCCGGCCCCCGTGGACGTACCCCTCCATCAGGATCAAAACAGGATCAGCGGAGCTCCTCTAGAGTGCGACCCCTTACATGGCCATCCAAGCCACGCCCCGCCTGCGCCGCACACTTAGAAACTACTCTTGTTACACTGATTCTCATCTAAAGGGTGCACACTGAGATATTACAGTGATCTACTTGACTGCGCCGCACACTTAGAATTGCTCTTGTTAGCCTGACTCACATCTAGAAAGTTCCCACTGAGATACTACTGTGATTTATTTACCTGTGCCACACACTTAGAAATTGTTCTTGTGCATGCATGGAGATGGGTTATGAAAAGGGTAGGAATAGAGCGTCCGTTTGACCCGGGCATTCGGTTGTGGCAGATTGAGGTACTGGCGCCTACGTGCGATAAGTCCATAGAAAGTAATTGGAGAGAGGAGGGGATTGAAACATTTGGGATTTGTACCATGAGGGGAACTTCATGTCTCAGGAGGTGTTCTGGGGGATGATGGGCAGGGGTCTTCAGCGCACATTGCAGTATTACAGGTTGAGGGCAGCCTTTAAAGAATGGTCTCTGTTGTTCCCGGAGGTCCCTCAGACCACACACCTTCTGCAATACATTCGCACTGTCCAGGGATGCAGAGGCGTGATATCGACAATATATAAAATGATACTGGCAGGTACTCACTATGAACCCCCTCCAAGTAAGGGTTACTGGGAGAGTGACAGCGGGGTCATACTTGATGCTGCGCAATGGGGAAGGATATGTGAACTCACGCATACAGGGGCGTTCAGTTTGAGGCTACAATTGATTCAACTTAAGACGCTTCACAGGGTATATGTATCGCCAGCGAGGGCGCATAAAATTGATGCAACCAGATCTGCTGCCTGCCCTAGGTGCAGGAAGGATCAGGCGAACTTGATCCATATGCTGTGGGAGTGTGTGGTCCTGGGCCCCTTCTGGGAGGGAGTGTTCAAGGCTGTGGCGGCAGTGCTAAGGCTGAATGTTCCGCGGGCGATGTTGTGTTGAAGGTTGTGGTCGTCCCCGGGTCTGCCTGTGAAATGTCAAAAAATGTTGGCATCCTGTATGATCATTGCCAGGAGATGTATACTACTGAAATGGACGCGTTCCTCCCCCCGGAGGTTAAAGTGTGGATGAAAGACTTGCTCCGGCTGAGCGATTCAGAGAAAGACTATGCTGCTGTGTGTGGGATGCGGAATAGACCAAAGGACATATGGGGTCCGCTGACGGCATATCTGCTGACCAGGGATGTAGATGGGGACGATACACTACCGCATCTGGGTATTGGTGGAGTAGGGGGAAAGGGCGTCTTGGCAGGGTGTATTAAGTAACTCTAGGAGGTTGCATGATGTATAAGGCGGGGACTCTGCTATTGGGCTCCTGGTGCATTATTGTATTCGTGATACGGCCTGTGATGTTGATGTGAACCCGTTAATAAAGTTAATAAAGAGATGTTAAGAAAAAAAAAAGAATTTGTTCTTGTTAGCCTGACTCACATCTAGAAAGTGCCCACAGAAATATTGCTGTGATTTATTTACCGTTCTGCACACTTAGAAACTGTTCTTGTTAAGATTGATTCACATCTAAAAAGTGCCCACTGAGAGAATACTGTGATTTATTTATCTCTGCTGCACACTTAGAATGATCTTGTTACATTGATTGACATCTAAAAAGTTCCCACTGAGATAGTACTGTCATTTATTTGCCTGTGCCGCACACTTAGAAATGATTAATGGTACACTGACGCGCACCTAGAATTCCCACCTTGTGATAGTACTGCGATTACTGGCCTGCGTCCTCCTCTAGGAGAACTGTGTTTTTTCGACCTGTGTCGCATGCTACTGCATCTAGACTTCCATCCTACTGTTGCCCCTCTTTGGCCCTCTCTCACTGTTCTGGTTCCCAGATTTTAGACGCAAGTTCTACATCCAAGGCCACTGCTTCTACTGTTACAAGTATATCAATCTCTAGGTGCTACCCTAACCTCCCCCGGGATGGAGACCCCATCTTAACAAAGACCTCCTATCCAACTCGTCCTGATCCCTGGCTTTCCTGCACCATACTCCCCACCCCCATTACTCACCCCTCACGGTGCATAGCACCCAACTTCACGACTCAACCATGTATCCTCTGTCTGGTCGCAAACCACGACCCTCATCATACAAGAATACACCCAGACACTGCCTGCCCACTCTCCTACCATCATCCCTCATCCAACTCTAAGATCAGAGGAGTAATCTGGTGCGCCAAACACCTGCCCCCCCTCAAACGCTCATCCCCCACTCCTTATCCCTCCCAAACACATCATCATCCGGTTTCCCTCTGGCATCTATTGAGGCAACCTCATTCCCCCCCGCCAATTATCGAATTCACAAACCAGAGGAGCTCTCTGGCGCTCCAAACAGCGCAAATCCACCTCCACTACCACACCATCCTTGTGCCCACTGAAAAACTCCACACCCTCTCAACCTACCTCCCATGCTGCCCTCTCCCTCCCCCTTAGCCTACTGGAGAACCCCCCACCCCATCAACCTACCTCCCATGCCACCCTCTCCCTCCCCATTAACCCCTCCTTGATGCCTGCCTACAGACCCCCATATCCCTTCCCTTCTCTGAAAGTAGCTTGTTTCGCCCTTGCAAGAACGGTAGCCTTTTCTCCTTCCCCCTCTAACCTCTCTCCCTCTCTCACATTCCTATGGCACCAAAACCCACAAAATACCAGAAATGCGACTGGTCCTCTCCCTCGACCTTCCACACCTCACCACTTCTGCTTCAGTTCAACCTCCCAGCATCTGCCTCCTTTACCCTTAGACACTCCCCTCCCTTCTCTCCCATTTTCCACCCCTTGCTCTTAACTTCTCACCCAGTACACCTAAACCCCTAGCCCCGGCCAGGCTCAATCCAAAAACTACCCGCCTAAACCCCCACACCTCAAATGATCCACTCTCCACCCACCCAACCCCTCACCAACCCCTCTTCTCTCACATAGCTTCCTCCGCCCGCCAACTCTTCCCGCCCCCCATCAACGTAACCCTCTCACCCGACACTCAAAGTCCACAGGCACCCACATCACCTCAACCAGTCCCAACCACCCGGAATAATCCTACCACACCCACCACCCCATTGGGCACCCATGTACGCCAAACTCCCCCTGCGATGAGCATCACGAAAACCACCTCCTCTCACAAAGTCACATGCATCCTTTTTAATGCCTGCTCCGTAGCAAAAAATAGACACAGCATCTTTGACCTCCTATCCTCTGACAATCCCGACCTCATTTGTATCACCCAAACCTAGTTCTCCAGCGACTTTTCCCCAGTAGCGCACAAAGACTTCCCTCCCTGCTTACTCGCTTATTGCCCACAATAGACCCTCCAGAGGTGGCGGAATGGCAATCCTCTTCAAACCACATTTCTCTGTCTCACTCGTCGAATCCCAGACAGCAAATGCCTCCTGTGAATCCCTTCTGGTAAAACTCTCGCTACCATCGAGTTTCAGCCACAGCTTCCTACTCATCCACAGACCCCCTGGATACGACAGACATTTTGCCAACAATCTGTGTGACTCAATAGCTACCATTCAGAGAAATCACCCTTCTCTTACACTCCTGGGAGATATCAATATCTTGTTTGATATGCCCAACAACTCATGACTCATCCACTGGTTGACAGTCTTGATGCGCTCAACCTCTCCCAACATACCACTAGTCCAACCCATTCAGGTGGGCACACCCTTGATGCAATTTTCAGCTCCCATGACCTGGTTTGTATATCCTGTCCCAAACCACTCATCTGGATCGATCACTTTGCCATCCCTTTCTCTATCCACACACCTGCCCCTCCTCCTGCAGCTCCCCCAGCCCCCACCCCTGATCTCAAATGCTGGAACAAAGTCAAGGTCCTCCCCAACCTTGCCAAAGCAGTGCTTCTCCGTCTCCTTGCTACGCTGCCCCCTGATAGACCCTTGACCATCGATTCCTTCGACTCCTGGCTTAATGACTCACTAATTCCTCTCACCCCCTCGTGCCACGCACCCTCACGCAAAGGACCGTCCCCCCAAATGGTTCATGCCCCACCTGAGGAATGTCAAAAAACAAAATAACTCTCTTGTACGCAAATGGCGAGCATCTAAAACCAATCTCAGCCGATCCATGTTTGCCCTGCACCACCGTAATTACAAATCTGAAATCCGAAAGGCCAAAAACGCATATTACAATAAATGAATTATCAACTGTGGCAACCGAAGCAAAGAACTCCACATGATCATATCGGAATTCGTGAAACCTACGCGCACCTCTGCCCAATCTACCCCCACACAATCTCTCTGCGACTCCCTCTCCCTACATTTCTTCAACACTGCACTTGACAGGATGGCAACCCTCAACACCAAACTGTCCTTGCTCTCCCCCTTCCCTTCACCGACCCTTCCTGATCCCATTGCTCCGACACCCACTTTACCTATTTTCGACTCCTTCAAACCCATCTCCAGAGAAGAGTTCCTTGACCTACTATCAGCCAGCAAACCCTTCGGGTCGCCCCTCAACCCCCGCCCCGCCTCTTTCCTGAAAGAAATATTCTCCTCTACCTGCCCAGGAGAACATGCGAGAGTCATACTAAATGACTCCATCACATCTGGCATGTGAAACTGCTTCTAAAAAAGGCATCCCTTGACCCCCCCCCTTGACCCCAAGAATTACAGGCTGATCTCCAACACTAGATTTCTTGCAAAAATCGTTGACTGGATTGCATACTCCCAGCTCAACTCCTCTGTAGAATCCAACAATCTCCTCGACCCCGCACAATCGGGCTTCAGACCGCGTCATGGAACAGAAACCAGTCTGATCTCGATCTGGGATGTCCTCAGGGTCACTGCAGAATGAGGGCTGCGCAGCACTGATTCTCCTCGATCTCTCTGCAGCCTTTGACATGGTTAACCATACACCCCTCCTTGACCGCCTCCACTCCCTAGGAATCTGTGGCACTGCTCTCAAATGAATTGCCTCCTTCCTCTGACATAGGAAACAAATAACTTTCCTCTCCCCTTTTGTCTCAACGGCTAGCTTGGAGAACACTGGAGTACCCCAAGCCGCATGCTTATCGGCTCTCCTGTTCAACCTCATCCACACGCACAACCTCTCCTGTTACAACTACGCTGACGATACACAAATTATCCTAAGAATCCCCAAGACTCGCACCAACCCTCATCCCGACCTTGAAGCTTGCCTCCATGATATTGACCGATGGATGACAAAAAACCACCTCCTTTTGAAACCTGATAAAACCGAAATCATGGAGTGCGGCAGTACAGCTCTTCTCCCACATCTGCTCCGATGGCCCCCTCCCTTGGCCCACCTCCCCGCCCCTTCGATATAGTCAAAAACCTAGGCTGCACTATGGGCTCAGGCCTAACCCTCTCCTGTCAGATCAACAGCGTGTCAAAATGCTGTCACTACCACCTCAAACTTCTCAGACGCATTTTTCCCTACCTTTCCTACCCTAACAGACTTGCCCCAGTTATGTCTATTGTGATGTCGAGACTGGACTATGCCAACTTCCTATACCTGGGGGCACCGGCCTACCAACTCAACAAACTCCAAAGAGCCCAAAAAGATGCATCAAAACTGCTCCTCGCCCTGGGACACAGAGACCACATCTCTCCCGCTCTCCGAACTCTCTGCTGGCTCCCAGTCGGACGAAGGGCCACCTTCAAGACCTATGCATCATTCACCAAGCAGTGCACAAGACCGGCACAACGTACATACAAGAGAAGATAAAACCCTACCTCCCATCTCGCATCCTAAGATCAAGCACTGCCCTATTTCTAGTGATTCCAACCTCTAACTCCGTCACGATCGGAGGATCTGCCTTCTCAACCTTGGCCCCACCTCTGTGGAACTCACTCCCCCCACATATTCGACACACCTAAGACTATATGACCTTCCGTAATGCCGGCTATGAGCATCTGAGGCGACTAAGACCTGCAACCCGAGGACAAATGCTCAATGAGAACCTAAGCAATGACGCCACTGAATATGCTAATTAAAGTCACTATTAAGCAAATATGCGCTTGAAATCCGGAATAGCGAGCTCCTTCGATTATAACTCCAATAAAACACTCGCCTCCCATATCACTATGCTTACTCTCTACTCTACACCAACACACAATTAGAGTGCAGCTACACCCCTCGATCAATTTCGGCCTAGCTGCTCACATACAAACATTACTCCATCATTCTAATAAAATGCAGCTGCATCCCACGAAAACTGGCCTAGCTGCACACATAAGCGTCCTACACAGGCCTAACACAGCCAGAACCCAGTCTTGGTGTCCATCCTCCAGAGCGCACACATTGAACTGATATCAAATACAACCACACCTAATGCTAGGCTGCAGCTACCATTAGGCAATTGCATTGGCTGCCCACATATTTGGTGCACCCAAGCACCCTATGACACCTTACTCTCTAAACTGACCTGGACTGCGGTCCCCAAGGGCGTTCAACGGTATCCCTACATATTATCCCCACCAAAAATATCACCGTACATATGGTCGTCTGTCTCGCCATAGGCAATATTTTTGGGGGGATAATGTGTGGGAGCAGAGGGTGCAGGGGTGTCCCCCGCACATTTAAAAATAATGTGGGGGTGTCCCCCGCAGGGTCCATGGCCATAATTTTGTATTGCAATATTTTTCTGGGGATATTAATACATGGAACGCGTTCAACCTACCAGCGCTTTGAGGTCATACCAATGATATATAGAGCGCTATATAAATGCCAAAAAACAACATAATTTCACAGTTTGCCCGTTTTATCATTGGGATCTCCAACCGCACCATCCCTCACCGCTTTCTGAACTGGTTTCCTCTTAACAATCTCAGTTCTTTTTGGAAGCTTCACCTCCTCCAGAGATTTTCCCGTAATTACCTCTCTACAACATATTTCTTCAACCAGTACGTTTGCAGAGATCTCATGATCGTCCTCATTTGGAGCCTTGTGTGTCTCCTCATTTCTTTATGTTGGTACAGCTTGTTTGTATCAGAGTCCCCTCCTTTACATATGTTTGAACTCATATTTGCTTGTTCAGCAGTGCACAGATCTTTTGTGTCTTCGTCCATTTTGCCCTAAGTTGTTGCGTCCTTAAGCCCAAAGCCAAATGTAACTCCTGGTACGACTCGGATCTCGCCACCCTAAAACGCAAGTGCAGGGTTGCAGAGAGGAAATGGCGTGCTTCATGTTCATCCTCTGACAAACTGGCCTGCCGCCTGCTCCAAAGGCAGTACCGGCTCTCCGTTCTCACCAAGAAGAGAGCCCTTATCCAAGCCCGCATCTCTGCGGCATCAAACAACTCCGCCGAACTCTTTAAAATCTGCAAGGAGCTGGCCAACCCTGTTGCAGTCTCTACCTCTCCTGTCCCCTCCCAGGCCCTCTGCACTGGCCTCTCACTTCATCTCTAAAACTCAGGACATCCTGTCCTCGCTCTCCTCCTTTCACCTCCCTTCCTCCCTACCCGGCCCTTCCTCTGGCCCTCCTGCGGTCACCCCTCAACCCTCTTTCTCTGCCTTTCCACCTTTCTCTGCTGACGAGGTTTCCAGACAAGTCCGATCTATGAAAGTCTCGTCTAAACAGGTTCACCCCTGTTCCTCCAAAACTATCAAGGACCACATCGACTCCCTGGCTCCTGCCCTGGCTGACTTTTGCAACCACTCCTTCGCCTCTGGAGTCTTCCCTTCCCCCTCAAGCACTCCCTTGTGCACCCTCTTCTCAAGAAACCCTCTTCCGACCCCTCCTGCCCGGCTAACTATCGCCCTATCTCCATCACTCCCTTCCTGGGCAAGCTCCTGGAGAAACTGGCCATCTCCCAGCTTAACCTCCATGCTGAATCTGTTGGTAGTCTTCATGACCATCAATCTGGCTTCAGAGCTGCCAGAAGCACGGAAACTGCTCTCCTGAACATCCGTGAAGACCTGCTCTTGAACCTTGATTCCAACACTCCGTGTGTTCTCATTCTGCTCGATCTCTCCTCTGCCTTTGACACTGTCAAACATGCCATCCTGCTCAACCGTCTCCGGGAAAACCTGGGTATCACTGGTCAGGCTCTGGCGTGGTTGACCTCTTTCCTTTCAAATCGACCCTCCCAGGTCCAACTGGGGTCCTTCCTCTCCGACATCTTTTTCTCCACCTGTGGTGTCCCCCAGGGATCTAATCTCTCTCCCTGGCTGTTCAACCAGTATCTGGCACTCCTTGCCCACCGCATCGCCGCTCTCTGCCCTAATTTCCAGTGCTATGCGGACGATACCCAGCTCATTTTCAGGCTACCCTCAGCCTCCCCCTCTCCTTCCCTCATCTCTGACTGTCTGTCTGCTATCCAAGAATGGTGTGCCGCCAATGACCTCTGCCTTAATGCCAGTAAGACTGAGATTCTACTCATCGGTACTCCCACTCCCTCCTTCCCTGTAGCTCTCTGGCCTGCCTCCCTTGGCCCCCTCCCTGCTCCTACCTGCAAGGCAAAAAACCTTGGGGTCATCTTCGACTCCACACTCTCCTTCTCTCCTCATATTTCTGACGTCGCCAAGAGGTCACACTACCAGCTGCACCTCCTCAGAGGTATTCTTCCCTTCCTCTCCTTCCCCCAGAAGCTCACTGTCTCCCGAGCCCTGGTTCTCTCGAAGCTGGACTACTGTAACAGCCTCTATCTTAATCTGCCTGCCTCCACTCTTCGCCCTCTGCAACTCATCCAGAACAGGACTGCGACACTTGTCCTTGGCCTCAAGCCCAGGGACCGTATCTCTCCAGGACTGAAATCCCTACACTGGCTCCCAGTGGCTGCGAGGATAAAGTTCAAAACCCTCTGCATTGTCCACAAGGCCTTCTGGGGCCTGGGTCCTAAATACCTTCAACTCTCTCTTCCCAAATATCTTCCTTCCTGAGCCCTTCGCTCATCCGCCTCCAACTCCCTCAGGGTTAGCCGCTTCTCGAAGCAACGAGCTGGGGGTAGATCTCTCTCCGCGGCAGGGGCCTCCCTCTGGAACAGCCTTCCTGCCTCCCTGAAACTTGAGGAGAACCATCTCCGGTTCCGGAAGCACCTCAAAACCTTCCTCTTTGCTTCTGCTTTCCCTCTCCCTCTCCCCTGCTGAGCGGCTAATTAATTTTCACTGAAGCTGCACTGATCCTGCAATTGGACCACCCTAAACGGCCTCGGTCCTGGGCCCTGCCACTTCCACTTGCACTGATGCCCTGGAACCCCTTTGCACTGCGGGTCTGTCTCTGTATCCCTACAGCCCCCCCTCCCCCAGCACTTGTTCTGCACTTACCTCACACTTGCCACCAGCTGGCCATATTTATTTATTTATTACGTATGCCTCTTACCTTGTACTGCACTTCCCCCCCTCCCCTTCCCCTTGCACTTTTCCCCTCCCCTATCCCTGCACTTGCGCGATCTGAATGACACCTGGCCTAGTAGGATCGTTTTCTGTCTCCCCTTGTACCCCCCTCCCTGCCTCGTCGCGCTTTGAAACACTTGTGTATAGGCGCGTTACAAATACCATATCATATCATATCATATCATGTGGCCCATGTTCTTGAAAGCATGTTGGACACCCCTCTCTTGTGCTGTAGATGTTTCTTTCACAGCCGTGACTTCAGACATTAATAAGGTATTTAACTCATTCAAGCACCTAGAGTTGGAGTGTACTTCCCAGACCACAGTACCATAGTCGTATAAAAGATTGTAACACTAGGTTTAAGGTACTGATCAGACTATCACCAATATCTGTGATATTGTTATCTCCATAGTCTATTGCTGCGGATGGCAAATGAGTTCTATTGCTAGACTGTTGGTGCAATGAGCTTTGGATTGATTCTATATAGCATCCTTATAATGTCGAGGACTCTGGAGCTACACAGGGGCACTAGACAGGGCTGCCATTGTCACCCCTGTTATATGCCTTGGTTATGGAACCGTGGGTGTTGGTGGTACAAGGAACGACAGTATCACAGGGATGCAAATTGGGAATATGAATTACATGATGAGCCTTTTCGCCGATGACGCCTTGCTTTATATTACGAATCCTTGCACATCGGTTCCTTACCTCTTTCAGACTTTTGAGGAATATGGTGAGTTATCTGGAATAAAAATAAAAATAGACAAATCAGTGCCGTTTATGCAGGGGGAATGGATTTAAGACGCAAAAGACTTTGTCAGAGACCTAGGCCTACAGATACAGCAGGAAGGGTTTAGGTATTTGGGGATCAACATTACAAGGGATGACGGCAATCTCTTTGTGAAAAACGATCTCACCCTTTGGAACAGAGTGTGGATCGACTTGCAGCGCTGGGGTAGGCTGAATCTCTTCTAGATGGCGTGCCTAAACTGCATCAAAATGCCGCTCTCCCTATGTTTTTGTTTCTTTTTCAAAGTCTCCCGATGATAGTTCTGCCCTCCTACTTCAGGACAGTGCAAAGGGCTCTCTTGGGTTTCCTGTGGACGGCCTAGGGTGGTCTACAGCACCCTATGGACAACTCTATTGGCACCAGTGACATTGGGAGAATGGTTGTGGGACCTAAAAAAGGAGATACCCAAACGAGTATTGACTGATCCCATCCTGAAAGTATTCTGGTCGGTGTGGAAGGAAGGCAATGCCGCACGCTGGCGCTCGTTGTGGCCCTCGCCGCTTAGCTGCATCTGGGCTACCCCATTGAGAAACCGGATTGACCGACCTAGGGCAGTTCCAATCCTGGTAGAGGCAGGTTTGACCTTGGCTGGGCAGATGTGGCAGATGGGGAATACTTACCCTTGGAACGTTTGGAAGAATGCTTCCACGGGGCAAACTTTCAATATTTCGTTACCTACAGCTTAAGGGGTTGTTGACGGAACAGAAGTGGGGAAACAACTTGAGGCAGGAGCTCACGACATTTGAGAAGGCATTGTTGCAAAGCACAGACACCAAGGGGCATATTGCTAGACTGTACGAGGAGCTTAGGCATAGTGATGTGAGAGGGTCCTGCCAGTGCGAACCAGGTGGGCGGTGGACCTGGACAGGGACATTTCGGATTGTATGTGGACCAAGATATTAAGTTGTCCACAGTATCACTGCAGTATAGGATGCAGG
The DNA here is from genome assembly GCF_040938575.1 of Ambystoma mexicanum. NCBI lineage: Eukaryota > Metazoa > Chordata > Amphibia > Caudata > Ambystomatidae > Ambystoma > Ambystoma mexicanum. The sequence goes on along the minus strand of NC_090932.1, from coordinate 270,511,869 downwards.
CGACAAAAATCATTCACCACTGGCATTATGCCCTGAATGTGCTAGCAAAGATGCACACGGGGCTGTCACAAGATGTTGGAAGCATAGACAATCACAAAGTACCTACCATCATATGTGGTGGGAATGTTCCTGCATACAGCAGTACTGGCAATCAGTTCTGGTGTGACTTGAGGGGGAGGATGGGAGGCGAAGGAAAATGCCCCCCTTAATGTTACCGTTTGGGGTAGATGACCAAGAAAATGTAGTGGAGGAGGAGGGATACATGTAGGTACCTTGTTGGTAACGACGAGAAGCTGCACAGCTCAGGCCTGGAAGAAAAACACGGCACCCACCCAAAAGGAATGGGTCTCAAACATCTGCGCCATATATGATATGGAAAATTTGACGCACTTGATGGATGAGACGAGGACAAATATCGAAGGGGCCTGGCTTCTGTTTTTTGGGAATTATGGACACTAAACTGCCTCGAGAGAACTACTATTGTAATTAAATGTGTGAAATTAGGGACGAGACAATAATGGACTTTAATACAAATGCGTGAGGGTGGGATGGGATGTACAATTCATATGCATCACTAAAGGTTTGGTAGTAATGTGGCTACAAGTTACAGTGTACTACGTAAAAATGTTAAAACCTAATTTGGAAAAAAGAAATGGAAAGTGTTGAACCTGTTCTATTGATAAGCGGGGCATAGGCAAAGATATGGGGTAGTCTGCCATCTGGAATTTTGCAGTTGTGATCCAAATAATGTTAAAGATTTTAGGTATTGGATGCTTTGGTCTATTTTATTAGGGTGGTTGATAGGGGTCAGGTATCGTCTTATAGAATATAAGGTTTATTTAATTTGAATATCATTGTGCTGAGTGAGGAGGGTGTGCACTGGAAAGCACGATTAAAATGTTTTTTCAAAAAATTGTGTAGAGCCATCCTGATGGTTGTTTAAATTTTTGAAAATGCCAATGAAAATAAACAAAAAATACTTAGCAGCAATTCCTAAGGGTCTTGCTCCTTGAAATCGGATCCTATAGCCATATTTCCAAACTGAAGATGAGTCGAATTGCCATTAATTCGTACGTAGGTTATTCATAAAATGGCGTTACTGAGTTTAATTCAGTGGCAGGCAATAAAACCTATGCCATGTCACTCTCTCAGCACCCTTCCACCTACCTGATCTTCGTGGGTTGTTTCTGCTGGAGCCTGGCCATCTCTGCTAAGCCTCATCGTGGCCATATGCCCACACACATTCTAATCCTACTCCGTGATCTCCAATTTTCTGGACTTTGGCCCACCGCAGGCGTTCCCACTACCAGCGCTTTGAGACTATAATAATGGTAAAAGGCGCTTTATAAATGACAATTACAATCCAATACAGTACACTGTCTCTGTAGGGAAACATGACTTAAATATTGATCTGATTCATGCTTCCATTACAGGTCCATCTACGGTCAGGAGAATAGGGCTAGACAATTTGTTGTTTGTTTTTAAACAGGTTAGAATCTTTATTGCTAGCTCCAATTTTCTTGGGGGGTGTTCCTTTTAATTGTATATTTCTTTTTATTGTATATTGAATTTGGTCTAAGCCTGATTTACATGTTCTTAAAGGTTCACAACACATCTAGCTTACAATGGGCCCCATTACAAGTTTGGTGGTATCTCAGCGGTACATCCGGCGAGATGCCACCAAACTAATTTACTGTTACTACCACTTGGTCTGTTGGAATTACCGCTGGAATACGAGTGGTGGTAGACGGTGCTGGTCCCCATTTATTGGAGTCCATGGGGGTTTCAGCGGAATTACCACTGGGGGTAATTCTGCCGATTTGGCTGGTTTTTGGCTGTAAAGCGGAGGAATTACCTCAGCATTACCACAGTTTTTGGCAACACCGCTGAACTCTTAATGAGGCCTAATGTGTTTTATTTAAGTCACTTCAATATTTATCTCAACTCTTCAACATGTTCAGTGAAATAAAGTGTTAATATAGTGGAGGGGAGGGACTTTGCTGTGGAAAGGGCATGTTCACTTAGGGTGAATCCGCCTTAGTTCGTTGGTTTGCTGTTGAAATGTGTCTACTGTAGTAGGGGTGCCTTGATTGTTTATGTGCGGAAAACCTGTATTGGTTATAGATCTCCTGAAACGCTGTCTCAAGCCAGCTCAAATGATAAAATGATTACATTTAATTCTAATTGCATTTTCACTTATAGAACTGCTTTGAACAGTGTTATATTAACTAAAATAATTTTTATAAAATTCTGAAAGTTAATTGCTTTTTCATTTATAGAGCTACATTATACTATTAACTTTCAGAATTGAGTAAATGCTGCATGTTACGAGCAATGTGTGATTTACATGTTTTGTTTCTGTTGTAGGTGTTGTACAGCATTTACAAAATGGACAGCTATTAAGAGAAAATTACCTCAAGAAACACAAACTACTGCCTAACAATTGGACTTCGAAGCATCTGTACATGGAGTCCACAGGGAAGAGTCGGACACTGCAGAGCGGGCTGGCCCTTCTCTACAGCTTACTGCCAAATTTTGACTGGAAAAAAGTGAACATCAGGCAACAGTGGAGCACTATTTTCTGCGCTGGGAACTGTGACTGCCCCATGAGAAACCAATACCTGGAAGAGGAGCAGCGGCGCCAGTATACTTTCAGAGTGAAGAGCAGCCAGTTGGAAAAAGCATATGTAGAGATGGCCAAAGTGGTGGGTGTCCCAACACGACAGCTCAGGGCCTCCAACCCCATAGACTCCCTGCTCTGTCATTTTTGCCACAACGCCAGCTTCCCGTGCACCACCAACGGTTGCATCAGCATGGAGCAGTTTAAAGTCATAAAGTCGTTTCAATTGGAGGACGAAAAGGAGAGTCACGAGAAACAGCTGTATTATAAGTATGCTCTGATGGCCACCCATCCGCTGCTGAATCAGACGGTGATGCGCATGCAGCGCATTGCTCAGGGCAGGAAGGATGAGGTTCTTGTCCTGTACTCTGGCCACGACGTTACCCTGTCCCCGGTGCTCAGCGCCCTGGGCGTCACCGAAGCAAGATTCCCTCGGTTTGCTGCTAGGTTGGTCTTTGAACTGTGGCGCAATAAAGATAAAAAAGTGGAACACTTTGTTCGGATTCTGTACAATGGCGAGGACATCACATTCCAGACTTCGTTCTGCCGACGGGAAGGCCGGCAGCCTGGCCAGCTATTGTGTCCGCTGCAAACATTTGCGCAGTTTGTCAAAAGAGACATGTTTACATTTTTAAACAGTACCAATTACTATGATGCTTGTCATAGAAGAGTATTTTGAAAACAAAAAGCCAATATTATGACCAAACAGTAAAATGTAGTACATTCCTGTCAGGTTACCTTCAGTTCCCTGACACAGATTGGTCTGAAGCTCAGATGCTGAAAGTAATGCTCTTAGTTTTTAGTTAAATCTTTGACCGCCTCCAATTGAGGAGCAAATAGTTTATTGTGGTCCTGTATTAAATCCTAATAAGGCTAAAATTGACGTTTTTAATGCACATTCCTTATGGTTTTATTTCTTTGTTTACACTTTTTCCCATTTAGCTGTTTTCTTTTTGTTTCTGCATCTCACATCTGTCAACAGAGTATTTGCCTATTTGTTGATGTCTCCCCTTTACCCACATTGTACAATGTGCCTGAAGGGTTGCAGTGTAAATGGTATTTTCTCTGAAACCTAAGCCATTCTTGTAATTGTACCATTACTGTATCTGCCAACCATTTAATGGCATTTTCACACTGAAGAGCGGGGAATAACCAAGAAGCTACTACAAACTGGACATTGCTTGGGAGTCTGTCTGTTTAGGGGTACACAATTCAGAAATGGTCACTTGTTTTAATGTGTTTCTTGGGGATCAGCTGGAATTTTTTTTTCTTTTTTCTTTTCATGTATTTTCCATGATTCTTCTGTCCCCTCTTGGATGGTTTGGATCAGCAAGCTAACATCGGGTGATTGGTCATTGGCTAGCCGAATTTCTGGCGGGTGAGGGATGGGGAGGTGGAAGGGGAGAGCTGGGGACCGAACTAAACAGTAAAATAAATGAACTGAAATATTGTGATTCATGGATTCTGTGAAAGGTTCGGTGTCACATGAGCGTTTATAAATGCGCCCCCTTCCATTGCATCAAGGAGTTTATGGATTAACGTACAGCATATAACATACAGAAACAAAAGCGTAATGTAGGTAGCATTCATAGGTCTGTCAGTATTCTACACACCCATTTATTTTTTAAAATCCTGTCTTGAAAAACTCACTTCTCTTGCACCTTAAAAATAAGTATTGTGACAAAGCCAATAGATGTATTAAAACCCTGTGTATGGCTACCACCCTGCTTGGTTGTCTTGGCCAATAGAATGTTTGGATCATAGCTGTAGCCAACAATTCAAGCCCACATTCTAAGCATTCCCATATCTGGCCAGCACTGCTCCTTTCTCACCCCAAGAGTCGACCTCATCAGTCACGTTCTGGCCACCTCCACTTTCCGCTTCATATTTTAAGAGAAAATACACTCACCTCGCATGCTGTCTCCTTACCAAAGCTTTTGCTGAACCAGGTGGCCATGGGAATAGAAAAAGCACTCCTTTTTTAGCTCCCTTTTCTTTTTTCAATAGCGTCCATGAGGCCAAATTGGCATGGGCTATATCTTTTTTAGGACGCATCCCTGTCATGAGCTTTTGGTCAAAGAAAAACTAGCTGAGAGATATTTTGCCAAATTATGCTGCCACAACATATATATATTTGAAAAGAACCGCATTATCAATGATGTGCATGCAACCTGGAAATATTTGCGTCAAGAAGCACTGCATGATGCAAATGGTTCAAAAAGTCATAGCATGTATAAGGCCAGAGCAAATGCAGAACTGGTGACTTAGTGATGTTTTCGAATTTGCAACAACTAGAGAAATTACCAGTTTACGTTCTGTTTCTCCTCGGCCTGCGATGTCTATCTATCTATGCACCTCAAATATACAAGTGCAAGTGCTTTCAGCTAAATGTTACGCAAATTGGCTTCTCAAGCATTTGCACTACAGACATACCATCCCATTGAGCTAATCCCGGAAGAGAGGATGTTGTTGGAAGATATAAACAATAACTCCCCCCAAGTGTACTCCCAAAATCAATGCCAATGGAACTATCTTGAATCACGGTTCTAAGAAACTTCAAAAAGCTGACATTACCTTTACCACCTTGAGAGGCCAGATTGAGGGCTTAGATCCCAATATTCCTATTCCTATCTTTCTATTAAACAGTAGTCACCAGTCACCCCATTCCCGCCCCAGGACCCCACTAATAATGCTCAACGCACTAAAGATCATTATCCCAGCCATATCAGCATTCCGCTCTCTGCGAGGCTCCCCTTGCATATATGGTCATCTCCGGGATCTGTCATGGATGAGGGATTGACAGACCACTTGAACCAAGATGTGTAAGGTCCCTGCCTTTATTGGCTACCAAAGTAAACTGGGGATTATGTTTAACTGAGCTACAGGGTGGGATTTTAAAGTAGGTACAACTTGGATAAACTTCCCAGAGTAAGTCTACCCTCTTACTGGGAATCTGTCATGCAGTCTCTGTGGTTTATAGTGCCCCAAGTTATTTTGCATATTTTTGACTGCATATAGATTAATCACCAATATCTCATGTGTGCAACTCCGAACAGGAAACAATGTTAGCTTAATACTTCTTCTCTCAATCTCTTCAACCATCACTTCTCGGATATCATAGTACCCCACCAACCCATCCTCCCCGCAGGTTATTGCTCTCTTGGTCAGCATGTATGTGAGCAGGTGCTCTTCGAAGACATAATATGAAGAGGTACCAGACGTTATCAAACTCTTTGCTTGTTCCTTTTAACACAGCCATCAACTTTTCCATACTAAAGGTATCATACCCTCAGAAACCATTGTAGGTTTGATGGAACTGACCTCTTGTCCCAAATCCCCAATCTTATGTCATATATTGTTTTGCATACAGAAAGAGACTGGAGCACACATACGACTGCACATATAAGCCACCTTTGATACGACCAGGCACACAATCCTAATCAAGAGACTGGAAGAATCTGGCATTCAAAGCTCTACACTCCAATGGCTGAAATCATTCCTCACTGACCGAACTGCAAGAACCCACATTCTACCATTCACATCGAACACAGAAAATATTGCATGCAGTGCACCACAATGATCAAGCCAGCCTCTGCCCACTCCTCTTCAACATCTTTTTAACCCCCCCTAATGAAACTCATTCAAATCAATGGACTGATAACCTACAACTACACATACAACGCAACTAATCTTCAAGATAACTAACAACCCGGACAATGCCCTTAATAAATGCCTCGCCTAAATAAACACTTGCATGGCAAACAGCAACCTCAAACTAAAACCAACCAAAACAGAAATATCAATCGCCCCACAAGAAAACATTCCAACACAGACATCCCTCAAATGGCCATGAACAGATTCCCACGTTGTTAATTTTCTTGTCTTCTATCACGCTCGACTCTGAAGCCTGGTGTCTCAATTGGTGGTATTAGAATTCTGCATCCTTTCGGCCAAAAGCTAGCAACAGGCAGCAAAGGTTTTGTTTATTCCCACCTGAAGAGATCTCTTCGCTTTGCCTCACCTCTATTTTTCCACCTGCAGCATCTCCTATGCTCTGTCCCCGGCTGGAACACCAGATTCCTGAAGAGTGCCATCCGCAGGGTCAGCCAGGTCGATAGCCCCAACCGGAGACGTCAACAGTGATACAAAATCTGGGAATACTCCTGGACAACAGCCTCACCTTGGAACCACAAATCCATGCAATAGTTAAAAAATACTTCTACCTCCTTCAATTAATAAGAGGTATCCCCCTTACCTCAACTTCGCACACAGAACCCTTGAAATCATCTCCTTTGTATTATCAAGGATGGACTATGCAAATAGTCTGTACCAGGGAATGCCTCACCAAAAAACTACAACGCATCCAAAATACTGCAGCCAGACTACTTTGTGATTAAATAGAATACTCCACATCACAACGGCCCTAAGAAGTGTACACTGTCTATCAGTAAAGAAATGCATCAACTTCAAAGCCCTCTGCACGCATTACTCTTAAATCACTACACGGACAAGGAGCCAAATTCATCCAAACAAAAATCACATGATAACAGCAGAGAAGAGACTTAAGATCCAGCACCGGACTCCAAATAAAAACAAGACACTAACAAAAGAAAATTCGGAGGAACTGCCTTTGCCTATCTGATAGCCAAATTATGGAACTCGATACCTAACGAAATAAGATTGATGGAAGATCACTTCACTGCCAGGAAAAGTCTAAAAACCTAGCTTTTCAACTCGCTGACATGAACACTGATCAACCACTCCATGAACAGAACACCAAACCAAAACAATCCCTGCTTCTACAAATCATAAACTGGAAACAAGGGATACATTTAGAATGGAAAACAATAACATAACTACAAATACCCAGAGATAACCAAAACCTACTAACCACTTCTTCCATCCTGCAGCACCCACATTCCCCACGTACAGCGCATGCCCAGATGGCATCATCCCACCAAAAAAAAAAACCCACCAAAACACAAACCGCACATCAGTCTAACCAAGCTACAAACCCAACCACCCTAGACAACAAACAAGTACAACACTGGAAGCTGCCTTTCCCGTTACAAGTCTAGTGCACAAAACAAAGCACATCCAGAAAGCTTGCACGCACAGATGCCAGTTGCTCCTGCTTCTCCACGCATCAACGGTGTCAATGAGTTCCCCCCTTCTCACCTGAGTTCGATCTTTGCTGGATTTCTTGATCGATGCCTTCTTGCGTACTGCTCGAGTCTTGAATATGGCTGCACGAGTCTCTTCCGACTCCAGCATGCGTTCAAGTGCCGGGATGCAGGGATCCAGGAAATAACAGGGTGCGCAACTAGCACATGAGTCCAGGAATCAAGAAAGGAAGGAAAGGGACTAGAATTGGGTTAGAGTGGAAGAAGCAAGGGAAACAATACCGCAAGCTACGGAGCACACGTCTGGTCACTACTTCGCAATAGCATTGAGACGCGCGGGGCCGTGGCATATTTATGGAACGTACTACGTCCGCCGTGAAGGCTGGTGCGAGGCATGTCACGTGATGCGGCCATGTTGGGAGAAACAATGAATGCAAGCCCCGCCGTGACAAGGACCAGGAAGTCCAGAAGGGGCGCGTTCTGTGGGTCATGACAGCATGCCTCCTCCGAAAACCTGTTCCACCAGGTTTGCCCGGGTGTATAAGGTGAAATCTTCTGAGTAGTCGAGGGGCCTTGAGATTAGAAAGTGGTTCCCAGGTTCTTTCACTAGGAGGATATCCTTTCCATTCAACCAGGTATTGAAGCTGACCCCGTTTATACCTGGAGTCACATATTTGAGATACTTCATATTCCAATTGGTTGTCGACCAGTAGAGGAGGAGGTCGGTAGGATTTCCGGGAGGATTGGTGGTAGGGTTTTAATAAGGATGTGTGGAATATTGAGTGAATTTTCTTCCAAAAGTCTGGTAGACTAATCCGGTATGAAACTGGATTGATAATTTCCTTGATGGGAAATGGACCATAGTACCGAGGGGCCAACTTGTTTGGCCGTAGATGCCGGGGTAGTAATTTCAAGGACAACCAGACTTGATCACCGATTGCATAAGAAGGACCTGGTCTCCTTTTTAAATCCGCATACCTCTTAGTCTGTGTTCTGGCCTTCTCTAAATTTTCTTTGGCCTCTTGGTGTACGTTGATGATGGTTTCAATCCAGGAGTCGACAGTAGGTACTGGTGTAGGATGAGGGAGAACAGAGGGTAGAACTGATGGATGGAAACCTTGGCTACAATAAAAGGGGCTGGTCTTAATTGCTGAATGGTCAGAATTGTTGTAGGCGAATTCAGCCACGGGTATCAGGAACGACCAGTCATCCTGAACCTTGGTGGCGAAACATCAAAGATACTGTTCCAGGGTCTGATTAGCACGTTCTGTGGCCCCGTTGGTCTGGGGATGATAACCAGATGAGAGGGCGCGTTGGATTCCCAAAATGCAACAGAGATGTTTCCAGAATTGAGAGACATACTGAGGTCCTCGATCAGATATGATCTTGGAAGGGAGTCCATGTAAACGAAATATGTGTTCCAGGAAGATTCCAGCAAGTTTGGACGAGGATGGTAACTTACACAGGGGTGTAAAATGAGCCATATGAGTGAACAAATCTATGGTAACCATGATGGTCGTGTACCCTCGGGAAGGTGGTAATTCCACAATGAAGTCTGTAGCAATGAATTCCCATGGACTTGTTGACAGCGATGGTTGCATTATGTCACGGCTCGCTCCCGTTCCCGCCACTTGGGGGCATGTTTTGGGGTTTATTCCCTACTGGACATTTCCTCCGAACCTTATGCTACAGTGTCCTGATGAATTGGGAGCGCTAAAACCTTATTTTCCAAATTACTTCCCTTCCGGATCCATTCCAGGTTTTTGGCAGCCAGCATGCTACTTTAATCAAATGACTATGCTTCCCAGAATGCCTGGCTCACTGCTTCACCTCCTCCCTTGCAGAACAAGGCTGGGTGGAGGATAGGCAACACCTGTGGCTGCAGGTGCAGCAGGCGGCACGCCTGAGGGGTGTGCTCGTTAAGCAGCTTTAAAAGCCTCAGTTTGCTTCAGTCCAGCGCTGGTCATTATTGCTGTGTTCCTGTTGTGACTGGTCCCTTGTTCCTTGTTCCTAGCTTTTGTGCCTAGTACCTAGTTCTTGTTCCTTGTTCCTATCTTTTGTGCCTAGTACCTAGTTCCTGTTCATTGTTCCTAGCGGTTGTGCCTAGTACCTAGTTCCTGTTCCATTCCTAGCGTTTGTGCCGAGTTCCTAGTTCCTGTTCCTTGTTCCTTGCTTTTGTGCCCAGTGCCCAGTTCCTGTTTCTTGTTCCTCTGCCTTGGATTTCGGATTCTTGTGCTTAATTGATTTCTGCTCACTGGATTTCCCTTTCTGTCTTCCTCTGTCTGCAGGCAGCCTGTCTCTGTGCTTTACCCTTTGATGCTGCCCAATTCGCCTGTGTTTTCTGTTTCTTTGTTGCTGTCCTTTGCTACTGAAAAACCTGATGCTTTAGTCTTTCCCTTTATAGATTTAGCTTCCTGCCTCAAGGTTTCCTTTTGTGATATCATTTTCCCTGCTCCTTACTTTCTATTGGGATCCATTCCATGTTTTCCATCTCACTTCTGCATTCATTTTCCATGGATTATTAGGTGTGGGTGTTATTGTAACTAGTCCCAGTGTAAATGCCCTTTTGTTTCCTCACTATTTTATATCACTATTTCTACTCGCCCCTTGACTAGGGTCTATGTATTTAGTTTCCTCCACCCATTCTGTTATAGCCTTCAGGGTTCCTATTTGATCAACTGGGTTCGTGAGTTTACTGACATTCAAGTGGTCTTTCCTGTCCTCGTGAGTACAGTTTCTAAGTTCCTTATTCTGTATCATCCAGAGTGTCAGCTCACAGATCCTGTCCTTGCTTGCCCTCTACGTGGGATTAGCGCTGTCAGTATCTGTAATAGCATAGTGGGTAAGGAGTTTGCCGACTTTCCTTTCAGTCATAAGGAGGTTCTAAGTGCTTACCCCACATTCCTTTTCGTATATAGGTATTATTGTTTCTCCTGGGTTTTAGTAAACACAAGTCTTGGGTTTTGTATGCACATATTTAGATTCAAAGTTGTACACTGTGCGATTCCGTGCACATTGCCTTCTTCCTTTCTTAACACATTAGAAGATCCGCTGGTCTCTTGTTATCATGTTTGTTTTGACTGCAGACAGCACACGCTTTGATGTACTGCTGTACGTCGATCTTCATTCCAGGCCACCAAAACTGTCTTTGTATAACACGGAGGGTGTTGCTTATGCCATGATGTCTGGTGTGAAGGGTATCATGACAGAGGTTTATCATTCTTTGTTGTAATTTCTGTGTAGGAATGACCAGTGCATTGTCCTTGAATAAGTATCCTTCCTTAAGTCTTAGGTTCCATGGATTCTTCCTTGAAATATCCTTCCAGACGTCAGAGGATTGGGTTTGTACTCTAATTTCTTCCAGGAGGTTGACTGCTTGAGCTACAAAGATCGTGTGGGGAAACATTTTAGGATAGGCCTTGTCTTCAGTAGTTACATAGTCAGGACGTTTAGATAAGGCGTCGGCAATCATGTTTTGTGATCCAGGAACATGAGTGATTTGGAATTGGTATTGGGCAAAGAAGTAGGCCCAACACGCCTGACGACTGTTCCTGCACTCCAATGATTGTAGAATTTTAAGATTCCGATGATCCGTGCAGACCTGAACTGGATTTCTAGCACCCAGAAGTAGATGTCGCCATTCAGTGAAGGTCTGGCGGATGGCTAACAGTTCCTTTTCCAGGACGGAATAGTGTGTCTCACTGGGAGTCAGGGTTTGTGAGAGGTAAGCAATGGGGTGTTCCAGTTTATCCTCAAGTTCCTGTTTCAAGACCGCTCCTATGGCGTAGTTAGAGGCATCCGTTTCCACTAGGAATGGGCGATTTATGTCTGGTTGGGCCAGGATGGGGGCTTGTATGAACTCTGTCTTCAATCGTTGGAATGCTTTGTCTTGCGGTGTAGACCAGATAAAGGGAGTGTCTTTCTTCAAGAGAGCAACAATCGGCTGGACGATCTCGGAAAAGGTAGAAATGAACTTCCGGTAGAAGTTGGCAAGCCCCAGGAAGGATTGAACTTGTTTCACGGACTTGGGAGCAGGCCATGCCAGTATGGCCTTTACCTTTGAAGGGTCCATACCAATTCCTTCTGGGCTAAGGATGAATCCCAGGTAGTGAACAGAAGTAACGTGAAAGAAGCATTTTTCGGGTTTGGCTAAATGTTTGTGTTCATGGAGTCGTTGCAATACTGCCTTTACATGCTCTTCATGCTTTAGAGGGTCCTGGGAAAAGATCAATATGTCATCCAGATAGACAATGACAAAAAGGAATAACATATCAGAAAACACCCTATCCATAAAACGTTGAAAAAATGCGGGGGCATTAGCTAGTCCAAAGGGCATGACTAGATATTCATAGTGACCAAAGGGTGTCCTAAAGGCTGTTTTCCATTCGTCTCCTTCCCAGACACGAATCAAATGATAGGCACCCCGGAGAGCCAACTTCGTGAATACTACGGCGCCTCTCACAGCTTCCAGGATATCCGAGATCAGGGGTAGTGGGTACCGATCTTTGAGGGTGCATTGATTTAAGCCACGATAGTCGAGGCAATGTCCGAGTTCCTTGGTGTCCTTCTTGGGAACAAAGAACAATGAAGCACCCGCTGGAGATTTTGAGGATCTTATGGTGCCGTTTTCAAGGTTGGTATCCAGGTATTCTCTGAGGGCCTTTTCTCAGGTTTGGAAAGAATGAACATTCTGCCAAAAGGAATCACTGCTGAGGGATCTGTATCTATGGCACAGTCTTCAGGTCTGTGAGGGGGTAAGGCCTGGACTATGGCAGTTGAAAATACATCAGCATGTCCCTGATAGGCCTCTGGGACTTGTATGATATTAGAAACCATGAGTGGTGTTTTCAGGTCTCTTGGTGGTTCTTTAGAGGGTGTTGAGAAGGGATCCAGGATTAGACAGTGGGACATACAAAACTCTGAGCCTAGGAATAGTGATCCTGCTGTCCAATTGATATACAGATTGTGCTTCTGTCACCAGGGCATACCCAATACCATGGGGTAATGGGCTGACTTAATGATGTCGAATGTAATCGGCTCTTGGTGATGGTTTATGGAAAGTTGGATCTCTTTTGTCTGCAGGTTTATGGGTCCTGAAGAGAGGGGTCTTCCGTCAATTGCTTCCACTGGCTGCATGGTGCTTCGTGTCTCGTACGGAATATGATGACTAACAACCCAGTCTTGATCAATGAAAATTCCCATAGCTCCGCAGTCCACCAAGGCCAGAATGGGATAGGTCTTATTCTTGGAGGGCGACAGGAAGGCTTGTAGTATCACCAAATTGTTTTGTCCAGGGGAGTTCAAGGATGGAATTGATGTGGAGCAAACATCTCTCTCCCGAAGCTCTGTCCATCTAGGATCGGGAGCTGGCGTTTCCCGAACGCCGAGGAGGGGCCAGAGGACTCTCCCTAACCAGGTGTTTGTCGGAGGCACAATACATGCACAACCCCGTATGAATCCTTCTCATTCTTTCTTGCGGGTATATAGGTCCACGGAAGGCTCCTATCTGCATGGGTTCTGGTTCAGGGATTGAGCCTGGGTTTGTGTCCGCCTTGGTGGTACTCTCAAAGGACGGCTGTTTTGGAGGATTAGCTTTGTATTTCTTCTTCTCTGCCTTTCTTTCCTGGATATGAAAATCTATTTGCATGGCAAGGTCCATTAGTGCCTGGAATGAGTTTGGGCGAGCCACTCTGGCCCACTCATCCTTAATCTCCTCATTCAGTCCTCTCCTGAAAAGGGTAAAACTCGCCTCCGAGGACCAATCAGTTTCCTTGACTAACTGCTTGAATCGGGTAACATAGGTGAGCATATCCTGGGATTGTTGCTGAAAGTCTAACAGGCGTTCCTGGGCACTATAGACCTGTTCTGGACGGTCAAACATGGTCTTAAGGGCTTGTATGAAGCCATCATAGTCATCTAGAAGAACGTCGCCGGAATTAACGAGGGGCGTGGCCCAGGTTAAGGCGTTTCCTGAAAGGTGGGAAATTATGAAGCCCACTTTAGCCGTGGGAGTTGAAAAGTAGTAGGGCTTAAAAGTAAAGTGAACCAAACATGAATCTAGGAATCCTCGAAGGGTTTTTGGTGAGCCATCGTATTTGTCCACTATACCGCCCAGCAATACACTTTCTTTTGTGGCAGAATCGCGGGATAGAACTAGTTGTTTGAGAGAAGCGTTTTCCACCTTTTAGATTCTGCACCTCGGTTGATAGCTCTTGCATGCCACGCATCAGGTCCTGGACGGCCGCTTCCATGTCCACATCGAGTTCGGTCGGTTGGCGTCTCAAACTGTCAAGGAGTTCCCCCCTTCTCACCTGAGTTCGATCTTTGCTGGATTTCTTGATCGATGCCTTCTTGCGTATTGCTCGAGTCTTGAATAAGGCTGCACAAGTCTCTTCCGACTCCAGCGTGCGTTCAAGTACCGGGATGCAGGGATCCAGGAATCCAGGAAATAACAGGGTGCGCAACTAGCACACGAGTCCAGGAATCAAGAAAGGAAGGAAAGGGACTAGAATTGGGTTAGAGTGGAAGAAGCAAGGGAAACAATACCGCAAGCTACGGAGCACACGTCTGGTCGCTACTTCGCAATAGCATTGAGGGGCGCGGGGGCGTGGCTTATTTTTGGAGCGTACTACGTCCACCTTGAAGGCTGGTGCGAGGCGTGTCACGTGATACGGCCATGTTGGGAGAAACAATGAATGCAAGCCCTGCCGTGACAAGGACCAGGAAGTCCAGAAGGGGCGCGTTCTGTGGGTCATGACAAACAGATGAGCGCAACATCTATCCCATCCCTCTCTCTCTCACTAACCAAACCTACCCAGTTTTCCTCGCAGAGAAATGTGAGTGCCTGGAGACCATAAAAATGGCACTGTGCACTGTATAAATCAATAACCTACTATAACTTAAACCCTCGCCTGCCAATGCTCCCCTCCCTCAGACTGTATACCCAGCAAAGCAAGGGCCGGATCATCAGGGATCGGAAGTAGTAAGATCTTGCTGATTTTAGATTTCACCTCCTACCAGACATTTGTAAGTTGTGGACATTTTCACCATGTGTAAAGTACTGTCCCGACCATTCCGCCCTCCAGCATTGTGGTGATCTTTGCAGGGCCATCATGTGTAACTTCTTGTACGTAGTGCCATCTGTGTAATCATGTTTTGAAGATCCTGACTGTGGACCGTTTAGTGAACTATGAATGTTCCTTGCATAGCCTTATCCCATTAACTCTCTGTGAAGTTGCTACCCATCTCCTCTTCCCACTGTCTCTGTAACCTTTCAGTGCTGCTCCTCATGATTTATTACATGTCTATAGATAGCCAATGTCCGACCTTTGTCCATGTTAAAAGAATACAAAAAAGATTCCCACTGTGTTCATTTTCTTGTCTTCTGGCACGTTCAACTCTGAAGCCCGGTGGATCAATTGGTGGTATTAGAATTCTGCTTCCTTTCGGCCAAAACCTAGCAACAGGCAGCAAAGGTTTTGTTTATTCCCCCCTGAAGAGATCTCTTTGCTTTATCTCCCCTTTATTATTCCACCTGCAGAATCTCCTATGAGCCATCCCCGGGTGGAACACCAGATTCCTGAAGAGTGGCATCCGCAGGGTCGGCAAGGGCGATATCCCCAACTTCTTATTTACTGCCTCCCAATGTTATCAGGATTTCCCCAAGTGCCCCATGATTTTCCCCTCTTTGCAACAAAGGCTTTTTCCAAATGTACTCCCGCTCTACCGCCTGTTTCATCAGTACCCTGTGTTTGTGTCTATTTTACCCCACTAAACCAGTGCGCTCAACTGAGTTGGCTGGAAGTATTTCAGGATATTCAGATATGCTACTCCCTTCTTTCTGCTTGGGGAGAAACGGAATCCTCCTACTTATTCTGGGCTTTTCCCCTGCCGAAAATAAATTCCATAATTTTAGATTGGATTATCGCAAATGTGGTGTTCGCTCTTGGAATGGGTAGCGCCTGGGAGAAATGAACTAAATCTCTGTAGTATGTTACTCATTGCTATTGCCACCTTTTGCAGCCAAGATGTATACAGGTCCCTCCACATTTTCATTTATTTCCCAATTCTATCCAAATGTTTAGTATAGTTTGCCTTATACAATCGCTCCAGAGATGGGGTTAGAGCTATTTCTAGATATTCAATCATTCAATTGGCCTATTGGAATGGAACAGCCTTCTAAAGTTGTGCAGCCTCTGCCACAGGCACCACAGTATTCAAAATCTCTCACTTGGTGGAGTTTATTTTGAAGCTCATACACCCTTGCAAATTAGGTAATTTCTTGCACTGTTCACCCTAGTGAGAGAGAGCTAGCTCTGTAACCATTAAAAGAACATGGTCAGCAAATATTTTGCGTTGTATGCTAGCCCATTTGACCCCCTTTATCTCTTAAGGTTCTTTAACCCTTTGTGCCAGTGGCTCCATAGCCATTGCCAACAGCATAGGTGAAAGGGAACATAATCTTTTTGTATGCCTGCCTTTCTTTGGAGAAGGTCTCTGATAGGATTCTATTCACCTTCATTCTGGCTTGCCTATAGTTTGCCTGTACCATGTTCCTGAATTGCGGCCCAAACCCCTTGCCTTGGAGTAACTTTAATATAAAGTACCAATTCACCCGATCAAATGCCTTTTTGGCGTCAAAACCTACCCAATTTCGTTTTAGATGTTTTTTCAAATATTGTCAAAGAGGTTTCTGCCTCTGATAAATGTAGACTGTTTTGGAGAGATCAAATATGGAAGGACTCCATCCTGCCTTGATGCCAGGACTTGTGTGTGTATATTTGTATCAAGATTGATAAGAGCGATCAGCCTATCAAAAGAGCTTAATTGTGTGTCTTTGCCAGCTTTTGGAATGAGGGGGATGTGAGCTAATTCCATTGACTATGCAATCACCCCACTTGTATGAGCACATTAAATAATTCAGCCAGGTAAGAACTCAACTGCTGGGCAAAGGTTTTATTAAAAAAAAGTGCAGTGAGGCCAACTTGTTCTGGATTCTTCCGTAGTTTTATTTTCATGACTGCTTATGTAACCTCCTCCTTTTTAACTGCATGTTCGCTCACTAATATCGGCCCGGTCCACTGGGTTATGTATTTGTGTTCCACGCCGTTTCATGTCTCCTCTGTATAAAGGATTGGCAAATAAATCTTGCATAACCTTATTTGTGTCCCCTTCTAAATCAGCCACAGTGTTATCAATCCTTTTAATCTCTGTACAAAGAACTTTTGCTCTTTCTACTTCAATTGCCTGGCCAGTACGATACCTGACATGCTATTTTACCTATAGAAAAACGGTCTATTTTTAAACAGTTTGCTCTCGACTGCTCTATTTGATATATGTGCCAATTGCTCTTGTGCAGGTGCCAGCTTTCCTGCCGATTTACTGGATTCTGTAGCTTTATGTATGACCTCTAGTTCTCATACTTTACGTACCAGGTACAGCTCCCCCTTCCTCCATGATTCTCCTAACTCAATTGTCAAGTTCATCACTTTGATTCTCAACTGCGTTTTAAGCTCATCCCACCGTTTCCCTTCCTTCCCGGCTTCTGCACCTTATGATTGTGTATGCAATTTCCTACCATATTCTTAATCCTCCTATCTCTAGCATGTCATCTTTGAGCCTCCAACTCTACACATGGGCCCCCTTCCTTAGCCTTACTGTATATCTAAGGGAGCATGATCAGATATGGATATCATCTAAATGCCACTCTATTGTATTAGTTGTATCACTTCTTGCGAGACAAAAACATGATCTATATGTGAATATGATCAATGTGAATGAGAGTAAAGGGTATAGTCTTTTTTGTGGGTGAAGGTATCTCTGTGATTTGGTCAGCCCCATTTACGAGATTTGACTCTTAATTCACCTAGACATGGCCCCATGCTTGTGAATCCCTACTCCCCCTGATTTATCTATCACTGGGTCAACAACCAGTTTTATGTTGCCTGCCACTACCCACTCTCCCTCCCAAAACTCCTCGAATTCCTTGAGGACCTCCTCAAAAAACCACTCTTGGCCCTGATTAGGGGCATATTACAGAGATATTTGTGTACCTCTGCTTCTTTATCTTCCCTTTTAGGGAAATTAATCACCCCTGAGGTCTGTGCTCCCTCTCCACAGCCCAAGTGAGAAACCGACGATTATGGTCACTAAGATCAGAGTGTACAATTGATAAAGAGTTGGCATTTTGAAGAATGTCATCTGATGCAAAAAAGTAGTCAATTGTACTACTACTGTCCACCCTGTGCCAAGTCACGTGTGCAGGAGAGTCCCCTATTACACTGCTATTTAGAATACAAAGGCCCCATGCATCCATAAGCACAACCCATACTGTTCCTCTGGCTAACTGGGCTTTATTTCGCGGATTAACATCCCCCAAGTCAGAAAGGGTGAGTCAAAATGCGTTAAATCCCCACAGATCAAGATCGAGTTTGAATTCCTCTTGGCTTGCCATGAGTATAAAATCTCCTCTATGAAATCCAGGAAGAGTTCTTGCTCAATATTGCCTGGATTTAAAACCAAAGTGAATCCCATCTCTGGGTAGAGTTGGCTGTCCAACTCGACAGCCTGTACAAAGGCGTTAGGAGCTGCGTAGCCAGATGCCGAGATCTTCAAGTTGTTTTTTCAGATACCAAAAAGCAGCCCCGATGCTGGTCTCTCCTTCTCACCCTTGTATGCAGAATTTAACAAGCACTCATACCCATCGACTGAGGAGGGAGCTCTCAGCCACGTTTCTTAGAGACAAAGCATATCTTTTTTTAATATGAATGAACCCCCCCAAGAGCGAATAGATGAACAAAGCCCCTGGAGTTCCATGATACACACATTATGTCATGCCAGGAGGCCTGGCCAAGACAGGGATCAGCTACTCTTTACGTTCTTTCAAAGAGGCAGCCACCCAATTCCACTCAGACCATCCACGTAGGTCAATGTCAGCACCCAAATGGTTTATTACCAATCGCCCCCGTTCCCACTAGTTGAGTGTTTTTTTTCAGTCAAGATTGGTAAAGGGTCACAGTCTAAAGAAACACTCGATGGAGGACTTTTATAAACCTCATAGTACTTGAATGTTTTTGGAGGAGAAGCCGCAACCAAAAAACCCCAAGTGTTCAGCCCCAGGCCAGCAGCAAAACCTGATTTAATACCAGGCGAGATCCGAAGTGCAGTATAACCTTGTCCAGTCTGATGTTAAACCAAAATTCCACTTGGAGAATGTCTGCTGAGGTTAGATGCTCTAGGGATGGTATTCTAGTCAGCAGCTTCATTACTTGAGATCTATTAAGAGTTAGCTGAACGCTGTCCCCAAGGACCATTTGTGGACCAATGATAAGGGAGAAGGCACATCTTTGGCAAGTGGTGTAGCAGGCTGCGCCTTCACAAGTCTTTGACTGCGTCTTTCTTCAATTGTAGTAAAGCTTTTGGCTTCCTCAGAGCCTGCCCCAAGAGGCGCCCGGGTTGAACCAATAGAGGGCATTGCCTCCGACTTCTGTGTCAGGGGGTGAATTGACGGCATCTCCAGGACTGCGGGAACAGCCTGGGGGCAGGAGGGGCCAACTCGAAGGAGCTGGGCACCACAACATTTCTCTGGAGGCTGACCAGAGGCGAGCACAGCCCATGGCCTGCAGCTGGCTCACCAGTGCCTCGGCCAGTCCCCACCGACAAGGAAATCGAAGAGGGGGGTAAAAAAGCCCCATCCTGGGCACTCTCTTGGCCTGGATCTGGTATGAGCTCGCTCACTGGATCAACCAGGGCAGGTAATTAAAAGCGCACGGATTTCTTCTCTTTACCCCGTGTAGAATTTGATTGATGCAGGCCCATTTTTTGAGGTTGGTACAAGGCCACAGAGTTTATTTTTCCCAAAGATTGTTTGGAACTCCTCCCTGCATTTTTAGGATTTCCCTTTTTATTCGCTGACTTTTTCGGCAGTGCAGAGGGAGTATCATGGATTATCTTCTTTCCTTTTGACTTGCGGCCATTTCTTTGCCGTCTGGTTTCCGATTGGGATGGCCCCCACTAAATTAGCTTGGTCCTCTGGCATTTGTGGAGTTTATGGTTGGTCACCCCTCCCTTCTGCCATTAGCTCTTCTGCTATGCGAAGAACCTCTGCCTCCACAGGGGACGATGGCACAGGCGAGGCACCCTCAGAGGTTTCAGAGAAGCTGGCTGCTACGTTGCACAGAGGGTGAAGACAACATCCTTGTCATGATGCCTACCCCCGGGGACCCAGACCAGGTTCAGCAACCCCGGAAGCAGGCATCAAGTTATTTTTGGCAAGCCCAAAAACCCCTGCTAGGGGCTGTTTGGGTGTGGTCCTGGCGCCTATGGCGCCAGGCTCATATGGAGAGTCAGTCCTGGCGCCATAGGCGCCAGGCTCATAGAGTAGAACTTACCTGATGCAGACCATGCTGCAAGCTTACCTGATGCAGACCATGCTGCAAGAGCTCCAAGCCAAATGAGGCTTGGAAGGGACTATTTTACCTATGGACTATTTTTTTACTCAGGCGGGACTGGGGAGGAATACTTACCTGGGACTACTTTGGAGGCTATTTAAACCACGCCTGAAGAGCAGCACATGCTTCGTGTTATTCTGCATCCAGCAGCGTAACGCTCACCGTGCCTGCAAGTCTGCATCCAGTCTTCTGCCACACTCGCCTCGAGTTTGGAGCTCCTAGAAAAAGGGAGAAAGAAGGAGAAAAGGTTAGAACAAGAGCAATACCTTTGATCCTTAACTGAATTCCCGATCCATCGTGCCTTCGAGCTGGAAGAAAGAAGTTATTTTATGCGCGTCGCCTCGCCTGCTGCAGCCCCGTGCTGAACTCACCTAAGGGGAAACAAAAGGACAGCAAGGTGAAACAAAGGGACTATCAAGGGGAAAACCCTCCTCACCATATTAGACTTACCTGATTTTACCGCTGGAGGTATTATTCCCCCGAGACTTCATACTTTCAATGCCTGAATAAGGGAGAAAGCAACAGGTTACATATTGACATTATTTATCGAACTGTTGGAAATACAAATCCTTACCAGAATATTACCGGTTGCCACAAGGAACTCTTCACTAGGGTCAAGCTGCAATCTGCAAGGAATCGGACAAGAGTAAAAGTCAGGCATTTGAACTCTTACGGACTACATACTTTTCGGAGTCAATATTGTTCTGGAACTCACCAATTCCTTCGAGCCAGTGAAGCAACTGGTTATCAACGTGCCCCTGCGCTCAATGCAGGATGGAGAGCTCATCTTTTCAAACCATCAGGTGAGACTATAAGAGGGGACATCAAAGGTGATCCGTGGGGAGAACAGCAGGGTTTGGGGGATTTACACTCAACTCCACGGGTGGTTAATTCCCTTTCTCCATTTGCAGAAGAATATTCCTACGGGCCAAGCAAACGAAGCTAGGTGGGCCAGTCCAGTCCGTCATCTCGGCCCTACACGTCACATTGGTGGAGACTGCAGCTGTCCAGTTCAGATCGACGCCTCTGTGGGAGCCAGGTGAGCGTAACAATCCTCTAGTTGGTTGAGCCAACTCCAGTGAAGCTACCCCCAAGCTAGGAGGGGGCAAGCTTGGAGAGGTGGGGAGTACCTTTGTTTGACACAAGGTTTCAGTCACTAGCTTAGATATGGCATCCAAGGGAGAGCCCGGAGCAGATCCTCAACTGCAGCCATCTTTCCCATTAGGAGATCCAAGGTATGCGTGTTAGCTCTAATAGCTGTAGACACCAATTCATTTTGATCATAGAGTGCCTTCAGCTCCTGCGATGAACCCACATAGTTTATACTAGGCCCCCTTATCTTGGATTCTTTTGGTTGCTCCGTTTGGCTTTCTTTGCACAAATTAGGAGTCAACACACTGCAAGAGTGCAGTTGGGGCCTCACCGGTTCTAATGGTAAGTTGCGTTGTGAAGGTGCAGGAGTTAAAGTAAATGAAGGCTAAGTTTGCAATGTGCCACATAGAACTTGTCCGATATGTAAAGGGAAAGAGGAGGCAGCCGACAGCTCCAAATCCCTAACAGCACACTTTTGTTTGCAGCTTTGGGCACAACGAGGAAGTAGAGCCCGTCACTGGTCCCACTCCCACATACCCCTCGCCCAAAGATGGTTGGACCACATATGGCTGAGGGATCTTCTCCTCAAAGCCATGGGCCAGTTCCAAGTTGGTGATTTCCTTTAAAATATTGATGTTCATATTCATCAGGGCCAGGAATTAATCAACGTCTTCATCTCCATTTTCAGGTGGAGAATATGAAAGAAGCTCCAGAGGCGCGTCTTCAATGATAGACTCATCCCACACCAAATCCACAGCAGGTGGCCGTGAAAAGTCTCAAATTTGTTCGTGAGAGGTGATACATGCACCGCTATGGCCAGTATTGGAGTCATTTTGAAAGTGGGCAGAAGGGTCCCGAGAACTACCAAAATAAGGTGTTTTAGGAGCAGTAGATAGACTTGCTGGTGCTGAATAAGGGCGCTCAGATTCATTTGGTAGGTGATGACCAAATGGTAATTTCGGCGTGGATGATGATGCAGTGCAAGCATGGAAGCAGAGTGTTTTTAAAGCAGGCGAGCAAGGAGTAAATGGGGAGGCTATTTGGATGTGTTTGGGAGGAATAGCTTGCAAGGCCCCTGTTTGAGTTATCGATGTAGAAGCCATCTCCCTACTGTTAAACTTACTAATTTCAAGTTGTAAGTTTGAAGATTGAGCTTGAGGGAGCTCCAATGGGGGGGTTTAAATGGGGGAGCAACAAGGAGGGCCCATCAGAGAGTGAAGAATATGGCTGCTCTGTTTGTGCCAGCATTGATCTATGTTGTGACTCACCAGACAAGATTCCCCACCAGAATCCTCTGTACTCCGCGGTGACCACTGAATACCTAAACCTAGACCGAGATGTCTAGGTCTCCTCACCAGGAGGGAATTCTTCCTATGACTGCAACCCTCTATTAAGTCAGAAGTACTAAGAGAGGGAATCATTGGAAAAGCAGGGTGTGAAACCACCACGAATCACACCAGCTGTGAACAAAACACATCAATTAGTGGCATGAAGGTGTGGCATGGAGTATCTATAAGTAAGGAGTGGGAAGGCTGACCTCTAGACTGAGGAACGGATTCCCTGGTTGTGTTATCAGCAATTGACTAGGAGATGGATGTTGATCAAGAGTTTCCTATTGGGCCTGGGACTTCTAAGACAACCGAATAAATGGGGTAAGTATCACTGACAAATAGATATCCAATTAGTAACACTGGGTCGATGAGAACCTTACCGGTACTTTGAGATGTCAGGAGTCAAAGGTAGTAGTAAATTCAGGAAGTCCAGCCAAGGAAACTTAAGCAAACGGTGATGAGGGTATGTTAGTGGGACCTGATTCCCGAAGGCACAAGGACGCTCTATGGGTCGGGATTCTGCACAATGAGCAGGAAGCGTCTCTAGACAGTGCACTGAGTTTACGGTGAGCAGCAGTGTTCTCCGGAAGAATGCAAGAGTGCACAGTGATCTGGATAGCGTCTCTGGTCCGTGTACTGGCTCCACAAGAAGCCGCAAGCAGTCCGGTAAGCAAAGGTTTATCGGCAACGTGCAATCAGAAATGGTATCCAAATGTTAGATGAGGCAGTTCCAGGGACAAGCAAAAGGTCGACAGGTATCGGGTTATGCAAGTACAAAACGTGAGGCAGAGCAGGTCTGTGAGCGAGGCTGTGTCAGTAACAGGAAGGACAGTTAGACATGAGAAGGGTAAGCAGGGTCAGTAACTGTCAGAAACACCCCGTTAATATCCAGGGGGTGTGCACCTACTGGCAGCTGAACTCATTGTGTAGATGACAAATTCTTCCTGCCAATATAACTCCCAGGAGTACAAAAGGACAGATTGAGAAGTCTATTGACCGAAAGATAGATGGACGCCCGTGACACAGCTGGCTGCAAGAAAAACACACACAATCCGCACCACAACAAGGAATATGGAATAGTAAAGCGGATAAGGAGTCGTAATTGCTAACTTGCGTGCCAAAACAGGAGTCCCCTGGAGAACGAGAGTGGTATGGAATTTCAAGAGGGGCGTTACCCTGGAAGCAGATAATAAGACAATATATCAGATCCAAACTAACAGGAAAAGCAAGGGAGTGTGATGACACTTACACATACTGTGAAAATGTAGATGGGTTGAAAGTCTTACCAACAGGATGCTTGTGGTTGATATGTAGATGAGGAGTTCTTGTGGAATCAAGGGTTGTATGAGACAAGAAGAATTCCCCTAACCCGCCGGCACAAGGACACCTAAGGCGATGACCAAAGTGTCAGAAGTAATTCCTAAACCCGACGACACAAGGAAGCCGAAGTTCTAAAAAGGGTGCACAATCAGGAAGTCTCTAGTCCGAGCATGTACAGTACCAAAGTCCTAGATCAGCGTGACTACAGAATATCCAAAATGTTCCGTGGAGGCAATGCCTAACATGAGAACCATCCGTTAGACAAAGAGGAATCAGATGACAGTCCGAGGTCGTAGCGTTCCTAGCTGTAACAGTAACAAGGCAGAAGGCAATTGCAGTCCGAAAAAGCATACCGGTTCATGACTTTACTGGCTGAGACAAGAACAGGACATAAGGCAAAGGCAGTTCGATGGACGGTCTGAATTCAGTTACCATTGGGTTCCGTAGACTAGACAAGGGCAAGCGAGGAAAAGAATCCGGTAGACAAAATAGAGTTTAAAAAAACATAAATCCGAAGTTAATGTAGCACAAGAAAGCTGCTGAGGTTCAAATTCAGAAGCACTGTTCTGATGTTTGGGCGGAGCTTATAACGAGAATCACCTGACCCATTGACGCGGGTCTGCCGCAGCCGCATGCATGACGACCAGTGTGCAGGGCACCATCGTCTCCATGGCAACCCCCAATGCTCACCGGAAGACTTGCTGCGTGTTGGAGGTTTGCCGGGACTCATGTTAGCACGCAATTGTTTCCTTTTACCTGATTTACACTAGAAATAGGAAAGGGACAGGCTATAGCCACGTGCATGAATGCGGTGTGCCTTACATGTAGATGAAGGTGGTTTCCTGGCAGTAATCAGGAATCCAAGAACATAGCAAAACAAGGAACATGCGCAAAACACAACTTCAATCCGAAGCGTTTGGTTGCGGCTAATAGCAGCATTTATTCAAAAGGAAGGCAGGGCGTGATACGTGAGCGTGTGAACAGCTGTTCCCCTTGGCAACCATGGACGCCGCAGAGCGACAGCTTGTATACAAGGGTTTCCAGGGTCGCCAAGGCACATCCAGCGTCGGAGGAACGGGTCAGTGTTTCTGTGTGGGAAACAGCTCATTAAAGAACCGCGATGGGACACATTAAGTGGAATATGCCGATCACTCAGCGGATTCCTAACAATATACTTGTCCTAGGTTGCCTTACTAAGGGAGGCAGACACGGAGGAATAGAATGTGTGCGCAAAGCGTAACTAGTCATAAATGAAGTTGAAACTTGTACCTGGGGGGGCCCCCCGTTAAGAGCAATGGCCGTTTACCAGAGGTAATTAGTGTAAACGCAGAAACAAAAGCTTAATGCTGAGTGCTGATTCCGAAGCAGCCTCTGCCGGGCCCCCTGAGCCACAGAACATGAAACACAAAGCAGCACACTGCTGTGCTCCGCTTCAAGTGGAGTTTTTATAGCTGGTT
Source organism: Ambystoma mexicanum (assembly GCF_040938575.1). Lineage (NCBI taxonomy): Eukaryota > Metazoa > Chordata > Amphibia > Caudata > Ambystomatidae > Ambystoma > Ambystoma mexicanum. The sequence continues at coordinate 270,486,477 of NC_090932.1, read as the reverse complement.
TTATAGCTGGTGCGGTCTCTGCCTCCACTTGCAGAGACAGAAAGAGGACTTCCAAGGCGTTGAACAGCAAGAGTAAAGGTGCTCCCCAGCAAAGCAGCAGAGCGGCAAAAGAAACACGTCAGCACACCGCTGCGCTCCATTTCAAGTGGAGTTTTTATAGCTGGTGCAGTCTCTGCCTCTACTTGCAGAGACAGAAAGAGGACTTCCAAGGCGTTGAACAGCAAGAGTAAAGATGCTCCCCAGCAAAGCAGCAGAGCGGCAAAACGAAACACACAGTAGTTACCTGACTTTAGCTTTCTTGTTATCTGTCTCCAGTCCTGCCCTTGTAATCTCACACGAGTTAGAGTTCCTCTTTTTTTTTTTTTTTACTTTATTGTGCGTTTGGTTTTAGAAAAACAAACCTTAAGCACATTTTATTACATTTTTACATTTGTATACAAATGCCTACATAGATTAAAATTTATACGTGTTTCGAGCCAAACCCGGCTCTTCATCTGAGGCTTGTTGAAAGAAGAGAGGAGTGCAAAACGTAGGGGCATAAATTGCCTGTACACTCTTATGCTTCGCAATTGCGGTAGAGGCTGGACGCTGGAAGGAAGTAGAATGGGCTCAGATGTGCCTGAGCCCATTCTACTTGCCTTCCTTCCAGCATCCAGCCGGGTTTGGCTCGAAACACGTGTCAGCCTGACCAATCAACATAAATAAATACACTATTGTATTTAAATTTCTTCATTCTTTGGCGCAGTGTGTCTTGGAACCTCTTTGCTTGTTCTTAACTAACGTGGTAGTGCACTGGCAGTACACCCACACCACCTTGACAACCGCTGCCTCTTTGCTAATCATAAGTAACTGTACAAGCGCTGTGGATACCTTGACTTTCACTGCCATTTGCTACTGTTAGATTAAAACTTATTCAGACATATTTAAAAAGAAAAACAGGAATCCAATCTACTAAAAGGTTAAAAATGAAATCAATAGAGAAAAGGAATGATCCAGCTATTAGATTCAAAACCCTATGTATCAATTTCAATATGTCTGTTCAGTGTTTTACTCATTATTAGACTATTATGCTCTATCATTTGACAATGACTATAACTGCTCATGGCCAGTTATTGATGTTGTGGTATTCATTTTCCCTCAATTTGTTTCAATACTTCCTCCCAAGTGTAGTAGGCTGCAGCCTTGATCACCATCGATTCTGCATGGAGTATGGTGCTCCAGAATTGATCCAATTCGATGTGATCAAAGCAGGTCACAAGATCATTATAGTCCTTCCAGTATTGAGGATTTAGGGCAGGGCAAGCAGTCAATAGGTGACGGCCTTTCTCCAAGCATTTCGTGCAGAGTCAACATATGCGCTTCTCCAACGGTAACCCCTTCCAAGCCACATAGTACTCCACAGTAGGCAAGATGTTTAGTCGAAGGTGTAAGATAAAACGTTTCACGTCCTTTGGGCAGAGTTTTTTCAGGTATGCCCTAGGGGTGTCTGGCCTGATAAGAATATTCATAATATCTCATTTTTTGAGAAAGATGATCGATGCTTTTTATATTGTCCCATTGCTTCGTCTACTTTTTTAATGTGGATTCCACAACAGCTGAACTGTACAACAGCGACACTAAGAGATGCAGTTTTGCTAGATGGGAGGCTGCGCATTGCTGCAGTTCCACTACAAATCTATTTTTAACCTGACCAACTTTCGTTTTCCCAATTAATTTCATCAAGGTGTTGGTATTGACATATGATGATGTCAATTTGCAATGAAGCAGGGTTTGTTTGAGGTACCGAATAGACTGTATTGAGGCTAGACCATACTCCAGTCTCAGTGCCTCGACAGGGACTAATGAAGGAACGTTAATGATGGAACGTAAACTTTTACACTCAATCTTGACAAGCCATCCTAACTTTTTCAAAGGGAGAGCTTCTAGGCCATATAGCAAGCTAGGTATCATACAAACTTGATATATCTCTAGCATCCCTTCTGTATTATGTCAACAATGGTTGTCTATATAATGCTTTGCTGCCAGCCACTTTCTACAAATGAGTATGTTGTCATAATATTGGTTCGAGTTTGTTGTCATTGAGCCTCCATTTGAAATATGGATTTTTTGAATTTTTCCAGCCAGACACATGATTTTTGTTTTAGGTATATTAAAGGAATGGTGCGGTCAGAAATATTATTGTCCCTATGGTTCGGCCATGTGTTTTTAACCATAAGTTGATCGATCGTCCAAATATTTCCTATGCAACTTACCGGAGTTTTCGTCTTTTGAACACAAAGGAAATCAGGCAGCAGGGCACGGCCATCTTGTGATAATCTTATCAGTTGCTACATCGACCTGGGTGAACTGCCTTTGCTGTACTAAATCATACCCCCTGCCCCTGAGCCTCACATCACCAAATCATTGATATTCACCGCCTCTCTCCGTGACGTTACTGAGCAGCATAGCCAAACGCGCCCAGTCGTCACCTACACGACTTGACGCAGAATCGGGACAACAACACACATCTCACAACACAGCGTGTCACAATTCGGAATATGAAACTGTACTCTAAAAGGAAACAGCAAGACTGTACAATTGGTAAATTACATTTATTTCACATTAAATGCTTCGAGAATATTCGGCGATTGACATATTCAATCAAAATGGAACTTTTTTTCTTTGCTCTCGATCTGCAAATGTTTATCATGAGTCAGGCGCTGTTCCTTTTGGGTAAACAGGGTGTTAGTTTTGGGTAAAAGAAGCACTTTGGTTGCATGGTGAATTGCAAGGCTGGTGCATCAACTTGGCACTAGACCATTGTAAAGGTTGTTATGTTGCTACGAATCGCTGGTACAGCGTAAAGGCATATCGGCCCTTGGCGATCGTCCCAAAAAAAAGAGTCAAATAAATCCAGTGATTGACATGTAGCTGCAGCTGGCGGTTGAAGAATCCATCGGTTGGGGTCCGAAATAGATGACAATTGCAGAATGGCAGGATGTACCTGTTTGCAAAACATAAAAGTAGAAATGTGTCTCAGTAGGCAATCTTTATTACAATTAATCATTTTACTTGTTAGCACAGATGTGACACAATGTGAACCAAGAGAACACAACATGGAAAGTACTCCGCTATTTGCTTCCAAGGATAGTGCAATGGAGTATGTTCAGCTCTAAACGTAATGCGTAAACTGAGGCAACAATTCGAGATGCACAATCTAATTTATTAGCATTGAACCAGGGGGAAACGAGTGGTGGTGTACTTGCGCTTCATTGCAATATGCCACACAGAATGAACAAGTAGAATGTAACCCAGCAATAACGGCCAGCTATTGATATTTGGACTAGTTCTGGTATAAAATTGTCTAAAGAGAAACTTACATTATATTCTGCATTTCCATTCTCTTGGCATAATGCAGACCGTAATGCAGACTCCGTTCGTGTCAACGATTTTTCATAAACTGAAATTACATGTAACTAAGTCCAGTTTTGGAATGGAATGGACAACCTTATCATATCTTACGTTATTACACCCCTCCTTCAATTCAATCTCTTTCGGAATGGTCCCTGTCTCTCAAGGTCAAAAAACAATAGAACCTTATACTGTGTGTGCGATGTGTGGGCCTCCCCAGCTCCCAAGCAAAAATTCAAAGCTGGTGACCTTCACTCACAATCAACATACATTCTTAGTTTGCAACATCTCGTGTCAACGCATCCATGAGAACTGGAATTTTGAAGCACGGGCCCTGGAAGAAAAAATTAGGGTCTGTCACTGCTTGCTGTTCGTGGCGCTGCTGAGGGCTAGGGGAAACTTTCCAATGACAGAATGCGCCCTACTCCAAAATTGTAGTCGAGGAAACACAAAAACGGAGTCAAAGTGTGTCTAGTAATAGCCCCACCTCTGCTTATCTCCGGCCTCCTACCCCATGGCATGTTTTCATAGTCAGTACCTCTTGCGTGCCTAGTATCTTATGTAGCCTAGGTCTCATCCCTTTTGTGTGACGAGCAGATATTCAGCTGTTTGGAGAACTGTATGGCAATGCAACTGCCGAAACCCAAAGATTCTTACACACTGTTATCTGTTATCCATCGGGCACTAACACGATAAATGAAGGTCCCACAGTAGCTCGACGAAACTGTGAAATGTGAAAGCAGTGTTACATTGTATGTCAATCGTAACAATTGTACTAAAAAGGACAAAGAGGATATATTTCAAAAGAGAAATTGCATACTTTATTTGGACACTTTATAAAAACATTTTTGGCAAAAATAAAAAAAAGATGGTAATGATTTGTACTGGGATTTGGACTGTTCAACAAGATCTGCTTTGGGTGGACATGGCACGTTGGCAATGTTTTGTGGCAATGTATGTGTGTGCTGAACAGAGTTGCGGCGCGCAATTCCATGAGTATGCATCTCTACGACATTAATAATAAGATATTTAACAAAATAGAATTCCATTTCCTCATATACTGGTTTGACCACGCATTTTTTGCTTCTTTTCGTAAAGGCCATAGTGTAGCGAAGCATCCCTAAGTTTCCTGCAGTCCTAGATTGTTCACGGCCTACATTCTCGTTATGCACTAATACCGCTAGTAATGTCCTATATTTCATCCCTCCGATGCCGAAATGCAATCTTTGGCCTGTACTTTAAGCACATATTGTGGAACACCTCCAAATCTCCTGTGTGACAGAATTCTGTGAGTCCCTTCAGATCTCTTGATAGAGTTTTATCAAACACAATCTTCTCAAGGGCTTTGTGTGGAGGTGAAGATGGAATCAACCACTTCTTCCGTGCCTGCTCTGGAGACAAAGGGCCATGTTCTCATTGGTGGAAATGTTGGTTTTCTGTCCAGTAGTGAAAGTTGGAACAGTGGTGCATTAGTGACCGCCATTTTTCCAGTAGAATTTCCACAGACCCATCACATGTTTTGGAGCTCCACCAAAGATGGTTGCTGAAAGACTGGGACCACTGTGAGATACTTTCCAAACCTTTTTTTTTCCCTGCAGCCGAGATTTTTTTATTGATTGATTTGGCAACATGCCATATATCAAAGTGATGTTTAATATTTGGAAACTGCTCTCTCCTTGTCTTGGCCATTGAAACGTGTCTGTCCGTGCTATGAGGTCGATTTGCATTTCCCTCGATTGTAGATCTTCCAGTGATTTTATAAAACCAAGTTTCTCCATCGTCACTGAGGATGTACATTCGGACACCTGCACGACCACCGAATGCACAATTTTCTTACTTTCCATGTCCTGAAAGTGGTATGTGCAGTACTTGGAAGAAAATCCGGGGCTGTCACACTGTCTGTCCATCGCCGGCTAGCCTGAACCGTTTGTCGGAGAATGTACTTTAAATAGACAATTGTACAATTTTCCATGCTTCACTAATGGCAGGGAATAATCACGTTGATATTTGTAGTACTGCGTTTTAGAAATGAAATGGAGTCCCACAAACTGACAGAAACTGGATAACTTCCTGAAACTAGAGCCACTGAAAAGTAAAGCTGCTGCACACAGTAGATTGCCAGCTGGCGGTTTCCCCAGCATCAGTTGAGCGGACCATGAAAATGTTTTATGTAGCATTTTACAGGTGGCATGTATTTTGAGGTTACTGCCTTGTGTTACACGAGTCACATTGACCAATGGCTTCCCACATACTTCCCCTCTCACTGAATGCACACATTTCAGCATCTTTATAATCTCCATCAAGCTGCTGTCGAATACTATGTATTTGGACTCCTTTATTAGACTGTCATCCTGCATTAATGTTATTTCGGACTGAACCGTTATGGACATATCAGCCAAACTGGACATACTATAGTTGAGTTCTTTGTCTAGTTCGTCGGTCAATTGTGTTGATGCTTCAATCTCTGTCATTTCAACATCTGTTACTTGACCGTGAATCGGAGAAAACATCAATGGCGACTGCTTTTTTGTGGCATTTTTTTGCCGGGTGTCAAGTGCTCTGCGACTAATGTAAAAGTATCTTCTATACATTTAGTTTCATCTTCATTTGGTGGAGCAGTCACATTGTAGCAATGGTCCAAAAACACTTTGCTGGATTCGCCGGTCACATTAAATTCTTTTTCTGGCCATTGGACAAAGGCATCTCGAGTCTCAACACGCCGCGCCTCAATTAATAGTTCCTCCATGGTGAAAACAGTTTGGCAAGCAGCATCTCTCATTTGTGTCGCTGTCTGTGTCTTCATAGTCCGTACTCCATCAGGCAACTACAGGACAGATAGGAAAAACGATGTTCAATGTAAATCCAACATACAGTATCGTACAATTTACATTTTATATATATATATATATATATATATATATATTATATATATTAGCATATAATGAAGGCTTCAGCACAAAACAATTGCTAAAAATAGAAACTGTTTACAAATAACCTTATTTTTCTTTCTTTTCGTTGAAACCTTCTTTATAACATCACCAACAACAAGTTGGTGCACCGACTCGGATCCACGTGCCTCCGGTTCAATATACGGATCTTGTATACATCCCTAGAAAAGAGTATCCATTCAAAATAAGTAATTTTTATTACAAATAAAATTAGACCGACTTTCTTTCATTAGAGGGTACTGTCAGTACGCATACCTCTGGCTCCGGGTTGACTACAAGGGATGATGTAATTGTAGAGGAAGCTCCAGCAACTCCCTGAAACACAGTACTCGCATTAGTATGGATGAAAATATTGTAAATTGAACACACACATTGGGAAGACGACAAAGGTACATATAAATAGCAAACCACGAATAAAACATTGTGTAAACAAATTACACAATATGTAAATATGATCAGATTATCTCATTCGATGGAACTGTCAGTACGCATACATCTGGATCAACTACAAGGGATGTTGTAATTGTAGAGGACGCTCCAGCATCTCCCTGAAACACAGTACTTGTATTAGTATGGATGAAAATAATGTAAATTGAACACACACATTGGGACAACGACAAAGGTACATATCAATAGCAAAACAGGAATTAAACATTGTGTAAACGAATTACATGATATGTAAATATGATCAGATTATCTCATTCGATGGACCTGTCAGTATGCATACCTCTGGCTCTGGAACAACTACAAGGGATAATGTAATTGTATTGGATGCTTCAGCATCTCCCTGAAACACAGTACTTGCATTAGTATGGATGGAAATATTGTAAATTGAACACACACATTGGGACGACGACAAAAGTACATATAAATAGCAAACCACGAATGAAACATTGTGTAAACAAATGACACTATATGTAAATATGATCAGATTATCTCATTCGATGGAACTGTCAGTACGCATACATCTGGCTCTGGATCAACTACAAGGGAGGATATAATTGTAGAGGACGCTCCAGCATTTCCCTGAAACACTGTAGTTGCATTAGTATGGATGAAAATATTGGAAATTGAACACACACATTGGGACGCGGACAAAGGTACATATCAATAGCAAACCATGAATTAAACATTGTGTAAACGAATAACACGGTACGTAAATATGATCAGATTATCTCAAATTCCATGCATAAAACAATTCCGGAACTGAATAGCTAAGTAAGACTACCTGATACGCGCTCGAAGTGGTTGTTGACTCCAGGCAAGACATGGATGCTGAATCTTGCTCCTTCTTATTCAGTGCATAGTCATTGAGTTGTAAAGGGAAAGAATTATTTGATTTAGAAATGCTAATCTTAAAAATTGGCATGCAAGTAGACAGATTACGAAAACATTATGCTTATTTCAAAGGACACTATAGCATAGTTATTAGTGACATTTACACCTAAAATACCAATCAATCAATTTGGTTACTTGCACACTACCACAAGGCCTAAAGCTAAATCTGGAAGCGTGACTCACCTGTGGCGGCATGTGAACGAATAAATTTGGGAGAAATTTTCGAGTCGTTCTCAGTTGATTCTTCTTTGTGTGCAAGGATGTGTAGTACATATTCAGGGTAAAGTGCAGGCTGCTGATGCGGTATCGATCACCCCTTTTGTCCTCCAAGACTGTTTTTTACCCGGCTTTCAAGCTCTGCCGGTGCATATCCGCAATATCTGACCCATTCTCTAATTCGATCTACAGTCTTAAGGAATACATGCATTGTAGTGCCTTCAGATTTGTCATGGGTCTTCGAAGGGCAACCGAAAATCGAACATGCAGGCATTGTTGTAAATTCTGCAACAAAAAAAAAGTCAACAATATTCAAAATTTAATTTGCATAAAAATGTGAGAAAGAAGGAATTAGACCATACATTCTTCAATACAAGCTTTGTTTTGGTCACCACAGCAAAACCAGTGCAGCGTGGGCGGCTGTATTATAGGATATCTTTCATAAACAATTCATTAATGTGACGAAAATCAGAACATTTTACTCGTCCCTTGAATGTACTATCGTGCATGAAAAGGAAACACGCTTATATTATAGACACAGTCTGCGAAGGATGCAATTCGATGCCAACTGACTGATGAAAATTGATATATCGATAACATAACAAATGAAACTCAAGTCACTAGCAATTAGACGAATGAACATAGCACTACTGAGTACGTTAGTTCGAAATAGATAGAAATTTACAGATGAAGGATATGATTAGGATACATGCCCTTACCTTGACCAACAAACAGTTAGATTCAGCAAGTAGAGTAGTTAGTGGCAGGAGAAAAGGGAGATGTTCATAAGTAGCACACTGACGAGTTGACTCGCAGTGGTCACAGAAGTTCACAGATAGCACGACGACGAGCAGATTAGCATCGGTCACCGGGGTTCTCAGGTAGCACGTTCACCAGTTGACTTGCAGTGCTCAAAGCTGTTCTCATGATAAATATCAAGTGGTTTATAAAGAATTACAAAAAGGGGTGTGTATGTGAATGAATGACGTGTATATGTTGTGGTATTACTTGGATTGCGGGGGAGCGGCCTGCTTCAAGGGGAGCCTGCCTGGAGACACGGGGTCTGAGGAGGGCATGTGAACAATGACCGCTGCGCGAAAGATAGCTTTGAAGTGTACATGGTGTTTGGCACCTTGGCCGTTCGCGCCCTTGGCAGCGCACATCCACTGGTGCCAACTGCCTTTGATAGTGGAGGGGGGATGGATGGACCTGGGGAGTGCAGACAAGGCACCGGAACACTGTTGAATGGAGACACAGTTGATTGACTGAAAAACTGAAACAACCATTGATAAAAAAAATATGTTGTGTTTTATTTTGTTTCTTATTTTGATGGCACAAAACTACTACACATTGTAAAGGTCTGGTTGCAGCACAGTGATGGAAAATCCCCTGTACTGACCGCTGTCACTGGGGAAAGTTTCTCTAATGGCACCAATGACACAGGCGGGTATTACTCGTCGAACGCGGTGTCCAAGCCTCCGATGAAGCCACCATGTAAACGAACGATAGGCCACCAGCCAGTACCACCTGTGAAAGAGAAAGATACAAACTGTTTTTAAATGACCAAGATAAGTGTATTAAACCTTAGTTGTCAATGACAATTCTTGTATCCAATGGCATTTTTACCAGGACAAATGCTACCTAGACACTGCACAATATTGAACGACTTTTATACAACTATTACTAGAAAATTGCAAGACTAAATTGATATTGAAGTTACGAGAATATAGGAGACAACCGTGAAATAGTAGTGGCCTAACTGACATCACAACCAGAGTATACTTACTCGTTACTTGGATTACGAGGGCGAACTGTTGCGCGAAGTTCGTGCATAAGCACCATCAAAATCCTCAACACGGACCGTATGAGGCAGGCTGCCCTGAAGTCTGGCAGCTCGGTAACGCATTGCGGCCAAGGCTCGCCTTGCGATATGTAGGACAAGCATCCAAAGTTTTCTCTGCAGCAGCAGTTCTCCAACATTGGCATTAGCGCACACCGATTGCAAGTACACCAGGTGGAGACGCTGTCCATGCAACTAGGCTCAGGCTCTTGATCTGTTGAATCGTCCTCCCAACTGCCGTCCGAAGCCCCATCGTTTCCACATCTTTCTCTTTCCAGTAATTCCTCCTCTGAATACTCGGGCTCGTGCTGGTAGGGCATTATTGTTGCCATTGTGGGGTAAACAAACAAAAATAATTTATAGCGATGGTACTGGTATCTGTTTGCACGGGCTACAAGCAACAAAGGTAGCTGACCAGAACACAGAAATGAGTCACAGAATACTCAAAGAAATACAGTGAGAGGAATGGAATAGAAAATCTGCTGTTGTGTGTTGTGAACCGTCTGTTTATACTGATTGAGGAAAGAGGCGTCCTGACATTCCATGGCGACACGTCATTAGCTGAAGCGCAGAGAATGTTGACACGAGACGTGCTTTGGCGTTGTGAAATGGGCGGTACGCGTCTAGTGATGTCTGGCTCAGGAGCGGGGATATGATTTAGTGCCGCAAAGGCAGTTCACCTAGGGCGATGCAGCAACGAATAAGAATATCACAAAATGGCCGCGCTCTGCAGCCTGATTTCGCTTGTGTTCAAAAGACGAAAACTCTGGTAAGGTGCATAGGAAATGTTTGTACGATCGATCAACTTATGGTTAAAAACACATGGCCGAACCATAGGGACAATAATATTTCTGAACGCACCATTCCTTTAATTACCATATGATTTTCTCTTGCAGATTGAGCAAATACGCCCAGGGAGCACTGTAGACCAGTGGGTGTGCTGTCGAATATGATTGTGTCATCTGTATATGTCATGCTCAGTACTTCCTCCCTGTTGATTTTCGAGGGGAAATTGTGTGCTGTCCTTAGTGCGTTGGCCATGTCTGCAGCATATAGATTATAAATCAGGGGGCCCAATACACACCCCTGCTTTAATGCCCGGTTGGTCATCAAATTCTTGCTGAGGCTTCCCCTCTGATTCAGGCTGATTGCAACTGAGTTGTTGGTGTGCAGCATCTTGATGAAATATAAAAGTTGGTCGTCTATGCCCCACGTCTCGAGCTTGGCCCAGAGCAAGGAGTGATCAACCAAGTCAAAGGCCCACTGAAATCCACGAAGCAACAGAATAGATTTTGCTTTTGACTAGCCAAGGCCTCGGCCATAAGGAAGTGTAGGGCACAGATATTGTACAGGTGCTGTATGTCTTCCTAAAGACAGTCTGCAAGGGTCTTAAAATCCCTTTTTCTTCTGCCCATCCTGTGAGTCTTTTAAGCAATATGGTTGCAAATATTTTCTGCCGGGAATAGAGCATGGCCAGTAGACAATAGTTGGTGGCGTCTGGTCTTTCACCCCTTTTCTTTTTATAAAACTTTATTTATTAGTGGTCCAGAAAACACAAAACACAGTTACAACTTCATCGTGCAGATTGAAATCAACATGACAAGGTGGAAAATCAGTACATATACCATATATCTTCCTGAGGTGGTGAGTCTACACATCTCCATCGTCATCAGAAATCACATCACACAGAAACATTCTGAGGGGTCCCCAAATATCCTTAGGTCTGCTCACCGATGGGCGGGTGAGGACAAACTGTTCTTCAGCCTCATTTACATAAACCAGTTCCCGGAGGAACTTCTTCACAGTGGGTGGCGCCGGATTTTTCCATTGTTGTAGAATGCATTTTTTGGCCACTGCACACGTGACATTGAACAGCCTTCTGATAATTTCAGAGCACTTTCCTATATCTCCGAATAAATATTTCTGCGGGGTTAATATCAGGCGGATTTGTGTGATTTCTTCAAGTATATCTGCCACCTCCCTCCAGAACCCAGCCACTGGCGGGCAGCTCCAGTACATGTGGAACGAGCCAGCGTAATCCATTTTACATTTGGGGCATTCACCCGGACTATCTGAAACAAACTTGTCTATTTTGGCCCGGGTATAGTGTAATCTGTTAAGAACTTTAAACTGGATTAAGCGTAATCCAGCGTTCAGGGAAACCTTCTTGGTGAGAGAGCAGTACCTGTCCCAAGTCTTGTCATCTATAGGGATCTGGAGATCCTTTTCCCATTTGTCTTTGTTCAAATTAGCCGTGGGTGAGTGTGCTTGTATTATAGCATATAGGCTGGATACCCTCAAACGGTCTCCGGCCGTTATCATCTGCACGCAAGGGCGTGTAGGGGGTTCATCGGGTAAAGACGCCCAGCATTTCTGGAAGGCCGATCTCATACGATATTATTGCAGCACCCTAAGTGGGCCCCTGCAAAACGCCCCAGTTATCGGCTGAAGGGTTGTGAACTTCCCTTCGATAAACATATCTCCCAGTCGCATCTCATCATTGGGGTCCCAGGCTGAACGTTGGCTTACATTGTGCGTCGGAGGGATACCAGGGTAGTTCCAGAGGGAAACCTCTGGATTGTACAGGGTGGACACTCCCAGTTTTTTAAATATTGCCCTCCAGGCACCAATCGTACAGTTTACCGGATTGAAGTCGCATGTATCCCTATAGTGTGCGTCAAAAATTACAGACTGTGGGCCTCATTACGACCCAGGCGGTAATCTTCCGTCATTACCGCCATGGCGTAATGAGCGTTTACGCCGTGGGCCGATGGCGTAAAGAGCGCCACATTAGGACCCATCGCGCACGAGCATTACGCCATGGCGGTAATGCAATTAACGCCATGGCGGAAAAGGCCCCTACCGGCATCGTAAAGCGAGCAAGGTGCACTTCCGCCACCGTAAGTAGCGGCCACCGTAATTAGCGCCCACCGTAATTAGCGGCCACCGTAATTTGCGGTGGCCTTAAAAAGCAGGACAGGAAAAAGCGTCATCGCGCCGGAATGGGAAACAGCACGTCGGCCATCTTTAAAAACACAATCCATTGCCATCCTACCGAACAACACCAGATCCAACCCTGACACCTGTCCCAACCAATCACCCACCCATCCAAGTACCCAAAAATGCCTAAAGTTGTAAAGAAGGCATGTGACCGCCAGCGCCAGGAGAGATTCAGCCGGGAGGAACTCTGCATGCTTGCGGACACCCTGCAAGACAACGCAGGTGTCGTTTTCTCCCCGGAAATGACCAGGACAGCGATAGCGAAGAAGAAGGCCATCTGTGCCCTGGTGGCCGAGCGCGTCAGCGCGGTGGGGACCGTACCCCGCACCCCACAGCAGTGCAGGAAGCGCTGGGATGACCTACGCATAAGGGTCAGAGCCGTCATCTCTGCAAACCGCAACCTTGCCCTGGGTACCGGTGGAGGGTCGGAATCCCCACTAAAACTCCAACCGTGGGAGGAGATCTGTGCAACCACGATTGGCATGGAATCCATTGAAGGCGTCGGAGGGATGGAAAGGGGAGCTCCGACATCAGGCGATGAAGGTAGGTGCCTCAAACAAGACATGCCATAGTCACTGCAGTCCATTCATGTGTAGCCCTACAGTGTAAATGCAACACATTTCAACACTGCCCATAGCCACATGCGAGCACCACCCTGTATACACTGCTTGCACCCGCATACCTGCATCCACATTCCACACTAAAAGGAGACAACCTGCATGGCCCTGCCTGAAATCTGCCTCATCTACTGACCAGAATAATGTCAATCATTGTCATTCCAAAGTCTGCAGACCCATCAATAATGCCCTCCCTCCTTTGCTCCACCACAGGCACAGATTCACACCCCGAGGACCAGGACACCCCTGCGACGAAGAGAGCCAAGAAGGCCATCAATACCGTCCCCGCACCCTCAACCTCAGCTGCAGTGAGGCAGACCCCACAACAAGCAGGACCCACTGCGAGCATACCAGACGTCCCACCGGCAAGCACCCCTGTAGGCAGCAGGCCAGCAGCAGCTGCTCCACCTCTACCGACATTGCCTGCCACAGAAGGCACCGGGTCAGCGGCCAGCAGCAACATCGGTGAGACAGCTGCAATAGCTGCATGTTCAGACTCAGACATGGAGCACGAGGTCAGAAGCCCCACTGACCTACTACATTCCCCCTGTTTCTCAGACGCCAGCCCCCATGGGGATCACACACAGGGGCACACAAAGGTAGAGGAGTGGCCTTCCACCCCATGCCCAGTCCTCACTCCACAGGAGGGGAGCAGCCCCTCCATCACACCACCAGCACTGGCCATGGGCCAGCAGGGGCAGCAGTCCCTTGAGGACATCACAGAACGGCAGCAACAACTGTCCACGATGCTGACTGAGCATGCCGCGGAATGTGTGGGGGCTAGGGCAACCATTGAACAGGCCACGGAGACCCTAAGGGCCGAAGTAGAGCAGAGCACTGCCACCCTGAGGGATGCCATGCAGGCCATGTCCAGGGACATCTGTGCTGAACTTGCCGGCTTGCGTCATGCGCTCACTGAGCTCACCCACACCCTACAGGACGTGCATGCACGGGGGCAGGCAGGGACATCCTCCACTGCCAGTTCTGCACAGAGCAGCCCCGTGCGACGTTCCAGACGTAACCTGCGCTCCACAGCCAGGGGTGCCCCGGGGGCCGGGAGAGGGGGCTTGTAACAGCCTGTGGCCACTGTCACAGGCATCTGTTGACACCTACATGGGGTGTGTTGGGGTGATCAGGGGGAGGTGGGAGGGGGTGTGTTGGGGTGTGCAGGGGGAGGTGGGAGGGGGTGTGCAGGGGGGAGGTGGGAGGGGGTGTGTTGGGGTGTGCAGGGGAGAGGTGGGAGGGGGTGTGTTGGGGTGTGCAGGGGGGAGTTGGGAGGGGGTGTGTTGGGGTGTGCAGGGGGGAGGTGGGAGGGGGTGTGTAGGGGTGTGCAGGGGGGAGGTGAGAGGGGGTGTGTCACGACGTTTCATAGTTTGAATACACTTTTTTCTTTCCGAAAAAGAAATGTGTGGACATTTTCATTGCGCATGTGTGCTTTATTGGTGTACAGTCCACAGTGTGCATGTCCCAGAGCCACACAGTGCCCCAAGTGCAGTCACCATGTGATACACACCAGCCGTGTGTGCTAGAAGCAGTGGTCGATGATACTTTACACGCCCCTCCTGTGCATCGCCTCCTCCATGGGGTGCCGCCCCATCTGCACCCTCCTCATCGTCAGGTGGTTGCAGTTCTGCGTCAGGGGGCAGGGGCACATTCCGTCTGACGCACATATTGTGTAGCATGACACATGCCATGACGATCTTTGCCACCTTCTCATGGCCATACAGGAGTGCCCCACCAGACCTGCTGAGGCTTCGGAACCGTGCCTTCAATAGGCCGAATGTCTGCTCTATGACCACACGAGTACGTGTATGTGCACGGTTGAAGTCCTCCTCGTGCTGGTTCTGCGGGTTCCGGACTGGTGTAAGGAGCCACCTCTTCAGGGGATATCCTGCATCACCTGTATGTAGGCGAGAATGTATGTGTCAGTCATGTTGTCTGATCAAGAACATGATGTTCCACCATGGCTTGCATCCAACTGTTACTTTGGCTCACTTCTACATGCACTAATTGATTCACACAATGCAACCAGTATATGCTCATGGCTCCCATGGCCTGTTTTGCATGCCATCACCCAATGTATGCAGAGGGGTTGTGTGCATTGTGAGTGCCCATCCTCTGTCTCCGTTCTCTGTGTTACTCACAGCCAGGTGGCATATGCACGCCCCCCCTTTCAGCCAGGTGGAGTATGCATCATCCCCCCCCTTTCAGCCAGGTGGAGTATGCATCACCCCCCCTTTCAGCCAGGTGGAGTATGCATCATCCCCCCCCCTTTCAGCCAGGTGGAGTATGCATCATCCCCCCCCCTTTCAGCCAGGTGGAGTATGCATCATCCCCCCCCCCCTTTCAGCCAGGTGGAGTATGCATCACCCCCCCCCTTTCAGCCAGGTGGAGTATGCATCATCACCCCCCCCCTTTCAGCCAGGTGGAGTATGCATCGGTACGTCATTCACCTGCCCACTTCCATGACATTGGACTCACCGAGTAGCCAGGATCTTGGCCCTGCATGTCGCTCCATGTAGCGTGGTATTGTGGAGTTCCTCAGCACCATAGAATCATGGGTTGATCCGCCGAATCGGGCACAACAATGTGTGATGATCTTGTTGGAGTCACAGACCATTTGCACGTTGATTGAGTGGAACTGTTTCCGGTTGCTTTACGGTACCTCCATTGCACGTGGAACCACCAATTCCACATGGGTGCAGTCGATGGCACCAATGCAACCGGATATGCCGGCTAGTGCATGGAAACCCACTTTGGTGTTTGCAATCTCCTGGCCAGTCCGTGGTAATGAGATGTGGTCGTCTGTGTGCTTGAGGAGGGCATTGAGCACTTGGATGAGTGTTTGTGAGAATAATGGTTGTGAAATGCCATGCAGGTGCCCCACTGTGTGCTGGTAGGTGCCTGTGGCCAGGAAGTGGAGTACAGACACTACCTTCAGTAGGGGGGGATGGCGGTTGGAGTTTCTATCATGCTGACGATGTCGTTGTGTGTCATGTCTACGATGGCGGTGATGGTGTCCCGGTCCAAACGGTACAGGGTGTGGATCTGCTCAGCAGTGAGGTTGAATGGATTGGCTCTGATGCGTGGGATTGGGGGCTGCCTGCGTGGTGGCACTGGCTGTGCTGGTGGGGCTTGCTGGGCCTGCCTTGCCCTCCTTCTCCTCCTGCGTCTCCTCTGTGCTGCCTGTTGTTGTTGTTGCTGTTGTAGCACATGCATTGCTATCAGGTCCTCCAGCCCCAACATTGCTAGTCGTATTGGTATCATTGTGGAGTGTGACTGGGTGTGGGAAGGGGTGGGGTGTGCTCTTTTTGTACTTCCTGAGTCTGTATTGCCTTCACCTGTGCTGTTTCTGTGCACCTGTGGCAGCTGCATTCACTTAACATGGCCCTTTACGGTTGGTTCGTGATGGCGTTATTAGCACCATGGCGGTAAGGAACTTAACGGGCTGGGTAATGGCGTTAGGTGCATGTCCGCTTGGGTCGGCATTTGCGTACCTTTCCGCCATGGCGCTAAGTACGGTGTGGGCGGTCGCGTGCGTGCACCCTTAGCGCAGTTAGCGGCAGCGTTAACTACGATGCCGCTAATGGCATCGTAGTTAACGGTCACGGGTCATGATCGGACCTGGCGGAAAGCGATGGCGGTAACCATTTACCGCCATCGTTTTTCACTTAGCGCCAGGGTCGTAATGAGGCCCTGTATGTTCGTGGGGGAGGTGGTGAGCTCCTCTACATCCACATCAGGGGGGGCCCCGTCTCTGGAATACCAACATTTAGAGAATTGGGCTTGGGAAACATAATAATACAGTGCAAAGTCAGGTGCCGCTAGGCCACCCGAGGAGTATGGCTCAGTTATCTTTCCCCACCCTATTCTTGGAGCCTGCTCATGCCATAGAAAGGTCGTAGCCATTGACCTAAGTTTATTAAAGAAGAGTCTTCCCGGCCAAATCGGTATGTTCACAAATAGGTACAATAATTTGGGTAGAACTATCATTTTAAGAACTGCTATCCTACCATGTAGTGATATCGGAAGGCGGTCCCATAATAGCAATTTAGTTTTCAAGGCCTGTAGCGCGGCATCATGATTGTCAGTGTATAACCTGTTTTTCCCGTGCGAAACAAGTATCCCCAAATATCTGATGGACTCATTGGACCACTTCAGCCCGCCCAGAGAGCTGGGGCAGCCAGTTGCCGGTGTAAGGGGAAAACCTCCGACTTATCTTTGTTTATGGAGTAGCCAGAGTGTGCAGGAAAATCTTGAATCTCCGCCATTATAGGTGCTAGGTTGTTTTCCGGTTCGCGGATATATGAGAGCGTGTCATCCGCGTATAGGCATATTAGCTGGGTGGCCCCCTTCAGGTTAATGCCTCTGTTGGAATGTCGAAGCCTGACGGCTATTGCCATTGGTTCTATTGTCAAGGCAAACAGTATGGGCGAAAATGGGCAGCTCTGCCTAGTGCCTCTCCCCAATAGAAACATATCCGAGATTGACTGATTGGTCAGTACCCGGGCCCCGGGTTCAGTATAAAGCAATTTCACGTACCTAATGAAGTTCGGGCCTACCCCAAATGACTCCAGTACTGCTAGCAAGTAGGCCCAAGACACAGAGTCGAAGGCCTTCTCGGTATCTAATGATACGGCCACCGCGTTTCTGCCCCGGTCAATCTGGGCCATTATGCCAAAGAGCCTACGCAGGTTAAGTGCTGTAGATCTAGCTGGGATAAACCCATTCTGGTCAGGGTGAACAAGTGTGGGGACTGCCGGTAAAAGCCTGTTGGCCAGTACTTTGGCGAATATTTTGGCATCTGTATTAATAAGAGATAGCGGCCTATAGGACGACATATCCTGGGGCGGGCGGCGCGGTTTAGGGAGCACAGTTATTACTCCTCTCTCATGGGCGGGGGCAATATGTTACACTGGAGGGATTCCTCCCAGACCCGTAATAACAATGGAACAAGCTCCACACTGAACTCCTTGTAGAACTCTGCACCCAGGCCGTCTAACCCTGGAGCTTTATTGGATGTTAAGTCTTTAATCGCCTCAGCAATCTCATCTGTCGTGAGAGGTTGGTCCAGTGCAAGGCGGGTCTCCTCATGGAGTTTCGGCATTGTCAGTCCCTCCAGGTATGTCCTGATCTCCGTAGCTGATTTAGTGTCTCTATTACTATACAATCGTTCGTAAAACCCGGCAAACTCAGCATTTATCTTGTTCTCATTCAGTATAACCGCGCCGCTGGGCGTCTGTATGCTAGTAATTCGATTAGGGTGTCTGTCCTGTTTAAGTAGATTGGATAGTATCCTGCCTGCCTTGTTGCCCTCGCCATACCTACGGGCTCGGATCGGGGCCGCCATATACTGTACTTCCCTAGAGGCTAGATTGCTAAATTCCTGGAGATGTTGCTGTATGTCTGCTAATATGGCCTTATCATGGGTGTGCGAATAAGCGTCCTCCAGTAATTTCAGTTCGCCTTCAGTTTGGGCCAGTTCGGCCCTGATTCCTTTTAGAAGACCCACAGATTTAGACAATAACGTGCCTCTGAACCCAGACCTTCAAGGATTCCCGTACCGTGGAACATCTATCGACTGAGTCGATGTTAATCTCAAGGAACTCTGAGATTTCAGTGTGCAACCCCTCCACCACCCCGGGGTCCCTCAGCAAACCCTCGGGCATCCTCCACCTCCTAGGGGGTCTAGGGCAATTGTGAAATGTGACCTCAAAAGTTATCGGGGCGTGGTCAGACAGTGTGCGGGACAGTATTTCACATGACTTTGTTACAGCAATCACAGTGGGGGAGACAAACCAGTAATCGATTCTGGACTCAGAATCATGTACCGACGAATAGTACGTGTAACCCCTCACATTCGGGTGAAGCACTCGCCAGGCATCCTCGAGGAAGAGCTGAGAAAGGACACTTCGCACAGTGAGAACAGCCCTACTTGGTGCTCTAATAATCGTGCTGGATCTATCAAGTACAGGGTCCATAGCAACATTGAAGTCTCCTCCCCAAACTATAGTAGGGATATCAATAGCAGCGATCAATTGGTATACATCTGTATAAAAGGCAGGGTCATCAATGTTCGGCCCATGTGTTGACCAGCAATATCCGCTGTCCTGCAATCGAGCCCCACACAAGAACATACCTATCATGGGGGTCTAGTTTATGGCCATCAAGCTGGAGTCCAAGAGTCGGGTGTATGAGCGTAGCGACACCCCTGGATTGGGATGAGTAGTTGTTACAGAACCTGGACTTGCCCCAACCAGGCATTATGCACTCATTATCGGTACCAACAGTATGTGTTTCCTGTAGCATAACAATTTGGGCACCGTGCCTGACAATGTAATTTCCCACCTTCTTGACTTTCAAACGATTATTCAGTCCCCTTACATTCCATGACACAAGTTTAACCCTCAGTGCGTGAGCAGAGCTTTACACAAAAATGTTCAGATAGTATCGCCAACCTCTTGGATGCAGTATCAGACATTATGGACCGTGTCAGTGCCTCCCAGACCACTTGTTTAAACAGTAACTTATAACCACTTCCCACAAGAACCTTCTCAGAACAGAGATCCATGCAGTGGGGGAACCTTCCCACTTCAAACCATGGGGTATTAAAGAAACAATCCCCCATTTCCAACACCCTATCCCGCCCGCCACCCTCACCGTCTCCCCCAACTCGACAGTGTCCGACCCTAAACTTGTGGAATACTCCCGGGGTAGCCATGTTGCCTCACATGACCGCCATCCCCGGCCTCCAGCACCACCACTCAAAGAAAATGGCTGACTGCAATATCAGTACATCAGGGCCCCTAAAGTAGGGCCGGCTACCGCTGGATACCAAATGACTAAAGTATGTTCACCTTAGTCTGCCGTCCGAGGTCTATTGTTCGCGCCAGGTTGTTCCCCTCTTGGAGGGAGGGGTATAGAGGACTCAATATATGAAAGGGCTTCAGATGGATTCTCAAAGTGCGACCTTCCAGCATGCTGAATTCTCATCTTGGCCAGGAACATCAAGGCGTATGTGATTTTCCGTCCTCTGAGGAGCTTCTTGACCGGTTCATAAGAGCGTCTGCTCGCCTGGACAGAGGCGGAGAAGTCAGGATATATATGTATACGGTTGTCTTCATAGTGCAATGTGCCGGTCTCCCTGGCTAAAAAAGGATTGTGTCTCTGTCTCTTTAATTCAGGAGACTAGCAATTATTGTTCGAGGCGGTGCTCCTGGTTTGGGCGCCGGTGCTAGAGTGCGGTGCGTCTCTCCACAAGGAAGTGTTCGGCTAGTGCCTCGAGTCCAAATAAGGATTTGAAAAGTTCTTCCACATGTTTCTCCATTTGGCCCTTGCCGAAGGATTCGGCCACACCAACCACGCGGACATTGTTTCTTCTGGACCTGGATTCGAGGTCCTCACACTTACTTTGTAGTTTGCTCATCGTGTCTTTGATGTAGGATATATCTCGGCTGTGTTGCCCAATAGTATCTTCGTTCACACTTATCCTGCCTTCAGCCTCCGTGACACGTGCACTTTCCTTATCGATTCTGGCCTTCAAGGAGCCGATGGTGGTAACCATCTCATCCAGCTTGGTATTCACCGCCAGGAATCCGTTCTGAACTAGCGTCGCCAGTTTATCCTCCCTGTCCAAGACATCCTGTTCGCCCTGTTCTCCCTCGTCTGACCGCATGCCCGTCACAGCGTGGCTAGCCGTATTAGTGAATGTGTCCATAGGGCCTTTCTTCTTGCCACCAGGGGTCTTGGAGGCTCTGTTTGATTTGCCCCATGTTTATATCGAATCTTTTGCGTATATTGGATCTGTCACAGGATCACTGTAGGGTCGAGGCCCCAACTCCCGGGAGCGGGCACGAGGGGACCTCAACTAAGTGCGGCAAGTCGCCACTGCAGGCCTGTGAGATCAGGATGGATTGTATCCTCCCACATATATGATGTCTAGTGCACCCAGCCACACAACCAGTATAATGGCACCCAGGGGTCCGCCACAGCCGTCAGGGCGAAACCAGAATGGCTGCGTAGCAATGGCAGTATGAGGGTGAGTAACCGTCCCGGCCAACACGGATCTACACCTGGCAAAACATAGAGTGCATTTTAGTCCATCCGACAAAGCGACTGTAGATCCAGGGAGACAGGTAGAGATCAGGAGGTCTGCAGCCCCAGATCAGGAGGTCTTGAGTGATATCCTGAGCCCAGTACCAGATGCCGCCCCACCAAACGAACGAACAAATCCAGAAACACTCCCAGTCGCTCAACCCAGTTGATAATGGATGTCTGTAGGGTTACCAGAAATCAGCAACACGGAAGCTGTGTACCGACCGCAGCACACCAAGTCAGCAGTTAGGAGCGTGAGCACCTCGGTCCATGTGCGTGGTATAGCCGGCCAGAGCCGCCAAGCCAAGCGGAGGGGCTCTCAGGGGAGTAAGTGGCAGGGGCACCACGTCTGCCAGGGACATTCAGCACCACGAGGGAGCGGCCCTCGCGACCCAGCCGGGGCACCGTGTCTCCTCCTCCCACCCCCGGCAGCGGCTTACTTGGTCCGCCGGGTCCGGCGTTGTCAGGATCCTGTATCGGCGGGAGCCGCGTACCTCCAGGGCGAGGGAAAGAGGACAGCCAAGCAGCGATGAGTTGAGGCCGAGTACCGAGGCACAGCCAGACCATCCACCGCAGTGACGGGCCCCCTGCGGCGTCCTCTCCGAAGGATAACAGAATCGGGCGCGAAAGTGATAGCTCTGCCCCGCCGCGGCTTGCAGCAGGCAGCAACCACGACTGTCGGGTAAGTTCCCCTGGAGCCGCGCGTCGGCCCGGCAACACCGTCCGTGTCCGCAAAACTTTGCGAGGGCAGACCTTGGCAATGCAGCACTGTGGAGGGCTCATATTTTCACCATCCGTGTAGGAGCCCAACTGCAACCGGCACAACGGATTACAGCCCACCAGCCAACCTGTGAGCGGATCTACAAGCGCAGGATGTAAAGGTGATGCGGGAGCTTTGGGCTTAAGCAACCATTTTCTCCGTGCGCAACAGCGCCCCCCCTTCTTTCACCCTTTTTTAAAAACTGCGACAAGTAGCAGATGCCACCAGCTATCAGGACAGGCACCACTCAATTCGATCTCAGTGAATAGGCTCATCAATAACTTGGCCCATAGCTGTGGGTCAGCTTTGAACAACATATTCGGAACACCATCAGGGTCTGGAGCTCTAGAAGCTTTTTTGATTTTTGATGGTTTCCATTTCCAGGTCCACATCTCTGGCCTGCCGGTTATACTTCATCACCCTTTCCTCTCTCTAAGCTGGCTCCCTGTTTGTATAGAGCTCTTGGATATGAGCGGACCAGACTAACTCTATTATTGTGTTTAGTTCAATAGCCATGGGGGCTTTTTGATATTCATTAAAGCGCAACCAAAATCTGCGGATATTGTGAGATTTCAGCAAAGCAGTCACTGTGTGTCAATTAGCGCTCAAAAGGGAGCATTTGTGTTGTTTTGTCCAGTTTTTGTGTCTGGTAGAGAATAGAATAAGGCCAGCAACCTTCTGGGATTCTTTTTGCATAAGGTTGCTCCGGATGGCTGACCTGTTTTTATGGAGCTGCATTTTCCATTGGTGTATAATGGCATCAAAATGTGCCAATTCAATGCAACCCTTTTTCCCAAATGGGTTCTTGCTGGGTATTTGCAAACAGTGAGTTGCCCTCCTCACAAGTGCCTCCAAGTCCCAAATATGTTCCCAAGGCCAAGGCTCGTCCTGTGGTTGTTTTGTCTATAATGATTGTTAATGTCTTTATTTTGTTAAATGACCATTTTATACGGTTCCCAGAGACATTGATGTCTATGTTTTGACTTACGTGACTCAACTTCTTGCAAATTGGTGGTGCTATATCAAATGACCATGTCAGCATAGTATGATCACTGATAGTGCCTAAAATGCAGGACACTGGGTCACAGGACGTGGCCATTAGGGAATCCACTGCTACATAGTCTGTGATCCGGCCAAACCATTAGTCCAAGTATAACTTGGCTCCATTGTGTTCAGCGTGGATACTGGTAGAAGGGCCAAATCATGTGATGTCAAAAACAGTTCCATTGACGATCCTTGCATCCCATCCACCCCATTTGTTCATCAAGTGAAGATATTTAGCGTTTAGATCGTCTTTCAGCATAATGGGATGTTTTGGTTGTGTATCATACCACTTCATGATTATTTCTCCAATAGCTTTTTCGATTTTTTTTTGTTGGAGTCCCCATCGGTAGATCATATAAATTGATGATCAAGATTTTAGGGCCAAAGGGGCATATTAGGAGTACGCTTAACATGTATGTTGAAGACATGTAAGTCTCAAATGGCTCAAGCAAATAATTGGCTTTAGCTCCTTTCGCTGCGATGGCACTGCAAAGTTAAAAGCCACTGAGTAGCCATCAATATTGAAAGGTTTACTGAGCCAGGTTTTTTTCAGAAAGAATAGATTGCATTTTAGTAATGTGGCTAGGCCAACAGGGCAAGATAGAAAGGTCAGATGGCCCCCTGTGTTCCATGAAAGGCAAGTCATATGTCTTGCTGGGGCAGGTGGTCAATGAGCCCCTTTCTGGACTAGCACGGAGGCCCGGTATTCAACATTAGAGTATGTTTTCATTTTGTGTCTATTTCAGAGCCCGTAGTGCGGCACGCTCGGAGGATGGTATATCCGTCCTTGGTATGGGCCTTGTGTATATTGCAAAGAATTTGCTGGAGAGATGTCTTGCCTTTGTTTCCGACAGATAGTAAGAGCAAAGCCCCATTCTTCCAAGGTGTTGACTTGTGTTTTTAAGCATGCCACCAGTAACGGGATAGTGAATTTAATTAGCGCCCAATTTTTCTGGCTGCCTTGTTAGCTCTATGCTTAAGATGTTTGCTGAGATGATTACCTTCAAGTGTGTTATTTCATTGAATAAGGCTAGGATATAAGAGTGATTTAAGACTGGGCTAGCATTTTTGGGGTACATTTCTTCCAATATTACCCATTTGCCCCGATCATTAGTTTCTTCAAAGACATTGGCCTCACAAGTAGGAGCCTGCGAATCCTTTTACTCTTTTTCTACTCTTAGGTTTTTCCGTTGCATGCCGTGACAGTAGTTGTGTCTTTACTTTGCACAGGACGACAGGTCAGGTGGGTGCTCTTGTTTACGTGTGTGATGCTGGAAATGCATCAGAAGGACAGGGCCTCTTTATCCTTGTCCTTTATTGATTTATCATGTATGTTCTGACTTGTTTTCCGTGCAGGAGTTCATGTGGGACTCCTGGCGGTGCGGCTCTTCCTTTATTTGGTTTGGTGAACAGACCCTTGGGATACCTTTATGGCACCCATGGGTGAAAGTACAACCCTGTACTCCTATTGTATGTTTTTGGGCACCTGTGTGGGGCCCACAGTGCAGTGTACGGGCTGGTGGCAGCTCCGTGCTGAATTGACAGGTGCCCTGAACGTCCTCCATTTGGGGATGCCCAGGCCCTGTCATTTGGAATCAGTAGATTCCTGATGGAGACTAGATGACCCTGTGGCCTCTTGCCGTCCATCGGCTGTTATCTTGGTTTTCCCGAAGTCCCGGGAAGCCCTGACTCTATTCCTTCTCCCTGACTGGTTGTTGGGTGGAAGTTCCATATATGGTAGTGTGGGGAAGTGCCGACCAGACTGGCTGGAGCCTTCCCAACGACCGCACGTTGTGGGTACAACCGTGGGGTGGGACCTGGGTGAATGGAGTGTGTGGCGGTTACACATTCTGTGTTATGGGTGTCTAGTATCTAGTGTTTGACACAATGACTGAGACAGCGCTGCCCGGAACTGGTATGAATGCAGTGGGTAGTGCTGAATGGCAGAGTGCTTGTCTGAATCCACATTCTGTGTTGTGAGTGTCTGGATGGAGAAGAATGGCCTGAATGCACCGTGCGCATGATTGGCTGCCTGACTGCCCTTCTGAGGGATTGGTTGCCTGAGTGTGACCCAGCAAACTGAATGGGAGATCAACAGTATATCTGGGGGCCTCTCACTGCTAGAAATCATTCAGAAGCTGAAGTTGATACTTGATGCTTACTCTCAAAGTCGAGCTGGAAGAAGAAGGTGAACCGCCGTTCGCTTCAATGTAATCTGAAAGCTGTTGTGTCTTCAAGAACTGATCCAAGAGAGGACCTGGTAAGGAGACCTCTCCCTGAGCTACGAGGGACCATCGTGTACCAGCTGATCTTTGCCAAAGCTCCCTGATAGACAGACCTACGAAAGGCTGCCAACCGGAGAAGGGACCGCCAAGGAGAACGAAGAGAAGCACAGGGCAGCCGTCGGCGACCGCCGTCGCTGACCGGAGCCGCCGTGCTCCCGTTGCCTAAGAACATTTGATCCAAGGACTCCCTTGTTCATCATCGTCGACCGGTTTCGTCCTGCCGGAGAAAGTCACGGGCGTTGACGACCAAGGAGGGTTTCCCGCCACCCGAAGACCACAGAGACGCCGGATGACTCAACGCCCTTGCTAGACCAAAGTTCTTCATAAACTCTCTCCGGCAACGAACCATTGTTGTTGAGGTGTACTGCATGCCTCATCTGTTGCAGGACGTTTTTGACTGTTCGTCAGCGAGCACTGCAAGGACCGAAGCTGCTGCCTCAATGACAACGTTTACCTGTTCTTCATCGCCAGAAGTTCTACGACCCGTGGCTCCCACCTTAAAGGGAGTGCACTCAAGAAGGGCCTGTCGATTCCCCGACAGAGGACTCTACAAAACCAGGTACATTGGGGTTGGAGAACTATTGGAAAGACCCGAGACTATATTAAGTGTAACTGGACTGGGCTTGTCAAATACGCTTTATTTACAGGTTGCCAAGGTGGGGGGATCCTCACACAGAATGGTCTCTTAAACATGGGATAGACGGTTCTGCCATTGCTTGATTTAACCTTGCCTTCTTTCTGTGTCTATCGTTGATTCATCTTGCCATCTGATTCGTATGCCATTTAAACTGTTAGCAGTTGATGCATTTCAAGGGAATCGATAGTTAAGAGTGGTACCACGTAGACTTGTATATATTTGCCATGATATTATTGCCAGGGTACAAAGTGTGTTATTGTGATTGTGTATATAACATGAACCTTATTTATATGAAGAACTGTGTTTCCACTAACACAGTGTGTGAACATTCCTAGCCTGCATCACCTCCTGAGAGCTGAAGCCTTTGATTGCTCGACTTCGCTACCACATAGAGAATCTTGGCTGGGGTCCTCTGTGCTTCTCCTCAGCCATATAGAGAGCAGGAATACAGATACCCCCCTCCAGTCTTTAAAATGTGGAATTCGGAATTTACCCTATCTGCTAGTGCAGCTTGTGCTGGCGGTTTAACCCGCTTATCCACAGGGCCCTGTAGACTTGTTTGTCTGCAGGCACCGCCTGCAAGATAGTTGGTCACTGTAGTTCCAATATTTCTTTGGCATTTACATTCTGGCCTATTTTGTTGATTACGAGGCTTGATTATTTGTTTCTCAGGATTTGCTTTCCTTGCCCTTTTCCTGTTTACTTTAACTGCTACGGCCCTTATCGCAGCTTCCTGTTCAACACTTTCTATCAGAGTTATGTCTAGTATCTGAGAGGGAGAAAATGCATTTCTTCAAAATCCCAGTCGCTTGCCCGGGTGGGTGAAGAATGTCAATGTTAACTTGAGCTAGATGTTGAAGACTTTCAGTTGCAGGATTTGCAGATTTATCCTCTGCTATAGCTGTGGTTTGGCACAGGTTCTGCAGAGGCCCATGGGCTGTTGCCAAATTGGCATTGTGATGTTAGCACTGATAGATCTGGAGTTGCTGACAAGGAAGTTCCAATAACATTTTCCCTTTGCGCACCTTTTGGTAGAATATTCTCTCTACCCAGGGAAGTGCACTGGAGGCCTATGCACATTTAAGAGGGAATGGTTATTGTCAATTGTGGGTGATAATACTGGGTCAGAGGCTTCTGGTGTGCAGGCCTGTTGTTCAGCGTTAGTTTCTTTGTTGCAATGCTGTCAAAAAACCTGGTAATTTCTGGTTGCAGTTCTACTATTGTGGAGGGTCTATCTTTCTTGGCATTGTGTGCTTGTTCAATGGAGTTCTCTATTATTTCAGGGCTCCTCCACCTTTTTCCAGCTCTGGCCGTTGCACTTCGGAGGTCATATTTCCGCAATGCGAGGCATGTAAAGCAATTAGTTGTTCTTTTTTACACTTACCTTGTCTGTCCTTCTAGCCTATAATATTGCCAACTCGTCCACACACCGCTTGCCACTGGTCGCTTGTCTCATCCGGCTCTACGAGGCAAACATTTTGCAGAATCCACAGTTCACACATCTATGTACTCACTCAATTGACTGCAGTTGATTTCTGCAGCCGTTGAGTCCAAGTGATGCAAAGTTAGTTTTCTCCACTCTCCCTTTACCACACTTTTCCTTTGCGGGTGTCGCAGTTTTTGAAGCGGGATGCAGGATTCGGGGCAGAGCTTCACCTTCAGCAGCAGATTATCCACAAAACACAGAAAGCGTCTGGTTTGACCACAGACCGCTCACACTTTGCCACACAACCAGTTCCTAGTTTTCTCTCTCTGAAGTCCTACCCTTGTTTTTCCAGTCCAGGGTTACTGTTCCTTTTTACCAATCTGTAGTGTCGAGTCCCCTTACCCCTGCCTTAGATTCTAGTTTTCTTGCTTTTCTTCTTTCTCCGGTTCTCTGTCCTGAACCTTGCTCACTTTGACTTCCTTGTTTCCTTGGATGTTTCTGTTACAGTTCTGATCTTCACTTGTGCCTTTTGTCATTCCTTTGATCAGAGTTTGGCTTCTGGGTTTCCATCAGGCAATCTCTGCCCCTTTCCTTTGTCGTGTTTTAGTATTGTACCTTATGTCATTGTTAACAGTGTGCTGGTTCCTGTTTCAGAAGGCAATCATTGTTCAGTTCCTGCTGGACCCGTACAGGCTTCAGTCTTGTGAGTACTGTTTCCTTGTTTGTGCCTTGGGGTCCAGACACAGACACCCACTGCTGCTGCCCCTTTCCATGAGCACTCAGAGTGGGTCCCTGTAATAATAAATCTCCAGCGAGGAGTTGGCTGCTGAGTTGTGGTGCAGTCTGCAGCAGTCCCTGATACTTTGCGGGACCTGACTAGAGTCGCTAGTCTTTCTACAGTTTCTATCATTGCCAGAGGCCAGAGGAAGCGATCCCTTAAAAGCTTCATTCTGCCGCGGAGCAGCCGCGGAGTGGCTGCGGAGCTGGCTGCTGAGTTGTGATGCAGTCTGCAGCAATCTGAGGCAGCTATGGGAGCAGTGTCCTGTGCGTCTCTGACAGAAGTATGGAAGAGGAGGGGCGGCGCCTCCGGAGTCAGTGCTCCCGCCGAGACGATTTGGGTATGGAACTCAGGAGCCCTTTGAAAACTCCACTACAGCCGAAAAAGTTTCCATCATCATCCATGGTCGTAAGAACTTCTTCGGACAAAGGTATGACCTCTCCAGACAATACTTGTACTTCCCTGTCTCGATCCTGCATTCTACAAGCTATTATATCCCCTACTCTAATCTCCTCCCCACGAGCGCCCTGACTTTTGACAAACTCATCTAACTCGTCAGCCGTGTCCCCCCCCATTCTACCTCCCCTGGCGCAGTCTTACCTGTTTCCCATGCAGTGAATGGTGTCTGTTTGGATGTGACCGGGGGCGATCAGCAGGTGGTGGACGCAAGGCGGCGGATGCCAGTGTCGAGCAATCTCAAAGCTTGGCTCGTCTTGGAGGGTGCGGGGCTTTGGAGGGGAGCGCCGCCTGACGCGGGGGCTTTGGCGGACCCCCTCATGACGAACTTGGCATAGTGGAGCTATGCGAGGGGAGACGCTTACCGATCGGGTGAAGAAGCAACCCAGTGCGCGGAGATCCGTGTGCAAGGCACAGACATGATAACTTGAGCAGCAGAAGAAAAACTGTGGTCGGCGTCCCCGCTTCAAGAAAATATACTTGATGCCCATATTTGTTTTACATCCAAGGAGAAACAAGATGTCTCCTTGTCTTGTGAAGCTATGTCCGACCAAATGGAGCCACAAAAGGTATCCCTAGATGGAGCAGGGGCACCAGTTCTAGTCACAGGCAGGTCTGCACAAGCTCCCTTGGGAGATAAAGACGGTGAACGAGATCGCTCAAATAAAGAGACACAATCTCTGAAATCATTGGAAGAACAACCTACTGACACAGTATCTGAAGATAAGGAAAGCCTAAATGACCCCACTGAATTCGCCCATGACTCTTTGAATTCAACGGTTGTGGAGGCGACTTCTACATTTGAACCTGCAATAAACCAGGTTCAACAAATCCGAAGGAGAAAGTCAAGCCCTCTCCAAAACAGGGCAAAACCAAATTAGTACCCAAGGCAAAAAATATTCAAAAGCCTACACAAAAGAGAAACGGTATTAAAGACAGTATATATCAGGGGAAAAAAATAGAACAATACGAAAAATCATTCCCTTCAGACCCATAGTGTCTGCACCTGCGGGGTCAGTGGTTTGTTTTTTTCCAAAAACACGTACATCAAGAACTGCCATCATCAAACGAAATATCTGATGCTGAGATCTTAGAAGTGGCTTCTATCCCTACAACTCAGGAAAATCATGGTTTTGTGTGGTCAGGCCTGAGAACCATAAAGCCTTCGATTATAGGTACTACAGGCATTAATAAGCCGCTTAACTCTCCGGTCCACTCGACTTATAAGTGCCGAGATCAATCTGGAACCAGTGAAGTTAGCCTCACTTCACAGAGGGCGAACTCCATATGCTCCATATTCTTAAGAGATTCTACAGGAGGAACAGCTCAAATCGAGTCACAGAGACACCCTAGTTATAGTGGTGCATAGAGAGGAATTGGGCCGGATCCAAATCTGACTGACTAGCTTGGGGTCGATGGCTCAAAGACGACGGATGAATCTGTCTTAATTGTTCCCGGCCCTTTAGATCACCCACAGACAGGTGTCAGCACGCTTCCACGAACGGACACAGGCAATTCTCGAGAGCCAGATGATAAACACCAAGATGATCCACTAACCACTAATCCACTCCAAAGCGATTGCCTACAGAACCCCCCTACAAAACACCCCTCAGCTTGCTCACCATTGCAAAACCGAAGATCAACTGCGCTACTCCCACAGAACCGAAGATCAACTGCGCTACTCTCACAGAGTAGTAAGGAAACACCCACAAAAAAAGATGGACCTCTTTGCGATAATGTCTGCGGTAACTATTGCTCTAGCACCGTTCAGCAAATTGTATGAATCTTTAAATGATACGTTGAAGGACAACACAACACTCGCAGCAATGCTGCATACCAAAATGATATATCTAGAAGGATATATTATGGCTCTCGAAGCAAAAAGAGGGCCGCATCTTAACTCAGAAATTCCTCAACAAACTTCTGAGATGACAAAACCCCCTGATCACCAACTAATCATGGGAGAAAGCTCTCTGTCTAAAACCTCAACAGCTACCCAGACCGACCCTGAACTTAAAAAAGCTCTCAGATCGGAATCTACCAATACCATCTCTAAGGGGGGCCTGATAAAACCAAGAGTCGAACCAAACTTAAGTTCTAGCTTATTCAAGCCTATGAATAGCACAAACTATATAAAAACGCCTGCAAGTGCTTCGCATAGAGCAGTGGTACATGCACAACCATCTGCACCGGCAAAAACCATGAACAGTTGCGTGATTCTGAAACTGAACGACGGTGCATTGTGCCGAAATGACCTGAGGACTGGTCGTCCACAAGAGGATCCCCTCAAGAGAAAAGAAAAATATACTCTCAGTCCTCGACTTCAAAGTCGGTGGAAAATATTGATAAAGACTCAGTTAACTACCCATTGTTCGCGCAAGGGAAAGAGAACAATTGATCAGGGGGAAGGAGAGTAGTAATTACGGAGGATGTTTGGGACCTTGCCATATTACCTCGACTCCAAAGACCTTTGAATGAGCATTGCCCCTGCGGCTAGAACAACAGGGGCTTGTTTCGACAAAATCCTGGTCTCTCAACTGAAAGAACAGGAAACTGAGATGGATAACTGTCCTCAGATCCTGATTGATGGCCTAGAGACCAGTGCAGATCTAATAGACCTATCTCAATATTTGATAGAAGACTGTGAATCAGACTTCAAATCCTAACATCGGACAACATACAGTTAACAGTCAATCCAAGTATGCCGGGGCCTCAATTTATGGGAGAGGAAAAACAAACTAAGAACTTCATGACCCTGGCAGACAGATGCGAAAAACTGAGAAAAGATCAGCGATTGTACGATCAGAGAGTAAAAACACAATCATTGAGAGAAGTAGAGACCAAGAGGACCTCTTCTAAAAGGACCTTAAATTCCCCTGACAAAATTAACAGAGACAGGCGCAGACCGAGCAGAGACAGAAGTAGGTCAACAGATAAATCAAGGATGTACACGACTCTACCAAGGAAAAAGATAAACGTGCCATCACATGCTTTTGTCAGAGGGAAAAAAGCATATCCTAGGCATAACACGGGTGAAAAAGAAGAGAGGGAGACGGAACGACATATTCCCTATAGTTAAAAGATAAAGAGCAAACGCACCTTCAAGTTGGAGCTAATGAGAAACAAACAGGATGACGCCATCCTTAACAGGAAAAATGTCATAATTCTATTCCATTGTATTCCTAACTTGAGATTGATCCACTCAGATGATGTGAAGATAGTGGAATTTGGCACTTCAGGAAAACGAGACCGTGTGTACTTACATATACCTTCTCTGATAATCCGCACAATGCTGATTGCGGCATCAGAAAGCTTCCAAATGTTGAGATACGACTTAGTGGATGTTCAAGTGAAAACACGTCTGGGAGTACCTATAACGGAAAACAAGCTACTTGTAAAAACAGAATACCAAGTAAGCTCCCAGTTCATCAATCAAGACCAAAGAACGACAAAAGTTGGGGGAACACATCAAGAGAAATAAATAAGGGAAGAGTTGTCTCAGGTTATGAGAGTGGAAATGCTGGATCAAGTGAAGACACAGTTAAGGAGAGCCGGTTCGACCCCCGAAGACCTGAACTAGATGACGCGGGGAAAAGAAGGGGCAAGGAGCAGTCGATCTTCCAAGATTCCTTGGAGATCGGACGTGTACCTAAAGGGTCCCTCCCGAAGTTAACAGTGACTTTTGAGCTAGAAGAAACTATGAGAAGCCAGGGAGGAGACAAAGGTCCAAGGGGAAGGACCCCAGTTGAACGACCCTCACAAATGGACTTGGATTTCACAAACCCTGACGGCTAGAAGATAGCCACCCAAAGAGATTACAACCCCTTGTGACACCAATGGGGATGGCGACGATGGGCCCGTGAATGAACAACTATTAACCATGAGCTCGTGGAATACTAGAGGATTTGGCCACCTCCTGGAACCGAGCGATGTCAACCTGGGTGCCTTTGACATCCTATGTCTCCAGGAGACGTGGCTTACCAAAAAGCCATATTAAGATGGATTTGAAACGTATATGGCGCTGGCAACAAAGGGTTCCAGAGGTCGGCCGTCTTCCAGATTGTTGACAGCAATACGCTCTGGAAGTGAATTGTACTATGTAAGACCCCTGACCACAAACGTGTTATTTCAAGTTTCACTTATAAACTGGACGCAAGATAAAACTCAATGCAAGTCGAACCAAGGGGATGTCCTGATCTTGATTAATACATACTGGAACCCCTAAATCATAACAAATGAACATTTTTGGGAAATGGCAGAGAACATCCTGGAAGAAGTCCAGACAACCTGTCAACCGAAATGTATCATAATATGTGGTTATCTGGATGCCAGTTGTCCGAAATCGAAGGAAACCAAGAAAAATCATAAAAGAATGCCTCTTATCTATGGTGACAGGTTTTCTATGGACATCGTTGATGGTCTCCCAGGATCTACATAATCTTCACTTCTTAACCACAAAGGACACTGACCTGATTCAAACTTGGGAGAGAAACGGACAAAGCGCTAATTTAGACCACATATATGTATCTAGAGATTTGATACCGAGAATGAGTGAATTCAAAATAATCAGAACTAACAATAGTGACCATAATCTCCTGAGGGCCAGGTGGATCACAAAACGAGAGCACAGATCAAGTATGATGGCCGCAGATGAGGCTTGCAATGGTGGTATACGCCTCAGACTGAGTGCAAAAAAAATCACAGAGCTAACTGATACGTATAACCGTAAAAGTGCCACTGGTAGTCACGGAAGAGATTGGTTCTATTGAATACCAACCTCTTCTAATTGCTTATCAAACTAAGAAAAAAGAATGTAGCAATGCCAAACTGTCATCACATCAGCATGAATATGATGGGCAATTGGTCACAGAAAGAAAAAAACTTAGAAAGATCAAGCGCCTGGCCAAGAAGACCAACTCTCACGAACATCACGATTTATCCATTGCTGCAATAAAGCAATACAAAAATGTACTGAGGTCCCAAAGAATAAACCTATACCAGGCCGACGCTGCCAAAATGTTGACGGTTGTGTGCAGCAGGAAATCCAGAGAATTTTTGACCTTAATAAAGACAACCACCAAGGACAAAAATAATTCTCTGGAAAATAATGTAGGAGAAAAGGTTTGGACTGATTATTTCACAGCCCTTTTCCAAAAACCAGAGGAAAGTTTATCATTTACTACGACCAAGAGCAACACTGCGTGGAGTGTCCCGTGTGAATTGGAAGAGATCAAGAAGAAAATATCAAAATTGAAGACCTCACGGGCCCCCGGCCCAGATGGAATCACGAATGCGGACCTAAAAAAACACCCACAAGAATGGGCCGTCTTTATCCATAGAGTGATTAGGAATTGTATGGAAACAAGAACTATTCCATCATCGTGGACGACATCAAGTGTGGTCCCCATCTACAAGAGCGGACCCAGAGAAATAATGAAAAACTATCATCAATAGCTCTATTGGACGTTATCTGCAAGGTTTATGGGTCCCTGATGCTTGACAGCTTCCACTCTTGGGCCAAAGCGTCAGTAACGAAGACCCTTTTCATTCTAGGTTTGTGAATGATGCGGGTACTTCTTCAAACATCCTCCTATTGATGTCATGATCTCTGCTTCCAAAAGATCAGGACTTACCCGAATCCCTTGGAAGCAGACCCATAACCCCGGTTCCGAGTGCCAGCCAGCCCCAATTGGGACCTTTTGGACCCTGTCCTGGCGCCAGTGGCACCAGGCTCATAAAGATGCCCAGTCCCAGCGCTGGAAGCGCCGGGCTCATAATGCTTGGGTGGACTTACCTGCAGCAAACCATGCTGCTTACTTACCTGCCAGTTGAGCCCCTGATCCTCTTCTGTTTGGGACTACTTTTCCTGTTGGGTGGGGCAGGAGCCACTCCCTAGGTTCAGAACACTGGAACTCTTCTGGAAAGCAGGAACTCTTTTCTCACCTAGGCGAGGCTGTGGAAGGAGACACCTAAGCACTACAGGAGGCTATTTAAACCACACCCGATGGATGAATCTTGCTTTGCGTTATTCTGCATTCTCTGCAGCAGAACGCTCATCGTGTCTTCTGATCCTGGGCCTAAGGGAACAAAGGCTTACCATCCTGGAATCCAGTCTTCAGCAGCACCTGTAAAGACAAAGAAAGAACAGGTTAGCACTACGGTCTTCAGTGGCAGCGCATCTCTTACCTGGTCCATCGGCTGTCACCAACGCCTCGCGCTGCATTCCGGCATCTGAAAGACAAAGGCTTACCTACTCTTCGCATGCTCCGGAGGTCTTCGCACTGCATTCCGGCATCTGAAAGACAAAAGCTTACCAGCTCTTCGCACGCTCCGGAGGCCTTCGGCGCTGCATCCCGCATCTGAAAGACAAAAGAAGGTGCGTTTAAAGACATTGGGCAACTTTATTACTCACGTGCCATTACTCCTTCCCACGCCGAATCCAGTGGGTATTCCAGCACCCTTCAGCTTCTCTAAAGCTCCAAACTTGTACCTGCAAGATAAAAGGGACAGTTAGTGCGCATCGTGAAGCAGACTACAAGCGCTTACTTACGTGCTTCCAGGCGCTTCTATTCCTCACGCGGGTTCTATCCTCAACTCTCATCAGCCCGCCATCCGCCATCGCCGGAACCCTGCAAAACAAGAGATATCATTACAAAAGACTTTTAAGACATTTGAAGTGCCCAGAACTTACCGTTCGTGCAGTTAACGACGGACAGCAGTCCTCTGAGGTCAAGAGGCCAGCACCCTTATCCAGTGAAGAAACTGGTTACGGCACCCTGCCCGGAGGCAGATGGAGAGCTTGGCGTTCACTTACCTAAGGTGAGGGCGTTAACCTTTGGGGTTCTACAGGAGAAGAGAAAGGGAGGAGGAGAGAGGCACCCAATAACCCCAGTTCATTAATCCCATATTTTCTATCTGCAGACATCTTACTCTTCGAGTCAGACAGACAGTGCACAGAGGTCCAGCCCAAAGAGCCAACCGTGTGTTACACATCACCTTTGAAGATACGGCATTCACCCAGTCAAGACCGGCGCCTCTGCGGGAATCAGGTGAGCGTTACAGAACGCAAAGCCGACCGCAAAACTCCCACCCAGGCGCTATGGAAACCTCGGATACCGACCAGCTAGCCCAGTTACTTGGGGAACTAAGAGCAGAAGTGCATGCAGCCTGTCAGGAAACGAATGCTCTAAGAAGGGAACTGATTATTTCCAAAGAGCGAACAGACGATCTCGCTAGACAATTGCTACAGTCACAAGCCGGACAAACTCCGTTACCCGCATCAGGGGCAAATCTTCCTTCAACATCTTCTACGAACCCAGTGTGATCAACCTACCTGGGAATGTACCTCTGGCTCCGCCCGAACGATTTTCTGGTGACCCAAAGAGGTTTGCAGTATTTATTAATCAGTGCCGGTTGCACTTCTTATGCCGGCCAGCAGCCTTTCCAACTGATCAAGCTAAGGTAGCTTTCGTGCTTTCGTACCTTAGTGGCAATGCGGCAGACTGGTCGATCCCTCTAGTTAATCAAGATGATCCGGTTCTCCATGATTTTCAAGCTTTTCAGCTCAGTATGGAAAAACTGTTTGCAAGACATTCACAGGGGCAGGCCTTGGACAATGAGCTCCTTTAATTGCGACAGGGTAATCAAGACCTTTTGGCTTGTATTGCGTCTTTCAACAGACTGATAGTGGAAACTCGATGGCCTGAGGACAAAAGGATTACGCTGTTTTATAGAGGTCTACGTGGAGAGCTCAAAGATGTGTTAGCCCAAGTAGTGAATCCCCCGAAAGACTGTTCGGACTATATTGACTTAGTCGTTCAAATTGACCACAGACTGCAGAACAGGAAGGCCGATCGTTCCAAGTTTGATGCTCGAGTATTTTCCAAACCACCAACTCCTACCAAAAGAGTAGACTCCGGGGAACCCATGCAAATAGGGGGCCTGAAAGGACCACTAACACAAAAGGAGCGGGAAAGGAGAAAACAGCTGCAATTATGCCTCTATTGCGGAAACTCGGGGCACTTTCTTCGAGACTGTCCGGTGAAACCAGCCAAGAAGGCAGTAGGAGCTGCAGTTACCAGGGTCACAAACTTTGAGCAGGGAAACGACCTCGCCCGACAAGAATAGAGGTCCTCTTGCCGAGCGTTAAAACCAGTTCCGTGACCTCGCATTTCGTGATACCTATGGTCCTCATTAGCCCTGAACATCCGGATCGATTACATGCGATTGAAGCTTACGTCGACAGCGGTGCCATCGGCAATTATGTGGATCATGAAATGGTTTTGAGGATGAATCTGACTCTTTGTCCAAAGGCTGTAAAGGACGTCATTACTACGGTGGATGGTACGGAGATAGCCTCCGGACCAGTAACGCATACCACCCAAGAAGTGACGCTAGTAAGTCAAGATGGACACCATGAGAAGATCGTGTTCGATGTGATCAAGGCCCCTCAGTTCCAGATTATTCTAGGAATTCCTTGGTTAGAGAAGCACAATCCTCAGATCGATTGGCGAGCAAGAACGGTTCAGTTTCCAGAATGTGTCTCTACGTGTCACCCTCGACCTGGTGTTGCACTGGCAGCAATTTCCTCGGAGGCTCCCCAGTTACCTCCTGAATACCTAGAATTCCAAGATGTTTTCCGGAAGGATCAGGCTAACTCTCTACCTCCTCATAGGTCTTATGACTGCCAGATAGACCTGATACCTGGATCTACTCCTCCTTGTAGTAGAATTTATGCCCTCACCGAGCCTGAGAATCTTCACCTCCGACAATACCTGGATCAATACCTAGCGAATGGGTTTATTCGTCCTTCCAAGTCCCCTGCTTCCTCAGCTTTGTTCTTCGTTCCAAAAAAAGAAGGGGACCTTATAACTTGTATAGATTATCGCGTCCTGAACCAGATCACTGTTAAGAATAGATATCCGTTACCTTTGATCCCTGAACTCCTGGACCAAGTCAGAAAAGCATGCATATATACAAAGCTGGATCTTAGAGGAGCCTACCACTTGGTACGAGTAAA
The DNA here is from genome assembly GCF_040938575.1 of Ambystoma mexicanum. Classification (NCBI taxonomy): domain Eukaryota; kingdom Metazoa; phylum Chordata; class Amphibia; order Caudata; family Ambystomatidae; genus Ambystoma; species Ambystoma mexicanum. Next base: position 270,448,629 of record NC_090932.1, on the reverse strand, counting down.
AGAGGGCGATGAATGGAAGACGGCCTTCCGCACCAAGTATGGGCTATTTGAATATCAGGTCATGCCCTTCGGACTTTGCAATGCCCCGGCCGCCTTTCAATATTTTATGAACGATGTCCTCAGAGAGCTCATAGATGTGTGTGTTGTTGTTTACATTGACGACATCCTCGTTTATTCTTCATCGGAAACTGAACATCGGAAACATGTGAAAATGGTCCTCGAGAGATTGCGTCAACACAAACTTTTCGCTAAGTTGGAAAAATGTGTTTTCAACGTGACTGAAGTTGAATTCTTGGGATTCATATTATCACCTAGCGGAGTGCGTATGGATTCAAAGAAGGTCGATGCAATTCTCAAATGGCCATCGCCATCCTCCGTAAAAGGTGTTCAAAGCATGTTAGGCTTCGCTAACTTTTACCGCAGGTTTATCCCCGAATTCTCTCGAATAGTCCAGCCCATCACCGCCTTGTTAAAGAAAAACAAACGTTTTGAATGGTCTACCGAGGCGGAACAAGCTTTCTAGAATTTGAAGACTAGATTTATCTCTGCACCGATCTTAAAACATCCTCGCCCAGAACTCCCCTACATCGTTGAAACTGATGCTTCGAGCCTTGCCATGGGGGCAGTTCTATCATAAAAGGACCCAGTAACCAATCAGTTGCATCCCGTGGCATTTTGGTCCCGCAAATTCTCGCCTCCTGAAAACAATTACACTATTACTGATAAGGAACTTCTAGCTATCAAGTCCGCCTTTAAGGCTTGGCGGCATTATATTCTGGGGGCCCGACACACCGTTACTGTGATTACAGATCACCGAAACCTGCAATATTTGAAAACCGCAAAAGCTCAATCCTCTAGGCAACTCCGTTGGGCACTATTCTTTGCCGAGTTTGACTTCATAATTACCTATCGACCTGGGACAAAGAACGGTAAAGCTGATGCCCTTTCTCGGATGGGAGTGGAAGAACATTTGATCAATCCTAAACCTGTACCTATCATTCCCGAACAAAGAATTCTAGGTGTAATCGCCACACAATCCATAGAGGAAGTTAAGGATAAAGCCAGGCTACTGGTAACTCCAACAGACATACAGATTTGGCATCTGCAGGGAAAGGACTTTATGGTGAAGGACAACCTATTATATTTCCAAGAACGGTTATACCTGCCCAGCACAGATTTACAGAAAAAGGTAATCTCTTGTTATCACGATTCTTTAATGGAAGGACATCCCGGTATGACCAAGACCTCGGAAAAGATCAAGCGCTACTTCTGGTGGCCGTCTTGGAAAAAAGATATAAGAGACTTTATAATGTCCTGTGGAGTATGCGCCCAAAACAAGAGTCAAAAGGAAAAACCAGCCGGCCTCTTACGCCCTATTGACATCCCACCTCGCCCTTGGCATACGCTTTCTATGGACTTCATCACCGATCTACCTCCATGCTCCGGATACAATACGATCCTAGTAATCGTGGACCTATTCTCCAAGATGGCGCATTTCATTCCACTCAAAGGCTTACCAACAGCAGCAACTCTGGCCCGAGAATTTCTCGAAAACATCGTCCGACTGCACGGTTTTCCTTCAGTTCTCATTTCGGATCGAGGTAGTCAATTTATTTCTCATTTTTGGCGAAGTTGCTGTCGGTCGGCTCAAATTGATGTGAGACTTTCGACCAGCCACCACCCTCAAACCGACGGACAAACCGAGAGGACCAATCAAACTCTGGAACAGTATTTACGGTGCATGCTACAACAAACTGAAAAAACTTGGAAAGATATCCTTTGGATAGCCGAATATGCCTACAATAACTCTGTCCAATCGGGAACTGGGAAGACCCCGTTTTTTCTTTTATACGGTAGTCACCCTCGAACCTCGGAGTTGGATCCACTCCAAGATCTTGGAACACCAGCAGTAGACCACCTGCATTCTACAATCGCTCAAGCCTTTAAGGAAGCCGTTTCTCACCTTCAAGGGCTAAAGAACAATACAAGAGAGGAGCAGACCAACATCGGAAGGAAGCCCCCCAATATCAAGTAGGAGATCAAGTCTGGTTATCCACCAAATATCTAACTCTAAAAGGACCACGCACATTCAACCCAAGATACCTTGGTCCCTATTCCATCACTACCATAGTAAATCCAGTAGCGGTCAAGTTGGACTTGCCCCCTCACATGAAGATACATCCGGTCTTCCACGTCTCTCTATTAAAACCCGTGCAACCTCAAACCCGACTAACTAAATCTCCAAAACCTATTCTAGGTGATGGAGAACTCGAGTTTGAAGTCAAAAGCATCCTGGATTCCAAGATCTCCAAATCTACACTATTTTACCTGATTGACTGGAAAGGCTACGGTCCCCAAGAAAGATCCTGGGAACCTGCAGAATATGTCCACGCCCCTCGTCTAATCAAAAGATTTCATCGAACATTTCCTAACAAGCCCAAACCCCCGGAGAAGCCCGGTTTGGGAGGGGCCTTGAGGAGGGGTACTGTCATGATCTCTGCTTCCAAAAGATCAGGACTTACCCGAATCCCTTGGAGGCAGACCCATAACCCCGGTTCCGAGAGCCAGCCAGTCCCAATTGGGACCTTTTGGACCCTGTCCTGGCGCCAGTGGCACCAGGCTCATAAAGATGCCCAGTCCCAGCGCTGGAAGCGCCGGGCTCATAATGCTTGGGTGGACTTACCTGCAGCAGACCATGCTGCTTACTTACCTGCCAGTTGAGCCCCTGATCCTCTTCTGTTTGGGACTACTTTTCCTGTTGGGTGGGGCAGGAGCCACTCCCTAGGTTCAGAACACTGGAACTCTTCTGGAAAGCAGGAACTCTTTTCTCACCTAGTCGAGGCTGTGGAAGGAGACACCTAAGCACTACAGGAGGCTATTTAAACCACACCCGATGGATGAATCTTGCTTTGCGTTATTCTGCATTCTCTGCAGCAGAACGCTCATCGTGTCTTCTGATCCTGGGCCTAAGGGAACAAAGGCTTACCATCCTGGAATCCAGTCTTCAGCAGCACCTGTAAAGACAAAGAAAGAACAGGTTAGCACTACGGTCTTCAGTGGCAGCGCATCTCTTACCTGGTCCATCGGCTGTCACCAACACCTCGCGCTGCATTCCGGCATCTGAAAGACAAAGGCTTACCTACTCTTCGCATGCTCCGGAGGTCTTCGCACTGCATTCCGGCATCTGAAAGACAAAAGCTTACCAGCTCTTCGCACGCTCCGGAGGCCTTCGGCGCTGCATCCCGCATCTGAAAGACAAAAGAAGGTGCGTTTAAAGACATTGGGCAACTTTATTACTCACGTGCCATTACTCCTTCCCACGCCGAATCCAGTGGGTATTCCAGCACCCTTCAGCTTCTCTAAAGCTCTGAACTTGTACCTGCAAGGTAAAAGGGACAGTTAGTGCGCATCGTGAAGCAGACTACAAGCGCTTACTTACGTGCTTCCAGGCGCTTCTATTCCTCACGCGGGTTCTATCCTCAACTCTCATCAGCCCGCCATCCGCCATCGCCGGAACCCTGCAAAACAAGAGATATCATTACAAAAGACTTTTAAGACATTTGAAGTGCCCAGAACTTACCGTTCGTGCAGTTAACGACGGACAGCAGTCCTCTGAGGTCAAGAGGCCAGCACCCTTATCCAGTGAAGAAACTGGTTACGGCACCCTGCCCCGAGGCAGATGGAGAGCTCGGCGTTCACTTACCTAAGGTGAGGGCGTTAACCTTTGGGGTTCTACAGGAGAAGAGAAAGGGAGGAGGAGAGAGGCACCCAATAACCCCAGTTCATTAATCCCATATTTTCTATCTGCAGACATCTTACTCTTCGAGTCAGACATACAGTGCACAGAGGTCCAGCCCAAAGAGCCAACCGTGTGTTACACATCACCTTTGAAGATACGGCATTCACCCAGTCAAGACCGGCGCCTCTGCGGGAATCAGGTGAGCGTTACAATTGAGCACGTTAAAAGGCAGAATTTTGGACGGCAGCCCAAGGATTTTCTTAGCATTTGTTGACCTGGTCCAAGCATTGGACCAGGTTGGACCAGGTCAACCATGAAATCTTATGGGAGAAACTGTCAACACGAAGTTGCCCGGATAACATCTTGGAGCCAATCAAATCTCTATACCAAAACACATCAATAAGAGTAGGTTTGAACAAGGGAGACAGCTTGTCGGAAAAAATCTACACGGCAAGAGGGGTGAAACAAGGGTGCCCCCTAGCACCTACCCTCTTCAACTCGTATCTCTGGGACTTTAAAGACACAGAGCCTAATGTTAGATAATTTCCCACAACAATAAGGAAGGTAAACGTTTCCTGCCTTCTCTACGCGGATGATCTAATTTTATTAGACCACACAGCGATTGGACTCCAACGGCAGTTGAGTAACCTGGCTGATTATTTCACCAAAAACAACTTGGAAATTAGCCCAAAAAAACACAACTAAGATCATGATTTTGGAGAAACCGACAAAGAAAAAGAGTCGTTACACTGGAGATTGGAAGGACTTGATATTGAAAAAATAAAAGAGTTCAAGTACTTAAGTGATCTTAAGTAACAGCAGACGTGAAGTTCCAATGCAAACTAACTTAATTGAAAAAGCCAAGAATTATGCATTACAAGCCAGAGCGATTGATAGAAAGTACAGACGGTTTTCAACTATTCCAGTCATACAATTCTATAAAAGAAAGGCTGTGCCATCGCTGACATATGGCTCGGATGCGCTGCTAATGCTCCCAAAGGAGACCTGGCTTCGTCTGGAGGGCCTCTTTTGTCGCAGTGTGCTGAACCTACCAACATCAACACAGATGGCATCAATACGCCATGAATTGTGTCTTCTATCGTTGCAATCAATGGTAAACAGGAACTTGCTGATGCTTTACAGGAAAACAATCACAAGTAAATGTACTACTGTTCTCGGTATCATAAACACAGAAATTGCTGAAAAGAAAGCTAATGGTACAAAAAAATCTGACGATCTTAGAGGTGATAAATTTGCAGGGAAGATGAATTAATCCAAACCCCCAATAAGATGAAAAAAACTAGAAGAGTGTGATTGGTTCCAGACCATCCACCTGGCCCCCAGAAGTAAAATGACAAGCCACTCGCCTCTAGTAACTAGAAAACTTAATGAACTTCCGATCTACATGAAGAAATTTACGAACAAATCATTGCGAAACACCTTCTAACGGATACGTTTGAAACTGATGTTGACAAACGAAATAAGAGCAATAAGAGGGCTGACGATCGGAAACGATTGTCATTTCTGTAAAATTACAGAACAGCGAGAAACAGTTAGACATCTGCTACTATCATATGATGGACTAACCATACTAAGAAACAAGCACATGAGTCATCTATTTAAGGACCTGCGATTATGGAACGAAGAGGACTGGTGGTTTAGCTTAATTGAAGGCGAAAAAACATCCTATGTGATAGCAGTTGCCCAGTTCTTCCAGAAACTGGAGTTGTGAAAGATAGAGACTGAAAGAGGCAGACTCTACCAGCATGGATACGATTTTCATTTTTATTGGAATAAAAATGCTTTTAAGAACAATGGAAAGTAAACTGCATGTCAATTCAATCAAGTATAATAAAAAATAATAAAAACCTGCTCAGAAGGCTGGAGTTTCCCTGGTTATGTGGGAAACTCTTCCCCCATTCTGCATACACCCCTAACGTGTTTTGTTTTACTTGTACTCCCTGCACTTTTCTGTTCACTGCCTTTGTTACCCATCCTTTCTTGTCTGCAGGACTCCTTGCACTCCTGCTTCTTGTGTACTATTCTTCCTTTGGCTTGGTGGGCACATCTCTACCCGCAAGCCCCTTGACACATGTTTAGATTACTTCAGTGCAGATCAGCTTAGACAGTACAGGGAAACATTCCTGCTCTATACCACAAATGTGGGACTGAAGTAGGGATGCGTACTTGCAATACTATCTTTATGTAGCAGACATGCCCGTAGTGTTGTAAAAGGTCCACGCATTTCTGCCTAAAATGGCTGGGCGTCATATTCAATGGATCAGCTATGCCGACGACATTGTTATTTTAGACCACACTACTGTAGGTTTGAATTGTGCAATAAGTGATTTTATTGCATTTTCTGATAATTTGTTGTTTATAAATACAAAAGAACGCAACATATGCAATTTAAGAATGGGGACACTGCGCCAACTGTAAAATGGATAATCCAGGGAATGGAATTTAAAAGCACCAATCAATACACTTTTTTAGGCGTCATCATTGCAAGCACTCAACCAGGCTTGAGAGAATTTGAATTTTAGGCGTGCAAAATCTGTAAGCAAAGTAGCTAATATTAGGGACTGGATTTATCGATATGGTAGCCATAGCTATGGAGGGTTAATATTCATTTACAAATAGAGTCTCATAACCACACTACTATATGGCACAGAAAGTACCACAGATATTAGGCTCGAATGGTTGGATCAGTTGGAGGGGGTATTCTGCCAAACTGTATTCGTATTGAATCGATTAGGCTAGAACTTGTTATTACATCACTCTGCACAACAGATGCATTAAAAAAGATTGCTTTATCTGAAATGGATCCTATTCGAGGAAATGCCTCAAAATACACTTCTATTGGACATTTCTGAAAAGGCTACATGTCACATGACCGGACGTATTATTAGCCACCTAAAACAACAAGGGGGCATTTTGAGATTGGTTTCTACTTGTGGCTTAAATTACAGGGTTCGAAATTGAGGGGCTCTGAGAACTATTTAGCTCGTGCTTGTAGCCTATAAGAGCCTGGTTAGCTTGACAGCAACAGACACCAGGAGCCACCTTTGGTTCCCCAGACCAACTGATGCCAAACAATTATACCTATGTGAATTCAACTCTGTGCATTAGGAACAATCTCTGACTAAACATTAGGACACATAGGCACAAAATCAAAAGCATAAGGGATCCTAAATAATGGGCAAACATATATGTTTGTATCTTATATGGCAGTTAGATTTATAGAGCACTATGTACTAGCTCCTTGTTCAACAGCAGTAGCTCTTGGTCACTCGTTAATGCTGGATACTGTGGTGTGATACTGTAAGGAGGCTGACAAGATGATATCCTTTTGGGTGAAGACTTTTATTAAAAGTAGAGAAAAGAACCTGTCTCTCCCTATTCTTTTTTTTAAAATACATTTTTATTGGCATTTTTAACACCGATTGGCATCTATGGACCGATTCGACCAACTGTATGCAAAGGTTTCTTTAAGTTTCCGTTCCTCTTCCGCCGGAAGCGTCAAATTCAAGACCGCTGACTTATTTATATTGATTTTCAACCCAGCAACAACCCCATAAAGACTCAATTCTTTATTTAGTGCACTAAGGGAATTCAGTGGATCCGTCATTGTTAATAGCAAATCGTCCGCGAATGCAGCAACTCTGTGTTCCCTTACCCAAAAGGGGATTCCTTATATCTGAAGATTCCCTTATTGTTGTCAGAAGCGGTTCCAAGTGGATCACGTACAGCAAGGACACCCCTGCTTCGTCCCTCTAGATACACAAACCGCTCCCGACAGGTGACCATTAATCATCAGTCAAAGAACTGGGCTGTAATAATTGTTTTTTATCATAGACCTATATTTGGCCCCAAACCCCATTTTTTGCATAGTGTAAAACAGGAACGGCCATTCGACCCTGTCAAACGCTTTTTCTGCGTCTAAAGCTACTACAAGAGCAGGAATATTCTTTTTGTTTACTTTTCTAACAGGTGTGCTATCCTTCTTGTATTATCTCTGGTTTGCCTTCCTCTAATAAAACCTGATTGATTGTTACCTCGGAAGAAACTTATCGAGGCGGGACGCCAATACTTTTGTGTACATTTTAGCATCTATGTTTATAAATGTTATCGGCCTATGTGAGTCGCACATTGAAGGGTGGGATCAGGTGGTCCTTAAAGCTTTTGTACAAATCAGCTGTGAATCCATCTGGACCCGATTCTTTGTTTGTTGGTAATGCTGTTATTGCTCTACGGACGTCCTCCTCTGTAATATCCTGTTCAAGCTCTTGTTTCTCCTGCCCTGTTATTTTAGGTAAGTCATATTTATTCAAATATTCTAGTTGAGTCTTTTTATTGTAGTTATCAGATTTATATAAATCTGTATAAAAGGCTGAAAATTCTCAAGTTATCACTTAATTTTGAGCTCTCCCTCCCCTTTCCATTTTAATTTTTAAGATCGTTCTAGCAATCTCTTCTTTTCTTAGTTATCTAGCCAATTAGCAGTCCAACTTGTTAGCCTTTACATAGTAGTTCTGTTTCAGATATAAGAGTGATCTTTCCGCTGCCCTTGCCTGTAGAATGTCCCCTTAAGTTCCTATATTCCCTCCGCACTTCTCCACTGTCCCTTATACCCATTCTGGCCATAACTAGTTTCAATTTCTCCTCTAGTTCTTTTACTAAGAAATTCCGTTCTCTATTCCTCTGGGACTTTATTGCAATAATGTTCCCACTAATCGTCGCTTTAAATGCATCCCACCTAGCATGGTGTCCCATGTCCCCCTCTTTGTTATCCCTGAAGTAGTCCTCTATTCCCACTTTAAAGTCCATCATCACATGATGAAATTCTGTGCCTCTGGCCTTCCCATTCAAATATCACCCCGAACGGAAATGTCAAACGTTATCTAATATTTGTTTCCCGAAGAAACGTGACCACTGGACTCATTTTATTCCTTTTAATCAAAGTTGTTTGGAACAAATCTTGGAAAAGTTGTATCTCCATCCCATTAAATGTCAGCTGTTTCGTTTTCCTTGCTGCCTAAAAGATCCCTTCCTTTTGGCTATAATGTGGAGCCGCCAATACATCCCTTGGTCTTGATCCTGGTTCTCTCCTTCGCGGTCAAACTCTATGCACTCTATCTAGTTTCACTTCCGTCACTCTTTCCACATTTATATTATATATATAAATATATATGCTCAATCACTGCTTTGAGGTCTCTATCCTGGACTTCTTGGACAGGCCTTTAACCCTGACATTAGATCTTCTAGATCCGTTTTCCATATCTTCTGTTTGTATTTTAAGGTTATGTGTCATTTGTGCTAATTGTTCCACCAATTCTTCTGTCTTTCTTGCATCGTCTGCGATTTCCTGGAGCGCCGTTTTATTTGTGTCCACTCTTTCCTCTAGTTTGTTTACATCTCCCTTTATTTTGTGCAATGTTGAAGCCATATCTTCTCAGATCTTTTCTAATTGCGCCTGCACAGTACCTGAAACGTTATCCCTGAATTCTTGGAAATATTGTTTAAGGATCTCCTGCGTAACCGCCTGATCCAATCCCATTTTTTCCTGCAGACCCCTGCCGTCTTGCATTTCCGGGTTGCTTTCACTCTCCACTGGGATATCAGTGTCCCTTCTCCACATCTTTTGAATATCACCTTCCTGGGGTTTCTTCACACCTTTTGCTGGGAGTTGCGCTTCTTTGCTTCTACTTTTTGACATCGTAGCACAATATTTCCTTGGTTCACAGCTTATTCCCAAGAATGTGGTAGAGCTTCCCCCAGGCCTTTTGCACCGGTTTATGAGGTTGTTAAAGAGTCATAATAATCCCAGCTAGTCACTATGTCCTGTGCGCCCCTTCTAATCTTCTCAAATCTGTGATGTAAAACTCCTCCCCTCCGTATCACGTTACTTTGTCCTTTCCCGCCAAACAAATTTAAACACCCTAGGAGTCAGTGTTTACTTAAGATATGTTTTTTAACAATGTCCTTCCCGCCACACTTTTTGGGGACGTGCAATCGGCCTCTGGGGCTGTATTGTGCCCTTATATACTTTAATTCCCCACTCCAATCCACCAGCTTCTTTGTTATCACAACGTAATAGATACCTTGTTGGTTGCCACCCTTTCCTGTTTTGCAACCTGGCTTTCCTGTGATTAGAGAGGGGAAGGGACCGGCCCTGCCGCTCTCAGCCTCCTGCTCCTCGCTGCTGGTGCACAAAGAACCTTTCACTTGCAGACTGGGACTCCACTCATGCACCTCAGCAGAGTCGCGGGTAAGGAACGCCTTCTACCTTTACCTCGCTGCTGCAGCACGTTTTTATTTTTGTCTTGGCCTGCAGAACAACCTCTGATATTCAGCTCCTCCCGTTGATGGACCTACGCTCTCGGGTCAGGGTAAATGACCTCCCCTGTGACCCGGGCTTCACTGATAGCTCACCTCTCAGTGCGGGGGGAGGGCCCGATGCTCTTCCAAAGTCCCATCTCCTCTGGGAAGCTCTTCGAATAAGCCTGTTCCCTCTGGGTCACTGCTCTCTCCGACTACACACAGGGTGGGGCCCTCGAGCCAGGGAAACTCGCCGTTAAGAATCGCACACAGTTCACCCGATGCCTGTCGCACCTCTTCCAAACTGCGCCTCCAACGTTGCTGCTATCTTCTCTCGGCCCTCTTATTTTTTAAGCCTGAGGAGGGATAATTGCACTATATATGTGCAGAGGGGCAGGAGAGCATGAATTACATTGCTCTCCTGTCAGAGGCCAATTTGGAATTGTCTCTCCCTATTTCTAGAGGGGTTTTCCCTACCTCAGCACAGAATAACTCAGGTGCTCGTCAGGATCGAAGTCAAAAGAATCCAAAATGTTGTTCACTGTCCAAACCAACTACTCTATCCCTACCACTAACAAACCAAGAAGAAAGTGAGTCAATTAACGTTTAATCCCAGCCACCAGGACTCCCTTCTCCTGGTGAAACAATTTAATCTGGGTTTGACTTAACCATCTCTTGCCCTAGGGTCTGATTTACCAAAAATGCTTACACCAGGAGAATGACTCCTTCTGGTCTTTCTGGAAGCGCTCTGGAGACTGTTCCTTGATAGTCTTTTGGACAGGTCTTCAGAAGTCCCTTTAATTCCTGCCAGGGGTTTGCACACCACAGAGTTAAGACATTATCCGTTTTCCTTCTTATTGCTGAGGCCTTGTTGTGACTTTTTATACCTTGACTATTGGGGTGATTACTCCCTGGCAGTTCTTGGTTCTTTTGGTATCTTTCACATATACTTGGTTTCCCATTGCCACGAGGGAGTTCACTCGCGAGGAACTCTTGAGATTTATGGTTTCTCGCGTCACCACTGGGACGAGGGAGATTAATCCAGAGGAATACTTGGCTCTTGGTTTTCTGAGTATCACTACTGTGACAAGGAAAATTACTCTAGAGGAGTACCTGACTCTTGAGACTCTATGTATCACTACTGTGATTAGGTAGACCATTTCCAAGGAATGCTGGACTCTTCAAGCTTTGAATATCACTACTCTGACAAGGGAGATCACTTCTGAGGAATACTGAACTCTTGGGGCTCCCTGGACTCCACCCGGCTTTCCTGCAACTCCTGTTACCTATACCTTCACTGGAGAGGGCTACCGGTTCTTCCTGGGGTCTCAGGTCGCTGTTGCTTCTACACACGTTCAACGTGTCTTTTTGCTTTCCTCCTCTCTGGTCTATGTGGCTCTGCAGAGCTGTTGCTGCAGTGGTCTCGGCATTTCCACGCCACCACTGGATTCTTCCTGATTCTGCTGCGAGTCGGGTTCCCTCCAGCTCGCTTAACTACTTTCACCCTCTTCTTTAGAGACCGACTGTACCTTGAGACTTCAGACAGCGCACGGTTGAATTTCCCCGGCTATGCAGGATGGATGCCAGTTTCCCACACTGCTCTACCTGCTCCTGAACACACTCAGTCCTTCCTCTGTCTTTACTCTTTAGTGCTGGGCTCGCCCTAGCGTAGCGTCAATATTTGTTTTACAAGCATTTGAGGTTATCTTCATGCCTCCTGCTGGCCACCTCGTCCCAGTTCTTGAACAATCCCCTCTATTGTGATTCTGTATGCTTCTTTAGTGCTTCTTCGTCTCAGTCTGGCAGTTGTAATAGTAGAGACTTCACAATAACATACAGTAGTAGGATCAGGTTGGGAGGGCAAAGGAGTCAATAGGACCATAGCTTATGGGAAGAAGGGGTTGGGGAGGTCTTTTACGGGACGGAAGTCCTTATCCCCATGAGGGGAGTCTCTCCCTATGAGATCATCCTGCTTTTTACCACCGCTAACGGGACTATTAAGTAACAGTCTCACTCCATAGCCTCATAGGGAAGGGCTCCCCACCGGGGAGAAGTGATGAGTTCACGTGAATCATAACAATACTCAGGAGTTGCTTTTAGGTAATGCTTATCCAATCGTAATTTAATTTTGATCCATGAATGATGGTGTTTTGCAATACCAAATTATTAAGAAAGTGAAACAGAGGGATTATCTTATCTGATCTTAAAATCACTTGTAAAGCACAGCTTATGCCCAAAGGCATCTTGGTGCTAACTTAGGTTTTCTTCTGTCTGCCCGTGTCCTACCTAACAAAAGCAGAAACTAACACCATAAAAGTTAAGTTTTTAAAAAGAGCGCCTGAATAGCAAATATTCATTGACGTCCCGTAGAGCACAAGGGAGGGGGTTCAACAAAGAGGCAGTGGCCATTGAGAAGGACCCACCGCCCACACGGGTCAGTTTAAACCGTGGGACCTCCACCATGCAAGTCTCAGCCGATCTAAGTGCCCGACGAGGGACATAAAACCTGAATTTAGCCTATAAATAGGTGGCACCTGCACCATGCAGGGCCCGGTGTACCAAGCAAAGTGCCTTAAACTGAATGCCAATGCAAGCTGGGCAGAATTGTAGAGGCATGAGCGCAGCGAGAGGCAGAGGTGGGTGCTCGAGCTGCCGCATTCTGCAGAATTTGCAAACGCTGTATTAGGTAAATTGATTGTGCAAGAAGAACAAGTTACTTACCAACTGTAACGTTCTTTCGATTGGATGTTCCTCCCACGTATTCCTCATCTTATGATAATCGTATCCCAGCTTCAGCTGCTTTAGAAACATTTTTCACCAGGGAGCACTGTGTTCGAGACCGCAGAGTCAAAGTCCCTCGAGGGCCGCTGTCGGGCGTCGACGTCATCCGCTGTATAAAGGGCTCGAGCAGTGCCCATTACCTCATTTCTGTTTTTACGGTGTTCATGGTCGCATCATCTGATCAGGCTTTAAGTCTTCAGGCTCTTAAGGAAGTCAGAGTACAACTGGCGTAAACTGTACGGAGGGGTAGGATGGGAGGGTCGATGAAGAATATGTGGGAGGAACATCCAATTGAAAGAATGTTACAGTTGGTAAGTAACTTGTTCTTCGAATGGATTGTGTCCTCCCACGTATTCCTCATCTTATGATAGACTCCCATAGCAGTGGTAATTTTGGAGGTGGGAGTACTAGGAATTTTAATTAAGGACTGAATGAAGGACAGCTTTTGCAAATATTCCTCCTTGGTATGAAGTAGAGTCCAAGCAGTAATGCTTTACAAAGGTGTGAATTGACGACCAGGTGGCCGCAGCACAAATATCCTGCACCGGGACACCCCTCTGAAGGGCCGTGGAAGTTGCCATGCCTCTGGTTGAATGAGCCCTTAATACATCTGGAAGCTCTTTCCCAGCTAGCTTATAGCATTCAGAGATTGCTAGAATTATCCATCTGGATAGAGTTTGTTTAGATACTGCAAGGCCCAATTTGTGCCCAGTATATCCAACGAATAGTTGGTCACATTGTCAGAGATTTGCCAATCTGGAAATATAGAAACTTAAAGCCCTTTTAGGGTCCAGTCTATGTAATATTTCATCTTCCTTACTAGCGTGAGGTGGAGGATAAAAGGAAGGTAAAACAATCTTTTGTGACAGATGAAAACCAGACACTATTTTAGGAAAGAATGATGGCTTGACTTTTAAAATAACCTTGTCCCTATGGAAAATAGTGTGAGGAGGCTTACAAGACAGTGCCTGCAACTCACATACCCTGCAGGCTGATGTTATAGCCACTAACAGAATTGTTTTAAGAGTGAGCAGTCTTAATGCACACAAATGTAAAGGCTCGAAAGGAGCACACATGAGAAATGTTAAGACTAGATTTAAATCCCAGATGGGCACCTGAAAAGGTGTTGGAGGGTATACATTTGTCGACCCTTTCAAGAATGTAATGACTAAAGGCATTTTAATATAGGGCACCTCTTCCGAGGAGCGCTTAAAGATAGATAGTGCTGCCAAGTAACCTTTTATCATTCCAACTTGGAGCCCCAAATTGGCTAAGTGTAAGAGAAAATAAAGTACTGTTCGAGTATTACAAAGAAATGGATCCACATTCTTATCCCTGCACCAGTTACTGAACTTGTACCAACGACACCAGTACAGAGATTTTGTTGCTGGCCTTCTGGCCGAAAGCAAAATCTCCATTACATAATCTGGGAGGTCCCAATCCTTATATCTTAGCCTCTCAGAAACCATGCGTGAAGGCTGAGTGTCTTGACCTCTGGATGAAAAACCCGACCTTCCTCTTGCGCGAGAAGATCCTCTCTTTGTGGAAGGCGTATTGGAGGGCAGATGGACATGTCCAGAAGGTCTGGGTACCACGTCCTCCTGGCCCAATCCGGGGCAATTAGGATCATGGTTTTCCTGAACTTTCTCAACTTCCTGATTACGTGACGAATCACAGGGACTGACGGAAAAGCGTAAAGAAGTGGAAATACCCAGTCCACTACGAACGTGTCCCGTAGAGCTCCTCTAGGGGGAAATTCCCTTGAGCAATACAGTTTGCACTTCCGGTTGGACCCGGTCGCGAACAGATCCACTTGAGGGGTTCCCCAAAGGGCGAAGATCTCTTGAAGGACTTCCTGAGCTAGATCCCATTCGTGGGAGAATGTGCTCAGCCTGCTCATAGCGTCTGCCGCCGTGTTTAGCTCTCCGGTGAGGTGAACTGCCGATATAGAGATTCCTTCTTGCATTGCCCAGAACCAGAGCTGCATTGCCTCTCTGCACAGTGGGAGTGATCCTACGCCTCCTCTTTTGTTGAGGTAGTACATGGCCACTGTGTTGTCCGTCATTATAAGGACATTCTTTACCTGTACAGAGGGCAGAAAAGCCTTGAGCGCTAGTCTGATTGCTCTCGGCTCCAAAAGGTTGAAATGTAGTTTGGACTCCGATAGAGACCAACGACCGTTGGTGTGGGCTCCCTACCCTGTGAGTGAGGCATCCGTCACTACCGTTATCTTCGGCCATGGTTGCCAAAAAGGTTCCCCTTTGAGGATATCCTCCTTGCAAACCCACCATAGGAGATCTTAAGCCACTTTGGTCAGGACTTGTAGAAGAAGCCCAGACTGTTTAAGAAGTGACAGGTGAAGGCCAGATGTTCCTAGGCTCGTTCGGAGGAACTCGCCCTGATTAGCCAATCATCCAGAAAGGGTAGACATGAATCCCCCTTCTTCTGATCCTTGTTGCCACCACCGCCACCAGTTTGGTGAAAACCCTTGGGGCGGAGGTTAGCCCAAAATGGTAGGACCTGAAACTGATAATGAGAACCATCAATTGCGAACCTCAGTTACTTTCTGTGCTTGAGATGGATTGGCACATGAAAGCAAGCATCCTGAAGGTCCAATGAAACCAGCCAGTCCTGAAGCTGAAGAGCCTGAAGGATCTGAGAAAGGGTCACCATCTTGAACTTGTCCTTCCTGAGGAACTTGTTCAAGCTTCTCAAGTCCAAGATGGGTCTCAATCCTCCGTCCTTTTTGGGGATGAGAAAATAGGGGGAGTACCAGCCTTTGTTCCTCTCCGCTACAGGTACATGTTCTATTAGACCTTTCCCTAGCAGGGTTAAAATCTCCTGCACAAGGAGCGGGTCTGGGATTTTTACAGAGTTGGCTCCCGGTGGATGATCTTGAGGTCTTTGATGAAAATGAAGACAGTAACCATGGGGTCACTATCTCTAGTGCCCAGGCATCTGACGTAATGCCCCGCCATTCGTCCAGATACTGAGTGATTTTGCCTCCCACTGGGGTTTTGTGGGTTAAGACCTCAAAGTGGCTTTGCAGCGGCTGCAGCAGTGGCTGAGGAGGTAGTAGTGGCTGCTGTGGCTGATCTAGCACCTCTCCCTTTTCTATCACAAAAAGTGTCATGATGCCTACCCCCGGAGTACCAGGCCAGGCCCAGCACCCCCGGGAGCAGGCATCACGCCCCCGGGTAAAAGCCCAGCGGCCCTTTATAGGGGCTCTTTGGACTCTGTCCTGGCGCCGTTGGCGCCAGGCTCATGTTGGACATCAGTCCTGGCGCCATAGGCCCCAGGCTCATAAGGGGAAGTGTTTGGTGCACTTACCTGAAGCAGACCATGCTGCACACTCACCTGATGCAGACCATGCTGCATGAAGAACCAAGCCAAATGAGGCATAGGAGGGACTATTTTTCTGAAGGAACTATTTTGTTACTTGGGTGGGGCTGTGGAAGAATACTCACCTGGAACTTCTTCCAAGGCTATTTAAGCCACGCCCGGACAGCCACACGTGCTTCGCGTTGTTCTGCATCCCAGCAGCTGAACGCTCACCGTGTCAGCTCCTGCACCTGGACTCCAGCCACGCCCGCCTTGAACCTGGAACACCTGTAAGGAAAGAAGAGAAGAGAAAGGTGAAAACCAAGAACTTATTCAATCTTCTTACCTGCACCCGGAATCTTCATGCCAGCATTCCTGAAGGAAGACTTCCATTTAAAAGCACTGCGTTGCTCGCTGCAGCGCCGCACTTCACTCACCTGTTCCCGAGAAGCCGCCCGGCTCCATCGCGGCTCTCAGCACCAGTCGCCACATTTCTGCACCTAGGGGAGAGAAGAAGAGACAAAAGGTGAGCAAGGGAACACAAGAGGAAAGCCGAATTTTCAGCCACATTACTTACCAGCTTTTCTTGGTGAACCATTCCACATCTCGGGTCGGCGCCGCATCTTTGGCAGGTACCGCACCCCGGCCCCTATGAGGAAAGGACAAAAGACATTACTGGGGAATTATAAAGATATTTAGAGGGGTCGCCCTCATCACTAACTCACCTGATTTTACCACCGGCAATTTAACCCCTCAACGCATCGCCTTGGTTCTGCACCAGAAATAAAGGACAGATCACAGGTTAGGAGAAACAACATAAAAGGAGGCTAACACTTGAACTTTTGCATCTTCATACTTACGGTATATCGCTCAGAAAAGTCAAGTGGATTTGCCAGCGCCATTCTGAAAACCAGTGAAGTAACTGGACGAACGCGCGCCCCTGCACCAGAAGCAGGATGGAGAGTTCATCCTTACAAACCATAAGGTGAGCTTAAACCGGGGGGTTTTGGAGGAAGTCAGAGGAGAACGAAGAGGGGAAGGGGGGAGCAAGCACACTATTCAGCAGACAGTTAATCCCCTTTCTCATCTGCAGAAGGATATTCCTACGGGCCAGACAAGCAAGATTTGGGGGTCCTGTTCAATCGGTGGTCCGAATTCTGCGCATCACGCTTGAAGAGGCCACAGCAACCCAGACCAGACCAGCGCCTCCGTGGGAGCCAGGTGAGCGTTACAAAAAGGTTTTCTTTGTTGGCCTCTGTGACTGGCCTGCCCCCTCCCTTTTCCAAAAGAGTAATAAAAGCGAAAGGGGCGACTCTTCCAGGAAGATGAGCCTGCATAAGAGTGTTGTTGAGGTTGTCTTATAGCGGCGCTGAGTGATTTTGCTGCCGCTTTTGAGGTCTGCAGCTTCTCCAAGCTCTCGTCTGCCTTGCTGCCAAACAACCTCAAGCCGTCAAAGGGCATATTAAGTAATCTAGACTGCACATCAGGTGCAAAACCAGATTTTCGTAGCCATGCGAATTTGCGCAAGACCGTGCTTGAAGCCATGGACCTGCTTATACTATCCGCAGTATCCAATCCTGACTGAAGGCATTCTTCCATAGCCTCTTTACCATCCTTCACTATAGCCAGGAAACCATCCCGTTCTTCACCTTCCAGGAAGCGTTCAGCCGCTGAAGACACGCAGTCCCACAGGGTATAAGTAAATCTTGCTAATGTGCAAGTAACATTAGTTGATTTCAGGGCCATGCTGCCCGACGTAAAAGTTTTCCGGGCTCAAGCATCAACTTTTTTATCGTCCTTGTCTGGTGGTATTGATGGGTAAGTTGATTGCCTAGTGGAGGTAGCAGCTTGAACAACAAGACTCTCGGGAGAGGGATGCTTGGATAAATACTCCGGGTCTGATAAGGCTGTCCTTTATTTTGCTACCAGTTTTTTATTTACTGCTGGAATCGATTCGGGATTATTCCAATTTACCATTTTCCTCTTTTGTACAGCCTTATGGAATGGTAAAACAGGATCTTTTAAGGGACCCTCACTCAGGATGTCAGTCATGTCATCCTGGTCAAAATCCAGGGAAGCTGCTTTCCAACCCATAAAATCAATGACCCTTCCCATAAGATTTCTATAACTGGGATCAGCATTATCTGTAGGGTCTGGTTTTTCAAAATCCACTTCAGGTGAAGTGTCTAAGCCACTGGCATTTTGTAGGCAATCATAAAGGTCTGTTATCTTTTATTGTGGGTCCACTAGTTCTTCAGGGGCCTCTCTGGCTCCAAATCTGACTCCAGCTGGAGTGACTTCCTCTTCAGAGGAATTTCCTCATATATAGATGTCATGGATGTAAAAGGATGTGGGTGTGGAGGGAGTTGAAGACGAAGACCTTGTCGAAGAAATTCTTGATGCGCCGTTCGTAACACATAAGATGAGGAATACGTGGGAGAACACAATCCATTTGAAATATAGAATTACAATAGTCAAGAGAGGAAAGTACCAGAGAAGAAACCACTGGTGCACAGAGAAGATCAGGTAAGAAAGGGGAGAACCTTACGGAAGATTTTCAATTTCAGATGGCCTGCCTGGCATTGCGCACTAACCTGCGCAGCCATGGACAGGGAAGATACCATTTATATCCCGAGATCTTTAAGCACAGGAACTGGGGTATGGCAGGGACTAATGAAGGGGGCGAAAAATGGGAGACCAAAGAGTAGCAGCAGCATAAGAACCCACTACCAGAACCTCTGTCTTTTCCCCATTCAGCCTAAGCCAGATGTTCTACATCCACACCTTCAAGGCAGGCCCTAAGCCTGGCTGCAGTTTCAGGCAAAGACCGATCTAACCGAACCAGAAATTGAGTATCATCTGCATAGGCATAGCATCCGAAGCCACGAGGGGAGATAAGCTTAGTATGTGACTCAACATACACATTAAATAGAACTGGGGAAATGGCAGAGCCTTGAGAAACACCACAGGAAAGGCAACAGGGGCAGCACGGAAAGGTAAAAGAAACAGAGCGGAGAGAGAGAGCGAGAGAGAGAAAGAAAGTAAACCAGGAAAAAACACCACGCAAGAGGCCAGCTCCCCTGTGGCGGCCATGCAGGATGGCATGATCGCTAGTATCAAAAGTGTCAGACAGGTCAAGCAATATCAAGACTCCTGAACCGCCCTGATCATTAAGTCGAGCGAGGTCACCCACAACTGAGACAACCCCCCCACCCCCTCTGTGCCGTGTCTTAGTCGGAACCCAGACTGAGACAGGTGAAAAAAGTAAGAATCCTCTAGAAAAGACGCGAGGAGAGGACAGAGTAAAGATTCCAAAAACTTCATGAGAAAGGACAGAAGGAACAAGTGTAGGTTTTTTTTAAATAACGGGATCACCAAGGTATGCTTCAAGTGGGATGCTGAAATTTTACCGGTTTTAAGCGAGACATAAATTATATGAGTAACCAACGGGGCAATCTGCGGCATGATCTCCTTCAGAACAGAGGGGGATAGCGTCCTTAGTGGTTGCTGACTTTCGCCGGTTTGTTGCCATTAAGATATCATCCGAAGTGAATGTGGGGAAGATATCCCAGGCAGGGTCCGCCATGGCAATAAGTGCCTTGGGCTGGGGCTGTGATTACCTCAAACTATACTTATGGATATCATCTTACCCACAAAAAAAGGGGAAATCGAATCACATAAAGATTGAGATGAAGATACAGAGTCAGATGGAACATCTGATAGAGAATGCACCAATTTAAGAAGCTCACAAGCTCATGATATGCAACCCATGCTGTTTGTAGAAAATCTTAGAAATCCTCATAAACTTGGTAGACCGCAGAGTTATCTGTTGAATTTTCATTGTATGTGTGCAGATGGTCACTTATGCTTCGGCGATTTGATTAATTGCCATGTTTAGCAGTTCTCGGCCCTCGCTATGGTATTACAAGAGATAAATAGGTATGTCGCTTATGTTTGCAACCTGGAGTTCTTGAAACTTTGAGCCATTTACTTATGTCTTGTGATAAATTAATAGCGCATTATGCTCTGTACTTAACTAAGATTGTCCATAACATTGAACATAACAGGACTCCCGATTTTTGGGTACGCTGCTTAATTTGCAAGAACCTTGCTCTTATGGTTGCCTTACTTAAGCTTTGGAACTTGATTGAAGAGAAGCATTTACAGATTATTAATAATTAAATGAATTTTAAGCACAGCTGAATGAATGTTATTTTTTAAACTGCGACTCATGTGAACAGCATGCATTTGTATATTATATCTTGATTGTATGCATTTAGTTTGTATTAACTATGCCACACTAGGGGGGCCTGGCCGGCGGGCGACTGATGTAGAGCAGGATCAGCGAGGCTCCCGCGTCTCCCGTATAATCCTGCAATTTATCGTCAGATCAAAAGATATGAGTACCAGAAAGTGTGCCGCAGCGAGTGCTGTGCCGGATCTTTGGCTGAGCCAGTGATTAACAGAAGATGCACGCAAAGACAGAAAAGGCGTGTTGAGCGCCAGTGAAACCCCAAGATGGCCCCTGCACAATGTTGATACTATCAATGCCGGAGCTGAGCCATGTGCGGGGAACCTCGGCTCCAAACAGAGAACAGGGTGGGTCTGGCTCTTGCCGACACCACCGGGGCTGCCCGGTAGCAGAGATGGCTGCACAAACAATGAATGTACAGTAGAGCAGTGGGTTTTGTGAGACCAGAATCTGCGCAAACTGGCGTGTACCCGGTAAGACTGATCCATCGTAGCATCCCAGGAGGAGGCAGGATACCCTTGTGGGCGGATGCACAGGGGATGCCTGCACCTGTGCAGCGATACCCGCCAGGGAGCGGGGAAGAGCGTTGATCTGGCCGCTCAGAATCAAGTGTCCTGCAACTGCCCAACCGAATGGAGAAGGGGGCCCTGTCCATACAGCTGGCCCGCTCCGGTGCCTAGTGTTGGGGCTTCGCAAGTGGGCTGCCAACGAGACCCGGCAGCACCATCTTCCGGCATCTACGGCAGCATCCACTACAGTGTGGAGGCACAGAGCTGCAAAACAGAGTGAACGCTCCCCATTGGACACCCGGGCCATGCAATGATTTGGGTAAATTGGGACGGGGGGGTCACACGGCGGGGGTTAAGACTGAGTGCAGCCCGTAACATTTTCCCCATAACACAACTCTGGGCCCAGTCAATCGAAGGGGCTAACATAAAGGCACTGTGCATGGAGGGATGTGGGTCAGCGAGGAAGACGCCCCCCCACCGAGAAGAACATCGGAGCCCCCCACTGCAAATAATCGGCTGAACTCAATATGGGCCTGAGGGCTTGGTGTGGCTCATCTGGGACTGCTCACAGAGAACTGGTGGGCGAACAGGCAGAAGGGGGTGGGAGTTCCATCACTGGCGGATGCTTTGAGAGCGTTGGAGGTGCGGGGGGGGGGGCTTGTGCTGACCATGGAAAACAAGGGACTACTATAACTCTGAGGCGACAGATACTGATGGAACTGCAGAGACCAGGCATCAGACAACCCCTCCCCTCCTCCAGGTTTGTGCTGTGAGGGAGGGGCCCTCCCCCTAACCTAACTTAGAGGAGAGAATTTATGAAGTCCTGCAGGCGGTACAGGTTCCAGGACTACCCTGGAATTCAAGATCGGTACCATAGGGGAGGAGCTGAATCTTATCAGAGCGGACGTCCAAAAGTCATCAGAGAGGCAAAAGGCAAGTGAGCCGTGGGTCCTGGTGACAGGGACGGAGGAGCAGGCCTTCAGGAAGCAAGTGACCACTCTACTGCAAACAACCAAAGTCCTGGAGGCCGTTGGCAGAGGATGCTGAGGGCAGCACAAGAAGGAATAACATACTAATAGTGGGCCTCTCCGAAAATGCAGAAGGTGACTCCATAGAGCTATATTTGGAAAGGTGGCTGCCAGAACATTTGAGCAAGAAGGGTCTTACGAAGTGGTTCGCGGTAACGCAAGTTCACAGTGTCCTGTTAAAAAGGCCAGTGCCAGGAGCCAGGCCTAGACCAGTTGTGGCCAGGATATTCAATTATCGGGATTGCAATGTCCTTCTACAGGCGGCCTGGAGAAGGCGTCCAATCTGATTCTCAGTGTTCCTGGACTACACACGACAGGTCCAGCAACAGCGGCATAGTTTCGAGGAGATAAAGCGGGTCCTCAGAGAAAATGAAATCCATTATATGCGGGTGTATCCTGCAAGACTGAAAATTATTAAAGGCAAGACGAGGGAAGTTAGCACTCCCAGACTACGAGTTGTATTTCCTGGCAACTCAGTTGTAACATGCCACTAAATGGGACATCAGGGAAGGGGGCATAAACAGGCAGTTGATGGGGAAACCCCAAAGGTATTATACAGAACGAGAGACACTTTGGAGGGCAAGAGGCAAGACGGAAGCGACCTGCCTGAGCTCTGTAGTCAATCAGGCTTGGAAGAGAGCGCTGACCAAACTCAAGTTAGGGGCGGGATACAGCCCGGATATACCTTTTCAGAGCCGATAAAAAAGTTCCTGAGATCATAAGAGACACAAGGGTGTTACACTTCGGCATCTGCCGTACCGCCCGCGTCGGCGCCCACATCAG
The DNA here is from genome assembly GCF_040938575.1 of Ambystoma mexicanum. Classification (NCBI taxonomy): domain Eukaryota; kingdom Metazoa; phylum Chordata; class Amphibia; order Caudata; family Ambystomatidae; genus Ambystoma; species Ambystoma mexicanum. The sequence goes on along the minus strand of NC_090932.1, from coordinate 270,425,898 downwards.
GTCACCTTGGCCTCCAATGCAGGTAGGGCGGCTAGAAAGCTCCAATTGCCGCATAAAATAATGCATAGAAAAGTCGTGGCATTACGGAGAGGACTGCAACACTCCCACGCTCCATTCTTTACTCAATGGAAGCTCCTGTGGAAACTAGCCGCTTCGAACTCCATTTCCCAGAAAACCGGAGTCACGGCTGTAGTTTGAGTTTCCCAGCCAGAGCCTCAATTTCCTCCACTCCTGCCCCTTCTTGTTAAAGCAGTGTCGTGCTTCTGAGACTCTGCTTCTGTTTAGTGTTATAGCCGGCACTTTGAAGTTACGTCTTCATTTCTTGTTGCATTCTACAATCCTTTTTTGAACTCCTGTGTACCGACCTGCCTTTGCTCTCACGGACTTCTTTGGGAAGTGTTTTTGGACATTTCTGCCGCCCGCCTGTGCACTGAAACCCTGCCTGCTTTTACAGACTTCTTTGGAAAGCGTTTTGACCACTTCTGCCGCCCGTCAGTATATCGGACCTTTATCTCTGTTCCATGGACTTCTCTGGTAAACAATTTGTTTACTGTTGCTACCCGCTTGCGCATAGGAATAATCCTGTTTACTTACAAACTCTTGGAGTAGCATTTTGAACTTGTTACCACCCGCCTGTGCACCCATTTCTCGCTGTGCTCAAATACTGCCTTGGTTCCCCTGTGGCAAAACCTGCTTATTTAACACCGATTGCTCTTCTGGCAGTTGAAAGAAACCTGAAACTCCCCTCCCAGTGACTGTGGTTTGGCATATTGCATTTGGTTCAGCTTGTCTTCCTTGCCTCTGAAGTGGAATCGACTAGTGCACACGAGGACGCTCTGCTGCTGGTGCACCATGCCGAAACCAGTGCGACCCTTGTGCCGTACGGGTATAGCTTCCCTACTAACCTTCCCTTTTTCTTATTTTATACCTGAAGTTGTGTCCACTGCTGTTATCAGTGAACTCACATCCAGATCCACTGGTAATTCTAGTACCTGTATCTATCACTTCATATTTTTGGTAGTCTAGACTATAGTTAATTCTCCTTTGTTTCTTAGGTCTTTCCACTCTGTTCCTCTGACTAAAGGGAGTCTGTTCAGGTATTCTAAGAGATAGAAGGGCTAGAAAAGGGGTTGTTTTGTTTTCACTAGTAAACTCATCTCTTGTCCTTTTCCTTGCAGCTGGGTCTGTGGCGGTGTGTTCTCCCCGCCCTTTTGGGCGATCGGTCCTCTTGCCGGGAATAACATCCAGCAAGAGGTCATATCGTCAAAAAGAGTTTATTTCCCTCACAGAGAGGAGGCTCGGGTGGAGGCTCCAACCCGACCTCTTCAAGCAACTCTCTCCAAATCTGTACTCCCGGTCTCCTGTCCTCGTACTCCCTCCTCCGGTGAGTAACAACGGGATGCAAAATGCACTAGAGGGGAATGTCGGACACTGGGAGACCTGTTTGACGGTAGGAACTTATTAACCTTCCACGCATGGGCGGTGCGATATCAAATACCTATGGGGCAGTTCTTGAACTACGCTAGACTGACCAGGGCACTGGTGGCCAAATGGGGGGTGATATCAAAGGAGCCCCCAACCACCCCCATCCTCCAGGAGATCCTGGCCACTGGAAATGAGGGGCAGGCAATTTCCAGACTGTACGCAGCGTTGAGGGTAGTACAACCCTCCCTCAGCTTAAAATTAAAGAGAAGTGGGACCGGGATACGAGAGTCACTTTCAAGGAGTCGGAATGGCGCAAAATATGTAGGAACGTCAGAAAGGTCTCCAGGAATGCAAGGTTTAAGTTGATTTAATGTCTTACATCGGACCTACCTGACTCCCCAGAAAATTACACATGATGCACCCAGACCACACACACCAGTGGCCGTGGTGCAGGTAACAGACGGCTGACTTTTGACATATGTTATGGAAATGGCCATTGATAACAGAGTATTGGAAAGGGGTGACGTTGAGGGTCAATGCGTAGCTGGAGTGCCAGATGGATTGCTCTCCTACGGTGTGCCTGCTGGGGGTGGTGCCCAGAGGGAGCCGAAGGAATCAAAGGAAAAGGATGGCTGCCATTCTGTTTCTCTTAGCAAGACAGAGGTTAGCAATCTTGTGGAAAAGCCCCATAGGCCCGGTTCTGGCGCAGTGGGTGCCTGTTGCGCAGAGTTGCGCAGAGATGGGTGGCAGCAGAACAATGGATTGTGCAGGCATTAGGGGAAGAAAGAGGGGACTCAGAGCAAAGGGCTGGCCTGGAATATCAGGATGCACGATCTACAAACCTCCCAGGATGATCGTTCACCCTGAGGAATTGCAACAAGTGACTAGATGAGGTCCTTGATAGGATGCAGGAGGGAATGGGTTCGGAGGGGGAGGGGAAGAGGAGGAGACAGGGCTATCAAATTGGAACTATACTCCTCTAAAGACCTTGCTTCCTGAGACACAGCAATCTTTGACTACGAGGAAACTTTGATCAACGGGGGGATGGACATTGGGAGGGCTGCTGCGGGGGGCAGGGAGGCAAGATTCTGGGACTAAGTACACAGGGATTGAGCTGGGACTGTGGAGGGGCAGGGATTTCACTGTTGCACTGTTAATGTTTTAAAACCTTAATAAACAGTTAAAAAAAACTGTCACCCTAGTCAAATAAAAAAAAAACAATTGCCACCATACATACCCATTACAACAACACTACTGCAATAGCCCGTAACAGGAGCACAACCCTCTTCTCAAGCAATGCACTAACCCCTAACCCAGACCCAGTGCTACCAGATTCACAAGAGAAATGTGAGGCTATCAATGACGCCATCAACAAAATCTTCATCAACAAAATCAAAAACATCAGTCATCTCGGCTATTAGACCTCTCCTAATCCCCTGCGATCCATACAACCCTGGACAGACCTCTTCCTCCTATCACCAAAGGACCCGTCTAAAACATTAATATCCCTAAACCTGACTGCCTAAACAACCTATAGGTGTGTTAAGGGCAGTAATTTGGCCTTGTCCAGAGGGTATGAGAACCCCTTACAGCCATGGGCGGGGGGCCTACCAGGGAGGGATCCAGAGCCAGTACTGCCCAACGCAGATGCTGGCCCCAGAGAGGTCCCCAGTTCCTGTTTCCTCCCCTAGTGCCAGCATGTTGGCTGGCAGACCCTTATCTTCTCCAGCTTTACCTCCTAAGAGAGATACTTGCAAGTTCCTATTATTTTTAGAAACCCTGCATTGGAGGTCACAACTGAGCCCTAAGAGAAGAGCAAACAGCACTGCCAATAGAATAACATGGGGCTAAAAATGCAGGAAAACCTCTAGACCAGAGCCGAGGCAAAGCCGGAAGCACCAGTACTGCTCAATGGAGGGAGAGGAGCCACCAAACCGCGCAGCCACAGAGCTGCCAGAGCGGGTCTGCACAGGCACCCTTATGTCCCCTAGACTACCAGGGAACATGAAGGGACCCAAATACTGGGATTGAAATTAAGATTGGATAAGCATGAGCTAAAAACCAGTTCCTGGGTATCGGCCACTAACCAGTGAGCAGGAGCTACCACTGTGGAACGAAGAGCTAGTACGTTGTTTTCTGCAAATGGAAGTTCCACAAAAGAGGCAAACTTAACATTTTGTCCATTATTTATTACCCATTATGCTTTAAATGCCATATAGATGTGTACTAATTCTCATTTATAAATTGCCCGAAAAGCAAACAAATAAAGTCATATAGGTATTTATGTTGGACAGTTGGCTTGGGGAGCCAAAAGCAGCTCCTGGTAGCTGTTGGTGTGAAGCTGACCAGGCTATTCTAGGCTACAAGCAGAAGCCAAATAGCTCCCCTAAATGTCGACCCTTGCAAATCCACCCACCCAAGCAATACTTAAAAGTGAACCCCACTGCAAAAGGAGCTGGAATATGAACTGAGACCCTGAACTGTGTGTTGAATCCAGGATATTTGTCCCTTCTCCCCTAGGGGGATCTACCCCATTTGAGGATAGGGAGGGAGCCCACTCAGCCAAACCCTCCCTAGGGATTTGGGCAAGCAGGACCTCACTGGGAGTGGCTCCCCTTTGGGGACAAGGACTCCCAGGATAGGATGAGAGCCCGGATACAATCTGTTCTCTCCACCTATAGGGGGACCACCAACGTTAGAGAGGCGTTAAGACTTTTTTTCCACTGTGCAACCCTCCTCAAAATCTTTATCACAAGCAAGTTACCACCTGTAATTTGTTACAACCGGTTTGGTTGACTAACTTCACTGTTGACTACTTCTGGTTTCGATTCACCAAATAGTGACATTTCATCAATATCTTTGGCTTCAGGTAATGCTGGATCTCGCCTGAACTCCACAGTCAAAGAGGAAAGACACACCCCTTTTGTTTCGGAGGACATAAATAAATCCATGAGGAACTTTGAATCGAAGAGGAAGAATCCTACGCAGGGGCAAGCCTTTGACGGAATTACATCTTGGAGGAACTGAGCCATGCTGGACCATGGAAGAAGCCGGATGGCTGGTGTCTTGTCCGGCCGAGAAGCCAAAGTTAGAGGAGAGACAGAACAGTGACTGTCTCACCTGGTGGCGTGACCACACAGAAGGCGTTGTGGGCCTGGGTCCCGTTAACCGATTCCCAAGATCAGAGTGCAGCAGAGAGCCCAGAACACAGAGAAGTATATTAGCTGCAGGGGGCGTGGCTTAATGGCAGCGTAGGAGGACGTGCTCTGGAGGAGCTCCCGTGGATCCGACACTAATCCTGAAGAAGAAACATAGTTTCCAGAAACAAGGCATGCCAGCAGCATATCCATGGATTCATGAATAGCTGGAGCACGCACTGAGCTCCAAAAGAGAACGAATAGCAGCTGGTTAAGGGAGCTACATCAGCCCGCGGAAAACTGTGCCCGAGTCTCCGACGCAAACAAGATGGCCGGCAGCAGACAAATGGCCATAAACTGACCACGGTGCCGCCAAGACGATATTCGTTGCTGTGGCCGGGCTCGAGTCTGCCGCGACGTTGAGGGACTTGCTCGAGCGGGATATGGAATGGCCAGCTGGAGGGGGCCCGCAGGAGGAGCCGCAGCTGCTGCTTTGATTGTGCGGCGGGGGTCGCGCCCGATGCACCGAACTGCTGCATAGCCCTGTCGGGGGGCAGAGACGGGGCCCTGGTCGGAGGACCCAGCTGGACGTAGACACGGGCATTGTAGCCCGCGATAAGTGTGGACGCGGCGTCAGACCGCGCTGCCTCCGACTGCCGGGCATTGGGCAGTGCTGGAACAGTAGGCTCCCAGCGGCACTGCTGCCATTGAAGAACGGCGACCTTGCGTGAACAGCATCACGTCGGGAGACCCCCGGAGGAGCGGTGGCCTTGCAGAGCCGGAGCCCAAGAGGGGGCGGGACACAACACGTCGGCCCGCATAGAAGCCCAGGTCACTGGGGGGCTGGAGCCGCAAATAGGCCAGCTGGAGCGGGACCTAGTGGAAGCCCTGGGCGGGCAGAATGATCCCCACCGCACGCAGGAGAGGTGCAGGGAAGCGGGAAACGGAGACAACTTTGGATAACGGGCTCAAATCCAAGACTGTGAAGCCCCGGGGAATCTTGCCAGGAACGTTGAAGGGAATGAACAGCCTGGATACGGGTTGGCAGTCACGGGCCCCCTGCACTGCATAACGCCCCCTGCTCTGGAGCGGTCGCTGGAACAAGCAAGGGCCGGGGTGAGGAAACTGGAGTGCCCAGGCTGAAGGGCGTACACTGGGACCGGGAAGTAGTATACGAGGCCCAGGAGGGTGCTGGGGAGCACGAGCCCCCGCACAGTACACCACCTGCTGCATATGAGCTGGGGAGGCAACAAACATAGTATAAGCTGATGAGGGGGGACCTGTGCAGGGTAGCCTGAGGACGAAGGGGGGCTAAACCGTAGCTGGAGCCGTCCACATGTGCTGTGGCTCCCACATATCTGCACAAACATCGAGACAATATAGTGCGCCCCCCAAACAAAACCCAAGCATCGAGGAACCCTTCCACCAGCTGAACAGAGCAGTGAAGGCAGCTCACCCCGGAACGGTTGAGGAACCCTAGGGTACACGCAAAAAGGATGCTTGCACCGGCACGGGGCCGGACAAAGGCGCCAGAGGCAATACTGTGGGCTGGACGGTTGAGGGGCCCTGGGGGGTCCCGGTGGAAAGGGGTGTGGGACCTGAGAAAGCGCCCAACCACTAGGGGGCTAGCGAAATTACACCAAGCAGAGGCGGGCACGTGGGAGAACACAGTCCACTCTGGGAGAGCAGCAGGCAGCAGAGGTGTACCCCTAACACAGCCAAAGCAGATCCTATACATCAAAATAGCTGGACACCACGGAGACCTTCACAAAAGAGGCAGTTGCGTTGGCTCACATACTGCGAGCACGGCACAATGTCTAACAAGGTCATGAGACCAAAGAACAAACAGCCCACGCTGGAGGCCTACACCAAGACACCCCATGGGACGGAGGGTGCAGGGAGCAGGGACAGGACTACCACTGCAACAGAGGAGGCCCCGGGCACAATCCAAGAGGTGCTGGCAGCAATTGCGGACCTGAAAGTGGCCTGGGAGACTAAACTAGACCTGGCCATGAACAAACTGAAAGTGGCACTAGACCTTAAGGTTGGAGCGGTCCAGTAAGACGTGAACTTACTAAGACAGGATGTAAGAACACTTACGGAGCGCGCCGGGAACCTGGAAAAAGAGATGGCCCCAAACACAGCGGAATGTGCCGCCCACAGATCGGAACTCCATGCCCTTGTGCAGCGAGTGGGCAACCTGGAAAACAGAGCCGAAGAAGCGGAAGGTCGCGCCATACGCAACAACATCCGCATTGTTGGATTGCCAGAAGGAATGGAAGGGGCTAACCCAACGGAATATGTGGAAACCATGTTGTTACAGGAAATAACCGGAGGGGAACTGACCCAGGGGTTTGCTGTCGTAAGGGCGCACAGGGCTTTGATATGGAGGCCGCCACCGGGGCCCCCCCAGGCCATTGATTGCAAAGATTTTAAACTACTGAGATAGGGAGAGAATACTTGAATTCTTCCGGAAAGGGGGAACGATCGAGAGGGGGCCCGCGAAAATAACTGCATAACCTGACTATACTCTGCAAGTACAACGCAGCAGAATGAACTTCGGGGCAGTTAAAAGAAGATTGAGAGAAACAGGCCATAGATACATGTTGTTGTATCCAGCCAAACTGAAGGTGTTCCACAAGAATAAAACTTTGTTTTTTGACTCGCCGGAGGACGCCATGGGATATCTGGATACGCAGAGCCACCCCCAAGAATCGGGGATCCAGACAGGTGCCGGAGAAGATAAGTAACATGCTGTTGTGGCACCCAGGGTGACATAGCGCGAAACACTGGAACTAGAATATAATATTAAAGAAGGCTCTCAGGGATTGTGCGGCTGGGAATGTGCTGGTTTGCAGGATCCGTTTGAACTGAATAATTCTAATTACACAAAGGGGAGCTCCAGGGAGTTAAACCTTGAAACCCCATAGCATTACGCTTAGTTAGGTCACTTTTAGTTTGGTGATACCCCGCGGGGTCCTAGCCCTCGATACCACGAGATAGGACCAGATGCGGGTGGGCCTGAGATCCAGGGATGGAGCTGGGCATTTGTTGGGGTTGGGTAGAGAGGGGGGAAGGGAATGGGTGTGTGCAGTGGGTGTGAGGGAGGGAGAGGGAGAAGAGGAAGTTGGGGGGGAGTTGAGAAATGGAAGGGAGGCGGGAGGGGAAGGGGTGTTCGGAGTGGTTGTAGTTAAGGGAAGTTTGAATTGGGGAATAAGCCAATATAGACCAAGATGTGAGTGGGATCTGGACAGCACCGATGGGAGGGGAAGGGGAACTCTAATGGGCCATGGGGGACGTTAAAATAATTACGTGGAATGTCAGGGGACTTAATAGTTATCTAAAGAGGAACAAGGTTATGTTGTACCTGTGCAGACAAAGGATAGATTGTTGCAGGAGACTCACCTGACACGGGAAAAGATGGAGATGGTTGTGAAGAAATGGAAGGGGGTGGTGGTGGGCTCGACATATTCTGCTTATGCTAGAGGAGTGCTCATTTGGGTGGCGCCGCATGTCCCGTTTCAACTGTTGCAGAAAAAGGCGGAAACGGATGGGAGGATGGTCACACTGAGGGGATTGGTGGAGAATAGGGAGATGAGCATTGTAAATACATACGCCCCCAATCAGAATATGGCAGCATATTTAAGAACTCTGTGTACTAACCTTAGCATGTGTATGGGGAGTGCGGTGATCTGGGGAGGGGATTTTAACTGTGCATTAAACCCCAGGGTAGATAGATCAGATGGAAAGATTGATAGACCCGCCCCAGCGGCTAAAGCGTTGCAGACACTACTAGACAACTTTGGTCTGGCAGATGTGTGGAGAACGAGACACCCCCAAGAAAGGCAATACTCGCACTATTCTGCCCCGCAGAAGTTGCATACGAGACTAGACTATGTCTTTGCTACGTCGGAGGTAATAACTGAGATTACTCAGGCGCAATATAAAGCGAGGGCCTTCTCGGACCACTCACTCCTGGTTCTCGGATGGCAATACTGCCCCCCGAGAGCAAGGATTCCGACATGGCGACTCCGGGCAGGATCCCTTTTTTAGGGAAGATATAAGGGAGGAGATTACAAACTACTTTGAGATAAATACGGGTAGCGTGGACTCGGCGAGCACATTATGGGAAGCCTTTAAGGTGGTGGTGCGAGGTGTAGCCATAGCAAAATCAAAGGGCCTGCAAGGTGGGATCTTGGCTGACCTACAAGAAACGGAAAGGGAACTGGAAAAGGCATTGAAGGGGGGAGGTGACACGGAGAGTGACATGGAGCTGATACTTAAACTGCAGCAGAAATGTGGGGAGCAATGGGAAAGACTGTGCAACCTCAACTATAAAAAATATACAGAGAGGCAGCATGCAGAAGGGGATAAAACAGGAAGGCTCTTGGCATGGTTATACAAGAGCTAGACTCCCAGACCCACGATTAGAACGATAACGAGAGAAGATGGTAGTGTAGCTGACATCCAAGAGGGAGGTAATCAGGAGTTTATTATAGGTTATTATATGGAGATAAGAAGGGAAGTAGTCATGGGGAGATAAACACTGGAGGACATAGGACTGCCTACGATAAGTGTTGAGGAAAGAGAGGAGCTAGATGCACCGATTACTTTAGAGGAGCTGGGAGAAGTGGTGAGGCAGCTGCCTGCTAGTAAGACTCCAGGGCGGACGGGCTCCCAAGTGAATTTTATAAAGTATATATAGAGGAAGTGTTCCCCCCAATGCTAGAAATGTTAAATGAAGCGTTTGAGGTGGGACGGCTGCCGGAGTCACTTAGAGAGCGATCATAATACTGCTTCCCAAACCCAACAAGCCTGGGCATAGCTGTGGCTCCTACAGACCTTTGTCGATGTTGAACCAAGACAGCAAGATATTGACGGCTGCCTTGGCAAACAGACTGCGGAGAGTTATTGGCAAACTAATACACCCCGACCAGACGGGCAATGTCGCGATTAGAAATATAACACATAACCATAGACAACTCCAACGGGTTGTTGAATGGGGGAGTAAGAACGAGGGTGAAATGGCAATTGTGTCCTTGGACGCGATAAAGGCTTTCGATTTGGTCAAGTGGCCATGGCTGCTGGCGGCCCTGGCGGGCTATGGTATGGGGCCTTGATACATAAGGTGGGCGAAGATGCTATATAGTGAACCGCTAGCCAGGGTCAAAACGGGATCAGTGATATCTGAAAGATGGCAACTTAGTAGAGGCACCAGACAGGGGTGCCCATGGTCCCCAATGCTCTATATACTAGCCCTGGAGCCCCTAGCGATATACCTTAGACAACAATACAATACTATAGGTATCGAGATAGGAGGGGAACGACACTTGATCTCCTTATATGCAGATTACTTGCTGCTGTACTTGAGGCACCCGGAGGAAAATCTCCAGTACATCCTGGAAGTAATAGAGAGATAAGGGGGTTGTCTGGTATAGCGGTAAATCCTCAAAAATCCAGTATTTTCCCGCTAGGCAGTTATAAGGGAATCCCTGTGGGACGGTTGGCGGTGTTACAAACACCATGGGTGGTTGGTACTTTCCGGTATCTTGGAATAGACGTGTACCACACAGTGGAAGAAGAGCACAGGCACAATACCGAGGTAGCCATTGAGAAAATCGAGAAGTGTATGCAATTCTGGGTGAAGTTGCCCCTAGCAATGATGAGACGAGGGGCAATGCTTAAGATGGTGGTCCTACCTAGGCTCCTACATTATTTTGGGAATATTCCATACTTGATACCCAAGAAGTTCTTCACTAAACTGAATAGCTTGTGTAGGGATTTCCTGTGACATGGTACCCGGAATAGGGTGGTACTATGGAAACTGCAGAACTTTTATGAAAAAGGGGGGATAAAACTGCCTAATTATGAGGTTTATTATGTAGCGAGCCAGCTGCTATATATTGCCAAATGGCTCTCAGATGAACAGACCCCCGAATCCAGGTTGTTCAGACAGGACTGTGCCCCGTTTTATTTAAGAGAGGTGATCTGGCTGCCCAAGACAGAAATGGAAGTGCGCCCCAAGATGATAATGCTGGGGTGGAAGATGTGGCGCCGGGCATGCCAGATCATGGAAAACCCATTCCCATGCTCCCCGCAGGTACCACTAGTTGCACTGGCAGGGGGAGATAGATTTTGAACTGCTGGGGGAGGAAATGGGGTTACACACGGGCCAGTATATCACGTATCACAGAATGGTGCAGATAATTAGAAAAACATGGCCTGAAACGGTACTGGAAGAAGAACCAGATGCTAGCATAGATACAATTTATGATATAACAGAGGGAGGGCACAAGATCTCTAGACTGTACGAGATGATGATGTCCAAGGTGGGAAAGGAATTAACACAACTAAGACTAGACTGGGAAGCGGAAGTAGGAACCTTGATAGAGGATGGGATTTGGGAACGTGCCCTGGGGTACCACAAGAAGGTGTCAAGAAATGCAAGACTAAAACAGATACAACTATCTATTACGCACAGGGCATATATGACACCCCAGAGGATATCTAGGTTTGAAAATGCTGGAAGACAAGCATGTCCCAAATGCGATGAAGAAAAGGCTGGCATGGTACACATGTTTTGGTCCTGCCCAGTAATTGAGCATTTTTGGGGTGAAGTAGCACAGAAACTAGTGGACAAAGGGGTCACAATTGTTATTGACACAGCCTGGGCATGCTTGCTGGGGGGGGTTCCCCTGATTGCAGAAACTTAAGCATGTTAGTAAATTGAAAGATCTAGCATATGTGCTCGCAAAAAGAAGACTTGCCATGGGATGGAAGACATGTCACAGGCCACGGGTGGAGGTGTGGTGGAAGGAGGTGCAGAAATGGGCAGAGGCAGAAACCATGGTATGGCAAGAGGCGAGCAATGTAGGGGGAGAGGAGGAGGCGGGAACCCGGATGGCATGGAAATCATTAATAGCGGAATTGTTTGGAACGATACAAGATCTGACAGAATCCACGGAATGTGAGACCCCACCACACAAGGCACATACAGAAAGCGCAGAATAAATAGGCTCGTAAGGGAGGGTGGGATAAGGGGAGCAGTGACTAAAATTAAGCAATGAACAATTGAGCTGTTGATATCTGCACTGCGTGTTTGGTTTGGATTGTTTTTGTTTGAATAAATCAATAATTTTTTTTTTTTTTTTAAAGTATATTAGCTGCAGAGCCAAGCAACAGAAGGGAAGTGAACGCTCCAGGAACAGTAACACTGTGGGAGAAGTGAACAGAGACATCCGAGGCTGGAAGAGATAAAAGCGTTGAGGGATCCTGGAAAACCAAAACGGGCAGATGCCCTATCGAAACCCTGGTAATGCAAGCCTGACAGAGGGCCAGATAGTTTCGGGGAATCCTAAACAACTGAGAGACTTTCGAGGCTGGGAAAGCTGCTTAAGGTCACGGAAACCAGACAAACCTGAACAGAAATAAAACAAGCGTATAAGAGGACCACAGGACTTTGGAGAGTCCTGAGAAACAGACAGTCCAAACTGGAAAAAGGGAGAACTTGGAGCGTTCCAATCATTAAGTATCATATCAGAACATTGTCAAGCCCCGAGTCAGAAACGTGGGTACTGTATGAAGAAAACCTTTCTTCCTGGAAAGAGGGAATCATATGGAAGTAAGACTTGGGACAACAGAACCTACAGAGAGATTGTGAAGTGTGTTGCGAGACATTGACAAACTATTAAAACCTAATTAGATTAAGAAAACCTTTTCTTCCTGGAGAGAAGTGTATGGAATTGAGATTTGGAATGCACAATCTGCAGAAAGGTTTGTAACCGAGTTACGAGAAACTGACACATTTTTAAAACCTCTTGGAGAAAGAGATCCAAGCGATTGGGCCAGGCAGAAGCCCAAAGATAGAGGCCATTGCTTCCACCTACTTTCTTTTTGTTATTGTTCTAAGTGGCGGAAACTACTTAGCTAATAGGATTTGGAATACAGACTATTTCTTTGGACTTTGACGCTCACCCTTACTTTTTAGTTTGTTAGGTAGAGAACTTCCCTGACAGCAATAGGATAAGATAGGTGTTTTCTCTTTATTTAAATAAAACACATCTTAAAAATAGCACACCTTTGTCAGAGTCATTATTCTGGTTTGCCACAACTGGCCACTCCGCCATTGTTGGTATATGGCGGATCCACATAGAGAAAGTTTCAAGAACAGTGAAAGAAGGGTGCTTGAGAGACTGGTGGGGATCGGGGGTAGTAGTGGGAGGAGAGAAGTAGAGGGGAGAAGAGTACAATTATGGAGTTGGGAAGTAGTAGAGGAGAAGAGGAGTAGTGGTAACATTAAAGGGTGGCAAGAACTACAAGGAGTGAAACATCTAAGGGACGGAAGAATGGTGGGGGGAGTAAAGAAGCAAGGTGTAGTTTTAACAGTATAAGGGAAGAGGTAAAATGGGTGTCAGTGAACCATCCTGAATCCAACAGAGTAAATGCAAGGCACTATCCCAGTTTACATTAGAAACACTAAACACTGAATACAGTAGGGACAGTTGAGATGTCCCATGCAGAGATTAGACAGCCACCGTCTTAGCATATCATCTGCAGGTATTAGGAGTCAACAGTTGCTAGCACCAAACAGGTGTTAGGGAGGAGGTTCAAAAATAGACGAGAGAGAAATAGACAGCCTTACACCCCACAAAGCAAATAAATAAAAACCTTTCAATTGTCTCTAAGACGCAAAAGTGAGTTTTGGGCAATCAGAGACAGTGGTCCCACCATGATGGCCCTTCTGACAGTTAACTCCTCTCTTAGCAAGCACACATTTCAAGACAGACTACAAACAGGGATCATCCTCTTGAAAAGACACACTCTCGACCGAAGAATCTGGCAAACTACTGTCCTACCAGTAGACTCACTTTTATCTAAAAGAACCTTTAGGCGATTGCCAATCTATTTGCCAAAATTCACCAACTCTGACTTCTTAGGTATTATCAGTCTGGCTTCTGCCCCAAACCCAGCAAGGAGACAGCCACCACTGAGGTGGTTGATACCTTGCAAATTATTGATAAAGGTGATGCATGCCTATTAGTCCTCCTCGACCTCATTCTACCAAGACTCACTACTGTCCACCCTTAGTCACATTGTGGGCTTTGCAGGCACGGCAGTTTTCCTCATACCGATCTAGGAGTCACCACAGTGCCCAAATGGGTTCTCTAAGGTTGGTACGCTGCCAAGTGACCTGGGGTGTGCCCCAGAACTCGATCCTGTTTCCGGTCGTATTCAGTCCATACATTAAACCCCTCAATACACTCCTAACTGACTGACATCTGAATAGACCAATACGCAGACTACACTCAACAATACAACAGAGTTGTCGGTTCCAAGGGCATTGCCTACCTCTGTGCAGGCCTTACTGTCATTCGAAATGGATGTGAAGATCCTACTTGAAACTCAAACCTACCAAGACAGAATTCGTTATGCTAGGCTCTCACTCAGAGGTGGCTAGACGGCATGCATTTGGAAAGATTTACTCTGCAACTCACTAACTTAGCAAAAATCTCTCAGCTTCAACGTGGAAATGAAAGTATGCTTTCAACAACGCATAGGTAAAAGGCCCAAAAGGGCTGTTATCAAATCACCCTACTTCGCAAGATCAAATCCTTCCTGCCGCCCAGGACGTCTGAGCAGTAGTGCAGGCTTGATGATAAATTGATCACTTAGATGAGGGACCTACCCTACTAGTAGGGCTGCCAGCCATGCAGCCAGCCCCCTTCCTCCTTAAGGACACACACCACACAGTGGATCCCCTCAATACAGGGGGACACCAGCCTGGTGCCATCACCTGCCGAAGGACCACACTCCCCGGTGTGCCCTCCATGGCGTCAGTGCCAACACTCCTCAGAGAGCCCTCCACGTGGTTGGCGCCAACACACCCCAGCGCGCACTGACACCAGAGCCGGACGTGGATACTCCCACATTTGGCTCCCCTGCATTTGGCCCTACACCAGTGCAGAGCTCCCCACCCACACAGCACACTACAACATGCAGGATGCTGTTGCGGAGGCTCAAGGGCATGGAGCAGCAGATGGAGGAGATTGGCCACATGCACACTACACACCTGCAGGCCATCAGGGACAGTATCCCGGGGGCTACCTGCAGGATTGTGCGTTCCATGTCGCGGAACAAGGGCGAACCGACTGTCGCCACATCCGCCCTTACACTGTACACCCAACGTGTTCGGGAAATGATAGACTGCGTCTCTGCACTAGCAGAGGCCATCCGGCAGAACAGAGCCTGGGGACAGGCTCTGTCCCATCCACGCCCACAGAGGGGTCATAGCAGGGCACGCCACAGCGACAGTAGGAGTGCCTTCTGTGCCCAAGATCACTAGGGGCTGGGAGGGTGCGGGAGGGGGGTGGATGGGGGATCAAGAGGCCATGTTTGTGGAAGACTCTGGGAAACTGATTTCCTTGAGTGGCCATGCGGCGGCGACGCTGCCAGCACGGATCTACGTTGGCAGCTCCTGAAAGGTTTGCTGGGGATCCTAGGAAATTCTCCACCTTTTTGACACAATGCAAGTTACATTTTTTATGTAAGCCTACTGCTTTTGAGTCAGCACAAGGTAGGACAGCATTTGTCATTTCATATTTGACGGGAGATGCAGTGGCTTGGGCCATTCCTTTGGTCCAGAAGGATGAGCCTATATTGTATGATTGTGCTGGGTTTTCTGTGGAGTTTGCAAGGCTATTTGACAGGCGTGATATATCTTTGGCTCAGGATAAGGAATTGTTATCACTTCGGCAAGGTGCTAAGGATTAAGTAACTTATGTGACACAATTTAATCGGTTTGTTGTAGAGACTGCTTGGCCAGAACCTAAGCAAACAGTGTTGTTCTATCAAGGTTTCAGAGATGAACTCAAGGATGCCATAGCTCATGTGGAACCTCAGCCTGAGACTCCGCGTAGGAACCTTGGAGGAACAACAACCTGATATCTGGCGCGCTACGCCAACAACGCTCGGACAAGCAGGCGAGCAACCATCATACCTCCAGCAGCCCTGACAACTTGAACCTACCTCGGTGAACAGCTACACCTGAAACCTGAAGAATTGCAGCGTGATAGCCCTGGTTTCATAAGTGGGCACAACCACAGCGGAGTCTGAGCAAACCTGGGTACAACGCACCAACCCTCGGGGGGAAGCCAAGCGCAGGATGAGGAGATCGTGTGGAACATGGGGAGAACGAACTAGAACGCTGGGCCACAGCGGAAACTGCGGCCTGGGGCACAGGAATGAATAGAACAGAGGGGCAAATTAGCGTCACGTTTGAGGCGTGGAAAGCACTAATAAGAGACATGTTCCTCCTAGCGGATGTTAAACCTCCCTGAAAATCCAGGCGAAATATGATAAAGAGGTGACACAGCATAAAAATGCACTCTGAAACGCTCCCCTGATATGAACCCGCCAACCCCCACAAAAGATATCACGGAACTTGGTACAACCCCCTACAAGGTCACGCTAGACCCTACTTTGGAAAAGAAGACAGTTTCTGTTTGTTGTTGTTACATGTTTAATTTGTTGTTGCGCGGCAATACCATGATTGATAAATACTACAAGATGTACTCCGTGATTGAATGTTTGTACACCAAAAATGCTAATAAAAATATTTAAAAAAAAATAATAATTGAACTCCTATCGCTTACCTGTCCCTGCATTTATCGGGCATATCAAGACTGCTGTACCATGAAAGAAACCTACCCTCATATCACACTCCAGTATCAAGAAACCTACCCTCATATCATACTCCAGTGACTTTTTGGGAGCGTTTAAGCCTAAGAACCGACCCTAATAAGAACCGACCTTCAGAACAGAACTAAAGTGACTTTTTGGGCTCATCACAGTGTGTGTTTGGATTGCTACTTGTGCATTTCTGGACGCTATCCTGCTCATTGCACCATCGCGACTCCAGCTGTGCTCCGCGTGCCGCCCAGGGAGATTCACTTTAGTAACCTACCTATTTTTGTTTTGTCCTGTTGTTTCCTTTTCTCACTTCCACAGTGCCTCTCCATTTATAGGGTAAGCCACCATTCATGAAATATCAGGGGTTTTGCTCTCTAAAGTATTGTGAATAATAGATCGTTCCCTTCTTCCTATTAGGGATTGGTTATCTATCGCTTTCCATACCACACTGTCATTAATATCAAGTCCAAGGTGTTTCAGGTATACTCACCACTAATAGGAATACTGTGCAAGGGAACTCACTCTTTTCTTCTGTACTAATCAGTTTCTTTTTTCTTTACAGCCTTGGCGTATCGGGGTGGGTATCTCGCTCTTTTGGGTAATCAACTCCTCTGTCTGTTATCTGAGTACAGCAGAGGGGTATATTGCATTAAAGAAATCCTCGAGTTGAGGAGGCCTGGTTCTGGGTGTCTCCCTTTTGAGGAGATCACTTAAGCTTAGGCTGAACATTATTCCGGAGCAGCTCCCTCTTATCTGTGGGTTGGAGTCCGAGCAATGCCCCGGCCTGTTCAGCTTGGTGGTGAGTAACAGGAACTCTTTAACAAGGTCCTCGATATTGGGAGGACCCCCGACTCCTTTGTTCGAGTCCTCGTTTCAGTGATTCCCAAAGAGGGCCGGGATCCCAAACAATACGGTTCTTACCGTCCCATATCCTTGTTAAACATAGATGCTAAGATTTATACTAGAGTCCTTGCCGTGAGGTTAGAGACGATCATGCCCCGCCTGATAAATGGTGACCAAGTCGGATTCAAATTGGGTAGACAGGGAGCCGACACCATGCGGAAGACCCTACACCTGATTAATGAGTCGGGAAAAATGACAAACGACCCTGCCCTCCTATCAGTCGACGCAGAGAAGGCCTTTGACGGGGTTGAATGGGGCTTTCTGAAGGCGGTCCTGCGAGGTGGCAATAGGCCCAAAATTTAGGAAGGGGATACAAGCGGAGTAAACGTCCCCCAAAGCCTCAGTGTTTGTAAACAGGGAATACTCCCGCGTTTGAATTGGGTAGGGAAACACGACAAGGATGCCCCCTTTCAGCGATACTCTTCACGCTCTCCCGGCACAAACTCACACAAAAGGACATAGAAAGGTTCTTCCTACTAGGTCTTATGGTTGAGAAAGTCATGTTGAAATACCTCGGAATAATTGTTACGAAGGACCTTAACAAATTATATGAGGCCAACTTCCCCCCACGCCCTCTCATTTCGAGATTCCACGCTGACTTGGCTAGATGGGAGAAACTTACAATATCATGGTTAGGATGGCTCAACGCAGTTAAGATGGTATGTCTTCCTCGATTCCTTTACCCATTTCAGATGCTCTCTATCCGTATGCCGAAGTAGGAGGTTAAAAGAGCAATGTTGAGGTTCCTGTGGCAGGGGAAGAAGGCAAGGGTAGCCTATGAGACCTTAACACTAACCAAAGACAAGGGTGGGATGGGTTTGCCAGACTTGAGGAAGTATTACAAGGCTGCCCAATTCTGATCCCTCATTTGAGAAATCACAAGGAACCCCAATGGGTTGCACTAGACAACCACTATTTTGCCCCAGCAACAGTCTCCGAATGGCTTTGGGTACCAAGGAACAAATTGCTACGGAGACTAAGGGACCATCCGATACTGGGGACCTTATGGGAAACATGGAAGGAAAGGAGTGGCATGCACAAGATCACTTTGTGGCCGTCCCCTCTGAGCCACTTATGGGCCCCGGGCACCAGAGAGGACATCCCCAACCTGATTTTAGTCCTGGTATGAGTCAGGCTTGGAGAGGGTAGGCCACCTTTGGAGAGATGGCTCCTTTATCACAATCTCGGAATTAGAGGAAGCCCTGGGTTTGGGCCCACTTTCCATCTTTCAATTCTTGCAGCTTAAAGGTATTCTGACAAGGGACAAGTGGAAAGATCGCATTAGGAGAGACCTCACCCCATTCCAGAAATTGTTAAACTCTAGAACGGAAATGAAAGGCCTGATATCCGCCATATATAGGGAACAGACTGTGGCCTACTTTGCACTTGAAGGATAGGTGGGAGAGAGACTTTGGTGATGAAACTGACCTGGACACGTGGGGGAAAATGTTCAGGGCCCCCTCCCAGGTCTCGATAGCCAGTCAATATAAGCTCCATGCCATTAAACTATTACACAGGTGGCAATATGACCTGCACAGACTCTCCCAGATGTTCCAGTCAATGAGCCCGCTATGCTGGAGTGAATGTGGAGAAAATGCGAACTACTGGCACATGTGGTGGAGCTGTCCCCGTATTAGAGTCTTCTGGGACGAGGTTTTGGTGTGGATCAGAGACCTCTATGGGATTCAACGGACAGCTGACTCCCTCTTAATTCTATTTGGGTTCGAAAAATGTGAGGATGAATGCAGAAGGATCACGGGTTGGCAGCTCCTCTTTTGTTGGCGGCACAAGCCGCCCTGGTAATGAAGTGGAAATCCTCGAGTGTACCGAGTAAGGGAGAGTGGGTCAATGTGGCCACCAATATCTGTGCAATGGAAAAGATCACTGCTGCCCTACATGCAAAATCCATGCAATATGATCTATTGTGAATAAATACATGCCCGGGACTTCATGATGTTCAAAGGGAAGGGGACTGGACATCATAGCCCGCCCAACTATTGGAAACATGTCAAATGTCCCACCGGAGAAG
The DNA here is from genome assembly GCF_040938575.1 of Ambystoma mexicanum. Taxonomy (NCBI): domain Eukaryota; kingdom Metazoa; phylum Chordata; class Amphibia; order Caudata; family Ambystomatidae; genus Ambystoma; species Ambystoma mexicanum. The sequence goes on along the minus strand of NC_090932.1, from coordinate 270,406,716 downwards.
ACCGCTGTGTTAGCTTCAAAAAGGACTCAAGGAGGCAACCACGCTTATTGTTGTCTGTACAACGTAAACACTACGCACTAATCACAATCATCAGAACTATTCAAAACATACAAAGCAAGAGGAAGCACTGTTTCATAAGGGGGAGGTGGGTGGAGGAGGCGGGGGAACTGTCCTGAATGCTCTATGTATAGGTTGTTGGGGGGAGGGTATTAGTTGAATGTACATGGCCTCGATATGTTCCTAATGACTACATGTATTGATTTTGACTTGTTATGAAAATCTGAATAAACTTAAATTTAAAACCCCCAAAAAAAACTCAGAGGGAGATAAGGGGAAGAAACAGAAACAGTAGCAAGTAGAACGCCCACTGCATATACTCATCAAAAAAGCAGTCCACTTTATTGACATCTCCCCAGTTCTTCCCAGAAATGTTCTGCCTCCTTGCAGGTCTCCTTAACAGTGTCAAAAATCAGAATCAGGAATTTAACTAATGCCAGAGTTATAGTTACTTTTTCCCCCTCTAACAAAATCTTCCACCATTGGTCTGTTGTTCTCCTTCCATATTTGACAATTACTTCATTCATGAGTCTATTCCGAGTGCAGGGCAGTTCATCACCAGATGTTTTGAAGTTTCCACTAATTCCGGACCTAGGCATAGTTGTCAGGGATGGCACTCTATTAAGAGTGGCACAGGACACCCAGAAAGGGTTTGGGTGGTTGTGCCTAAATAAAGTGGACAGATAAGTACACACACAGCAGAAAGGAAAGAGAACGAAGAGTAGGCAAGAGTAGCAAGGAAAAAGGTACAGAAAGAATTCCCTCTTGGGGTGTATGCAGATATAGGAAAAGAGTATTCCACGAACCTTAGAAATACTCTAGCCTTCTGCACAGTTTGCTATAACAGAGGCCCACGCTGTTTGCTCATGGCTTGGAACAGCAGCTATGGGTGTCCGTAATGTAGAAACGAGACAAGGGAAGGGGCAGAGGTTGACTGATGGGAACCAACAGACAAGCTCTGTACAAAAGGGTCTACAAACAGTACAAGAGAAGATACTTACAGACAAATCCAGGAAAAGGAGGTTGATAGCAAGCTAGCAGAAGGAAATGAAGGGAAAGTTGTGTACAGGATTGGATAGCAGAGGACAGTAAGGAACAAGGTTGAGAGCTCAGAGGAGCAGGAAAGCAATGAGCAAGCCCACAGGAGCAGGGCTGTAAGGTAGAGAGCCCAGAGGGAAAGGGCTTAGGGCAGCAGAGTAAAGCAAGCTGCACGGCAAGGAACCCAGAAGGGCCGGGCAGCAAAGAGTGAGCCCTGAGGGGCAGGGCCGCTGACCGTAGAAGGTTGCAGAGGACTGCAGAGGGCTGCTAGGCCGAGAATCCAGCGGAAAAAGGTAGGTAGTAAGCAGCGGAGCGTGATCAGCTGCAAAGTAGGAAGCCCAAAGGACAAGGGCTGTAGGCAGCCGGAGTGAGGCAGGCTGCAGAACAGGGAGCCCAGAGGACAAGGGCTGTAGGCAGCCGGAGTGAGGCAGGCTGTAGAGCAGGGAGCCCAGAGGAAAAGGGCTGAGGCTGGAAAGCAGCAGAGCGTGATCAGCTGCAATGTAGAGAGCCCGGCAAGGTAAGGGCGGAGTCTGGAAGGCAGCAGAGCGTGATCAGCTGCAATGTGCAGAGCCCGGCAGGGCAAGGGCGGAGGCTGGAAGGCAGCAGAGCGTGATCGGCTGCAATGTGGAGAGCCCGGCAGGGCAAGGGTGGAGGCTGGAAGGCAGCAGAGCGTGATCGGCTGCAATGTGGAGAGCCCGGCAGGGCAAGGGTGGAGGCTGGAAGGCAGCAGAGCGTGATCAGCTGCAAGGCAGGAGCCTGGAAGAGCAGGGCTGAGGCAGGGAGCCCAAAAGGCTAGGGCTGTAGGCAGCAGGGTGTAGCAGGCTGCAAGGCAGGACACCCAGAGGAGCAAGGTTGAGGCAGGGAGCCCAAAAGGCTAGGGCTGTAGGCAGCAGGGTGTAGCAGACTGCAAGGCAGGACGCCCAGAGGAGCAGGGCTGAGGCAGGAAGCCCAAAAGGCTAGGGCTGTACGCAGCAGGGTTTAGCAGACTGCAAGGCAGGAGCCCACCAGGGCACTGGAACAAAAAGCAGGTGAAAGCAGGAAACAGCATACAAAGTTTGTAGCTCGAAGCAAAAAGGTGCCGGAAGGACTCTCAATGCAAGAGACTGAGCTCTCGCAGGCAGCAGCCTTTATACTGCCCAGCCCAGCACAGAGGCAGGCTAATTGGTTGCACCTGGCTCAGCACACCTGCAGACAATCGGCCACCTCCCTCTCTGTTCCTGAGCTGGTGAAAGCAGAGCAAATCCCTAGGGCTTCTGGGGATTGTAGTTCTGATGAAGAAAAATAGGAATAGCCAGGAATAGATGGTTATAGCCAAGTGCATTATGGTAAGTGTAGTTTTCTGGGAAAAATAAAAAAGCACCAAAGTCTTGCAAATGGGAAGTAAAGTCCAAATAGTGAATAGCGGTTGATCCAAGAGTTTTCTGTAGATAAATGAATAACAATTTGTCCATATTGATCGCCAATGTATGCACCCATGGCGCAGGCATGACAATAGTCTACAAGTTACCACCCTTTCCGCACCTACCTTCCTCCATTGTACCTCTCTAGTGGGTAATAAGTTTAGTCGTAAAAGGAGGAATTTCTTTCTGAAGAACCAATTGGGGAAAAGTTTAGGTACCTAGGGATAGTATTCAATTTCAATGGTTCCACCATCTTTTGGCCATAGCCTTTATACTGTGGTTGTTCATCTTGGGAGTTTATCCAGTCCTACCGGAATAATTTCTTTTTGGTGTTGGTCGGGTTCTCGAATAGAGTTCGTACCGACTCTCCCAGATCCATCCATACAATCATACAGTTACAGGCCCATTCCTTCAGTGTTGTTTCTGTTCCTTCCTGCAATGCCGTTTTGAGAATCGAAAACCCCCCCTTAAAATTGTTTTCCATGCATTTCCTAAAGAAAGACAAGGTATTCCAAATAACAAGGGTTTTTAGATACATTAACCCTAGTTCCACACGGATAGATTGAATTGGAGTTGATTTAGGAAGGCCCAAAACTCTTTTCCAAAAGAGGCCTTCTAATTTTGGGCAATTTTCCATCTTGAAATTAAATGAAGACTCAGCCCCATAGGACAAAATTGGTGCGACTTTTGAGCGGTAGAAACCGACTATCGGAAGTAGCGAAAATCCACCAAATCTTTTTAGCAGCACTCTCCCCTGCGCCGCTAAATTCTCTGTTTTTCTTCTTAGCACTTCTAGTCTTGGGGCATCTGTGCCATTGGTAGTCATACATACCGCCCAGTAGATAAGTGAATTTACCACCGGAATTTCCACACCTTGGAGTTTCCAAGCGACACTTTCTTTTCCCTCCTCGAGGAATGTCAACACCCAATGGGAGGATCATCGATTTCTTAGTATTAATCATAAGGCCATTCAATTCCATATAGGACCGTAGGGATTCTAGTTGTCTTTGTAACCCAATTTCAGTTTGTACAGCCAGTACCACGTTGTCAGCGTACCGAAGTCTTCCGATGGCGACGTTTGCAAGTCTTGGGGGGAAGCATCTATCTGCAAAGGCTTGGTCGATGTCTGATGTAAAAAGATTGAAAAGTTTGGGTGCCAAAGGGCATCCATGCTTCAAGCCTTTATTTGTCTGGAGTGCCTTAGTCAGAGGTCGCTGTGTATTCAGCCTAATCTTCAAATCAGTGTCTGTGTATAGATCTTGCAGAGGTTCCAGCAAGTTGGGAGGGCATCCCCAGATTTGTATATTTACCCATAGTTTCGGGCGAGTAATTGTGTCAACGCCTGCGTTAGGTTGACAAACGCCAAATAGATCTTTTTATTTTTTCCCTTCTGATTTCTAGCATTTAGTAGATTCAGAATTAAGGTGTTTAGATACAGCCCTACTCCTTTCACGAAGCCCGCTTGCCAGATGTCTCTATTTCCTGAAGTGGATGTCCACTTGCAGAGATTTTAAAATTAAGGAAGCAAATATTTTTCCCTGACATCCAGCAACGCTATCATGCGATAGTTCGATGGGTCTGTTCTTAGCCCCTTTTTGTGAATTGGGACAATGATTGATGTCTTCCACGATGCTGGAATCTTTCTTGTCTTCATGATATGTCCAAACACGATGGAAAATAAATGGGCCCAGAGCTCTTTATTCTGTTTCAACACTGCATTGCTCAAACCATCCGGCCCAGGTGCTCTGGAATTGGATGATTTATTAATTATCTCTAAGATGTCACTTGGCTGGATATCAATGCCTTCCCACGTCTTGTCCTTTGACTGGCGGTCTATTAAAATGAGATTGTCCTTCTTCTGGTCAAAGAGTTTGTTGAAGTGGGTGACTCAAGTAGTTGCTGGTATGACAGATAATGTAATCGCTTCCTATGGGATATCTGATTGGTTAATAAGAGCCCACATAGCTGCTGTATTTTTCCGTTTCAGTTTTTTCAGCATTTCTTCGGAATCCTTTCTCATCTGTTTTTTTTTATACATTCTCCTCCAATGCCAATATTGCTGTTGTGCTTTAGCTTTTAAGTGTTCTATTTGAGGGGAATTTTCTTTAATGATTGCTGTAATGTACTTTTGTAATGTCTTTTTTTTCGCAGCTACCACTGGATCACCAGGGTGTCGATGGCTGATTCTTGGATAATTTGGCCGCCCAGGTTTTTTCTCAAACTCTGAGAATAGATTTATATAATTTAACCTTGTTGTTTCATTAGTGTCTTCAGCCTGACTGATGATATTTTTAAAGTTTCCAGTCAACTTCTCAAAGTGGCGGGTTTCTATTTTCAATCTGTTACGTCCTTTTGTAACCTCCAAATTTAGAGAGTAGATGTCTTTGTTTTTCTGCACCATTATAGATAGAGATAGGCTCAACAGATTATTGTCACTGCTCGTCATGCTTTCTACTCTTATTATGTCATCAGGAGATAGCATATCTTTCGATATGCAGACGTAATCTAGAATCTTACCCACTTTATTTCCGTTCCAGGTGATCTGCCCTGGGATGTCTCCCTGGATGTTACCATTATGGATTACCAGATTTTTCCGGTCAATACTTTGTTTCCATTGCAATCCCTGTGTCTCCGCTGGTGTCGGTTTGATCTGGTCAATATCTATTTGTTCACCATTTTTATCTAAACAGGTGCAATTCAGATCACTGCAGAGTAGGAACCAAGGTTCATTCCAATTCATTCAGCATTTATCTATATAGGCCTCCACCTGTGAGACAAAATTAAAACTAGCTATACTGGCTGGGTTCCAGTAGAGGTTTATTAGAATCACTGTTTTTTTGCGTTTCTCAGCTCCAATAATCATGTGCCCCACCAGTATTTGAATTAAAGGATTCAGTGTTATATCCTCCTCTATTGTAAATTGCAACTCATCTTTTATGAGTATCAAGAGGCCAGGTGCTAGTCATCTCCTAAGGCCCTTTACTGCTGGGCTGAGATAAACAGAAAAACCATCAATCACAGGGGCCGACCTTAACGAGGTCTCTTGGAGACATATTAAATCATGCTCTATTATTCTAGACCCAGTTTTCATAAATAGATGAGCATGACCTCTGGTGTTCCAACTTGCCAACGTCAAAGGTCTAGAATTTGTTCGCTGGGCAGTCTATGGCATTTTGATTTTATCTGCCACTATGCCCATTAACTATTTCCAGTTTTCTTCCGACCCTTTTATTTCCTCTCTCAGGGCCTTGTGCCTTTGGTTGACATCCTTTGTATCCTCTCTCCAACAATTCCATTCCCTTCCTTGGTCCCTGGAGTCATTTCTCACGTGACCCCCCCATCCCTTTGATTCCTTCTATCAGTGTGATGGTCTTGATTCCTAAAGGGATCGTTGAGTATGGTTTCCTCGATATTTGGGGGACACTTTCTTTGGGGATCTGATCTTGGTCTTTAATTCAGTAAGGTTGAAGAGTGTCTTAGTCTACTCACTTCCTCTTTTAACAGTTGTGCGATCAATGGCGTGGTAGGGTAAATTGTCACCTTGTCGTCGCGGTTATCATCTGAAAATTCTATTATGGCCAAATCGTCAGAGACCAGAAGTCTTAAAAAAGGAACATGATGAAAAAGACTTAGGACATTTTCTCTGTTTAAAATTAGCCCATCCGTTGATTTAGTCAATCGTTCTAGCAGCAGATCATCTTGCCCATAATTATCAGGACGTTTAGTGGAATCTGATTTTTCTGATCTTTCCCTTTTATTACTGAGTGCTCGGTGAGTTTCTGTCTACTTCTCAGGCAGATCTTATTGATGGTCTTGTTAATTTGAGCGGTGAAATTACATACTGAGTTTTGCTATGATCCGCAGATGTCTTTTGAATTTCATACCGAATCTTGCCAATGGCCACATCTCTTTCCGATTTGTTGTCTAATTGAGCTTGAGGTTTTCTCGCTGTTTGTTTAGGTGGAATATTGTTACCGCTTTGCACCTCCTTTAGCTGCTTTTCCCTCTCTTTTTCGCTGTGCTGCAGACCCTTTAACTTCTGTCTAAAAATTGCATTCCTTTGGAGCCTAGTGTTAGGGAGAATTCTCTCTTTAGGCTGCATTTCCTAACCTAGTGAGTCCTCCAGCAGCTTTGCTGGATTTCTGGAGTTTGTTTTTTTCTCCTGCCAAGAGTGAGACTCTTTTTTCTCCCACTCTTGGACATGATTTATGGTGTTCCTTTGACTGTTAATGTGTTTTATGGGTCCTTTACTCCATAGGGTCTCATGTGTTTTTACTATGTGTGTTACACAGCACCCTCCGTGCAGTGACACAGGGGTGTCATAGTGACACCCCACCATAGACTCCATACCCTGGGACTGACTACTGTCTCCCAGGGCATGTAAAGTCACCATTGGCTTTACTAGTCCCAAATTATTAACAGAAACCAGTACAAACCATCATATTGTGGACGTACTGGTCGGGCAATTCGATTGCCCCGGGGTCTGTTAGTTGAGGGGGCACGTCTCCGTCCCCCCTGATCGAGTTTTGGCTGGTGGCAGTGGATACTACTTTTTATATTCGACCGCGAATATATCCCTATGGGATTTTCCCATTGTTCGAGGCTACCAACTTTAATTATTTAATTCTCATAGCCTCGAACATACCGCTGGTTTATTTATTTATTAATTCGCCGGTTGGTATTTTTTGCCAGGACTCGATTCTAAAATGGCGTTTGTGTTCTCTTCTGTGACTCCAACCCAAGTCGAGCCATTTGTTCCACTTTTTGGCGGGCTTCTCCACAGAAGCCTCCAAAATTGGTGCCACTCTGTCTGGGAACCACAGGAGGTGTGGGAGGGGATTTAGGCACCCTGGACTGAGTTACCTTGGTAACTCAAGTTGCACTCTTGTGTGATTGGCCCAAGTGGTGAGCCGGCCGGCTCATCACTTGGCATGTTTGATTGACAGCTAGGCTGAGTGAATGGGGGTGTGCTGCATAAAAGCAGGGCTTTGGGGACTGGAACTTCAGAAGTCGCCACAGGACCTGAGAATCCGACGAGGGAGAAGCTGAGCCGACCTACCACGACGACACCACCGGTGGAGCCCTGCGGAACCGACTCACCACTTCGCGACGACAGAGAAGATCTCCCGGCTGGAGAGGCTTCTTCCCCTGACTGGTGGGCACAACCAGTTTACCTTTCTTTCTTCGCACCCCAGACCGGCTTGTGGTTGAATTGCCTGTGCCAAGCACCCCGGCAACCGGATTGCCACTTACCACTGGACCGCGAATCAAAGGACCGCTCCTTTTACCTGAGAAACTCTGCGGCTGGTTTCTTCCCTGGCAGTGCAACAGACTCCTGTCTTCCTCCCCGACGAGATCCTCTCTTCCCCCGGACGAAGCACCGACTTGCATCCGCTGCCAGGAACAACTGTCCCCGCTGGAGTATTCTCACCACGTTAAGGTACCGTGTCCGCCAGGCCCCCCTTTCTAAAGATTGCTACAAGGTAATAATAACCCCTTAACTTTCTGGACTGGGCTGGCCGCCTTGACCTTCTAACTGGTCCCTTTCTTTGGTCCAACTCTTTTTCAACCTTTTCAAGACTTTTGTGCACTGCAACCGTGTGACCTTGGACACATTTTGTTTGATCCTCTTAAAGTGGATCCAGCCTACTGAACTCTAACTTCACGGTTTTACTTTGCCTTCCTCTCTTGTTGTGTTCTTGTAAAAGTGTTGGGACCTGTTTCAATTTATTCTCTGCTTTTCTCTCCCTTTTAAAACAAATTATTAGAGTGCCATCTGCGTTAAGCGCTCACCGCTGTCTGAAAATAAGTGGGGCTTTACTTAAGACTGGTCTAATATTCTTCTAAGGGAGTGGATATCTTTTATTGACCGTGTTTTTGAATTGCTTACTATTAGTGCCTGTGTGTTTTTGTAGATGTGGTTTTAAATAAATAATTATATCTCTTTTACACCAAGCTCTGGTCAGTGTTTACTTGTTCTACTGTGTTCTTCTGACCTATTGTGAATACTATGTATACTGCCTAACTCTTCTTGAAGGAAGTCTGACTGCTCAGCCACAGCTACCAAGTGAATCTGTGTGGTACAGACTGCTACCAAGTGGGTTTACTGCCAAACACCTGTAGTCTTAAATCTTTTGCAGTGGTCCCAGAGGGAACTGCACAGGTTTCTGCCTAACACCTATCTTCTGTTGATTCTGTATCTGTGACATGTTACACCAAAAGGTTTATTTTATTTCATGTTGGTAGGCCCAAAGAATCATTATTTGGTTCTTGTATACGATTTCTTAATGGTGTTTCTCTGTCTCGCTCTTCATCACCGGCCTCACCTTCTAGATCTTCAGTCTCATATGATTGATAGCCCCTTCCACTCTCCTCCGAGATCGAATACGTTGACATATCCAGTAGGTCGATTGAAGAGTTGTCATTCGGTTCTTCTACTCCTAATACTTCCTCCCGGATTTCACTAATTTGCTGTAATCCAGTGGTAATGGGCGTATTGGGTTCGAATATCACAGTTTTGGAATCTCCTTGATTGGTTTTATTAATTTTGTTGAGTAATGTTAATTTGTTGATAAATTGTCGAGTTCCATTGACTCGTTGATTACTTGGCTGTTTTTGATTTTTGGCTTTTTTGCCTGCAGCTGTCTCACTCTGATAGTCGTTGCAGTGCCCCTTTTTTGAATTTGCATAAGTTTGGGTACAGTGCTTTCTTTATTCTTTACTAACTTATGTGGCAGGCTTGAAATGTTAAATATTGGACATATTTGAGGGGATCTTTCTGTAAATTTGTAAACTCAATCTGGCGGTGAATTTCTAGTAATTGTAAAGACCGTTCTTTAGATGGTTCAACCCCTGAATTGGCACCTGTGGCGCCAGAGGTTTTGGTTTCCGGCCCATTGTCAGAGATCGCTGTACTTAATTCCATAGTTGATGGAGTCACTGCTTCCGGTGCTTTAACACCTGAGTCCAGACTAGCCGTATTTACTCCAACATTCAAAATTCCTACATCATTTGAGTTTGTATCTTTCTCCTCCCCTCCTTTTTGGCCAGTCCCTTCTTTGTTATCAGTTTGGGTTTTGCTTGTTTTCTCTAATGATAATGGGAGGTTTCTGAACTTTTTCCATAGTTTGGGGATCCAATATTGTGTGCATCAGAGTCGCTACGCTAGCTGTACTGTTATCAATGTCTTTTTGAATGGCTGTTACAAAGCCCTCCATGTACACCATTTTTGTGTGTAGCATGCCCGTCTGGTCTTTACGCTCGTCCCCTATATGATCATAGAGCTTCATGAAAGGAGCCAGAATCGCTGTAATTGTTGTTATTGCAAAAAAAGGTGTTACTTCTTTGTTATCTTGCACATGCTCAGTTGTATTTGTTCCCTTTTCCAGACATACCATATTATTTTCTTGACTAGGCTCTGTTGTATTTGTGCCTTTTTCCAGACATACCGCTTGTTGATAATTTTCCTTCCAAATTTTCTTCTGTGTCTGTTGATTAGGTGTATTATTATTTTTCCCCACCTGATCATTAACTGGAGCTGAAAACCTATACATTGACGTTCTTTTATTTTGGTTTGTAGGCTGATTTGTGGAATTTCCACTAAAGTTGAAGCCTCCCGATTCCACCTGGAAGGCACTCTCCCGAAGCATTTGATCCAAAACTTCTCTCCCCCCTTGCCCACAAATGGTGCGGTTCTTTCTAGGTTTCCGAACCTCCTGTTGATAGGAAAAATCAGAGGATACATGCCTAGACAACTGTGCCGGTCTCCAAATATCTGTCCTATCCTGAGATGGGCCATTAGAGGGTGGAGTCACTGTATGTTCATGATTTATTTGTCCCGGGTTGAGGCTGTAATTGCCTTGATGCTCCATCTGTTTGTGAACAATCAGTTTTTTGCATTGTCTTTCCTCCACTTGTTTTGTTAAAGCTGAGGGGCGGGCAAAATTTGAATGAGAAACTGCAGATGCAGTCACCGTCAAAGGTGCAGTGCCTCGAGGGGCGTGGCCAACCAGTGAGCTATGCGGACGTAAAATCTATGAGCTCCCATGGCCGCCGGCTAAATCCTGCTAAATCCTGAACTGAGATGCACAGTAAAAAACGGGAACATCCTTGAAATAGGAGATAACAAGCTGGTGAGGACGGGAACCGAGAAGTCTGCCTGCTGATGGCAGTCCTGAGGTGCGGAAACACAGCCCAGCGGCGCAGACTCAGACGCAAAATGGCGGGCAGAGCATAACTGCTGTCTGGGACTGCAGAGGAAGCCGCAGTAATCAGTGGCTGTTGGACTCGCTGCTGAAGGGGAAAAGAAGAGCCCGCTGGGCAAGAGGGTGCCCGCATAAGGCACACATAACCGCCACACATCACCCCGGCGGTGACCCACTCCACCCGCCTACAGGACCACATCTCCTGCCTGCTGACGGCAGTCCTGAAGCACGGAAACACAGCCCGGCAGCACAGACTCCTGCAAATGGCGGACAGGGCATAACCACCGTCTGGACAGCGGAGGACGCTGCAGTCACCAGTGGCTCTGGGACCCACTGCCGAGTGGGAAAAGAAGAACCCACAGGACGAGAAGGTGCCCGCATAAGGCACACATCACTGCCACACATCACCCAGAGGTGACCAGCTCTGCCCGCTCACAGGACCGCATCCCCTGCCTGGAGGCGTTGCGGACGGGACGCCACAACGAGCGGAGGGGGGGAAGTAAAAGCAGAGTCCTGCCACGGCGGACTGCAGGTTAGCGCACATCCAGGCCCCACCGCGGTCACCGGAGATAGAGGTTGGTGTGGGCCTCTACGCTCCTACAGCACCAGCTGTATCTTTCGTTTTTGTAGATACCTCCCGCCCCACATCATACAACGTACTCAGGGGGCAGAGGGGCCTACCAACTTGTAGACGCTGCCCAGCGGTTCCTGTGGGTACATCTGGCCCCGGAGTACCGCCAACCCAGGACGCTCAACGATCTACCCGAGGAGGACCATGGTTGGGCGACACGAGCGACACTGGCCCTCCACGGCTCATGGCATTACTGGCATTGTGGCTCTGCCGAAGGAGGATCATACAAACTCCATCATACGCAGAAGCAGCCCCCTCCGCCGCTTACTTGAGCCACCTAACCCGGAGGCAAAACTCAGCAAGTGAGCACCCATACCCATAAAGACTGCCATAAAGCACGGACACATGCCCCTCTCAGGGCGCTGAGAGAAACACACGCCCCACTTGGCCTTGCCCCCAGGCTTTCTGCAGTCATACGACAGCACAGCACATAAGGGGCACTGCCTTGGGCCGTGGATGGGGTTGGGAGGGGTGACGGATGTTGCGGAATGCCATATTAAATGCTATTAAACAATAATAAACCCCCAAGATGCAATACGGACCGTGCGACAGAGCTGCTGTCAAACAGGGCCGGACATAAAGAAATCAGCATCCTGCAAGGAGACTCAAATCAACCAGAGCAGTGCGCGCACTTCACAAGTTGGCAAAACCTGAACACCTTGGGGTTACGCAGGTAAAATCCGTATGCCAATAAAGCAAGGGCTACAGTGAACAAAACCCAATAAACTACAGTGGTACCCCCGGAACACATTTGAATACAACTGGCATATGGAACACAGGCTGTTGTAACTCGAAGCCCTCCCAGCCTGGAACATCCCAACAAGCACGTGGCCAAACCCCCGCCGGGCCTGATACACCCAAGGGGCTCCCACACCGACTGGCCTGAAGATCTGCGCCTCATGGTGCTGACACCATCACAACGCCCACAATTAATATACTGACACGGAGTACTGAACATGAACAAGGAGCAGCCCAGACCCGGTGGGAGCAACATAAAGTGGCTGTAGCTGGTCTGGACAGATCCCGTACATAGGCAGCGAATACACCATTGATCCTAACGTGGCACACGAACCTGCCAGGCACGACAAATACACCACACTGACAGAAGCTACTGCACAGGCAACGACAAACAGAAGAAGCACTAAACAGCACCCGACACTGGTAAACTCAACATGGGCAAAGAAAGAGCAAACAATGCCACGACACAAAGCAGAATGGACCAATATACCTCCTCCGCCCAGGCTCCTTCACAGGAGCAAGCCATCTCTGACAGTGCGCAAGGGCCAGAGGACAACATATCTCTCAAAGACGTCATGAACGCTATTGCCAACTCGGGCTCTTCTATGGAAAAAAAGATGGATGGGATAAGTACAGAAGTGTCATTGCTACAACACGATCTGCAAAAACTCACTGTCACGCTCACCTGGTCTCCACGGGGGCATAGCAAGTAGCCGTACGAATGATGTCTGCACTGGCGTAGCTCTGGTGGTATGATGATGTCCTCTCCCCTGTTATCACCCCAGGAGGCGTTTGTCTGCAATGTTGAAACAAGATATTAGCTTTTGAGTGGGGGGCTGGTTTGGTCCCACCTCCTTCAACCTCCTGATGTCCAACTCCTCTTCTGGCACACCTTTGAGTTTTGTGAGGTTGGCTCTCCGTCCTGCTTGACTTCCAGCAGGGGCGCAGTAAGCTCAGTCTTTCCCCAGACACAGTTACTTCTATGGTCCAGAGTGGCTGTTGCTGTGTCTGGAATATCTGGATTAAGCAGGTAAGTCTCTATGCCAATGGATGCTTGGTATAGGTGCTCAATGTCTTTATTTCCCAAGGTTTAAACGTGTTTTGTCTTTCTTGCAGGTGCGGATTCGTATGAAGGTTTGGATGAAGATTTGACTCTCCTAGGATCCAGGTGAGCATTAGCGCGGTTGAGTGGCGCTGGATGGCTGAAAAATTGTTCGTTTTTGTTTTGTGCGCGACAAACCTGGTGTTTTCTGTTCTTTCTATGCAGGCACAGCGCGGCCCCAGGATGATGGATGGAAGAACCGCTCCGATGTATTCCGGAGGAATGCAGATGCGCGGGTGAGTATTGGAGGCCTGTGCGGGTGCCCTCTTCCCAACAAGGACGGCGATCCGAAGATCAGCTGAAGGCGAGACCGGTGGATGAGAATTGCAAGCAAGGCCTTTGTCGCTGTAATAACACCTGTTCTTCCCTCTTTCTTCTTTCAGGCACCAATGGATGGAAATCTCAGAACGAGATTGGTTATAGAAGCTTGAGGACAGAGCAGACACGGTCAGTGTTACGCTGCAGGAGTGCAGAATATCACGAAGCGTGTTCTGCCTGCAGGGTGTGGTTTAAATAGCCTTGCAAGTAGTTCCAGGCAAATAGTCCCTTTACCAGACCATGCCTTTCAGGTAAAGTAGTCCCTCGGTCACGCCCTGCATATGCAGAAAGGCTCAGCCTCATTAGGCTAAGTAAGTAGTCCATATGCTTCAAACCATCTTATGAGCCTGGCGCCAACGGCGCCAGGACCGAGTCCAGGAGGTTCTGGGACGCTCCTTTGGGGCTTGATAAGCCCTATTGGGTGTCAATGAATGGGGTGGGCCCATCAGTTCCAGGGGTTTTGGAGCATGCACCATGACACTCACGTCCTGCACAGGCCAAGCTGAAATCCGTATATCAGAAACAGAAGACAGCCTGCGTACTACAAATCATCAATTAAGCAACGTTTTGGCTCTGCTCAAAACACTGGAAGAACGTGTGGAAGATGGTGAGGATAGGTCCAGAAGAAACAACATTCGAATCTTCAGACTGCCAGAAAAGACAGAAAAACCTGATCATGGAATTATTCCTTGAGCAATGGCTGGCGGACCTCTTTGCCCCCAACACCCTCTCTAAATTCTTTTCGATCGAACGCGCCCACTGCATACCATCAGGCAGACTGATCCCCGAGGCCCCACCACGCACGGTTATAGCTAGGTTCCTCAATTGCAGAGATCGGGACGCAGTGCTGCAAATGGCTAGAACCAAAGGCTCCATAAAGTACAACGGTTCTAAAATTGCCTTTTTCCCGGACTTCACCAGAGAGGTGAAGAAAGCAAGCCAATCCTCTTAAAAAACATCTCCAGACTCTCAACGTAAAGTATGGCCTACTATTCCCGGCACAGCTCAAGATATACCTTAAAGGGACGTCAGTACACTTTACAGGCCCCAGAGAAGCGTGGAACTGGGCAGAAAGACACTTTGAGGGAGACTGGAGACCGAATCGAAGGCAAGACAACAGCAGAAAATCGGCCAAGACCCGAACGAGCACCACCCAAGCTTCCACAACAGGAAGTAGAGGAATTGCCCGGAGCTGATGCTGACTGAAAAGATAGCAACCACGCCGATACCAGCTCCCGACCTCCCAAAGCGTTACTACAGACCTGATGCGCACACATGCATCTAGTCCCGTTCCAGAACTTGAGCGCATGGCAACCGGTGGCCCGGACCACCCAAACCCTTCAATAGGATTTTGAGGATAAGCTAAGTTTTTGTTCCCTAATTTGTTGAAGCCTCAGGTTTAGGCTGGCGCTCTTGTTCCGAGTGTCAAAAATGTTCGGGCGACAGGTACTTCGTGTTGGGGTGGAGTACAGGGAGGGGGAAGTTTATGTTGTTTTTGTGTGGATGTACATTTATTACGTATTGCAAGGCTAAACGGTCATATCAGGGACTACACGCTCTCTCATGTAACTCTCTGCAGGCAGCACATTCCCACTGTAACTAACTCCTGTACACTACCCTTCTATTACACCTCAACTGAATCTGCAAATCTGACACTATGCACTAGAAATGGCACCTACACCAACTCATTCATCGACCCCCGAACGCCCTAGGTCCCTCAAACTGATCACATGGAACGTGAACGGGCTGGGCTCTGGAATCAAGCGACGCCTCGTCATACAGTTCTTGAATAGGCACTCCCCTGACATTGCCCTGCTAACCGAGACACACCTAGCTGGAACCAACTGCACCTTCTTCCGTAGGACCAATTACCGATCTGCAATGCATGCAGGGTACACAATGGGCTCTAGAGGGACTCTCATACTTGTGCACAAACGCGTTCCATTAGTACCATTGACAATGGAACAAGATCCCAGGGGGCGCTATGTAGTGGTCCTCGGAACACTATGGGAAGAAACACTAGCTATTGCGGTGAAATTTTCTCCGTCGGGACTGGGGGAGGAATTGCTAGACGACCTGGTTACCCTCATGGCAAAGCACCAACCTGATATATGGATTATGGGGGGCGATTTTAATGACGTCATGTGTAAAACTATGGATCGCACTCATATTAGGGACTGCAACCCGAACACTCCCACTAAACTAGCAAGATTTGTGTCGCCCCTGGGCCTCCGAGATGTATGGCGGCACCTCCACCCTGAAGCTGCGGAATACTCGTTCCTCTCAGGTGCACATGGCTCCTTGTCCAGACTGGACTACCTTTTCCTCCCGAACACCGACATACACAGGGTGATGACTGCGGACCTACTTCCCCCGGGCATCTCCGACCACTCACCTTTGATGATGGCTTTGAGCGTGCGGGTCATAACTCCCCCCAAGTCATGGAGATTGAATAGTTATTTTCTGGGCACCCCTGATCTTATTGATCGCCATAGCGGCGCACCCTATGAATATTTCGAAATTAACACTACCACGGTCGATAGCCCTGTCACGATATGGGAGGCCTACAAAACAGTGCTCAGGGGTGAAATAATCTCCTGGACAGCGAATAAAAAGAGGGAACGGCTCCGGAAGCTAAAAGACGCGGAATTAGAAATGGGCAATTTTGTTTGTTTGTTTGTTTATTTTATTTGTATAGCGCTCCAAACCCAGAGGTAGAAGGGCACTTAAGAAAATGGTTACATAAATGTGAAGTATCTTTGTGTTACATACTTAATACATACATCCATACTTCAATTGGGAGGCTAAGTACATTCTCGACCCAAGCCATGAAACCCTCAGATCCCTTAAGGCGGCTAGAGAGCGGCTTCGGAACATAGAACTAGACATTGCCAAACATGCCCACCGAGAATCTAAAGCAAGGATTTATGAACATGGGGACAAAGCTGGAAAGATGCTAGCTTGGCTTGAAAAGAGAGACGAGGGCCAGCGCCACGTTAGGGAAATCATATAACCCCACAAGATGTGAAATGTCACTCAGATCGTGATATAGCAAAGGCTTTTGCTGACTTTTAGGCCACTCTGTACTCCACCCCGATATCCCCATTGAACCCCTCCCTCCTAGATGATATCACATTGCCAGGCCTATTGGAACAGCAAAAAACAAGTTTAGACTGAGCCATTACCGAAGCAGAGATCCCTGAGGCTATAGCTCAACTACAACCTGGGAAAACGCCGGATCCCAACGGTTTTCCGGCTGAAACCTGGAAGAAGCTGGGTGGGGAAAAGCTGGCACCACACCTCCATAGAATGTTCCTTGAGGCCCGGGACAGGGGTACCCTCCCGCCTGACTTGTGTAAGGCCACGATTGTTGTCATTCCCAAATCAGACAAACCACCTGAGCAGTGTGCCTCCTATAGGCCTATTTTGCTGATTAACAGCGAAACCAAGGTCCTCGCCAAACTCCTAGCCAACCGGCTGCAAACGGTCATTACCTCTTTGGTCCACCCAGACCAATGTGGCTTCATGCCACACAAATCAACACGTATGAACATACAACGCCTTCACCTACTATTGGAAAGGGCCCCCGTCATTGACACGCCGCTTGCACTTTTGGCTACCGATTTTGAGAAGGCGTTCCACTCGGTTCGATGGGATAGCCTGTGGGAAACCATGTGGTGAATGGGCTTTTGGGACGATTTTCTGGGTTGGGTACAATTACTCTACACAAATCCACAGGCGGAAGAGAGAGTGAACGGATGGGCCTCTGAGCCCTTCCCCCCTCGGCAAGGGTACACGGCAAGGGTGCCCTCTGTCGTCCCTCCTCTTTGCCCTTGCAATAAAGACACTTGCCTTGTGGCTCCAACCGAGCATGTCTTGGACGGGATTTAGATGGCCGGAGGGACATGGGGGCAGGGCGTTCTTGTACGCTGATAATCTCTTGGTGTACCTGGGTGATCCAATACAATCCTGCCCTATAGTGACGCAGATACTTGTCCGCTACGGCGAATTCGGCGGGCTTAAAATAAACTGGAGCAAATCCATCCTGTTTCCAGTAAAGGGCGGTACACAGGCTATCCCCCCAAGAGTGCCCATATAAAGTGGAGCAAGACGGCTTTCGATATCCGGGGATCCGGGTATCTGGGGATCTAACACGCTACAAGTCCCACAACCTCCAACCAATCATGGACCGTTTTACAGACGATGTCCATCACTGGAGACTTCTCCCGCTGACGCTCATGGACAGGGCCGCCCTATTCAAAATGATGACTCTACCCAGATTCCTATATGTAGTACAGAACACCCCGCTCGAAATTCGCGATTCCGAGTTTGACTGGACTGACGGTCTCCTCAGAGAACTCATATGGGGATGGGGGGGACAACCTCGCATTGCACTAACCACTCTCCAGAGATCGATTTGGGAGGGAGGTATTGGAGTACCCTGCCTTCGGGCCTACTATTGGGCATCTCAATTGGTAGTGGTTAATGACCTGTTGCACAGGGACAGGGAACTACCGCATATTAGGGCCGAAATCTCCGCTATGCATGACACAGACCCACTACATCTACTCTACCAGCCCCCTCATAGACCCCCGCCACAAACAATGGCTGCACACGTAACCTCGGTCTGGAGGCGTGCACACGCTTTTGTGGGATGGACAGACAAGATCACCACTTGCACAACCGCTATGGCATAACAGTAACCTGGTGGAAATACAGAAACTTAAACCATGGTCCAAATGGGAAGAGGCGGGAATCACGAGGATTGGGGATGTCCTGACAGATGGGAAGATTGCCTCTTTCAAGGCACTGCGACTGAAATATCAGCTCCCGGTAACCGAACAATATCACTACATTCAATTTACACACGCCTTGAGAACATATATTCAAGCAGACTCTACCACACATGAGTACACGCCCATAGAACGCAAAATAATCCCAGCGTATATCCCTGTAAAATGTACCTCCATATTATTCAACGCCATGTCCTCTTTTGCCACTCCGGATCTTTCTCATCTGAAATCCAAATGGAAAACAGATGTGGGTACTATAGACCCAGAGGACTGGATCCAGATCCTGATGCACCTCAGAGAGATTGCTATCTCCTCCAGACTTCGTCTGGTACAGTTAAAAATCCTGCACCGAATACACTATCCCAGAACTGCGATATACAACTGTAAGCGAGCCCCAAACCCGCACTGCCTCCGATGTGTTAATGAGGCTGGAACATTCATACATATCCTTTGGGAGTGTCCTCGAATCCAGACCTTTTGGAGTTAATGTTGCAATGAATTGTCCAGGGTGTTGGGTCGTAGGATACCATTAGATCCGAAAGTGTTGCTACTGGGCAAGCCCGATGAGACCATAACTAATAAATGGGAAGGATTGCTTCTATCCACGGCTGCAGGGCTGATGAAGCGGAACATTGCACAAAAATGGGGGGCCCCAGAATCACTGACGGTGGACCAATGGGCGGACGACATGGACACACGTGCAGTGATGGGACACAGAGTCTACAGGGCAAGAGGATGCCCCACTAAAGCCTCCAAAGTATGGGGGAAATGGGAAGAACAGGAGTCTCAATAACCCCGAAACATAAAGGTGCACAACCGGACAATATATAGAGGTATTTGCTGGTGGGAACCAAATGACTCTATTCAAACTCATTTTAGTGACCCATCCATTATGAACGTATGTTTTGACTTATGTTGATTGTTTATGATTGTTGTTAAATCAATAAAATACATTATAAAAAAAAGGTGCAGTGCCTCATTTCACCACATCAGTGTTCGGGGCGCTTTTGTTCCCGCAAGGCATAGCAGCCGCTTCACCGACTCGAGTGTCCTTCCTGTCCATCAGCGACATGGCACTCACTCCCTGCTTGTTATCCGTGTCCTGCTCCTTACTCTGCTCCACAAACCCCTCCACGGGCGGTCTGCGCAGGGCAACAGCACCGGCAGCGGACGCGAGCTAGAGCCCGCCCGCTCCACCACCGCTGCCCCCCCCCCGACCTCCCGGGTCCGCCTGCACACAGAGATGTGGGCTCAGTGTCCGATCAAATGGAGCCAGCTCCGAAAGCCCAAGCAGACTCATCATCTGTTCCGGTAAGAGCAGGGTGCTAGATGTTGGGAGGGTTTTTTTTTTGCGACTCCTACCTCCATCAAGGAACCTGTTGAGGACCCGATGATAACATTAACGGGGAACAGGGGGGGCCAGTCACTCACCTCCAACAGATCCACGGTTCCCTCGTGTACATCAACCCCCGTCTTTGTCTGCATCTTCTTAGCAGGATTTTTGAGGCCCACGAGGTGCGGGCGGGCGGTCGAGTTATCCATTCAATACAGCCCAAACTTGATTTCCGCAGAATTCCGCACAATACGCAGTGTTTGTTTGTTTGTTTGTTTATTCATTTATATTGTATGCCAGACACAAAGGTATGAGGGCGCAGGAGCAGCAAGGTTATTCTCAGCTTGGTTACAGTGCTGTACATTAATTTATAGTGTGTACATAGGTTAATACAATTACGATGGATACAGTGAAATACAGTTTACGAGTATACATATTTACAAAATTTACAAAGGCAATGTCAGTTATTGGTCATTGTTCTGTAACCACTGAATGTATAATTACGTCTAAAGTTTGCGGTTTGCGGTGTCCTTATGGAGGGTGGTAAGGTGTTCCAATGTTGGGCTGCTTTCACCTGGAAGCTGTTGCCGCCCATTTTGGTTCGTTTGAACCTGGGAACTGTGAGCAGGTCAGCATTGCTAGTTCTAGTGAGCCGATTAGGGGTGTGTCTTATTATTCTGTCGGCTAAGTAGCAGGGGTCTGCATTATTGAGGCAGTTTTGTGTCAAGGAGGTTACTTTGAGCAGGATTTTATCGGTGGTTGTGAGCCAGTTATGGGTTCTCCTGATGTTAGAGATGTGTTCTCTCTTGGGGATGCTAAGCGCTGCTCTGAGAGCATTATTTTGTAGGGTCTGGATTTTATTGGTAACCTGTTTGTTGGCTCCTACGTAAAGGGTGTTACAATAATCCAGTTTAGATAGTGCAAGGGCTCTGGCTAGGGTAATGCAGTTCTGAGTAGATAGGAAGGGTTTGGCTGCTCTTATAAGCTTACATGTGTAGGCTGTGCTGGAGGCCATGGAGCTAACCTGTTGATGGAAGCAGAGGGCGGAGTCAAGGTAGATTTCTAGGGTTTTAATTCCTTGGCTACCTTGATGAGATTGCCGCCTATAATGAAGCTGGTGTAGATGTGGTCTAGTTTGTTTAGATTTGGGGTGGATCTGAGGATGATGAGTTCCGTCTTGTCATCACTCAGGCATAGACTGTGGGAGGCCATCCATGCCTGGATGATGGGGTACACCTTGTTCACCAAGGCCAAATCCTTGTTGTAATCTCCCGTCAACGGGATGAGGATCTGTGTATCATCGGCGTAATTAGTGTAGGTGATACCCAGACCGTCAAGCAACCGATGGCTTCTTGGGAGAAGTGGGCAGCCGAGTACAAGTGGTTGCATAGAATTTTGTGATCAACTAGATCGAATGCTGCAGAGAGGTCTAGGAGAAGCAGTAAAGCAGTTTTCCCATTATCTCTGAGTGTCGATTTGGGCCTTAAGGTCGATAAAAGCAGTTTCTGTCCCATGTTGGGGTCTAAAGCCTGATTGCCGAATTCCTAGGAGATGGTTTTGTTCGAGGTATTTTTGTATTTGTTGATAGGCTGTCTTATCTAATATTTTGAGCAGGAAGGGGACGGTGGTAATGGGTCTGTAGTTAGTGGGTATAGTAGGGTCTAGGGAGGGTTTTTTGAGTAAAGGGAGGACCCAGGATTCTTTGAGGTTGTTGGGGATGGTACCTGATGAGAAGGAGGCGTTAATGAGTTTGGTAATGAATGGTGAGAGGTCTCTTGCCGCATCTTTGATGATTTGCTAGGGGGTAGGGTCGCCCTGGCAATTTGACGGTTTAAGGCTGAGGATGATTTTTTCCACTTCTAACGTAGAAACTTTGGAGAAGCTGAAGCGGGTGAGTGGGTTGGGTGTAGGGTTCTGATGAGTGGGGCGTGGGGGATTGTTAGCGGAGTTAGTGGAGTTAGTTAGTGAATCTTTCTTGTTGTTGATTTTGATTTGAAGGCCTGCGACTTTATTGGACAGGGCATTTTGGACACTGGTGCATCAAAGTTTATCTTTCACACATGTGGCTGGGACTAAAACAGGTGTTTCCAGCACTTTGATGATAGTGAACAGTTCTTTAGTACTGGATTTGGCTTGTAATATTCTCTGCTTATAGGATTCTTGTAGATTTACACTTCGCCCACTCCAGCCAAACACTCGGCCAAACACTCGGAGCATGGCGGGTGTTTTGTTGTTGTAAGCTCCTCCTTCTGACTGTAGAGATGCTAGCTCTCACAGACTCCTGTTGGGCCAACCCATAATTATAATGCAGTCCTAGTGGAGTCTTGTCAAAATAAAAAGGCCTATACTAAAAAAAACTATTGCCAATCCTTACCACTAATTTACAAATAATGTGGGGTAATGTTCATGAAAAAGAAAGAAGTGTTCCCAAAATAATATGTCAGAATACTCGGGTTGTTGGCCTCCCTTCCCCATGTTTTCAGCATGGGGCAAGGCGGGTCACTCGAGCAAACCACACACTCTGGCTTCTGCGGCACGAGGATACAGTTCTATTTTCCCAGTTCAGGACATTCTGTGTCCAAGTCTCTTTACTTCTTGCAAGTCTCTAGACGCGGAGGGCCTGCTGTACCAAAAACACCACGCAAACGTTATTTTCCTATCACGAGTATTCAACTTGGGTGTTCACCCTGGATCCCCTCAGTCGGGCTCAGATCCCTTTCAAAACAAGGTTCAGAGAATTATTTTTCAGGTAACTCACGGTTCACCCCGGATACCCCTCTGCAGGCTCAGATCCCTTTCTTCCTTAGTACTAGTTACAAAAAGAGTGTGGGATAATGTTCACCAGAAAAGATAGAAGGGTTCACAAAACGATAAGGCAGGATGGTATGGCTGGGTCTCTCTTCCCCACTAGAGTGTAGCACACTCGTAGGCCACGACAGCACAAGGTTCACAGTTAGGTTCAACAATATCAAAACCCCTCAGAGGCTAAGTCTCTTTCATACAAAAGAAGGTTTGCTGATTAGAAGTAACAAACAAACAAAAGTTCTCTCTGTGATTTTGCAACTTGGGCAATTGCTCTTCGACGCTAGGATCTGCCGCTGCCGGGCTTGGATCCTCCTTGTAAAAACAGGCCTCCATCGGGTTCAGCCTCTCAAATATCACTCTTAATCTTTAGGAGCCTTAATGTCCGTTTAGACAAACAAGATGACACTTTCATTTGATACACTGTTCTATGGTGTATTGTTCTTCACCCCTTTTTTCGTAAAAATGGCAAACAAATAAACAAATGCTTTTTCGGTGATTCCTCTTCGCGCCTGGGATCTCCCTCTGCTGGGCTAGGATCCTTTCTTGCAAAAATGGGCCTCCCTCCGTCGGGTTCACTACAGCCCTTCCTTCAACGCAGTTCATGTATTACTAATGCCGTTAATGTATTGCTCAGTTTTATCAGAAAGCAGGCTTTCTTTCTCTTTAGCTTTCTTTCGGCATACCTCTG
Organism: Ambystoma mexicanum; assembly: GCF_040938575.1. NCBI lineage: Eukaryota > Metazoa > Chordata > Amphibia > Caudata > Ambystomatidae > Ambystoma > Ambystoma mexicanum. The sequence continues at coordinate 270,383,609 of NC_090932.1, read as the reverse complement.
TCGGGTTCACATTTGCCAATTATCACAGTTCACAATTGTAGTTGAAAGTGGGGTTCCCTTCCCCTAGCTTTCCTCTGGAGGCGGGTCAGAGTCTTTCGATTGTACAAGGGATTTGACGTGACCCTTGTAGGACCACTCTGATGCCTCACGCCACCATTTCCTATGGCCTCCTGGTTGCAGTTTCAAAACAGGTCCCAGTCAGAGCCTTTCGAATGAGCGCCCACGTGGCACCGAACCCCTCTGCACATGGACCTCAACTGGGTTTTCAAGTTCAAACATACACACAAGTCCTTTCTTCTTGGATTGGAAATGTTGCTACTCGCAACCTTGGGCTTAACACAGTTCGGTTCGATATCAGCTTTATCCGACTCACCGGCTGTGCTGAACCCGTTGGCTTATTTGTTCTCTGGAGTCAAGGATAGTACCACGGTAGCCAGCGTGCCTCTCCACCTGCGTTATCAATGCGTGAGGCCTCCGTGTACCTTTGACATCTGTTGCTCTGCACGCCAGCTGTAACTCCTGGTATTACGATTTTCCTTCTGGAGGCTTCGCAGGTCCGAGTTGAAAAGGGCATGGGCAATTTCTCCTTCATCGTCCTTCCAGGTTTTACAGCTTTCCTTCTCCCTTTGTACTTCCTGTTTGGTGTAGCTGTCTCCTCATGTTTTCGGCCTTGGTCGAAGTGTGCTTTTGTGCTCGCCTTTTATTCCTGTGGGGAAGGAAAAGGGCCACCGGGTGTGGTTATTGTCAATTGTTTGACTCTGCCTGACCCAAGTGTTGGGACTTGTCCGGTAAATGGCTCTGTTGTTAGTTCGTTGTCTGTTACTGTCAAAAAGTATTTGTGTGGGGCATGGGGGGTGGAGCTTCTGTTAAGTAGGATGGGGAAATGTTACAGTGAAGGGGATGCTGCGTCTCAACCCTTGGTGTCCCACTTCAACTCCCCGAAGACCCCTCGCCCAGGTGAACCTCCCCCACTAGTCCACCCTGAGGAAAAGGATCCAATAGCGATGGCCGTGTCCTGGCCACCTGGATGACAGATCTTCGGGGAACAGCGGGTGAGACACCTTTGAGTTTCTCACAATAGTATCTTTTCTTGGGTCTCCCAAAGTTCAATTATCAAGTTAACTACTTCCTTTGGCTTCCAATTGCATTTGCGTCGCTGAGCCCAAGCGCCTCACACACTATTCTTTTTATACAATGTTGCCACTTGCAACCTTGGTTGAAAACACAAGCTGGTTTGGTATCAGTCTCTCTGACTCAAAGGCTGGGTTGTCTTTTCTGACGCTGCTTTGTTGTAGGAGCCAAGGACAGTACCACAGCGGCAATCGCTCCTCCCCGCCTTGGTTATCGGTGCGGGAGAGCCCCGGGTACCTCCGACACACTGTGCAGGTGTGATCAGCCTTAGTTCCTGGTCTTCGGTTTCTTACTTTCCAAGGCTCACAAAAGTAACAGTCTACATAGGTCAAGGGTACTTCCCTCCTTGCAACTCTTTCTGGACTCGCCGTCTTTCTCCTTGTATTAAACTGCCATCTTGGAACTGCTGTTTCCTCATGTGTTTTGCCTCACTCACAGTGTGCTTTTGTGCTCCGCCTTTTATCCGTGTGGGGAAGTGTGTGTCACAAATCTCCGGTTTATCTGCAATATCGAGGTCACTTCCCAAATCGGTATCTTCCCCCTCCTCCTCACCTGAAGAAAGAACCTTCGTTGTCTTCTTCTTTCTTTCCTTGCCGTAGGTCCTCTTTTTTATTAGATATGGTCTACCGCAAAACGACGCCACAATGGTTTCCGAAGAGTACCGGAAACCAGTGGCCCCGGATCCGCGATAACCGGAGGGGAAAAAGCCAAGTAGGCAAAGATCCTGAGACTCCTTGATGTCGGAGGATGGAGTCCCGATAAACTTCAGCGGAAGAGTTAGGTCTTCGAGGATCCACGGGAACCGGGTAGTAGGTGTGGACTTCACCCGCAATGGAATCAGAGTTGTCTGCAGGCGAGGTGGACCAATGAAAGAGAAGGAATGAGGTCCAAGCATCCAGGGAGAGATCTAAGGTAAGTAACGAGGGGGAAGGAAGGCAGAATAGCAGGAGAAAGCCGGTATCCGTAACAATACGGAAACAGAGAGCCAGAGAGAAACGAGACGGGAGCCAAAGAAAGAAGGACTGTCCGTCAGAGAGGGATGGATGAGAGAAACAGAAGGGACGAAAGGGTCGGGCAGGGGCCCAAGGCAGGACAGGGGGGCTCAGCAGAGCCAAGAGAGAGCACTAGCGTATTAACCAGCAGAAAGGAGATAAGTTGCAACGCGAGTTGCTCGAGGAGTGAGAGCCCTGATAACCCTGGCGGCGGCCATCTTGGGAAGACTAGCACGCAGCCAGGCGTTGCGGCTGTAACGTGGCGGAACATTTCAATGGCGGCCGAGCCTCCATCGAAACCAATGCTTCGTGAAAAAGGGGCGCATGACAGTGTGATGGAAGTCAGGCGTGTGTAATGATCCGTAATTGGCTAACAATGGTGTTGGGGCATGTTGTAAAGAACCGAGGGTGGAAGATTTGGAATCATTGGAGGCACTAGCGTACTGCATAGTTATGCTCTAGTCCTCACCAAAAATGGCAGAGTCTCCTATAATATTCGACTCCGCCCCCTGGTTCGGTGCGTTGTATCTGTGTACTTTCACTCCGACGCTCCGTTTACTCCGTAGTACTCGCTTCTCTCCTTCGACTCCTCGTAGTCGTTTTGTGCTGTGGATTTTTCTTTATCTACTTAGAGCCTGTCTGTTATTTCTCCTCATCTGTTCGCTCCTACTTTCGCTTGTTTACTTTTCTCTGCTTCGGCTCCCTGAGTCGGGTTGCTTACCTCTCGCTTCAGCGTCTCTCGCCGTTCCTGGCTCCGCCGCCTGCGGTCGTCTTGACTGTGTGCGGCTCTACCCTCCTCCTTCTACTTATTCTTACTTACTGTACTGCGGCGTCTGGCCATTCCTCTCTTCTGCCTCGGATTCTGCCTTCCGCTATCTGTCAGCCTTTTTATTGGACCTTCCTCCTTTCTTTTTCCTTTGACCTGTTGGCTCTATATATTATCTTTCTATCTGTTAAGAGTTACCAGCATTCCGGATACTTCGTCTCTTTTGTGGTTGTTCATCCTACAGTGTCCAGTTCTTCTGTCTATCCTTTTAGTGCTTCTTGGTTTGTAGAGGAGACTGCCTCTTCCACTTTATCTGTGCCTCCGACTCAGCAGCCATTATCCATCCACCGAGTGTTCCTTGGGCAACTCAGCTGATTGAAGAGTTTTTTTCACTACTCATTGGTTCTGGAAGTCCTCTTACCACCATCTCCTTTAAACAAGATCTCCAGGGTTTTTTCTGCCTTCCGGCTTTTTCCCTGGGAGTTGAGGCTGGCCCATTGGGAGCCCCGAGGGCAGGTTCATATCATTGTCAAGGTGGCCTCCGGAGGGGCCAGACCTTTTTTACATGAGCGGAAGGTCCGGACTCATAAGGCCAAGGCTTCCAACAAGGAGAAGAATCGTCTAAGGGCTACGGCAGCACTCAAGGACCTAACATCCGAAGAATCAGGTGAGGAGAAGTGGGAGGTAGAGCTGAAGCCTGACACATTTCAGGTATACGGCTCTGGTGTTAGTCCGTTGTTGCTCATGGTGAACTGTCTGCGAGACTGTGTTTGTGTCGGGAAAGGGGAGTTCCCAGGTATCCTACCTGGTAGGATGGGGAAAAGGTGTGACAAGGAAGGGATACTGCGTCTCACCCTCCGGTGTCCCACTACCACTCCCTGAAGACCCCTCATCCAGGTGATCCTCCTGCACTGGTCCATCCCCAGGAACTGGATCCAAAAGCGATGGCTGTGTCCTGGCCACCTGGATGACAGCTCCCCGGGGACTAGCTGGTGAGACACCTTCAGGTTTCTCACAGTAGAAAGCTTAATTTACCTTGGCTTTCCAATTGCAGCAAAAGTACATAAGTCACAAATAAAAGAATAGTATAAAATGCGTGTGAGCATAATCTCTAACCAATTGAGAAGGGTGGAATCTAGGTTTGGAAAGTTCTCTGAGATCCCCATTCTTACATTTTATGAGGGGAAAATACTCTCTAAGCTTCAGTATGGAATAAAAGTCTATGTGCCCTCGATCTTAGATTTACTTTCCTACTTGGAAGGCATGATCTGGAGGTGAGACCTAAGGGCTCTAAACTCTGTTCTTAAAGTAGCAGTAAAATACTAGCTGGGATTATACTCGCTAAAATGTAGAGCGGAGTGGACATTTTTATCCCTTTTTTTTTACAAAATTGTAGTATCTTTAAGAATTCCCATTTTAGTGATTTAAAGAATATATTGGACGCGAACGGGACGCTTTTATTTCTGAGTTTTCCAGCTATTGTTTCACCCTGCTCGAGAAAGTAGGGTTATATAGCGCTGACTTAATTGAGAATCCGGGGCACGTGAATTGGGCCACTACCAGGGATGAAATGCATGGGTATACATCCCTTAAACACTTGGCCTTGGATTATAAACAACCAGGTGTTCTGGCCCCGTACCTGGCAATCTATCCTGATAAAAGTGTCAGGCAGAGCTTTTTAAGTGGACCCTTCTTGTAACTCAGGAAGTGTAGGTAAGATATGGTCTCCTGCTTCCCGCGCAGGCAGAATGTAGATTCTGTAGGGGGAATGGTCATCAGGAATCATTGAAACATTTGTTTACCTCCTGCCTGGCAGTTCGGCGGAAGAGAATTACCCACCTTAAAATATTTGAAAACACACTGGGAATGGGTGAGAAAGAGTTAGTTTGGACCTCTTGCCTGGCTGGAAGGACCACCTCCACAGTATTATCTGTCATTTGTTTTTTTTAAGTCTTAACAGTTAGAGCATACTAATCTGGATGGTGCTGTATAGGACTTATGTCAATTTATGAATGTACTGAACTTGTTGGTCTCTGGATGTGCAGCTAATGTGGAGTTGACATTTACAAAATGGTTGATGAAATTCTTATATGAGGGTGTTTTAGGAATACTGTATTGTCATATATTTCGTATTTGCGCTTTGTTTTTAGACCGTATTAATGATTATAGATTTGATGAAGGAAAATTAAATGTATTCTTATATTATTTTCCTTTTTATTTCAAATAATAACATTAAGTTATTTTATAACATAATTTAAAAATAAATAAAAAATAACATCATCCACCAAAACAAATCACTATCCAACACACTCTTAAAAAGGTTCATGAAGGCGCCACGATAAAAGAGGCCGACCCATGCCACCTCCCTCGATTCTAGAAAGTCCTATCCGTGCCATTTTTACAACCTTGAATCCAGATCCACTTGACAAGGGCACATCCAGCTCCCTGATTGTAAAATGCCCAAGCCATTTGCTTTGCAAGGTCTCATTACCCCTATCCAAAGTGCCATCCAAAACCCCTCTGTCAAGGTCCAAACCTTTCCCACTTATAAAACCCCATACACAACCTATCTGGCAAAGTTCTATCCTGAGGTTCCTCTACAAAGCCCCACAGAAGAATCCTCTGTGAAGGTCTGATCCTGGTGTCTTCTACAAAGCCACACCCAGGACACCTATACAAATGTCCAATCCTACCCCCACTCTGCAAAGCCCTATCCAAAATCACTATGACAATGTCCAATACAGGTGCCCTCTCCACAAGCTGAAACTGTTCGGCAAAGATCCAAAAGTGATGCCTTCTCTATAAGCTGCATCCAAATGAACTCTAGCACCATCGAAAAGCAATGACAAGATCCAATTCTACCCCCTTACATTGCACCTTCCATAACATTGCTAATAAGGGATCATGTAGATCAATATACTACAAATCTCTATCTAGCTTCCTGTTGTATTCTCATTGTTATTGATATGGTATGTTGGGCTGGCGCTCCCGTCAGAGTGCGGATGTCAGAATGTTATGATTAGAATGAGTGAAGAGGAAAGGGGAACGCGAGGGTGAGTGGCAGCGGTTTGGAAATTGAAAGGTGGATGCGGAGGGAGCACTCAGTGGGTCACTAGCTGGCTCCTCAAGGTCGTCCGCAATAAAGACATATTAAATTGCACTCGAGTCTCACCTGGTTATTGAAGCCAATACAACACTTCCCTTCCTCAAAACCGACAATCTGCCACCACCCAATGCCACCCCAACAAAGCCACATGCCCGTTTCTTAAAGGTAGTAAGAATTCTGCTCTACAAGGACCATCCTGACCCTCCTTTATAAACACCATGTGCCCTTTTACAAAGTCCCACATAGATGCTACACTTTTACATTTGGAAAGAGAATATTGTATTTTTCACATTTCAATTTACAAACAGTCCGGTGGAGACAGCTCTTCACAGAACCCAAACACAAAATGTAACATGGTTTACTGCAATTGGCCTCTCTGCACAAAACCATAAGAAATCTGCCACTCTGTACAGGCCCAGAAACAAAACTATGCCTAAAGATATCCCTCTCTCTGTACAGGACAAATAACATCGATTCCACACTTCTGATGAACAGGACAAGTCTCTAAATACCCCCTATGGGCAGGGAAATCTCATCCCACTCTCTACATAGAGCGAATACCCATAAGCTATGTTTTGTATCATAGACCTGTCCCCTGGTCAAATACCCAAATAAGACCTGCTGGGCAAGACAACAAATCCCATACTTCCCCGGTTCTCTGTACAGGTCAAATACCTAAGTTTGCACTTTCTGCACAGGATATATACCTAAGTTTGCCACTGCAAATGGCCAAATACACCCTCTGCAAAGGACGAACTGCTCCTTTATAATGGAGCACAAGAAGTCTGCCATTCTTCACTATCCAAATGTGACCCTCTGCGCAAGATAAATGCACAAGTATGTCTGTGTTCATCAGCTCTCGGTCATGATGCTGTCTCAAGCTCCTGCCTTCACACATGTGCATGGAGCTAAACTGATGGGCACTGCAATGCCCAAGTATGCCCCACTGCACAAAACACATCTGCTCCTTCTGCTGCACGTAAGAGATCCACAAACTAACCCTCTCCCTTGGGCAGGCCAAATCCCCCCTCTGCTAGGGTGACCAGACATCCCAATTTTGCCAGGACTGTCCCAGAACTAGGTCCTCTCCCCCACCTCCTTTCCCGTGAGATTTTTTAAATTAAAAACTCTTTCCCGGTTTTAGGGAAAGAGAAGGTGACCACTGACAGTTCAATCATGAAATGATTGAATATTGATAGTGGCCAACACTTATGAATAAAACAAGCATCAAAATACTTTACATAATTTCCTGTATTACATTAACCATATCTCTGCCATCTCAGGGTCAAACCCCAACCTTTCTGGAACACGCATTACCTGATTGTCCCACAAAGCCTGGTTACAAAAAAAATACATAGGAAGACCTGTAATATTAATTGGAGCAATCACAGCAAAAGCTACTTTATTAATGACATGCTTACATTATAAATCCACACATTTCATATGCAGAATAGCAGTCCATTCCTAGAAATACTGCGAGATGGGGTGTTTTGAATGTCCGCCTTGGAAGCCCCTTTATGTTTGTGGCCGTCCCAGTTTTTTTAATCTTGAAAATCTGGTCACCCTACCCTCTGTACGCGAAAACAATAAAAAAAATAACTACCCTCCTTACTACAAACCAGAATTATTGAAACAGACCCAGCTTGAAATATATAAAAACTTTTTTTTAAAGGTGGGAAAGAAAAAGTAGGGCAGGGTGGAGCCCTGGGCAGATACGGCTCGTCCATAATGGGCGAGGGGGTGTCAATACAGTGGCCCCCTCACCCATTATGGAGAAGCTGAGGAGCCAGCTAGTGACACACTGAGTGCTCCCTCGGCTGCTTTTTCTAGCTGAGGGAGCGCTCCTGGGCTGGCTGAAACGTCAAAGGGAAACACTGTTTCCCTTTGACAGTTCAGTTCCCCAGTCGCACATGCTGAATAAGGATGGGGGGCGCTTTGCTTCGCCAGCCTTGCCTAGCTCATTGGAAATGCTGGCTGGGGAACTGCATGTCTGTATGTGTGAGGGGGAGCTCCTGCGTCTCCTTGCACATACAGACAGAGCAGACTGGAGCAGGGCGTTTCAGTCGTTCCATGTCATTTCATCGTGGCAATAACCATTGCTGGGTTTTTCTCCGCAGAAATTCCATCGCAAAAACTCATCTAATTTTTTATTTTTTTATTTTTGTGGGGGGATTCCCCCAGTCCCTTATCCCCTTTAATGTTTTATATACCCGAATACCCACACCCCATATATATTTATTTGTAACACCCCCCAAAAATTTGATGAGTTTTTTTTGCGATAGAATTTCCATGGAGAAAAGCCCAGCGAGGGTTAATCCTGCGATTAAAGGACGTCGTACCGTTTCAGCACCCACACTCAGGCGCCTGTAGGCATGGGCAGGAACCAGGAAGCTCTTGCTTCCTGATTCCTGTTCATGATGCTGGAGAACTGGGGAGGGAACTTCAGGACCGGAGCAGAAGGTGAGTTTATGTTCATCTATTTTTTTATGTATTGATTGATCGATGTTATTTATAATGTGCCTATACACAAGTGGTTAAAGGCGCAACCAGGCAAGGGAGAGGGCACAAGTGAGGACAAGACAAAGCAGCTTACTAGGCCTAGTATCATTTAGATCATTTAAGTGCGCAGACAAGTGCAGGGGAGAGGGTACGGTGAGAAGTGCACCTAGTGCAGCAGGCCCCTGAGCTAAGAGCAAGGAAGGCTTGGACTCCAAGAGGAAACACACCCCATAGAGGCCAGGCGGCAGTGCAGGGTGGCCAGCAGGAAAGTGCAAGGGGATTGGACGGGGGTGTCTGGTGTCCTGTATAACTCAGGGGGAACATCAAGCAGCCAGTCAGCAGACCGACACAGGAGGAAAGGAAGGTTAGCAGGGGAGAGGAAGAGAGAAAGAAGAGGAGAAAAGGAAGGTCTTGAGGCGCTTCTGGAAATTTAAGGAGTTCCGGCTCAAGGTGGAGAGAGGCAGGGAGGCTGTTCCAGAGGGAGGCACATGCAGAGGAGAGGGATCTAATCTCCAATGTCTGCTTGTAGAAGCGACTCAGCCGCAAATAATTAGAAGTAGACGAGCAGAGGGCTCAAGAAGGAAACTTAGGAAGAGAGAGTTGGAGCTAACGAGGGCCCTGGCCCCAGAAAGCCTTGTGGACAATGCAGAGGGTCTTGAACTTGATCCTTGCAGCCACTGGGAGCCAGTGGGGCGATCTCAGGCCCGGTGAGATGCGATAACTGGGCTTAAGGCCAAGGATAAGTCTCACAGTCCTGTTCTGGATGAGTTGTAGAGGGCTGTAATGCATTTTATTTTAAAATTGAACACTGTGTGCATTTTCTGAAACACTGGAGAAATGTTTTGTTTTTGACGCCTTGGTCAAGGAGTGTTTTGAGCTACTCTGCAAGGAGCAGAGATGTCAAGACTTGAAAGTAGTGAAGATTAGGAAACCTCTGTCTCCAATTACCACACAGAGAGATATAAACAAAACTCCCTGTGCAGTCTATGAGGCCACAGGTGGTAGGTACAGGAACGCTGGAAACCCCCAAGGTGCTGTAAGGTAAACAAGCAATTACTTCAATGCCAACTATCAATGGGAACAAAGCAGTAATGACTGAGGATGTCAAAAGAAAACCTTAACAAAGTGTTGGTGGGGGAGGGAATGTTAGAGAAGCAGAGGAGAACCCCTCTTCCCAGACTGGCGTGAGTGTACCCTCAGTGAAAAAGAAAGAGACGGCAGCAAGAGGAGTCAAAGGCAGCTGCCTCAAACCAATACTTCTATTCACTGGATACCCCTGAAGATACGAAGTATGGTGCACATGCACCTATCCAGAAGGCAAAACAAGAAAGTCTTGTACGTGGTGCTGTATCAAGTACTGATGAAAACAAGATGTCGTAACAGAAGCGGGATCCAGATTCAGTCCGTGATGCGAGAGCCGAGGTCCGGTAATACCGCAGATGTTCTCCGGGAGAAATAGTAAACCAAAGCCAAGGGTTGAAGCAAAACAGTCCAGCAAAACGTAATCCGAGTTCCAAATACCAAGAAGTCAAAGTTTGTAGAGGAGACGCCAAACAGTGCTTGAGAACAGCTGTGAAGCGCGGAGTGGTGGGAAGCCAAGGGATTTATAGTGTTGCTATAGGAACCACGCTACGTGAACGCAAGCCACGCGTCACATGACAGGCGTAGTACGTGGTAACCTAGCAACATGATGCTTCCCCTGGAATGGCGAGCAACGCCATGGCAATTGCCAATGTAAGAATGGTTGTAACCGCCTGAAACCATGTTGCCTTGTCCGTGCCATCCAGAGGGGCAATCCTGCTTTCAGCAGAGCTGAGCAGACAACCCCCTGCTGCCGTCGGGAATGGGAGGTATGGGCAGGTGTGTGTGGGTGTAGTGAAGGGACCGGCTAATGCATGGAGTGCGTGACAAGAGAGCAGGTCCTTTCGGTTCCCATGCGAAATAGAGCGTGTTTATAAGTCAGTGGAATTTCACAACATACACCGGTCGGGTATTTATGGAATTGTATTGGCAGTCTGGCCTCTCTGGAAAAGCACTGAGTTGGAATTGTGTACATTAAAGTGGGAAACATCAGACAAGGCTGGTAAAAAACGAGTCACTTTTGCTTATGCTGGATTGAGAGAAGGCAGACGTATGCTCTCTTTGCCAACCTGGGGTTCCAGTGAAGTTCTTGGTAAAAGATGAAGTGGTGAAAACAAAGGCTAACAGTGATGTAATCCTTTCTTTTATTCTGTAACATGTATTTGAGTTAATAAACGGTCAGATAAGCAACAGTTTATAATCTAATTGAGAGAGTAAGTAAGTTCTTGTGTTCCAAAAAGCATTGGGGAACTCATAAGCAAAATTATATATATATATATATATATCTGAGCACTGAGATTAAAGAGAGCAAAACAAGGGCGAAGAATAGAGTTAGGCAGATTAAGAAAGAGGCTGTTGCAGTAGTCCAGCCTTGAGAGAACCAGGGCTCTGAAGACAGTGAGCTTCTGGGGGTAGGTGAGAAAATGGAGAATACTTCTAAGGAGGTGCAGCTGGAAATGGGCTGTTCTGGCAAGGTCTGTGATGCGTGGCGAGAGTAGAGTCGAAGGTAACCCCAAGGTTTTTTGCCTCACAAGAGGGTGAGGGCAGAGGGCCCAGGGAGACCAGCCAGAGTGAGAGGGGAAAAACAGGACTAGGGGTTCCAATGAGAAGGATCTCAGTTTTACTCGCATTAAGGCAGAGATCATTAGAGGCGCACCATGTCTGACTAGCGGATAGACAGTCAGGGATGAGCAAGGAGGAGGTTGAGAGTAGCATGAAAGAGAGCTGCGTGTCATCCGCATAACACTGAAAGTTAGAGGAAAAGGTAGAAATCAGGAGGGCCAGGTAGACATTGAAAAGGCAGGGGGAAAGGTTAGAGCCCTGGGGAACACCACATGTGGAGACAGAGGTGGTGTACAGGAAAGACCCAAGTTGAACCTGAGAAGGTAGGTCCAAGAGGAACGAGGACAGTGTCATGTTGCAATCGCCGGCTCGTTCCCCTCGCTCACCTGGTGATATTAAACGAACAATTTCTCATACGGGCAGGCGATTGCACAATGGACTATTTCGAAGGCATTGGGGGTTGCCATGGCGACGCTGGCACTTGACACGGCTGTAGTCACGTTCCCGTCTGCTTTCCGCTCACGTGACTCCCACGCCGCAGCAACGCCGATATAGTCACGCACCCTCCTTCCCCCGGCGCATCTGATTGTTTTCTCTTCGGAATTCAACAGCAGCACTTATGTACTACTGAACTCCTGGTTTCTGCCTCTTGCTTGTTTTTGGACTTCGTTTGTCTTGCCCTTTTGTCTAAGCCTTCTTGAACTGTTACGACCCGGACTGTGTAACTGGCTGTGCTTTTGTCTTGTGATTTCACTTCTTCTTGTTGCTTGTGGATTGAGGACCTGGACTGCTTACGGAATACCTTGCTTTATGGACATTGTTTAAACACCTCTAAAAGGAGCTGCGCTAGAAATACCATGTCCTAGGCATACTTGTGCCGGTGGGAATAGGGTGTGGATTTCTGTGTTGGACTAGATACTGCCTGCAGTACTTGTAAAATCTAGGCGTCCTCGTTTCGGCGGTACAGGTGGAGTTCTTGCTTCATTGTGGAATTTTGAACTATTTGCTTTTCAAGTTTACGTCTTGCTGTGCTGGTGCTACAAAAGGGGTCCTGCTTTTGGACACCTAGGTAAGCAAAGGGTATTATTGCCTGGTTATTTCTATCCGATTCTATTTCCAGTCCTAGGCTTACCTGTGGTGTGTTGTGTTTACTATAGATTCGCTATCTGACTCCAGTGCTGGCCATTTCGTACCTGCTATCCCCGGAGTCATCTTGGTTATAGTCAGGTGGGTTACCGATTGTCATTTATGTTACTAAGTACAGTCCATATACCAGTTGCTAACCCAGTGTTTTCTTTGCAGCCATTTGGGGTCCAGCGTGTCCAGCCATCGTCAATTACTCTTTCAACCAATTAAACGCTCAGCGCTGTTCTTAAGTACAACTGAGTATTGAATTGGTGGGAAGAACTCATTTCTTCACTACGAGTTGAAGAGTACCCCATGCCCATTAGGCACTTGGTTCTGACAGAATCAGAAACCTTATAATGGACACAGCTAGTGATCCCTTGGCGACATTGGTTCAGTTGGCGGCTGATTTGCGTGCTGATATGCAGACAGCTCACAACGCCACTCATCGGCGCATTGATGACATTCAAGCGGGATTGAGAACCGGTGTCACTGGGCCTCCACCAGATGCTGTGGCATCCGGTTCAGGTATGCCTGGAGCACAGCAACGCTCAGAAACGGTACCTGTCTATATGGCAGCACAGTTCCCATTGGCCCCTCCGGAACGATTCTTGGGCGATCCCAAAGCCTTTAGAACCTTTATAAACCAATGCAGACTGCACTTTTTATGCAGACCATCATCATTTCCTGACTCGACTACCAAGGCTGCCTTTGTCCTGTCTAATTTGGGTGGTACTGCTACAGTTTGGGCCAATGCCCTTTTGTAACAGGGTAGTCATTTGTTATTCGATTGCGACGCCCTTATAGTGGCACTTACACGGGTCTTTGACACCAGATATAAATCTCAAGCCACCGACTTAGAGCTACTAAATCTTCAGCAAGGTGATACCCCCTTATTGACATACCTCGCTAAATTCAATCAGCTCGTGGCTGAGACTAACTGGCCAGATGAAAAGAAGGCGGCTTTGTTTTACAAAGGCCTATCGGATTCACTCAAAGACACCATAGCCACAGTACCTGTGGTAACAGCCTCTTTTCTGATTTTTTGGATCTGGTTCTCCAGATCAATGCTCGGAAATCAGAAAAGAAGGGAGAAAAATGGACACTGCCTCCAGTTCTAGTCAATCTTGCGAGCTTGGTCCCTGGGAATGTAAACATAGTTTACACCATGGTGGTAAAGTTGGTGTACTTACCGCCTGGGTCGTAATGACCCCAAATGTCCGTAGTGTCAGGTAGAAGGACGAAGAATATCCCAATCCAAACGGTGCAAAAATGGCTGAAGATTCTTGAATGCAGTAGAATACGTGGACGGCTGTGGCAAGAAGGTAAGGAATGGGGCAGCAGAATAAAGGGACAGAGGAGAGACAGAAGAATGAAAGGAGAGAGAGAAGGACAGCTAGATCCGTGAAGAAGGAGAGTTAGGTAAGTCAAAGCTGAGACGGTTGAAAGGTAAGTGCAGAAAGAAGCCGCGAGCGGCTGCAACAACAGAAGCTGCAAGCGGAGGCTAACCAAAGCCGGAGGAAAAGAAATGCCGAGGGCGGCAGAAAAGGTAAGCAATGGAAGTAGCCGCGAACGGCTGGAAAGAACAGAGGCCGCAAGCGGCGGCGAATAGGAGACGGAAGGATAGGATGCCAATGGCGGCAGAAAAGACAGAGAGCAGATAACAGTGCCGAGAACGGCTAATAGGCGACAGGCTCCGAACAAAGGAGTCGGAAGCGGGATGAAAGGAAATAGGAAGAAACCGAAGTGACGGTGACTTGCGAAGGAAGGGAAAAGGAGGAGGAAAGAGGGAGGACTCAGAAGGAGGTCTGAGTGAGAGCAGGTACCAAAAGATACGAGCGAACAACAACAAGGGAGGAATGCTATGAACAGAGTAGCAACACAGTTACCAGTTTGTTCGCGGGGAATAAGTACGAACAATTGGTAGAAAGAGAAGACGGACAAAGTGGAAGAAAAAGACTAGACCTGCATTGTTAGTGGATAGAGATGTTATCAAGGAGCCGCCATCTTGGATTCCACTGAGTATATCGTGGTTGATGTAACTTCCAGTGTCTCCATAGGCTTCTACGAGTTCTTTTAACAACATCTTACTCAATCGATGGGAATCGATGAGAGGTATTCCACTGCCTACCACCCCCAGACGGATGGACAAACTGAGCGACTAAATGCCACAATGGAACAATACTTGAGATGCCTAATTCTGAAACATCAGGAGACCTGGCTCTCAGTCCTGTCCATGGCAGAGTTCGCCTACAATAACTCAGTTCAATCCTCCACTGGAGTCTCTCCTTTTTATGCCATGTATGGACAACACCCTTGTTCTTTACCCTTGGACATTAACTCATCCTCGGATTGTCCGGCAGTTCGATCCTGTATCAGGGATTTATCCTCGATACGTACCAGTATTACGGAGCATTTGACTCATGCCCAGGGGCAGGCAAAGAAATATGCGGATCATCATCGCTGGCCGGCCCAACTTTACACTCCTGGTATGCGTGTCTGGCTTTCAGCCAAGCATCTCCCTATTCCTGGGCATAGGAGCCTCTTGCCTCGCTTTGTAGGTCCCTATGTTATTAAGGAGGTGCTTAGTCCTCTTGTGGTCAAATTGGAGTTGCCTCAGACGTGGAAAGTACATCCAGTTTTTCATATTTCCTTGGTTAAGCCATGTACTGAGCAAACCAGACTGCCTCTCCATTCTCCACCTTTATTCGTACAAGGGGTCGAGGAGTATGAGGTCAGCGCAATCCTCGACACCAAACTCTCTCGTGGAGTGTGTTTGTTCTTGGTGGATTGGAAAGGTTACGGCCCTGAGGATCGCACCTGGGAGCCTGAGTCCAACATCCAGGCTCCCGCCTTATTGTCCCGCTTTCTTGCCTCCCGGGGTCTGGAGGCGCCTTTGGAGGAGGGTACTGTCAGGTTGCAATCGCCGGCACGTTCCCCTCGCTCACCTGGTGATATTAAACGAACAATTTCACATACGGGCAGGCGATTGCACAATGGACTATTTCGAAGGCATTGGGGGTTGCCATGGCGACGCTGGCACTTGACACGGCTGCAGTCACGTTCCCGTCTGCTTTCCGCTCACGTGACTCCCACGCCGCAGCAACGCCGATATAGTCACACCCCCTCCTTCCCCCGGAGCTTCTGATTGTTTTCTCTACGGACTTCAACAGCAGCGCTTATGTACTACTGAACTCCTGGTTTCTGACCCTTGCTTGTTTTTGGACTTTGTTTGTCTTGCCCTTCTGTCTAAGCCTTCTTGAACTGTTACGACCCAGACTGTGTAACTGGCTGTGCTTTTGTCTTGTGATTTCACTTCTTCTTGTTGCTTGTGGATTGAGGACCTGGACTGCTTACGGAATGCCTTGCTTTATGGACATTGTTTAAACACATCTATAAGGGGCTGTGCTGGAAATTCCACCTGCTAGGCATACTCGTGCCGGTGGGAATAGGGTGTTGATTTCTGTCTTCCTGCAGCACTTTGGAACTACTGTGTTGGACTAGAGACTGCCTGCAGCACTTGTAAAACCTAGGCGTCCTCATTTCGGTGGTACAGGTGGAGTTCTTGCTTCAATGTGGAATTTGGAACTATTCGCTTTTCAAGTTTAAGTCTTGCTGTGCTGGTGCTACAAAAGGGGTCCTGCCTTTGGACACATAGGTAAGCAAAGGGTATTATTGCCTGGTTATTTCTATCCGATTCTATTTCCAGTCCTAGGCTTACCTGTGGTGTGTTGAGTTTACTATAGATTCGCTTTCTGACTCCAGTGCTGGCCATTTCGTACCTGCTATCCCAGGAGTCATCTTGGTTATAATCAGGTGGGTTACCGATTGTCATTTATGTTACTAAGTACCGTCCATATACCAGTTGCTAACCCAGTGTTTTCTTTGCAGCCATTTGGGGTCCAGCGTGTCCAGCCATCGTCAATTACTCTTTCAACCAATTAAACACTCAGCACTGTTCTTAAGTACAACTGAGTATTGCATTGGTGGGAAGAACTCATTTCTTCACTACGAGTTCAAGAGTACCCCATGCCCGTTAGGCACTTGGTTCTGACAGACAGCTACGTCCGAGCCTGATCCGTGATGCCCAGGGCATCGCGGAGATGAGTGATCAGGATGTTGTGCTTCACTTTGTCAAAAGCAGAGGATATGTTGGGGAGAGTGAGGATAGCGGGAGAGCTAGAGTCAAGGTTAAAGAGCAGGTCTTCACAGGTGTTCAGGAGAGCGGTTTCCATGTCTCTGGCTTCTCTGAAGCCAGACTGATGGTCATGGAGACAACCAACAGCTTTGGCGTGGTGAGACAGGCAACTTCTTCAGGGATTTTCCCAGGAAATGAGTGATAGATATCGGGCGTATGATTTGCCGGAAATGGATGGGTCGGCAGAAGGCTTTTTTTTAGAAGAGGTGCATAAGGGAGTGCTTGAGAGGCGAGGGAAAAACTCCAGTGGTGAAAGAGTGATTTCAGAAATCGGCCAAGGCTGAAGCGAGAGAACCAATGTTGCCCTTAATGGTTCTGGAGGGGCAGGGCGTCACCTGTTTGTATGAGACTTTCATAGACCGGACTTGTCTGGAAATATCATCAGGTGTGACAGGAGAGAAGGGGGTGGCCAAAGAGGGCCTCAGACAGGTAGAGGGCGAGAGGGGAGTAGAGGCTGAGAGTGCAGACAAGATGTCCTGGGTTTTAGTGCAGGAGAACGTGAAAACATTTCTCACTGAAATGCGGGGAGTCTCCTGCCTAAATTGGGAGGTTTGGCATGCAGTGCTGGTCATTGGGCCGGCTCTAGGCAGATCCGAGATCCGGCACCAGATATGGAGCTGGATCTCGGGATCCAGCCAGAGTCAGCCACCCAAGACCGTGCGACGGCAGCATTGCCTTTTACCGCGGCTTTGGCACTGGTGTGTAATGCACAATGCTCACTACATGTACAACTGATTCCTTTCAGTTCTACGTGTAGCGAGCATTGTGCATTACACACCAGTGCCAAAGCCAGTGGTAAAAGGCACCGCTGCTGTTGCAGACGTTTTTTTTTTTTTAGTAAGTATTCCAGCATTGCTAGATGTTCATTACGAGCCCCGCCCCCTCGGGCACCGCTCCTCCCCCACCCCGGCCCTTGTGTTGTGGGATTCCCCCACCACATTTTTTCCTTTTCCACCACTGTTGGCATATATGATAAACTGTTATGCTGGAAATTCGTACCCAAATGTGTCCCTCTGCACTGAATAGCCAAGTATGTCCCACTGCACAAAATACATCTCCCCTCTCTGTTGTACATAATCCATTCCCAAAAAATAACTATACTGGAAATTCACCTGGGAACGTAGGAATGCCCGTGCTCAGCCCCATTGCACAAAAACACCCTCTTGCACATAACGAATCACCGAAATACTTGATCCTCCGTGCAGGCAACAACCAAGCCCGTGACACCTTTAAAACGTACTGTAAACCAAATTCGCTTGGTAATGAAAGAATTACTGCTCATCAGCTCTCGGACACGATGCTGTCTCCGACCTTCCCCTCTCGGCCACGAGGCTGCGCCACTGCCAGCCTTCCCACTCGTGCCACACCTTCCAAAGACAACACGTTGATGAAGTGCGCAACCCAAGGCATGTGACAGCCCAGACTCGCTGGAACGTGCAACCCACGTGATAACAAAGGGACTGCGGCGTTGCTAAGGTCCTTTTCTCGGATGGGAACTACATGCTACACTGGAACATTGAATAGTAAGCTGTGAGTGCAGGCAGCGATAAGAACACATGGCGTCCGGGGGGACAGGCGAACCTGGTGACACAGAAGAGGACGCATCACAGCTCCTCTTCCCGAAGGGTGAGAGTTGGGTCTCTTGAACTGTGCTGCCAGTGTGTTATGTGCCGCTTCTTTGCAGTCCGTGTATAATGCAGTGATGCTTTTTTTTGTTGTTTTTTTTTTTAAAATATAAATTCTTTCTTTCCCATTGCCCAGTGGTGGCGACATTACAAAAGGAGAGAGTGGGATTGGTGGGGGGGGCTTCACCTTTGGTTTGCAGTGTTGAACTATTTTTTGTGGCCAGACTAGGCATTGGCTGGAATAATAAATGGTACTGGAGTCATCTCTTAAAACGTATAGGAGAGACACCAGGTTTCATCAACGGTGTCAACCATTGTACGAGAATACAAATACCACACATAAAGAGCCCTATGTTAAGGTTCGGTCGCATTCTATTTGTACTCGATATAAATATCTGTTGTGGCCTAAACAGATGACAGGACGCTGTAGTATCTCTAAAGGTCTTTATTGACTAACAGCAAGTGAGGAGGCTATGCGTGGCCTGGTGGCGCGGGGCGCTTACTCACTGTTCACTGCGACCAAGTCCTGTGCTTCCCCAGTTGCTTCACTGTGGAAGGGTTGTGCACACCGATGGCACGCTGCAGTCTCCTAGGGCCCCCATGAAGCCTCCAGTGGCTGTGGTGTTACGCCCTAGGAGCTGTGGTGTGAGTTCTCTAACTCACTTCTTCATATACTGTAGTCAGGAGCAGCGCTCCTCTGTGACCGCTTCTGTTGGCCAGCTGGCGCCAACACTGAAGCGGGAACGTTTTCCTGCGGAGCGTGGGCTCGCGAGATCCCCTCTCGTGAGATCTCGCGAGAACACGCTCCCGCGATCACGTGATGTCCCCACACACCTCCTTTGCTGGGAAAAAGGAATGGGTGATCACTCCATGATGAAGTCCGCATATTTCCTGGGTTTCTTCCTCTCTCTCTGGGGCCTGCCAGGATCAGGGTATGGAGCGGGATCGATGAAGTGTCCTTGTGGGGGTGCTGGTGATTCGGGTTCTCTTTGTCCAGCTCCTTGCTGTGATCCCCTGGGTGTAGTTGGGGGAAGGGATCTTGCGAAGTCGTTGTGATGGTGCGGCTCTATGGTGTCTCCACTTGGGAGGTGATGGTTCTCGTATGGCTCTTGGCAGACTTGATCTCCTCCAGTGTCTCTTGGCGAGTGTACAGTGTCTTCTTTCCTGCGGTACATGGCTACCCTCTCTAGGTTCCATCTCCTGCCATCGCTGGTGCAGATGTGGTTTGTCCCTCTCTCCAAGACTTCTATGGGGCTGCTGTATCTGGAACCAGTGGAGGTGTCCTTGTGGGGAAGTCGTATCTTCACCAGATCCCCTTTGTTGACTTGTGTGTGTCGAGCGGCTCGGCGCAAATCCCCCTGTGCTTTCATTGCTTCTTTGTTGCGCTGCATGCGACACGTTATGTCAGCCATGTCAACTTCTTCGTCGGCCCTTACTTGTTGGAGCCATGGTGGTACCAGTGAGGATGCTGCCCTTCTCCCCCTCAGCAGATGGAACGGTGAAACACCTGTGACGGCGTTGGGGGTGAGACGGTGGGCCGCTACCGCTTCTTTGACCGTCTTGTATGGGTCTAGGCCCGAGGCGTGAGCCAGTTGTAACGCCCCTTTGATGAAGCGGTTGGCCCGCTCAACTAGGCCATTTGCCTGTGGGTGATACAGACTTGCTTTTCGCTGATTGATGTTGTTGAGCTTGAGAAATTTTTCCATTTCTCTGGAGACTAGCTGGACTCCGTTGTCCGTGACAAGCTCTTCGGGCAGGCCCTCTCGCTGGAATATGGCGGTGAGTGTTTCAATGACTGTTCCTGTGGTGATGTCCGGGGTGAAGTCAGCTTCCACCCATTTGGAAAAATAGTCGACCAAGACTATCCCGTATCTGTGCTCTGGGGGCATGTTGTCCAGCGGCCCTATGAAATCCAGCCCCAGTTTTCGCCACACCCCTTTGGGGACTTCGGTGGGCAGCATGGGGGCTTGTCTCACGGCCAGGCGCTTGTCGCTGTTGGAGCATTCGTGGCACCTATCGACCATCTGCCGAACGTCCTGGTCGATACCTGGCCACCAGTAGGCGTCGCGTATCCTTCGTCTAGTCATGTTGCACCCTAAATGGCCCGAGTGTGCTCTGCACAGTATGACTTTGCGGATTCCGCTGGGTGAGATGATTTGATCACCTCTGAGAATGAGACCATTCATGGCGGTGATTTCCTCGTTCACCTTCCAGTAGGGACGAAGGCCTTCGGGGATCGCTCTCTCGTTGGGCCATCCATTTCGAACCCAGGTGCTTACGTGCCTTAGGGCGTAGTCCTGCTCGAACTCTTCCTGCCAGTGGCGCTCGCTCATTTCCATGTATTCGACGTTCCTCAGGTCGCCAATGGACGCAACGATACATTCGTCTTCCAGGAATGTGGTGCCGGGGGCGCTCTGGTTTTGGAGCCTGGACATGCAGTCCGCTTGTGCGTTTTTCCAGCCCGCAATGTGTTGTATCTCATAGGTGTACTCTTGGAGCTTTGCGGCGATCCTGGCCAGTCTGGGGGTGGCCGTCTTGGTGCCGCCCGGGCTCAGCATGTGAATTAGGGGTTTATGATCGGTGATCAACTTGAATCTTGTCCCCCATACGTATGATCTGAAATAGTCGACGGCCCAAGCGCATGCCAACATCTCTTTCTCTACCGTAGAGTAATTCTTCTCGGATGAGGATAATGCCTTGGATGCGAACGCCACAATGTTCTCCGTATCGCCCTTTTTCTGGGTCAAGGTGGCCCCTAGGCCGTATGCGCTGGCGTCAGTGGTGATGTAGGTGTCCCATTCGGGGTTGTATGGTTTAAGGCACGGCGCGTGTAGAATCCTATTCTTGATTTCGCCGAAAGCCTCATCTTGTTCTGGGCCCCACGAGTACGCTGCCCCCTTCTTCAGAAGCTCTCTCATGGGAGATGTGGTCTGAGAGAACCTAGGGACGAATTTGGCATAGTACTCGGCTAGGCCTAAGAATGAGCGTAGTTCCTCTTTGGACATCGGCGCCGGTGCCTCTGTAATGGCCTCCATGAGGTTCTTCTTGGGGCTTACCCCTTCACTCGAGATGCAGTACCCAAGATATTCTACTTTGTTCACCCCAAAGACACACTTTTCGTGGCGTAGGTGAATGCCTTCCTCCTGAAGTCTGCTTAGGACTGACTTGAGCGCCTTGTCATGGGTCTCGTTGTCCTTGGCATATACCAGAATGTCGTCTTGGAAGAATGAGACATTGGTGAGGCCTTTCAGTAGGGAGTTCATCATCCTCTGGAATGCGGATGCTGCGGACGATAGCCCGAAAGGCATGCGGGTGTATTGGAAGGTGCCAAAAGGAGTGATGAACGCCGTCAGGGGGCGTGAGGACCTGTGTAGAGGAATTTGGTGATAGGCATCACGCATGTCCAGCTTCGAGAAAATGGCTGCCTCTTTCATCATGAGGACGATCTCATTGATGCTGGGGAGTGGGAAGCTATCCGTGATCACCTCCAAGTTCAGGCTTCTCAGGTCGATACAGATCCTGAGGTCGTTGCTGGACTTTTTCTTCACTAGTACTACCGGACTCAGCCACTCTGAGGATTCCACGGTTTCAATGGTTCCTTCTTCGACCATCTTCCTCAGGTGGGCGTCCAAAGCTGGTCTTGCGGTGGCAGGTACTGCCCTTACTTTGTGCTTGACTGGAGTGGCGTCTGGTTTCAACCGAATTTTGTGGATGAAGTTTTTCACTTTTCCGGGTTTCTCAGAAAACAGGTTTGGAAAGATCTCCTTGTAGTTTTGCGCTGCTCCTGACGAGATCATGAGCACCTGTTCCGGAGTGCTGGGATCTAGTTTCATGCTCAGTCTGTGTTGGTCATCCCACCCCAACACGGCTGGACCTTTGGGTGAGAAATACACTTTGGTGGTGGTAGACCTCCCCTTGAAATCGATCCGGGCCTTGATGTAGCCCAATAGGTCGACCGTTGCCCCTCCAAACACGGTGGGTTTTTGCCTGGTTGACCTAATCTCCACTTTTTCTTGTCCCATCATCTCCTTGTACGTGTTGATGGGCAGAATGGTGAGGTCGGATCCCGAATCAGCCATGACGCGCGTCTCCATTCCGTCCACTTTAATGGTGTAGTGTGGTTTCTCTCTTCTGGCATGGGGGGCATTGACCATGACAACCATGGGTCTGTCCTGCAGTTCATCATCATCGGTTGAGGTGCAGTCACCGTCAACACGGGACACAGTTTTCTCCCGCCACATGCATGCTGGAGCCACGTGGCCAATGCGTCCGCACTTGGAGCACTCCTTGTTCCTGGCGGGACAGTCGCGGTCGTTCGCCATGTGCTTGAGACTGGCACATCTGTAGCATTTCGCTGCCTCCTTCTTCCTGGGACTTTTGTCTTTGGGGCCGTCGCGGGATTGCTTGTCTCTGCGACCTCTCCATTGTAGCGCCGCCATTTCGGGCACGGGCAGGTGACTTCCCGCCTCCTTGCGTCTGCTGGAGGTTTCTTCCTCCGCTCTGGCAATCTGGATGGCTTTATCGAGGGTGACCTCCTTTTCTTGGATGAGTTTGTCCTGTACTTTCCTAGAGTTGGTGTGGACAACGAGCATGTCGCAGATGACCTGTTCTGCATTTTCTCCAAAGGCGCAAAGAGAAGCGAGTTCCCTCATCCTGGTGATGTAGTCATCCACGGGCTCGCTCCCTTCCTGTTTGCGAGTGTAGAATCTCAACCTGTGCAGTACAATGTTCTCCTTATTGGTGAACCTCTTCATGATGCGACGAGTCGCTTCTTTGTAAACGTCGTCGTCTTCGACGTCATCGTCTGCCGCAGGTATTTCTTTAAGGCCGGCAAAGATGCGCTGACCTTCAACCCCCAGCGCATTCAACAGCATCGCCCTCTTCCTGATGGGGGCATATCGCGTGCCGCCTACCGCTTCTAAGTAGGTGGAAAAGAGGGGTTCCCATTGCATCCACGGAATCGCCGGTGTCCCTGGCAAGGGGAGGAACGCAGGGGGTGGTGTGGCGCCTTGCATGGTGGGTCCGTGGGACTTCTGGTATCCTCGTCGCCAGTTATGTTGTGGCCTAAACAGATGACAGGACGCTGTAGTATCTCTAAAGGTCTTTATTGACTAACCGCAAGTGAGGAGGCTATGCGTGGCCTGGTGGCGCGGGGCGCTTACTCACTGTTCACTGCGACCAAGTCCTGTGCTTCCCCAGTTGCTTCACTGTGTAAGGGTTGTGCACACCGATGGCACGCTGCAGTCTCCTAGGGCCCCCATGAAGCCTCCAGTGGCTGTGGTGTTACGCCCTAGGAGCTGTGGTGTGAGTTCTCTAACTCACTTCTTCATATACTGTAGTCAGGAGCAGCGCTCCTCTGTGACCGCTTCTGTTGGCCAGCTGGCGCCAACACTGAAGCGGGAACGTTTTCCCGCGGAGCGTGGGCTCGCGAGATCCCCTGTCGCGAGATCTCGCGAGAACACGCTCCCGCGATCACGTGATGTCCCCACAATATCTTTGTTCATTTATTATATCATGCACATAGAAACATATAGGTACAAATATTTAGAAAGGTGTTCAGTGCACCCCAAAGTGACTTGTCCTCAATAAAACAGAATATTATGTTAACAGTACTTATATAGCGCACCGTCACCAACGGGATTGGTCCCCAGGCGCTCTGGAGGATCTGTAAATGAGAAGGTGGGATGGGTTAATAAGGTGAAGAGGGAGTAGGATAGTGAGAGGAGTGGTGTACTGATGGCAGCTTCAACTCGGTAGACACCGGGTGCTGAGCGTTGGTGCGAGTATTGGATCGGTGTCAGTCCGTGTGTGCTGTTGGTGCGGTTTATGTGTTGTTGTGTTGTTGCAGTGTGGCGAGGTGCGTGCAGCTTGTTGTGCAAGAGATGGTTGTGTGAGTGTTTTTTTTTTTTTTTTTTTTTTTAGATGAGTATGCCGGGAGTTTGTTTATATTGGTTAGTGGGTTATATGACATTTAACATGCAAGCATTCACAGTTCTGTTTAAGTGTGGCACTCGCTAACCTTCACAATCCTATTTAGGTACGGCGCAGGCTAATGTTCTCAATTCTAAGTGTTGCACTGTTTGCACATGCTAACATTTACAGTTTCATCTAAGTCTGGTGCTTGCTAACATTCATAATCCCATCTAGATGTCAGGCAGGCCAAAGCTAAGAATTCTAACTAAGTGCGGTGCGTGTCTACATTCACACTTCTCACATTTCAATCGGAGTTCTATCAAGTGTGGTGTATGCTGATAATCAATCGGGCTTCCCCATATATAGGGCATTACAGTAACCCATTTTGGAATGGATTAAGACTCAATATACAATGTTGGCATACTCTTTATTCAGACCTTTTGAGGATGTGCTTCATCAGATGTAGGATAGTCCATGTTAGAAGTATCACTAGTCGGTGAAGGGTGTGAATGAGCACTGGGGGGAAGAGGGAAAACAGAGTGTGGGGGTTGCACAAGGAGTACAGGACCAAAGAAATACTGGGAAAGTGTCAAGGAGCACAAGGGGCTCCAGGAACATTTGGAAAGGGGTGCAAGGAGAATGAAAGCGTGAATGGAGCACATTGGCGAAAGGAATATGTTCTGGATTACAAGAAATTAACAGTAGGGCCACAAGATGCATTGGGGCAGATCAGTATGCATGGCACCGAAGGTACAGAAAGCACGTTGGTGGGTGTAAGGAACACTACAGGTACATGGGAACATTAATCACTGGGGTAAAAGCAGCACCGGCTTTCAAGGAGTACTGGGCGATACAATGTTGTGTGTGGAGTACTGGAGAACAAGAAACATGGGAGTGGGCTGAAGGAGAATATGGGCTACACAATCAGTTAAAAGCCCTCACAAGGAGAATTGCCGGGCACAGGGAGCATAAAGGTGCCATGCATAAGAAGAATGCTATTCATTCTTGTAAACATCAATGTAGTTGACACTTTTTCATAAACGATGTATTGTAACAGCAGAAGAATATACTATGTTGGTTGTCTTGTACGTTCGATGGTTGAATTAATAGACAACTCGTATAACTGATATTAGTATAGTGATCAGCTTTTTAAATGGGGCTGTTAATAAAACCCAATATGTTTACTTCCTGTCAATTTGATGCTATTATTGATGAAACTTCTTCAGGGGATCTTAATGCGCTGTTCACTTGGACTCCCACCCTTCTAAATTCAGTAGGGTATAGGGGTTTTGTATGGAAGCGAAGTCTTGTGCAATTCAAAGTTCAAGAATTCTTATGCAGGATATATGATATTGTTTTGTACGGTTTTAGTTGGTTCCACCATGGTTTCTGCTGAATTCAATTGCGTTGGGGAAGTTTAATTTCCCTTCTGGTCCTTCCAGTAATGGGCATTCCATGGAACAAATGGCTCCCGGTTGCGGGATACATTGCGCCATATGGTAAGTATACACTGTGTATAATCGGGTGGGCTGGAATTTGCTGCTTTGAGGATAAGAACGTTTGTCATCCAGACATGCGCTGTATTTCTTATTGTTGTTGGAACTTCTAATGGTATGTAAGTCTGTTGAACAGTGGACACGTTTGTTGCTAGCTCTAGCAGAACCTTTGTCCTTAGATAGTTTCAAACTACATTGATGTTGGGGGCGTGGCCTGGAGCTCCGACGATGCGGATGCTCCTCTGATAGCCTCCGTGGGATGCCCGCTGCTCCCAACCATATATCCGGCCGAAGACCGTCGGCACATGAAGAAAACCCTGTAGGTGATGCATTACACCTAGGGGCATCTGCCTGCTGACTCCCAGGCACGTCGAACCTGGTGGAGACAAGATTTGGGTGAGATTCCCCCGTGCTGCCTCCGCCCGCCGCCTCGAGGGATCCAAGATGGCGGACGGGACGATCGCAATGAGGAGAGTTCAGAGGAGGGGAGATGAAGTAAAGAGCGGTCGCCTGCTTTGAGCCCCGCGCCGCTAGCCATCCACGGCTGCGGAAACTCGGCATAGCGGATCGCTCAGTGCACTGACCTGGAGAGGTGCTGCAGCGCTCTCTCGCTCCACGCGCTCGGCCCCATCGTCACTGGAGGAGCTTCGACCGCCACACTGGTGCCGAGAGTCTGTCGGCCGGCAGGGGGAGAAGGAGGAGATTGAACCGGCGCCGCGGTGATCCCGGCTGCTACAGCGCAGGGGCTGCCGGGCTTCCTTCTGCACTCGAGGCCGCCCTGGATTCCTGCTGGGCGGGCGCTGGGGCGAGCGTCCTCTACTCTGGACCCTTTCTCTGTGGGGGAGCCTGAGGGGCCCGGCGCTGCGCCTGTGTCGGGTCCCGCCGCGGGTGGTGTGCCTTGGCCCTCCTTACCATGCATCCATCTGGGGACATCCTAAAATAAATCCTTAAGGTTGCGCCACCCCTGGCGACACGTGGAACCCCTTTCCCAGTGGAACCTGCCGGAGAGAGGACTGAAGGCCGCACCGGTGTGGGGGCAGGAAGCCCACCCCTAGCCAACAATTTTCAACGCGGGCTTCGCTCTAAAGATGGCCTGATGAGCGCCTCGCCTCTTTGCTCTACATGGTGACCTATCCAGCATTCCAGCAGGAGACCCTGTGCCTTCCCAGCGGGACCCCCAGCCTGGGGCAAGCAGAGGTAAGCCCTAGAAGGCACCAATATAATGCCCCCGGCCCGCCTACGTGGATCCCCTCTCCCCCCACCCCCCTGCCCCTTCTCTGATCACTTCATGGGGCGCCCCGGCCCACGTCTCTACCACTCTTCTGCCCCCCCCCTGCGGACCCAGAAAGATCTTTGCACTGTTGGCTATTTTCTGGGGGTGAGGAAAGCCCTCTTCTCAAATAGCTTTAGCACTCAGGCCGGCAGTGCATTTCCGCTCACCTGAAAGGCCCTGGGCGGCTCCAAAGCAACCTACCACTGACCAAGGAGGTCTTCTCCTCTCCACTTCTCCTCCAGGGGGTGCAGGGCTATCCCTCTGCCTACGAACAATACGATGGCCAAACAACCAAAATCCGACAAGAACCCAGACATTGCAGCAATGTTAATGTCATGTGACAAATCAAAGAAACAGGACCCACCCCCCTTCTCCACACGGGAATCCCTAGACAACAAGGGATCTCTGGCAACTGAGGACGATATCCGAGAATTCATGGCTGACATCAAGTCTGAATTTAGGTCCTGCATGACTGAATTTACCACAAAGCTAGAAAACACTGATAAAAGGGTGACGGAGGCAGAGCAAAGATTGGGAGATGTCGAAGAGCGCACTCAAGACCATACTTCCACCCTGATGAAGTTGCAGCGCTCGATCAGACTCCTCCAAGACAAATGCGAAATCTTGGAATTCAAACAGGAGGACTTGGAAAATAGGGACCAATGTAATAACCTCTGGATTCGTGGAATCCCAGGCTCATTTCCAGACAAAATCTTGGCAGAATATGTGGGCAACTTTTTTCAATCCCTCCTTCCACAATTATAAAAGTCACAACTCCTCTTAGACCACACCCATGGGCTGCGTCCCCGCCGCGGGGTAGAATCAGACACCCCACCGGATGTTATCACCAGGATACACTTCTTTACTGCAAAGGAAGCCATCTCAGCAATTGGCTGCTCCTGAGACGAAATTACCTTTCAAGGCGCTTCCCTTCAAATCTATCAAGACTTCTCTTCTCACCCTCCAGAAAAGACGATCCCTCCGTCCGTTGACCACCTTCCTCCAGGACCAACAAATCCGCTATAGATGGCTCTTTCCCACGGCCCTACAATTCTCCTACAAGGGCACCCTGAGGAGAATTAGTCACTTGGAAGACGCTGAAAGGATTATGCACCCAGACTCGCCTGGATCCCCGTCGCCACCAACTACAGAAACTGTTACAGACTTGGATCCCACGGCTTCTCCAAAACCTAAGCAAAACTCATGGTCAAAGGTCCCAAGATCTAGAAGAAAGAAATAAGTACACACAGAAATGCAACAGAGTCATCGAAATATCAGGGCCCGCTTCCCGAAAATGTTACTCACGAGAACGCAGTTGATCCCTGACCACTGGAGCAGCTGGCCCGACCCCACGGCCCATACCCAGTTCCAAGGCACAATCCACCTATTAGTCCTTAGAACGATCCACAAAGACTACTTTTGGTTCTAGCCATGTTGGCTTAAAAACTGTTCCATGGCCCTGTTGGACGGGGAGGACACAGGCCTACAAAGCCCCCCCCCCCCAGTTAAATCTTGGCCCTCCCGAAGGAGGTCTGAGCAAAAATTTCAAAGGCAGGTTGACGAGTGGCTGCAAACCCTACGACATGCTGACTGATCCTCCCACATCTTCCCTATCCCCCTCAGAGCCCACCAGCGGTGCCAAATCCCATCCCAGAACATCAGGCATTGAGGTTTGTCTCATTGAATGTTGAAGGACTGAACTCTCCGGGTAAACGCAAATCAGTCCTGCAAAAACTCCAAAACGACAATGCAGCAGTGGTTATGCTTCAGGAAACACACCTTTTACCAGCAGCCTTTGGGCATCTACGCTCCCAATACTTCCCAAAACAACTCCTCGCATCAGGGAATTCTAGGAAGGGTGGCACAGCGATTCTCTTTAGGAAAGAGCTTAGACCTCAGATATTGGACACTATATGCTGCCCCGAAGGTCGTTTCATAGTCGTGAAGTGCCTATTACTGGGACAGCTATACTCCTTAGCTTCAGTATACTCTCCAAACATAGGTCAAGCTGCCTTCTATGATTCTTTGAGCTCAACACTCTCCCCCTTCTTAGAGGTCCAGATAGTGATCGTTGGCGATTTTAAGGGGGTCCCGGATCCCACGAAGGATTAATCGCATCCACCCTCCTCTGGAGACTTCGCTTCAGCACTGGCACTCTTGCAGCTATTCAGGACCCTAGAGGTGGTGGACTCATGGAGGATACTTCACCCCTCGGAAAAAGACTTCTCCTTTTACTCCTATGTTCATAGAACATTCTCCAGAATAGACCGCCTCCTGGTATCCCCGCAAATACTCACATTCGCCAATGATGTCACTATAGGCTGAAGGATCCAGTCTGATCACGCCCTGGTAATTCTAGAAATTTGAGTACATGAGCCATCCCCACCCGTCCAACGCAGATGGACATTATATGACCCAATACTCAACGAGATGCTGCTTAGGGACTCAATTGCGGCCTCAATCAAGCACTTCTTCAAGGAAAACCTCAGAGAAGACCCCTCCCTCGCCAACAACTGGGATGCTATGAAGGCAGTAATCCGTGGAGAATTGATCACACAGGGGGCGGCCTCCCACAGGAAAAGGCGACAAACCCGCCTGAGTCTTGAGGAGGAACTCCAAAAAGCAGAAAAGAACCACAAGGAAAAATGTTGGTCCCCAAAAACGCAATAAACTATCAGTGTGGCACAAAAGAAGATTGAGGCCCTCTACGCCGAACACACCGCACATCAAATGGCAAAGGCTAAGTAATTTTATTATGCTAAGAATAATAAGGCGAACAATCTACTGGTGGCCAAACTCGCCAAAGCAAAAAGAAACAACACAAGCATTGGCCTGCGGGACTCGCAAGTTACGTTTCAATTCGCGAACCAGGACAAACGATGCCTGGCAACAGCCCACCTGGCACAGGTGATGACCGCCCCAGTACGGGACTTGGAGGAACAGAAGGAATACTTGCAGAAGGCAGCACTCCCCCCCCCCCCCCACCCCCCCTTGAATAAAAGACTTAGCCCGAGACACCTTGGAGGCACCGATCTCCAGCGAGGAAGTGGATGAGGCGATGAAAGCCCTCAAATCCCGAGTCCCTGGCCCTAATGGCTACTCACCCAGATTCTATAAGATCTTCAAGCCCCAACTACTGTTCAATTCATTCAACCCCCTGCATTCAAGAATCAATCACGAATCTGCTACCTTAGCTTCGAGGCGAGCCGAGAAACCCTGCCTCCTATAGACCGATTGCCCTACTCCATTGATGCCAACATTTACTCTAAAATCCTAGCGACACGCTTATCCCATATCTTGCCAGAAGTAATTTACGCCGATCAGAGCGGATTTCTTAAGCATCGATCCACAGTGGATGATATTTGCAGAGCCCTAGTCCTGGTAGAGCTTGCCTCCAGGGACTCCCAAGAATTAGTGCTCTTGGCACTTGATGCAACCAAAGCATTTGATAAGGTACACTAGACCTTTATGAGGCTCAACCTTGAAGTATTTGTATTTGGTCTGGAATTTTGTACTATGGTATTGGCTAATTATAAATCGCCCAAAACCCTTCTCAGAATCAATGGCACCTTTTCCACCCCTATCGCCTTGACTTGTGGAACCAGACAAGGATGCCCACTGTTCCCTCTCCTATTTGCGCTGATCATGGAGCCATTCGCCCAACGGATCAGGCTGAACCCCCTGGTCAAAGGTCTCCAGACTGTTACCTCGCACCACAAACTAGCTTTCTACTCGGACGACGTCCTACTGACCATCACGGAACCCCGCTCCTCCCTGACTCGGGCGTTAGCCGAAATAAAGAGCTATGGAAGGGTCACGGGATTCTCCATTAACTTTCAGAAATCAGCGGCACTGGTAATAGTGTTGTCCTCTGGGGAGCGAGAGCCCTTGATCCCAATGTGCCCAATTCAATGGAAGACGAAAGCCATTAACTACCTAAGGGTTCAGATTACAGCTAACCCGAAGGATGTTTACAGTGCACGTTTTTCCCCATTATTTAAGGAACTGCAAACCGATCTAAAACACTGGGCGACCCAAGAAATATATAATTAATGGGCCGGATCACGGCCTGTAAAATGAATCTGCTACCGAGATTTCTATACACTTGCTCATCACTTCCAGTGCCGATCCCAGCACCAGCCCTCCGAAACATTCAGAGGAAAATGCTCCAATTCATCTGGAGGGGGGGGGGGAGCTAGAATCCCTAAACAATAGTAGGTAATGCAAAGCTTGGTGGCCTCTGGGTCCCGGACCTACAGAGATACCAGATGGCGGCCCAGTTGGCTTGCATCCGGGCATGGCAAATGCTTACCAAACACCCCAGGTGGGTGGAACTCGAACAATCACGACTACCTCTCCCACTGCGCTTCCTTCTGCACATCCCACCCCCAGCGTGGCGACAATGGCAAGGACTTCTGGCGACCACCAAACGCACTGTTTCTTTCTGGGATAAAACCCTGAAGCTGTCATGAGCATTGCTCCCGAGAAGTCAAGCCCAGCATCCCCGGAAGCAGACTCACGACCCTCGTCCCCGGCTCCAGCAAACCCCTATTGGAGCCCTTTGGACCATGTCCTGGCGCCTCTGGCGCCAGGCTCATAATGAACCGCAGTCCCGGCGCCAGGGGCGCCAGGCTCATAATTCTTGCAAAGGTGCTTGGGTGGACCTACCTGTAGCAGACCATGCTGCATACTCACCTTTGCAAATGCTGGCAGGATGAAGTCTGCAGCCTTCTGCTGGGAGGAACTATTCCCTGAACTGGGACTACTTTCTTACCTGGGTGGGGCTGGTGCCACTCCTTAGCTCTGGAACACAGGAACTCTTTTACCTGGGCGAGGCTGAGGAAGAAGACACCCAATCACTCCAACACTATTTAAACCACACCCGATTGGGAAAACGTGCTTCGCGTTATTCTGCATCTGCAGCAGGACGCTCACCGAGTCAGCTCCAGCATTCCAGTGACATCTCCAGCTCAGCAACCTGTGGAAGAAAGACACGAGAACTATACTTACCATCCAGGAATCCAGACACCGGCAGAACCTGCAAGCAAAAGAAACATAAGGTTAGCAAGTTGCAACACGTTCGCAGCCGCGCTCGCTTACCTGATCCATCTGTGCTTTCAGGGATTCTTCGCGGCCTTCTCTTCAGCAGCCTAACGGCACCTGTAAAGACAAAGAACATTGTTAAGTAGGAATCGGGTGAAGGCGGCCGCGTTTACTTTTCTTACCTGCTTTTGTGCGCGTATTACGATCTCTTCAACCGCAGCAGCCCGGCACCTGAAAACAAGAAAAGACATTATTTAAGTGCCATTAAAGACTGCAAGAAAGCCTAACACTTATGTGTTTCCCCACGTGCATCCGCGACTGGGAAAACGCCCGCAACATCTCAAGACCTGAAAACAGAAAACCAGGGACATTATTGAGGTGTCATTGAAATTCCCATACCTACGTACAACCGCACGTGTCGCGCTCTGTGACCACGCCCTCAGCATCCAGGCACCTGAAAAAGACAATGCAAAGACTTCATTAAAGGTGCCCATCTCTTCAAGACTATAAACTCTTTATACCTACTGGCATCCGCTCGTGCAGTAACGGCGGCATCACCTTTTGGCATCTCAGCACCTGTGCCACTTCTAAGGCCACAAAAGACTTTGAGGATCTCCAGCGACGTAACTGGAACCCACGCACCCCTGCATAAGTCGCAGGATGGAGAGCCCAGCATTTATACGCCTAAGGTGAGAGCTCACCAGGACATTGGACTTTCGGAGAGTTGGCGATTAGTGAGGAGGAAGTCCAGCCAAACGGTCATTAACCCTTTTTTCTTCCGCCTGCAGAAACCTTACCCTGCAAGCCAGATGGTCAATAAGAGGAAGCCCAGTCCAGAGAGTCATCCGAGCTCTACGCTTCTCAATTGAAGAGACTATAACAGTTCAGCCGGGACCAGCGCCTCCGTGGGAATCAGATGAGCGTTACAGAAGCAAAAGGGGATTCCAATAGGAGTTGGCCCCTCCTCGCCCGGGATATCCCCCCCAAAACTTCAAAACCTGGATCACAGGAGGTCTGGAGACCCTGGGACCACTCTTCAAAGGAGGACAACCCTGTACCTTTTGAACAATGTAAAGAAATCTTTCAGCTCCAGGAAAAGGACAGATTTACATACATCCAGCTACGTCACTGGTGCTCCCACCCACAGACCCGCCAAGCAGCCACCCGTCCCCCCCACAGCCATTGAACTAACTCTCAAGGAGCTCCCGCCACGGAGCAAAATCTCCACTTTTTATATAAACTCCTCCAGAAGGATTTCCTAACCTCCAAAACCCGATCTATGGCCCAATGGGAGGCAGACCTAGGCCACCCCATAGAGGACCAATCTTGGGTAGACCTCTGGACCAGTGCCCACTCATCATCGGCATGCATCATGAATCGAGAATGCGCATATAAAATCCTTCTACGCTGGTACTACCCCCCTCTAAAACTAAAACCCCACCACATGAACCAAACACTCTACCCGAAGTGCTGGAGACAATGTGGCCAAATAGGGTCCTTCTTTCACATGTGGTGGACTTGCCCTAAAGCCCAAAACCTCTGGAAACAGTGTCTAGCGACCATTGTAGAAATTACTCACTTAAGGCTACCCTTAGACCCCGAATCTATACTTTTGGGCATACCGGTCCCCGGAATTTACCCAAGATCTGGACCCAAAGCCAAATTGCTATCTCAATGCCTTCTGGCGGGCAGAATTGTGGTAGCCCGCTCATGGAAATCTGTGGAGGGTCCTCTTGTGCCCCTTTGGTGGGTGAAGTTTGGGATGTACTAATTGCAGAAAAGGTGATAGAAGCCAGGGCAGGTCTCCTTCATCGCTTCCGGAACATTTGGGGCCCAGTCCTAGACTTTGACCAAGACTTTCCAGCCCTGACCTATAAGCCCCAGCTGGCCCGAAGGATCCTAAACGATGGAGACGCCCCGCAGGAACTGAGGATGGAAGAGCGGCCCTGGGTGACCCAACAACCACAGGGAGGCAGGGGAGGGTAATAAAACATGTTATTGCGATGCATGTCATGTTTGGTCAAAAATCCTGTATTGTCATAACCTGCCTTGTTCAAAATAAACATATTAAAAAAAACTACATTGATGTTTACAAGAATGAATAGCATTATGTTTTATTGAGCAAAAGTCACTTTGGTGTGCACTGAACACCGTTCTAAATATTTTTCTATGTGTATAGCATAAATAAATAAAGATATTTATATTGAGTACACATTAAATTTATTTGACTCTACCTATTTTTCATTTTTTACTTATGTATACCTACATAGGCCGATTCATGGAATTCCTCACAAAAGTGTCGCACGCGGCTGGCGCACAGCGTGCCCGTGCGAATGTCTGCGCCAGCCGCGTGCAATAAAATCAATTTCCGCGCACAGCGTATTCATGGATTCTCGCCTCCAAAAGCAGACGTGGCGCAGCGACCCTGCAGCAGCGCCAGTTACGCCCCCAAGAACGCCCTCGCGCAAGGAAAAGCCATCAAGATCGCAAAACCATCGCAAAGGGCTACGCCAGCCCTGTACCAGTTTACCGGACTGGCAAACGGCAAACGCAAAGTGGGGAACGTGTATTACGGGTTTCGGGAACACGCGTGCGTGAGAAGTTTCACACGCGATTGGCCTGGGCGCGTGTATTCCAGAGGTGCGCGAGAAGTTCCACACACGATCGGGCCTGGGGGAGCGTGTGCGTGTATTTCAGGGGTGCGTGAGAAGTTCCACATGTGATTGGCCTGGGCGCGTGTATTTCAGAGGTGCGCGAGAAGTTCCACACGCGATTGGCCTGGGCACGTGTATTTCAGAGGTGCGTGAGAAGTTCCACACGCGATTGGCCTGGGTACGTGTATTTCAGAGGTGCGTGAGAAGTTCCACACGCGATTGGCCTGGGTGCGTGTATTTCAGAGGTGCGCGAGAAGTTCCACACGCGATTGGCCTGGGCGCGTGTATTTCAGAGGTGCGCGAGAAGTTCCACACGCGATTGGCCTGGGCGCGTGTATTTCAGAGGTGCGCGAGAATTTTCACACACGATTTCAGCAGGGTACGCGTATTTCAGGGGTGCGCGAGAATTTTCACACGCGATTTCAGCAGGGTACGTGTATTTCAGGGGTGCCGGGGAGTCCTACATGTGATTTGGCAGTGTGGGTCCTCCCAGGTGTCCCCTGTACACCCTCCACGGCCCCTGCAGGCAGCCCACACCACAGGGGACTACCCTGCATCCCTGGTCATGTCCCGCAGGCAGCCCACCCAACATGGGCATGCCCCCCAGCAAAGGCACTTTCTCCTTGCACTACTGATCACCAACTCATGTCCCCTTGCACCCCCACCGCCAGCATTGCGGGGCACCTGCCAGCAGGCCCCCACTCATGTCCCCTTGCACCCCCACTCCCAGCATTGCGGGGCACCTGCCAGCAGGCCCCCAATCATGTCCCCCTGCACCCCCACCCCCCAGCATTGTGGGGCACCTGCCAGCAGGCCCCCACTCATGTCCCACTGCACCCCCACCCCCCAGCATTGCGGGGCACCTGCCAGCAGGCCCCCACACATGTCCCCCAGCCAACATGTCATCACAATCTAGATCCCTGGCCCTTATGGTCAGCCTCCAAATGCAAAACACCCACTCGAGTATTGCATCCACCAACTTAGAAATGGCAATGACATGATAGAACCCCAATAGCAAGTTTAGAAATGAACATATGGCCCTCACATACACCCAATGGGTGTCAGTGAATCTCAAAACCCATATCATGATATGCATGATACCAATGAGATGATACTACACATTGAAGTTTGATCAAAACAATGTATTTAAAACAGCATAAATGGAATTAAAAATAAACAAATGACAATGGGAATCAAAAACCAAAAGCAGCATGTCCGTAAAATAATGAAAAATGACAAATCATAATCCAAAGGAAAGGTGTCCAAAGTCACAGTTCAAGAAAGTAAATCCAAGGTAAAAACAAAACCGAAAACCATTGCTCCATGGGTAAATCCCCAAAAAAAAAAATAATCCAACAGTCAACTATATACAGATAAACAAACCAGGGTCCATGATCCCAACTGAAGAAATGAAACCTACATAAAAATACTAATAAAATAAAACTATATACAAAAATGTGGCCCATTGTCCAAAAGGTCCAAAATAAATAAAAAACCAAAGGAAACCTAACACTAACTACATAACTATTTACAAGGGCAGCGGGCTAGTCCGACGACTCACTGGTTGTTGTCATGGGCCAGGGCATCATCGAACTCCTGTTCAATGGCTTGGAGGCGGGCATGTTCTCTGGCCCCGAGGTTCCGCAGGGATAATGCAGTGTACAGCTCCAACTCCCTGCGAAGACCCTCGAGGCACTCAGCCCGCCTCAGCGCCCTCCGCATGGAGTTCTCCGCCCTGACCATTGTGAGCCGTTCCTCCTCTGCCCGCTGCCGCTCCGCACCTATCTGCTGGCCCAACCGCTCCCACACGGAAGCCACTCCCATTCCAGGGTTCTCCTGCCCTCCGGCCGATGCCTGCACCCCTGATGTTGATGGCCCCGAGCCATGATGCCTCCCACGTCGAGCCTGCCGCTGCCTCCGACGCAACTGCCTGTGCCAGCACGACGGCATCCAGGCTGATGGAAACCACCGACGCCGTCGTGCACATGCCCTGCCCGATGATGCCGTCACATCCTCCATCTGCTGGGGTCCAGTTGCTGGTGTGTCCACCCCTGCTGGACCTCCGACTCCCGACTGTGGCAGGGATGGGATCCCCACCGAGGTGGCTGCATTGGTCGGGGCAGGTCCATAGGGGGCCCTGGTGGCATCTGGGCCGGAAGACGGCATGGAGTACGACTGGCGCATAGCCTCAACAGAGGAGGAGAGGGTCGCCAGAGTGCCCGACACATGTACGAGACCCCCGACCATGACTGCTCCCAACTGGGCCACGTTGGCACGGTGCTCTTCGTGATGACGTGTGTGCTCCCCCCGGGAAGCACGCCCCTCATCACGAATGACAGCCGTGTGCAACGCGCCACCAATCAGGACCTTCTCCATACGGCCAGGGGTCCCCTCGTCCGCAGGTGGAGGGGAGTCAGATGACATGGACATCTCCCCTACCTGCGGACGGGCCTGGGATGGGGCATCCCTGCTGCTGCATGGTGGTGCAGTCACAGTGTCCGGGACAGTGACATGCACAGGCACCTCCACGGCGACCTGTGCTGCCTCCTGCCCCTGCCCCTGGACTGCACCACTTGCACCAGCAGGGATGGCCCCACCAGGCCCCATGTGCGGCTCAGTAGCGGCCTCCTCCTCCTCCTCTGTGGAAACCACCAACCTGGATGGCTCCACACCGTCTTCCGCCGTTGCAAGCCCCTGTGGGGGCTCACCCACCCCTTCCGCTGCAGCCGTGGGGGCATCCCCGCCGCTTAGCTCCACAGCGCCGTCTCCGCCCTCTTCTTCACTTTGCGCTGTGTAGAGGGAGACCTAGAACAGAAGCATCAGGGTACTGTACAATGGTCCCCTAGACAGAAGCAATAGCAGATGAGTGGCACTGTCAAAGATCACTTCCATCATGTTCCTCCACAACACATGGGTCAGTGCAGGCAAAACACATGCAGTAACAGGCATGGCGCATGCTATGGACATAAGCAAACATGTCCAAGGGACTCTTGAAGCATACAATGTTGTTTTTGGACTCACATGCATCATGGGTCATGCCTATCACATGCACACACTTCAACGTACTTTCATCCATCTGGACCCGTACACCCCAGACACAGTGGATGCAAGGATAAATAGGCTGCATCAGTGAATCTGAACATTGTCACAGACCTGTGTCATGCATCCATGGCATCCAGAAGTCACAGACACGCAGGTCAGAAACACAGACATGGACACCATACATGTACATGGCATCAGCACCCATCCCTCACCCACACTCATGTCCAGGAACAGAGACTGGCATGCTCTCATGTGTCCTTTCCGCATAGGGCGCCCCATGTTACATTTAAACACATACACCAACCGTGTGCTTCACACATTACTGGTCTCACATGCATGACCATGATGTCCCTGCACACACACACGCGTACATGGCCTATGTCACACATACAGGCAAGTATCAGACAACCAGCACGCTGCAACATGCCCTGTGTCACACAGCAATGCTTGGCCACTTACCGCTCGAGTCCAGACGGGTCTGCCTCTCAAGGATCTGGGCATGGAGCGCTGGGCGTACGCGTTCCAGGACCCTCAGCTGGATGGTACACGTGCTGCCCCAGCCCCCTTCCACGAGGCGCCGGGCCTTTGAGGGTCCTGGACCTGAAGTCCTCCCAGTGCTTCTTGACTTGCTTGATGTTGCGGGTTGCCACCCCTTCCGCGTTGATGGCAACCACAAAGTCGTCCCAGATCCTGTCCCGTCCTTCCTTGTCGGCGCGTGGTGATCCGAAGAGGGCATCATAATACCCCAGGACAAGCTCCACCAGGACACCAACTTCCTTCTGACTGAAGCTGGTGGCCCTCTGCCCCTCTGGCTGGGGGTCGCCAGTGGTCTTGGATGGTGTTTGCCCCGACATGGCGACCCCCGAGGCAGGCGTGGGTGGGCAACTGGGTCCTGGGGCTGGGCTGTGGAGCGATGGTATCCCAGTCGGGAGTGTTCTGTTCCAGCAGGGGTGGACACAGCAACTGGACCCCTGCAGATGGCTGATGTGCAGGCACCAAATGGCAGGGCACGGTGGCAGCAGGCAGGCAGCAGCAGATGGCTCGTGGGAGGCTGCTCGGGGGTCTGGGGGGCAGTAATTCGGCCTTTTGGGCAGGAGCGTGGTCTTCCGTGTGGCCAGCTTGATACGGAGTGATTTGGCACGTGAAAATTCTGCACGTCAGCGTGTGAATCGAGGAAAGGCCCTAAGCGCGTCAGCACGCATACGCGATTCCATTGGACCAAAGGCCCTTAGCGCGTATGCGTGTCTGTGACGTATCGCGCACGGGCGTTGCTTTTCGTGGGGTGCGCTGCGTGTGTTTTGCAGGCGTTGGGGTTCATGCTATTACTTCACAGCGGGTGGGTGTTGGCTACGCGTTCTTCTACACGCAAGGCAGACGGTGACTGGTACCCCACTCCCCCAGGCCCGATCGCGTATTAAACCACCCGCAAGCCCCTGAAATACCCGTACCCCGCTCCCCCAGGCCCGATCGCGTGTAAAACCACCCGCGAGCCCCTGAAATACACGTACCCCGCTCCCCCAGGCCCGATCGCGTGTGAAAACACCCGCGAGCCCCTGAAATACACGCGCCCAGGCCAATCGCGTGTGAAACTTCTCGCGCACCTCTGAAATACACGCGCCCATGCCAATCGCGTGTGGAACTTCTCGCGCACCTCTGGAATACACGCACACGCTCCCCCCAGGCCCGATCGCGTGTGAAACTTCTCGCGCACCTCTGGAAAACATGCACACGCTCCCCCAGGCCCGATCGCGTGTGGAACTTTGGCGCACATTTTTTTCCTGCGCAGGGACGCTACCGCCTGCTTTCCTGTGGCGGACATGTATGGGCCTGTGTGCGTCTTTGGCCGTGCGCTGTTTTTCCCTATTCGATTCCATGAATACGTGTTGCAGGCGAGCGTGTGGGCGTTCTGCGAACTTGCCTCCTGTACTTCCCCCGTGACGCCCACATTTTCACGAGTTGTTCCCCATTCTGCGTGTGACGCCCCGTGTTACACCTACTTTTGTTATGTGCGCCGCGCTATGTGCGAATTCGCTGTGGCCTTATCGCACGGCGTTCGATGACCTGTGCGCCAGCGTGCGCCGCGCACTTTTTCAGCGCACATCCCACATTTTGCGCTTGCACGGACTTCCATGAATTGATCTGCAATGTTTTCTGTGCGATAATCTCATTTGCACTGCGATTTTCGCTATTTCACTGCGAATCGCACGTTTTCGCACGCGTGCGCCGTTTTTTCGGTGCACATTAATTCCATGAATCGGCCTGTTAGTGTGTTACTAACATCATCCCTTAGAGAAATATCAAAACAATATATTAATAAATAAAAATCTTTGCATGCAAATTAAGCAAGATACCATTTGACACACTATTCTTTTGAACATGTTTATTAGTTTTAGCTAAAACACACAATTACAAATATAGTTTGAACACATTTTGATTGTCAATAAAATAAGAACTGTATAGGCCTCTATACATTGTCAATAGGTACACATATATAGTTTCCCTATATGAATAGTACAGTGAGTTAATCCATCTATTACAGTTTAATGTTCATTTTAAATTACTCTATCTATTCTCTGAATACTTTTGTTTTTAAGTAACTGAGCAAAACAGAAATTCAATACTTGGAGCAAGCTCATGCCATTACTGGCATTACTGCACAGGGGTCGTTAAGCAAGGTCTCTAGGGAGATGTCTATATTTGACAAATGGGCCAGACATTTCTTGTGCCATTATTTTAAGAGCCAAGGATAAGTTCCATCTGATGGATGTTTTAGTATTTGTCCTGCATGGAAATCTTCCTTAGAAGAGATATCGATTTCCATAACATTACTGAATGTAATGATTGCAGCCCAAGTACGAATCTGATGGCAACTACTGGTAAGCATTTGGGCAAGTGTAGCACTCTTTTCCAAAAATATCCCTCTAATACATTCCATATTTTCCACTGTAAATTTAGTCCAGCTTCTCCTCCATATGTTCCGGTGGGTATCACTTTCTGTTTGTAGAAAATAATCAAGAGGGCCATGGTGAATTTGTCATATCGTGGGTGCAATATTGCACCTTGAGTGCAAGCATTTTCATTTTTTGTTTTAATTATATCACCCATGGCAATTCTCCAGTGGTTTTGTTAAATTGAATGCCAAGGTAGCGGATAGAATAAACTTGTTCCAGATGGTCACTTCCTAGCTTCCATTTGAATATTCCTTGTCCTTTACCATTCTCGTGTCTGAAGCTTATGATTTTAGATTGTGTGCTATTTATCACTAGCTCATTGGTTCTCAGATATTGTTGAAGCTTATTTTAATTTGCGCTGAAGCCCGATTTGGTGCTGGTCAATAAGCACCAAATCATCGGCATATATGATCCATGAGATGTGCTGGCCATTGATCTTTGGTGGTAAGTCTTGCGCATTCCTAAGTGATGATGGTAAGTCTGCCAAATAGAAATTGAACAGTATAGATGCCAAGGGACAACCCTGTTAACCTCCTCTATAAGTATTGATCTCACGTGAGTTCTCCTTGATTATTTAGCCTGATCCGTATGGAGGTGTTGGTGTGGAAGGCCTAAATTGCTTGTAGCAGATGTTCTGGACAATTCCAGGCACATACTTTGGCCCATAGTTTGCCTCTGTTCACACTATCAAATGCCTGCTGTTAAAAGCCGATGAATGACAAGTGTAAATTGGATCTGGCTTTTATGGTTTGCAGTTTTATTACGTTTAACAGGAAAATATTTAGTTCCGTCCCAACCCCTTTTTGTAAAGCTCAAATTCATGATATTTTCTTTATTGGCCCAGGCTCTGAGTCGTTTTTGTACATATGATGCAAACAGTTTACCATTTACATCTAGCAACGCAATGGATCTGTAATTTTTTGGCTCTGCTCTCTCCTTTCTTAAATATTGGAATGATGATGGCTGTTGTCCAAGAAGGAGGAATCTCGCCAACGGATATGATTTGGTCCAATAGTACAGTGATGAAACCAGACCAAGCTTCCGGTGCCTCCTTTTAGCATGTTTGTCAGGCTGTCGGGTTCCCCCTGCATTTGATTGTTTTTGATTGCATCGCTGATCTAGACTTTGTCGATATTATAGCTACATGATTTGATGTTTTCTTTTGGTGCCTTCTCGTTATTTTCATTAGGTTGAGCGAAAACATTAGAGAAATGTTCGACCCACAGCCCTTCCGTGACTCCACTACTCAGGATGGCCTGTTGCTTGGCAATTATCTGATTTATAAGTGACCAGGTATCCCTTGAGTTAGGCCGACAGATGACTTTGAGCATTACCTCTCCCTGTTCTTGATCACGCATCAACTTGATTGCAAATACCCAGTTTCGGTATCGCTGTTTCCTTTTTAAAAAAAATTAAAACAGTTATTGATGACATTGGATTCCTCTTTATTTCTTTGAGATATACTCTAAGCATTTCCTTCTGTTCCACTGCTGCAGGGCTATACCAGTATATGGGTTTCAAATAAGGTTGTTTAAATCCCGTCTTTACCTCTTTGTAGCTTGATAGGAGGGGAGGATAGCATAGACACAGGTTTCCCACCCCTAGAAGATCCAAATAGTTTGAAGTTATCGATATTATGGTTCCATCGCCTTTCATTGCAGAATCTTTTTTCGCTGGGTTTAACGCGAATATTTTATCGAAAAAACCCATCAATTTTTTTTAAATGTATTATTGGGGGTCCCCCCTAACTCTCCATTTCCTTTCAGTTTATATCTATTACCAAAAACCGACATCTCATAGATATATATAATTTTACAGCCCCCCCCAAAAAAAATTAGATGTTTTTTTCCGATGGTAAAAAACCCTGCGAAAAAAAAGTCCCGCGACGAAAGGATGTTGTACCGATATTATATCGCTTTGGTCAATTTGTAAACTATTTCTCCTTCATTTACAGTGATTTTACCGAACAAGTGTGTTATTGGTTTTTTACGCCATAACTTCCATGTCCGGGTGAAGGAATCGCAATCGCTACTTTCCGTTGGAGTAATATCCAGGCGCTCAGTGTTGTGTAAGACGTTACGAGAACTCCACACATAGTCTAGGGTGGAGGCGATGTTATTTATTTTCCAGGTTGTTTTCCCTGGAATGTC
Source organism: Ambystoma mexicanum (assembly GCF_040938575.1). Taxonomy (NCBI): domain Eukaryota; kingdom Metazoa; phylum Chordata; class Amphibia; order Caudata; family Ambystomatidae; genus Ambystoma; species Ambystoma mexicanum. The sequence goes on along the minus strand of NC_090932.1, from coordinate 270,341,002 downwards.
TCCAACAGTCAGTCCATTAAGCATATAGCAATTTCTTTGAGTGAGTTTCTGGGTCCACACTTGGCTTCTTTGGTCGGTGGAGAGGTTTGATGAGGCCAAAGGATTTATAGGCTTGACTTCTCCTTCCAGACATTTCAAGTTCAGGTCTCCACAGATGATGAAGCGAGGATTATTTATATCTATATAACACTGATCATGGTAGGGTTCCAATACAAGTTTAAAACCACCGTATTGACCGGGTGGTCGGCATCACCATGATCGTGCTGAAGAATGATTAGCTGGACGAATGGATTTGGATTTTCACTTTTTATAATTGCCAATCCTGAACTTTGCTTTATCATGGTTAAAACACCTGCATACAGTCTTCCTTGTCGACCTTTTGGGTGGGGTTTAGCAGCGTTGCATAGCCTTCTCGTGATGGTGTAACGTGAAGCCAAGTCTCTTGCAGACAAAAATGATGCTGTTTTTTTTTTTTTTTTTTTTTTTTTTTTAATTCTCTCCCCAGGTTCAGAAGTTTGTTGTGTTTTTTTCTTTTTTTAACTTTTTTTTATTAGTGGTAACAGAAAGGCAAACTGCACCATTGCACAGTTGATTTCACAAATACAACAGGAGTAAATTTGTTCAATACAGTTTTACAAAACAATATTATGGTGACAAGTCCTCATCAGTAATCATATTGTACAGGTAGACTCTAAACAGGCCCCAGATGCCTTTGGGTCTGCATGTCGAAGGTTGGGTCAAAACAAACTGCCCCTCTGATTCATTGACATGTGTCAATTCTTGTAGGAATTGGTTCATGCTTGGTGGCAGAGTGCTTTTCCATTTCAGTAAAATACATTTTTTGGCAACCGCACTAGTCTTCTGATTTTCTCTGAGTGCTTGCCTATGTCCCCAAACAGATATTTCTGGGGGGTCAAATCGGTGGGGGGGATCTGAGTAATTTCTTCCAGCAATCCTGCTACTGCCCTCCAGAACCCCCTTACCACCGGACAGTCCCAGTACATATGAAAGGAACCGGCCTGAGGAGCATTGCATTTAACGCAGGCATCCAAGGTATCCGGTGCAAATTTTGCGATCCTGGCCTGCGTGTAATGTAACCTATTTAGAATTTTAAATTGGATCAACCTCAGGCCAGAGTTGAGCAAGACCTTCTTAGTTAATGAACAATATCTGGCCCATCTCTTCTCTTCGATGGGAACCTCTAAGTCTGACTCCCACCACTCCTTTATCTGATTCACTGTGGGGGTGTGGGTCTGAACTTCAGTGTATAGCCTAGAGATTCCCAGGCCATTTTTAGGTGTCACTAGTTATATACATGGATGTGGTGGAGGTTCGTCCGGGAAGAGAGGCCACCTTTTCTGAAATGCAGATCTCATTCGGTAATATTGCAGCGTTTTCAGTAGACCATCTCCCTAGCGCCCTCAGCAACAGATCCAGGTCTAAAAATACACCATTAACAAACATATCGCCAAGCTTCATTTCATAGTTAGGTTCCCAGGATTCCTGTATGCTCGTGTCATGTGTGGAAGGTATACCCGGAAGGTTCCACAGAGGTATTTCGGGGTTATAGGGGGCCTCCAGTTTAAGCCATTTGTATATTATAGCTTCCCAAGCCCTGACTATGCAGCTAACCGATTGTATTCACACGTGTCTTTGTAGTGTGGATCAAAAATTACTGATTGTATGTTTGTGGGATGTGTAGTGTATTCCTCTATCCATGCGTGGGGTGTGCTGTCCTCATCATTGTACCAATATTTCGCAAATTGAGCTTGGGCCACATAGTAGTAAAGCTCCAAATCGGGGGCTGATATACCTCCCAAAGAACAGGGTTCTGTCATTCTTTCCCACCTTATCCTCGCTGTCTTACCATTCCAGAGAAATGTTACCACTATGGATCTGAGTTTGGCGAAGAAGGCTCTGCCAGGCCATATAGGGATGTTGACAAACAGGTACAGAAGTTTAGGTAGGATAACCATTTTAAGAATAGCGACTCTACCGGCTAAAGAGATTCGGAGCCGCCCCCACATCTGAAGCTTGGTGGTTAAAGTTTGCAGGGCGCTTTCGTGGTTATCTGAGTATAATGTGAGCCTATTCCTGGAGACAAGAATTCCCAGGTATCTAATATGGTCTTCAGACCTTTTGAGTCCATCTGTCACTATAGGGCACTGGGTGGCCGGTGTAAGTGGAAATATTTCCGATTTGGCCTTGTTTATCGTATACCCAGAGTAATTTGCAAACTCCTGCACCTCTGCCATAATGGGTGTTAATTGAGTTCAGGTTCCCTGACATATAATAAAGTGTTGTCCGCATAGAGCGATACAGAAGTTTGTTATTGAGCAGATGCTTGAATACTCTGGTGTTCAAAGAGAATAGGGTTTTTCTTTGGTTTTGCTTTCTCCTAGCTAATGATTTATCAGCGCTGACAAAGCTCTAGTTAGCCAAGAACAATTTGTGCATTGTTTCCGAACGGTGGAATTGGAACTTCCTTCTAACACCAAACAACTTTGGTCTGTTTTGTTATTAAAGGTGGCCCACTTCGAATGAATGGGTTTTTTTTGGACCGCTCAAATCCACCGCACTGATGTACATTTTTTGGATGCGCATGTAGAATATTTCCATTCATTTTGTTGTTGTTTGTTTGTCCGAGATGAGAAGTCTCTCGGATCAAAACCAAATGGAAGTAATGCTGACTGGGCATAGAAAAAACAAGGGCTCCTGAATAGGCCCTGGTCTACCCAGGTAGGTTTGAAACTATTAATAAAGTGATCAGGGTGATTGAACTCATATACATTCATCATATTACCCCTACATGAAGAAAAACATTGGTCTTAATTGCAGTGTGGCCAAAAACAGTGGTTTGCCCCAAGGCTTTTAATGCATCAAATATAATTTTTCAAATTAGTTTTTCAAAGCAGGACACATATTTACAACATAATTCTGTACAAAATACATAAATGTTCAGTCCAGTTACACTGACTGGAGTTGAGTGCAGATAGACATGTATCATCCCTTATACGATCTAGGGATTTCGATGAACAAATGACACATATGTGAGGTACAAAACTGTACACAATTGACAGTGTTGGTAGTGAAAACTGGAGAAAGAAATAGGTAGTCGAAACTATTGTTTTTCGGCCAATTCATCAGCCATTCAATGGGGCTGGCGAGTGGTTGGCCTTCATCAGGGTTAAAAACAAGTTGAACTGAAGGTGTCCTACTGTTCTCTATCAAGAAAATGAGTGGGTATACACATTTAAAGTGTAGTAATTTCCTTTTTATTACTATGGACATAAATTATGTGTGCGTTTTTTTCTACTACCACAAAATTTTAAAGTATTGGAGTAAGTAATTAATTGTATAAGGCACCAATCTGATGTCCCCTATTAATTTTCCTCTAATATCTCAGCGATGAACGTGAATAGTAAACAATGGATAAAATCATGTCCATCATAGACATTAACACTTCGCCATCCGTACGTCCTCGTTTACACGAGACAGAGTGTATATGGAATTTTCCCCGCCAGACCTAAGAGTGTACTTTAGATACTACTTACCCGGTTCTCATATAAAAACGTAACCACTGGTGTTTATCTAGAATGCTGTAATCGACAAGCTTCTTGTAACCATGGAGATATCCCCGCCCCAGGGCTTACGCCAGGGGGTGGGGCGCGAGGCGTACGTGCTTCTTCGTGACCACGACGCCTCGCCCCGTCTCCATGGTTACCCTTAAATACACAATCATTCACACCGCAAGCGCGCTGGACGCTGCACTTGCGGTTGAATCGTCTTACAAACCGTCAGGTAAGTTTTGACACTCCCTAGGATTTCTAGGATTTATAGCTAAGTCTAAATTAAAGAGGGGCTTACCCCTGGTTCTAAAACTACAATTCATTCCAGATCTTCACGTTTCGCTAACAAGCGACGAGGTTAACCAGGCGTTCAGAGACTCAATTAAGGTATGGAGTATCTGTAAGCTTGTTGAATTACTCACACACCCTTTAGTACCATAGAATATTAATTGAATTGCCTTTTCTTTTGTTTCCAATTTTCCACACGGATGTGTTTTCACGAATGGGTACGTGTTTTTTCATTCGTTACATTTCAATGAATTTTGCAACCTTTGTCGATAATATTGTTAATTTTGTTGTTAATAGAATAAATACAGAATATATCATGTTGAGCTATAATACTGCCCTGATGAAGGTTTTCACCGAAATGCATTGGCACTAACACCATAGTATTATGGACAATTTTCGATGGATGCTCTATGTGTTATCTGTTTAAAAGATTTTCATCGAACAATTCAGAAATGTGCATTAAACATTTTCTGTCCTACATCCATTTAATTAAGAAGTTTTTGTTACTATTTATCCAACATACAGCAACCATTTATTGGGGCTAACTGAGAAGCGCCTTTCCTAACGAAGTGGATCCACTTTGTTTTTTGGAGAATATTGGTTTGAATAGATCCCGGTGCTAAGGGATCCTTTATGGACTGGCTGCTCCAGGCTAAAGTATTTGTATAGATCCTCCTCCATTAAGAGGTATAAACATTTCCTACTATCCAGTGGTGCCCTCCTCCCTTTCCTTATTCGTTTCAGTATTAGTTAACATTATTTATGAAAGCATCTGGATGCAAATTTATTGGCATAAAGAAATGGCCTATTTCAGATGAAATGGGTCACTGGTCTAACCGTGTAGTTAGGTTTGCTACGGTATATGCTGGTCACACTTCCCCTGTGCCGAGTCTAGGAGATTGTGGCCACAGATTTTGGTGTTTTTCGTATGCCTGAGTCCCTGTAGGTAACGAGAAAACAGAAAAGGACCCACAATGTTGCTAGTTTGGTTGTAGGTCTGTTGATAAGTGTAGGGAGTATGTGCAAAGGTAGCCATACTGGTCTTACCCATTAATGCAAACCTCTGGGCTTTTAGATCTAATCCTATTAATGGACGCGTGGATCCATATCCGCAGTGTGGTTTATTCAGTCGAAGTGTCTTAGGACTACTGAAAAGAAGGTAAAAGAACAAAGGGTTTTAGTCCACCTTCGCTCTGCTACTGTGGACTCGCAGTTCCCCAGTATCGTTAATTGCTTCAATAGATACTGTTCGGGTCCCACGGTGTGGCAATGGTTTAGTGATTGGGCTCACTGTGCACAAACTAAACGCGGATGAAGCTAGTGTGCAGTACTAGTGATGGCCGCACTATCAGGTGATGTGATGGTTCATTCACAGACATGGTGAGACGCCTTTTAATGTTCCCCCGTCCTGTTTGTGAAAAGGGACGTGACGGGAGACTTTTAGCAATATCTTTTATGTCTCCTGAGCAGCTGTGCAGGATGCATGCAAATCGTGGATTACTGAAGTCTTCCGCGGGACAGTATATAATCTGTTGAAGGAAAAATATATGGATAAGCCGACGCCGAAGTATGTAGTTACTATGCCTGCGAATCGGTGCGTGCTGTGATTGCTGAGTTCTAACATGACCAGTGCCCTTGAGGAAAATACAGCCATCGGGGACTTGGTAAAAAATCCTTACCTAGAAGTTTTATTGTGTTTGGAGCGAGTGAATCTGCAGAGCACTCCATCTGTGCGGATCGCGAGGTGCTGTGGTCAAGTTGCTGTTCTGCAACGCCGTACACCGTTGACTTGACAATGTTCGTGTTTTATAGCAACACAGCCATTTTGGAATCTCTTGGTGGCTAAGGGGGGAAAAAAGAAAAGCTGTGCCGCGTTGCCATGTTAACGTTTGTATTTAATGTCCGCGCAGCCATTTCGGACTATATATGTGGTTGTAGGAACCAAATGGAAAAAAGGAGAAAGCTACTCCGCTATCAAATGCCCGGACTTGATTATATTATAGAGTGTATCTGGGCGGCCAGTAGCCATCTCAAATTCGGTTTGCCATGTTCGATTTGAATTAAGAAGCCGTGAGTGCTACCTGGATAGAGCCTTGTTAGATAGTTGTCATGGAAATGGGACAAATCACTGGTAATGAGGTTGTTTTTGTGTAGCCTGGTGGAACATGGTACGGTATTGCAATTGTTCTCCCTAGTGATACACGCCAATAATGCATTTCAGTGCAATATCCCATTAACTAGGCACATAGTTCATATTTTGACACAGACCTGATCAACATATGTATTGTCAACATTTAATGTGTTCATTCATCATGCAATGTATCAGTGATAGACCACTTTGAATGTTCATTCTAAAGATCATAGAGATTCAATCTGAGGGCTACATCCAACCTTCTATGCAAAGTATCACTTAGTGTCTAGGTTCTTCTATAGGTTTTGCTAGGCAGGTGGTATATAGTTCATATCCTGCACACACCATGATTCACATACACATTGTCAGCATTTCACATGTTGATTCATTGTGAGATGCACACTACGAATGTACTATGAATGTGTATCCTAAAAATTACAGTGATGGCATCCAATAGCGAGTCTTTTCCTAGCTGCGACTTCATATGCAAGATTACCCAATCGAGTCTTGATTATTTCATGTACTCTACGATCACAATTTTGAAATGAAAGGGCACCTGATTAAGGCCCAGGTAAGTAAACATTTATAAGACACAATTGAGCAAGTTTATCAAACCCAAATACACACTATCTCCTGGCTGTCAAAAAACAAGCGAGTTGTGACAATGACTGCTACTTTTTACAAAATTTAATACATAAGAAGAATATGTTGTAAATACATTAAGCAATTATAGGACACTCTGCAAATTACATATAACGTACATAACATTTCCTGCTGCGGACGACAAGAAGCTGTTTCGACTCCCTCGCTGGCACACGGACTCGCTCTTCTAAGAGCCGCACACGTGACAACTGATCTCTAGACGTCTTCTTCCATGTGATTCAACACACAAACGCCATCATCCTCTGACTATCTGGTGTACAGGCATGCAGCAGAGTTGACCCTGACCTGGATTTTTCCATTCACTCATCGGATGATTTGGATATCCGGACTGTTGCCCCATTGCATCTCAATACGATTACATAGGATACATTGTGTATATAGTTCCCACGTCCTGATGAAGGTTGACCAATCAACAGCTACACCAGTCTAGCTTCGAGGCCGAAACACAGTTGTGTTGACTTTTTTTGTCTCAGTACTTCACTGATGCACCGTCCAGTTCAGTGATTTCTACACCTTGTATTAGAATTGCACATTTGTCTCATGTTAGCCCCAGCAAAGGACCATAGAGAATGTATTTGTTGTGAAATTTTGACCCAAAGAACATATTTTGGATGTGCACTTGTGTACCATGTTATGTACGTTATATATAATTTGCCGAGTGTCCTATAATTGTCTAATGTATTTACAACGTATGCATCTTATGTATTACATTTTGTAAAAAGTGGCAGTCATTGTCACCCCTCGCTTGTTTGTTGACAGTCAGGCGATAGTGTGTATTTGGGTTCTATAACCTTGCTCAATTGTCTTGTATATCGCTACAATCACAATGTCATCTGAGGTGATTGTTCTAAGCCAGGGAACACAATACAGTAGTTGTATTACATTTCTTTGATTTAAGTTCACTTTATTTCTTGGGTCAATATATTTTCCAAATGGTTTTTTGTTTTTCCCAATTTTTCAGTTGAAGGTCTCAGCAGCTTACCAGACTCTTGTATCTTTGTTTGATTTCTATCTCAAGATTTTGTTGGATCAAATGCAGTCATGTTCCTCTCTTTGTTAATTTTCTGTTTGTGCGAGTGAGCGGGCTCCAAGATGGATAGGAGCTGCTGTCTTTTTTGTGAAGGTGTTAAAGATCTCTGTGAACTGACTATTTGCCGTTCTCCGTCATCTTCATTATTTCACAGACTGTTTGGTCTCAAATTTTCTGCCAGTCGGAGGTGATGTTGATGAACATGGTCTTGTAATTCTGATGTAGACGAAAGGTCTTGTCAATTTACAAGGGTGTCTTCATCTTCTTCCAAATACTGGGTTAAATCCTCCAAAAGGTTGTGATCTTCTGTACTAATAGCTTCACAAAGCTCTCGGATAGGGTTTTTGGTCTCAATTTGACAGTGTACATAAAAATCTGAAGCAGGGTGTGATTCGATCTGCTCATTTGTTCTTGACACAAGGTCCTCATCAAAATGGCTCTTTGGTTGCTATCACAGGGTCTTGTATGTGGCAAAGGAGTGGTGAGGTTTCTGAGAAAGGCTCTCGATCCATTTGTTCTAGGCTTGGGTCCTTCCCAAGCTTTTATTTCATTTTCATGATTGACAAACTTTTCCCTTTACATTGACTTTCAGTGTTAGTAGATTGAGGTTGTTTTTGAAAGATCGCGAATACTTTGTCAGTTTGTCGCGTCTCGATATTGCGACTCGTGTTAAAGGTAGCATTCCTTTTAGGTGGTTCTCTGGTTTTGCGTACTTCACCTTTGTTAGCTGTTACTACCTTTATGCCTGTTCAATGGCCTTTCAATTATAGCCACCCCTTTCAGCCCGAGACTCCATTGTCATAGAGGACTCTGGCCCTTCATGCACAGACTTTTTTTGTAGTGACGTATGTCTCAGTGCGACGCAAGCTGCTAATTTGTTCTCTTTGATCTGCTGCTTCCAATGAGTTCTTTACTTGAGAATTAGCATGAGGCATATTTTTGTTTTCTTGAATAGTGAATTCTTGGACCGTTTCTCACCAATTTGTCTGGTAACATTAGAGTGGTCGTCACATTTACATTTTTCTTGACCCCATTTTGTGGATTCAAGCAGTGCATCCATCATGTTTGTTTTTTTCTGCAAGGTCGCCCCGGGCCATATCACTTAGCCTAAGTATCGGTCCTGTAACCAGGAGAATTAAATCGCAGCCACAGCTGACCAGAGCGTGCTGACTGAGTGAGAAAGCTGTTGCTCTCGGGATGCACCAAGAGACTGTGTAGCTGCAGAGGCTGTCATGGAGCCATCTGGCTCAGGAAAGACAGAATTGGGAAGCTGACCACAAGACCAGACGCGCTCCTTGGCATTTGCAGCAGCGGTGTCCTTGCTGAATGGAAATCTGAAGAGCCTAGCAGGAACCGCAAGAAGCGTGCCGGCCGAGGAACAAAGGCGGCAAAGTGGAGAGAGAAGCTGAACGACTTCCTTTGGCTGACCACAGGAAGAGGAAAGCACATCAGCAAGAGCCAGTGAGTTCCCTAAAGGTGTTGGTGGGGGGGGGGGCACCGGGGCATACGAGCAAATATGCCAAAAGAAAATGTAAAACATGTAAATGAAAGACTTCAAAAGGAAGGAAATACTGAACCTTTTATTAAAAGAAAAGGGAACAAGAAGTAAGACTTTGTTTTGCAAGTGTATACGTGTATGCAATATTCGTGGAAGAAAAGCCCCGGCAGGAGAGTATACCAGGCGAGAGTAAGTGTGTTTTTCATGGGGAAAGTCCTTGTAGGGAAATTCACCAGGGAAAGCCAAGTGAATAGTGTACAAAGAATGCATCAGCATACTGAGAAGGATATATCAGTACCAGCCAAAGGCTGTGCAAAACAAAGGCACGAGAATAGTACATTTGAAAATGTGTGCGCAACACATATGAAGAGAGCCCTAGCAGAAGAGTGTACCAGCCAATTGGAAGTGTGCTAAAGAGAGCCCCGACAGGAGAGTTTCAGGCAAGTGCAAGAGTGTTTCTCATTGGAAAGCCTTGGTTGGGAAATATACCAGGCAAAGACAAATTGAACAGTATATAAGAAATGTATCAGCAACAGGGTTCCTGAGAAGCAAATATTAGGACCAGCCAAAGGCTATGTGAAATTAAGTAAACAAGAAGTGGAAGCCAGGCTGGACAGTACACCAGGTATCCTAACAAGATGAGCATAAAGAACCAAGTTGTTTTTGTGGAACAATTGCATTGTGGATTAAGAGAAATTACGGAAACTGATATATTTGAACATACCGCAGAGGGAAGAGAAATCCAGGGGAAGGGAACCACCCTCTGGAATAAGAAACTCTGTCCATCTGGAACCTTTGTGTTGGAGTTGAGCATTTTATTTTCGCCATAAAGTTTATTTTGTTAGTGTTAGGGAATAGTACTTTGACACAGGACTTTTTGCTTTGGACATTGTGATGTTTACAGACCCTTTGGGGGGTGGGGGGGGGTGGGGGGTGTGTGTGTGTGTGTGTGTGTGTGTGTGTGTAGCTACTGCATGTGGGGAATAGAAAGAGCAACAATAAAACCGGTGGACACCACATGCTGGGTACTTTGAAGCCCTAGGTATTCACACGTTGCGCGATTTGTTTGTGGATGGGAGATAATCACCTTAGAGCAGTTGAGGAATAGAGGGTGCTGCTGCCCAATCAAAATTCTACAGGATGATCAAAGCACTGAAAGTGGAACCAGAGGACAGGGCATGGGGGAGGTGGGATGCAGCGCTGGACATAGCTATGGCTGATCAACAATGGAATTTAGCAGGCTTTCAAACTAGGAAGATTTCCCTTAATTGCCACGATCGTCTTACCCACTTTTAAATATCTCCACCAGATGTACTCTACGCCTATCCAGTTAAAAGAAATACTATCCTGACAGGTCAGCTAAGTGAAGCAGATGCCATACAATTGATGGCTATTTCCTTCACCTAGCGTGGCATTGTGACAATGCATTTATTCTGGGTCAAGGTTGCCGAAGCAATGCAACACATGTTGCGGGAAGAGGTACCACAAGAACCAATGGTGGGGTTGTTATTAATCTTAATGGGGGAAGGGCTTCTAAAGCGACGGCTCCTAGGGATGGCGGTGGTAGTAGCGTATGCTTTAATGGCAAGGGCGTGGATTAAAGGCTCAGCGCCTACATTGGGACAATGGATTAATTGTATGACGAGTTGCGAAAGAGTCCAGATACGCTGCGTCTTTGCCCACTCTGAGCAGGCCTATAAACATATGGGATCCTCGGTGCACATACTTGTCAAAGAGAGGGACATGCCTGGATAGAATAGTGGTAAAAGGTAATGGTGTTCCTAATATCTGAGAAGGGGAGTGTAATGGGATCTGGGATAATCAACCAGTGCTGTGGACACAAGGGACTGGGAATACACAGGACCACTGTGTACTTGTGAACAACTCGCATCGGGTGAGGGTCAGGGGGGATTGACTCATCAATGAGAAGCATGTTGTTTGTGTTTTGTTGCACTTTGAAATGTACGATCTATGTTATTTGAAGAAATGTCAATAAACAAAGTTTTAAAAACTATTTAGAAAAAAGGAATAATCCCAAGATTCGAAATTGTGGTGGATAGAGTTCAAACTCTCGCTATTTGCAGATAATATTTTGGGCTACTTCACAAACCCTGGTGAATCGTTGAAGGAGTTGATGGAAGTCCTCCGTGAGTATGAAGAGTTTGCAGGATTTAGGATAAATTGAACTAAGTTGTGTCTGTCCAATAAAGGCACCAGAGACTCTTCCCATTTAAAATTATAATCTCTGTTGAATGGTCATTTAACCGTACATTAAATAATAGGGTCTTATAATTCCAAGGAACTTGGAGAAACTTTACAGACCTATAGATGAACCCTTTTGGAGATGGGGAAACGGGATTTGAAGAGAGAGGCAGGAATTATGTTTTCTTGGTTTTGCTGGATTATGGCAGTTAAAATGCATATTTTGCCCAGTCTCCTTTTTCTGTTTTCTATGCTTCCCACAAGCCTCCTGGAGATATCTTTTAAAGAACTAGATTATATGGTCGGTCATTCTTTATTTGGCAGGGTCAGAGGGCTAAAGGGGGCGTAAGATTCTAACTCCGTAAGGATGAGTGTGTCTTTGGTTTTCTGGATTCTTTTGTCATAATATAATGCCGCACAGCGGAGAGCTATGCTGGCACATATGCAATATGACTTTAAGAACTACTGGTCATACTTGAATGACTTTCAGACACACCCAAGAAAGGTTAGAGACCTTTTATGGACATTGGCTAAGTAGGCTCCAAGCATGATCAATAAACTCTGAACATTAGGTGTGCTGTGGGATCTATGGAAGAACTCTAGGAATCGCTCAACCTGGCAATCCCCCTCCAAGTTAATTGTGGTGCCCACCAATAGACCCTGGGTCAAATGGATCTGGGGCTAATGCAACAATGGTCGGATATGGGGTTAGATTGTCATTTCCTCTTATCCAAGGGCAATTTTAAGAGGTATGAGGAAGTACAGGAAATGATGGGGGAAGATAACATTGGAGGTCTTTCATTATGTAAGACTTGAAGGATATCTTCTTGGTTCCAAATGGAATGACAATGTGGTAAAGGTGCTCATCCACCTATTGAAGGTTTTGGAGATAGCCCAGTCAAGAAAATAAATTCTTTCTAAGGTCTATAAAACTCTCCTGATTAGTAACTGAGAAGGCAATCTTAGGTTTAAGGCCTTTTGGGAAACTATGAGAGGGGGACCGGCTCCAGATGAGCTATGGCAGAAGATTTATAAAGGAACATTACATGGGAATTTGTCTACACACTCAATGGAACATAACTTTAAGAGTCTTCATGGACGGCACAGATATCTGGCAAACCTATCAAAGATGTTTGTTGACTCCTCCCCTCTATGTGGGAGCGGGTGTGGGTAGATGGAAACATCAGTCCATATGTGGTGGACATGCACATCCATCCATTTGAGCTGAGTTGCTTAGTTGGATACAATATGTTGCAGGGCTCCCTTTGGACCCTGACCCCCTAACACTCTTGCTTGTATTCCTACTGAAGAATTATGATGGCTATAGATTTCCTAGGATGGGGGAAGCACTCTTGCAGTTAGGGAGTGTTGGAGCAGAATTCAATTTTTGGGGTTCTGCAGTCTCATTTTGTGGGACCCCTTCAGCTTTTGCTTTTTCCACTCTTTTATTGCAGCTAAAGTCCCCCTGCTACTACATCCCTTTTTTCTGTACTTCAGTTATATAGTATTGGGTCGCCCATAAGGTGCCCAGTCCCAGGGGTGCCTCCCATGCACCTCATTTCTGCCGTAGGGTGATTGTATCACCCTGCATTGTTTTTATAGGGTTGCCTGGTGGCAGCTGTGAGGGGTCAGAAATGAGAGACAGACACAAAGTTGTACTTTTCTCAGTATTTGCAATATTTATTAAAAGTAAAAGGGGTTGGGATAAAGCCCCATCTGTCCCTACCCTAACAAGAATGTCCTTACCTAGCAAACTTAAACTAAGGAAAGTGGACCTTGTGTCCAAAGTATATCTGACCCTTACGCTAACAAATACAACCAAAATGTGCAAGGAACATGATCCGTTTCCAGTTCAACAAAAATGTGTAACAGTTCAAAATTATAGCTCCAATAACGTAATCCCTGTGGCCAGGGTTGCACTCCCTTCCCCTGGATCAATTCAGGAAGACCTTTGAAAAAGTTCTGTTCCAACAATACTCTATTCAGTTCAAGATGAATTGTTTCTTTCATCCCACACATCTCTCAAATTGGCAAACAAATGTCTATTTCATAGAACACTGCTTGAAACCCAAAGCAACTATTTATTTCACGACTTTCCTTTCAAGATGCCAAAAGTGATTACTCCAAAGAAGGTAACGGTCTTTCTCATACGATACTCTTGTCAAAATGGCAGTCCTGTTCTCTTTCACAATAGTAAAGCAAATAGTTTCTTTCCACCACCCTATTTATAACACCAAAGTGGTGCTCCTTTATTTAAAGGCTCCTTTCCTGGTTTACTGGCCTGCCAGGAATGCTCTCTGCTTCACACAGCTTGTACCTTTCCCGGTTCACTCTCCTGCCAGGAATGGTTTCTACTTCTACTTCTACTAGACCTATGCATTTATGTGGATGGCACGAATTTAAAAACATGCACTTATAGGAAACCAACGGAAGAGGAAACCAACGGAAGTGAATTCAACACTATTTTCCACCAAAAGATGGTTATCCACAATATACCCGTGGGGGAATTTATCAGAGCACAGCACAACTGCCATGAACAAGATAGGTTTGAAAAGGAATGCAACCTCATTAAAAAGAGATTCATAGAGAGAGGATATAAAGAAGCTTGTATTAAGAAAGCCCAGGAAAAACAGATGTATTTCAAACCTAGGCTACTTCGTAAAATTTCTGTTATCTGACAATGTGAACTTTGAGGTGAAAGAGCGACTCAACCTGTTGAACATTCAGGAAAACCCGAAAAGTGCAGTTCTTCACCCAAATGTTTGGGGTTTTTGTTGGGGGGTGGGGGGGGAGTACCGACAGTTACTACTCGCAAGCAAAAGGAACTTAAAAGCTGTAACGAATAAAAGGGAAGACATGGGCAAAGCTATTGTTTATTACTCTTATGCATGCATTTCTATAATATATGCTCTTGAAAACTAAATAAAGTTGTTAAAAAAATAAAGAAAGCCCAGGAAAAAGCCCAAGGTATGGAAAGCGAAGCAACCCTCTTAGCAAGAAGACAAGTTGAGAAGGATTGACGCACCCCAAAATGTATTGCAAGATACTGTAAAGACAATCATCAGATCTTCAAAATTCTATGCAGACACTGGCATCTACTGCATTTAGACAAGGATCGAACTAACAATCTGGCTATGACACCCCAGATTATCTTTACGAAGGCACCAACGCTGAGAAGTAGATTGAGCCCTTCATTCCTATCAACAATACAGACGAGTACCAGCATCAGCAGGTTACAACCAACAAGAGTTGGATTTTCGAAGTGTGGGACTTGTGCAATGTGTAGATTTGTCCATTCAAATGCCCAATAATTTTATAGCACAGAAAAGATTAAAGTCGAGATCAATTACATGATCAACTGCAGATCTAAATTTGTGGTGTATGCAATCATATGTACTTGCACAAAGATGTATACAATAAGAGAACTAAGTACTAGGATTTGTGAGCATATGGCCACTATTGGGAGAAAAGATCCCAGATTCCCAGTGGCAGTGCACTGGCAAAATTTGCACCAAATGGATAAGTGAGCCCTGAAGTTCATAGGTTCACCGAAAATCACCTTGGGTAAAAGAGGAGACGACTGGGAGCTCTTAATGAGGCAGATGGAAGCTAAGCTCATATGTGAAATGCGTATGATATGGCATTTATAAAGCGCCTATACACAAGTGTTTCAAAGCGCGACGAGGCAAGGGAGGGGTAACGGAGGGAAGACAGAGACGGCAATCCTACTAGGACAGGTGACATTGAGATGGCGCAAGTGCAGGGGAGGAGGGAAGGGGAAAAGTGCAAGGAAAGGAGAGGGGGCAGTGCATAGGCTAACAGTAAAATAAATAAAGACAATAAATGTTATGTTATGTTATGTTACTTGGCATTTATATAGCGCTCTATATATCATTTGTATGACCTCAAAGCGCTTGCAGGTTGAACGCCCTCGGGAACCGTAGTTCAGGTCAGTAGAGAGAGATAGTGTCGGGTGTGTGGGTGCACCAGATGTGTGTGCAGCTGATGTAATTGCCAGGTGGAAGCTGCATCCTAGCGTTAGGTGTGGGGCTGGAGATAACAGTTGGGTGTGTGCAGTCTGATGGGTGGACATCCAGACTGGGCTCTGGCTGCGTTAGGCCTGAAGGGATGCATATGTAAGCGACTAGGCTGGAATGTGCTTGGCTAGCTGCTTTGTATTAGGGTGATGAGGTGGTCATGAGGTAGTATTGTATGTGAACAGCTAGGCCGAATTAATCGGGTATAGCTGTGTTCTAGTTGAATGATGCTGTATAGTAGCGAGTAAGCGTAGTGATGTGATATGATGGTTATCTTTAAAGCGCCCGAGACCAGGCACGTGAACAGGATGGCAGGGAACATAGCGACACACGGACACAGAGACAGGGGGCTGGGGTTACAGCGACTGAGGGGGGGATACAGAAATATAGCAACAGCATGGGAACAGGAAGGAAGGGTACACAGTGATACACATGTTAACATTTACATTCATATTTCTAACCAGATGCGACTTGGGTCAACCTTCACAGCTCCACCCAAGTGTGGGAAATGTCAACATTTGCACTTCCATCCAGAAGCAACTCAGGCTAACATTCACAATCCTATCGGGGTCCGACGCAGGCTAATGTTCACAGTTCTAACTGAGTACTCCATTAATTCCATCCATTTTATCCACTCAATCCTTTTCTTCCATTCATCCCTCCCTCCCCCTCCATCCATCTTACTCTTTCATCTGCTTCAACCACTCATCATATTGTCCACTCCGACCATTCTATGCACTCCATCTACTTCATTTATTCCATCAATTTCCCCATTCCATCCATTTTCCCACCCCATCCATTCCATCAACTCTATTCCACCCACTCTGCCCATTCCATCCACCTCATCCACTCCACCTATTCCCTTCATTCCATTAATTCCATCTAATTTATCTGCCCCATCCATCCATTCCACCGATGAATGAGAGGAAGTGGTGGGAAAGCATAGGCCTTCATGCTGTGCCACGTGATCTCGAGAGCATCCCCTAGGGAGGAGACTCTGAGACCATTCTTGGAAGCATAAAGAGGATGTTTCCTGTTTGTAAAAGTCGCAAAAGGTCCACTTCTGGGGTGCCCCATTGGTGAAAAATGGTGGAGAGAACCTCTGTGTTCAGTTCCCACTCGTGGCTGCGGTCTGGCGGCTGAATGAGTCTGCAGTCACATTGAAGTGACACAGGATGTGTACAGCCAGCAGCCAAATGTTGTGCTGGATGGCCCATTTCCAAATCTGAATGGTGAGGTCCACAAGGGGAGGTGACTTGGTGCCACCCTGCTTGTTTATATAAAACATCGTCCCAGAGTTGTCTGTGCAGATACGGACCACTTTGTTCGTGATGGACGGCTGAAAAGCTTTTGGCGCCAGAAAAACAGCCAGGAGTTCCAGATAATTGATATGAAACTGCCTGTCCTGAAGTGTCTATTGATCAAAAACCTGGAGATGATCCAGGTCACGCCCCACCCCTGAGGGGAGGAGTCCGTGGTAATCTTCACTTGTGGGTAGGGCTCCTGAAAAGATGCCCCAACGGAAAAATTGTTGGTGGAGGACCACCATAGCAGATCCGTCGTCCTGCAGGATGGAACTGGGATCATCTTGGAATCAGAGTCCAAAGCATGAGACCAATAGCTCTGAAGAGCCAGCTGAGTATGCCTCATTTTCAGACGTGCAAGAGGAAGGGCAAGCACGCACAAAGCCATGTGGACCAGAAGTCTATGAAACCACCATGCCGTCATGTGCGCTGACTGGAGGAAGGGCTGATACGTGGTGGATGGATCATAACGGCAGACATGATTGCGGAACACTCTGGAATTGATTGTATTCCAATGGACACCCAGGAAAATCAGGTCTTGGGAGACATTCATGGAAGATTTCTGCCAGTTCACTGACAGCCCAAGGTGGAACAGGAGCTGGAGGAGAGAGTGGAGATTGCTCAATGCCGTCTGTGGACAAGGGCTGTGTAGGAGCCAGTCATCCAAATACGCATATACATTAACGCCCTGTAGCAGGAGGAAAGCTGCGATGACCGACATCTTCGTAAAGACACGCACCGCTGAGCTGAGACCAAAAGGGAGCACACAGAACTGGAAATGCTCTCCTCCCAGGGAGAACCGCAGATATTTCTGATGCGGCCTCCATATCAGGATGTGCATATAAGCGTCCTGAATGTCCACTACACTGAGCCAGTCACCCTCCTGAAGAGAGGACTTTATTTGGCAAGGCGTGATCATCTTGAATTTTTCTTGGGGAAGAGAAAGATTGAACTGGGAAGAGTCGAGGATAGTGCGCAGCCCAGCCTGGTTGGGTTTGGGCACTGAAAAGACAAGAGTAGATGCCCTCCCCTTGCTCCCCAAGGGAAAAGGTTCCACCGCTCTGAGTTCTCGAAGTTTCTGTACCTCGGCTCTGACGGAGGGTGTCCCGATCTGTTGGAAGAGAGGGTTGAAGGGAGGGGTAGGGGCAAGCGAAAGCCCGCCCGATTGATGGACAAAACCCAGCGGTTTTTGGTGATGGTCTGCCACGCCTTCAGGTAAGACTAGATTCGTCCTTCCACCGGAGCCTCGTGCGACTAACAAAAAAATAATTTTGCTGATTTGTCGGCAAGGAGACTACCTGTCCCTTGAGAAGAGGCTAATGGCTGTGAGAAAACCGGCCACCCTGCCGTTGTTGCTTTCAGAGAGTCTTGCCAACAGGAGCATCAGTTCAGCACGCACGACGATCCTGAAACCCCCTGTACCCAGAGGAGGACTGAGTCTGGGACCCCGACCTCTGTGTATAAGGGGCCTTAGTTGGCGCTTTCGCCAAGACCGATAAAGATTTAGCAGTTTGGTTACTCGCTTTGGTCTTTGTGAGCTCCTCGTCGCCTTGCCGTCAAAAGGAAGGTCCAGAACTTTGTATTGCACTTCCTTTGAAAACTTTGTCACGTGGAGGCACGCCTGGCGAGAAGCGTCAACCCCTACCATAAGGTTTTGAGCTGAGGTATCTACGTGGTGTGCCACAGCTTCCAGTAGATCCTGCACCAGCACTCTGGCATCTGACAACCCATCTTTAAAGTCATCTAGCCTATCCGCAGGAATGCACTCCTATCAGCTAACTCTTTCCACAGTCTCTGAATGGCTGTTGCCAAGATGAGCTCGGTGTTCGCTTGACGAAGCTGGAGCGCCGAATTGGCAAAAACCTTCTTGCCCAAGGAGTCCAAAAGTTTATTCTCCTTGGATGAATAAAAGTGCAGCCAACTGATGGTAAGTGCAGACATCGGGTGTCAAGTGCTAGGGGCTGTAGAGATACAGAAACAGTCCCCAAGTGCAAGGGTTGCCAGGGGGGGCAGTGCAGGTGTGCAACTGGCTGGGAGGGGACCTGGGCCCGAGATCAGAGGGTAGCCAGGTAACCAGTGCAGTTTCAGATTCAGCTAGGAGTTCAGTAGGGGAGAGGAGGAAAGAAAGCAGAAGCAAAGAGGAAGGTCTTGAGGCACTTCCGGAGACGGTTCTCCTAGAGTTTCAGAGCAGCAGGGAGGCTGTTCCAGAGGTAGGCCCCAGCAGAGGAAAGAAATCTACCACCAACTCGCTGCTTGGAGAAGCGACTAACCCTGAGGGAGTTGGAGGCGGATGAGCGAAGAGCTCGAGAAGGAAGATATTGAAGAAGAGAGTTGAAGGTATTGAGGTCCCAGATCCCACAAGGCCTTGTGGACAATGTAGAGGGTTTTGAACTTAATCCTCGCCGCCGCTCAGAGCCAGTGCAGAGATTTCACTCCTGGAGAGATATAATCCCTGGGCTTGAGGCCAAGGACAAGTCTAGTAGTTCTGTTTTAGATGAGTTGCAGAGAGTAGCGGCAGGCAGATTTAGAAAGAGGCTGTTGCATTAGTCCAGCCTAGAGAGAAACAGAGCTCTGGAGACAGTGAGCTTCTGGGGGAAGGAGCTTAGAGGAAAGGAAGAATACCTCTGAGGAAGTGCAGCTGGTAGTGTGGCTTCTTAGAGATGTGAGGAGAGAAGGAAAGTGTGGAGTCGAAGATGACCCTGAGGTTTTAGCCTCACAGGTGGGAGCAGGAAGAGGGCCAAGTGAGGCTGGCCAGAGAGCGACAGGAAAGGATGGAGCAGGAGTGCAGATGAGAGAGAGGTTAGACCCCTGGGGAACACCACAGATGGAGAAAGAGGAAGGACCCAAGTTGGAACTGATAGGGTCGATCAGAGAGGAAGGAGGTCAGCCAAGCCAGTGATACCCAGGTTATCACAGAGACGGTTGAGCAGGATGGCATGGTTGACCGTGTCAAGGGCAGATGAGAGATCAAGTAAGATGAGGACACGGGGTGTTGGAATCGAGGTTGGAGAACAGGTCTTCACGGATGTTCAGGAGAGCAGTTTCCGTGCTTCTGGCAGCTCTGAAGCCAGACTGATGATCATGGAGACAACTAACAGATTCAGTGCGACCGTTAAGCTGGGAGATGGCCGGCTTTTCCAGGAGTTTGCTCAGGAAAAGTGAGGAGATTGGACGATAGTTAGCCGGGCAGGAAGGGTCAGCAGAGGGTTTCTTAAGAAGTGGGTGCAGAAAGGAGTGCTTCAGTGGGGAGAGGGAAGACTCCACTGTCGAAGGAGTGGTTGCAGAAATCAGCCAGAGCAGGAGCCAGGGTGTCAATGTGGTCCTTGATGGGTTTTGGAGGAACAGGGGTGAACCTGTTTTTACAAGACTTTCATAGATAGGTCTTGTCTAGAAACCTCGTCTGAGGAGAACAGGGGAAAGGCAAGAGAAGGATGGAGGAGAGGTGGCCACAGAAGGGCCAGAGGAAGAGTAGGGAGGAGGGAGAGGACAGGAAGTCCTGAGTTTTAGAGATGAAATGAGACGCCAGGACCGTGCAGAGGGCCTGGGAGGGGACAGGAGAGGTAGAGACTGCAGCAGGATTGGCCAGCTCCTTGCAGATTTTAAAGAGTTTGGCCGAGTTTTTAGATGCCGCTGAGACGCAGGCTTAGATGTGGGCTCTTTTCTTGGTGCGGACAGAGAGCCGGTATTGCCTTTGGAGCAGGCGCAGGCCAGTTTGTCAGAGAGTGTACCGGAAGCATGCCACTTCCTCTCAGCCACCCTGCACTTGTGTTTAAGGGTGACAAGGTCTGAGTCGTACCAGGAGTTTCACTTGGCTTTGGGCTTCAAGCAGATCTTCATGACTGGGGCAAGAGCATCAAGAGTATCAGATAGAGCAGAGTGGAGTATGGGAAGAGCTGTGTCAGGGTGTGAGTCAGCCAAAGGAGAAGAAGGGTGGGGGGGGTAAGAAAGGTGCAGCGAAAGACTCAACTGACACACGCTGCATGGGTCGGATAACCGAAAAGGTAGGTGGCAGTGCTGGAGTTCGCTTGGCCCGAGGAGTTTAGAGGGTGAGGTGAGAGGAAAGCAGAAGGGGATAACTCCAGGAGAGAGGAGTGGTGAGAGGGATCGAAAGATGGTCAAGAGGTCAAGAAAGAGTCCAGTGGAAGGACAGGAAGCATCCAGGTGGATGTTGAAGTCTCCAAGAAGGAGTTGAGTGGTTGAGACCAGGAGGGAAGAGTAGAGGTCCGCCCACTCGGAGAGGAAGGCAGAGATCTGACCAGGTGGCCGATAGGTGGTAGCCACAGTAAGGGAATGGCCGGGAGAGAGGGAGAGCGTGCAGATGAGGCATTCGAAAGAGGAGTAGGCCTGCGTAGGAATGACAGAGGCAGGAATCCAATCGGGGACGATCAGGGCTGCACCCCCTCCAGAACTGTTGGATCTGGGAGCGTAGAGGATCTTGTAGCCATCAGGGAGGAAACTGTCAAAACGTGTGACGGAGCTGGCCGTGAACCATGTCTCAGTGAGACCGAGAACATCAAGATCAAGTTCCGCCAGGAGGCGGCAGATTTCAGAGGAGTGTTTGACAGCAGAGCAAGAGTTCAGCGTGGCAATATGGAGAAGGTTGCCGTCCTTGAAAGACTTCGGGGAGTGGTAAAATCAGAGGTACGCCCTGCTGAGGTGTAGTAGCAGCCCGAGGGGGGGCAGAAGAGGAAAGAGGAGAGGGCAAGGTAGCCAAGGAGGAGACAGCAGGTGGAGGCAGGGAAGCTGTGGAGGGGATAGAGGGGACAGCAGGAGAAGAAAGGAAATTGATGAGGCGCGGAAAGCATCCATCAAAGAGAAGGTTGGCTTGAGGGCCTTGAACAAGACTGTCCCATTCAAGTAAACATTAATGATGACCTTTGAGGAGTGGAAGGAGGCCAGGAGGGCCTCCCTCCGGGTGCCACCATTAATCGGAGAGGACGAGGAGGGAGAATGCACAGCGACCATATGTAGAGTCCATAGGTCTGGCGAGGGAACGACAAAGAGGATGTCGGTGAAAGTTTGCCGGGAGGAGGCACTGGTATAGGTGTCAGCAATGGGGAGGCCTGAGTTGGAGACCAGGATGTCCTTTTTAAACTTCTTCCTACCAGATTTAGTGAGAAGAGCAGGGTAGTCGAAAGAGAAGCAGTTGGAAAAGATGGGAGAGACGGCGAGCACCATAGAGTAGGTAGGGAGAGAAGAGGAAGGGAGTGGGAAGGGTAGAACACTAGGGAAGGACAGGGTGCAAGCAGACAAGACAGACCGAGATGGAACATGTTGACAATAGGGCAAGACGACCGACGCTTAGATTTTAAATACTTTCACAATGCAACTTTAAAAACAGGAGAAAATACACCCAAGTTTGAGAGTCCTGATAGTACAACAGAATGCAGTCTTAATAGCGACGATGAGATGTTTTTTTTTCTCTATAAATGTTAAATAATATCTGTAAATTGTGCATTTTCTCAAATCTTCTATGTTATCACTTTTTCCACTTTGATATAGGGATAAAAGTCTCAGGCATGTATCAAGGCTCAAAGCATCGGTGTAAGTTATATTAATCAAATTCTTCACTCGGTATCAGTATTTTCTTTATTTGTCCATGTAGCATGCAGATAAATTAGGAAAGCATACTTTTGCTTTGTGAATATTGCGTACCAGACAGGGGTCTAGAACAAAGCCCTTTCCCATGCTATTGGTTGTGTCTTTTTGTCCATGCAACATGCAGATATATTGGGGGGGCGTGGCCAGCAGCGCAATGGAGCAGACGTGAGCTCGATCAGCTCCGTGGCTGCCGCATATATCCTGCCTTTTATAGCCTGATTCCTGAGAGTTCTACACACTTCTGATACCTGCATCGATAGCCGACGCACTGGGGCACCATCGGATGCAAAATCCAAGAATAACCGAAGCCCCAAGAGTGAACCCGAGGCGAGTGAAGAGTGAAGCGGAGAGGGCGCCCGTGCTCCCAAGATGGCCGCTGCCAACACGTAATGCAGTTTGGGGCCTGTCAGGCTGCAGGGAGCGACGGCACTGCAAGAAGACTTGACGGAAAATGCCAGACCATCTCTGCCCCTGTAGTAGCAGCGGGGATGGGGTAGGGAGCTGGCCCACGAGGAGTCAACCCCTTGCGGGAACGTAGCCCGCCACTCGAAGGCCCTGCGGTTCGACGGCCGGGAAGAATCCCTCACCGAGACTTTGAGCGAGCCTGGTGAGTGCCCCCAAGCACCAGCCCGAACCCACACACCAGTAAACCCGAGGTGGAAGCCCCTCTCCGAGCCACACCTGCGGGAGACTTCGGATGAAGAACTCTCGTCTTACCAGGACTGCCGCGGCACACGCTGAACTACCCGATCCACAGCGCGCCTCGGGTTCACCTGCGTGCACACACTATCGCGAAACGCGCGGCCACGTGGACTAAATGCCACCACGAAACCGGCGAACCTACCTCTCTCCAAGGATGGGCAAAGACAAATTGAAAAAGGCCTCTATGCAAAGCAAGATGGACCCATTTGCGGTGGCACAGGCCCAGGCCATGCAGACCTACACACCACAGACGCCCCCCTGCCTCCCCCGAGGACGAGACCGCCCTCTCCCTGAGAGAAGTGATGGCCGCCATTGCCAACTCCCGCTCCTCGATGGAGATCAAAATTGACAGTATAGCGGCGTATGTCTCCTTTCTGCGCCATGACTTGCAGAAACTCTCCGCTCGTACGGGGGGAGGCGGAACAACGCATCTCGGGGACTGAAGACAACATTAGAGGCATCAATCAACAACTCTCACAGACTCTAAATCGTCTGAAAATGTTAGAGACCCGTGTGGATGAGGGGGAAGGAAGATCGCGCCGCAACAATGTACGCATCCTCGGCCTCTCGGAGGGGGGAGGAAGGGCCCAGAATGGAGCTCTTCTTGGAATAATGGTTGGTGGACATCTACGCGCCTCACCCCTTCTCTAAGTTCTTCTTGGTGGAGAGAGCTCACAGAATGCCATCGGGCAGACCTATACCAGGCGCACCGCCCAGAACGATCATAGCCAGATTCCTTAATTATCGGGACAGAGATGCACTCCTTCAAATGGCTCTCTCCAAGGGTACAATCACCCATAATGGCTCCCGAAACGCCTTTTTCCCTGATTACACCCGGGAGGTGCAGAGGGCGAGACAGTTGTTTGAACCGCTGAAGCGGCAACTATTTCACATGAAAGTAAGATACGGACTTCTGTTTCCGACCCAGCTCAAGATCCACTACAAGGGAACCACAGTTCATTTCACGGATCCGAAGGAGGCTTGGAGATGGGCGGAGGCGCACATTGAAGGAGACTGGACGTCTAGACCGACGGATCGGGGAAGGAGACCCCGGCCTTGGACGGGTCGTCCCCCTCCAGGGGGGGCGCCCGGATGCCCAGGAACTAGCGATCCTGGAACAGGCGGCAAACCCCGCCAACTAAGACACGGGAAACCAACTAGCACTAAGATGCGACGCAATACCGAGGCGAGGCCAACGTCACACGTGAACCCTAAGAACCACGGAATGCTGAAAGGCGGTAGGAGTTGCGGACCCAAGGGGACCCTTTTGCTCTCCTGCCAGCCAGAACCCCAAGTTTAAGCTGACACTCTAGTTTCGAGTGTCAACGATGTTCGGGAGACAGGTACTTGTGTTGGGGTGGAGTATAGGGAGGGAGGTATGGGCGAGATTATGTTGTTCTTGTTTCGGTATTAATACACGTTTATTACGCATTCAAGAGATGAAGGAATCACACCACCCAACACACCGACACATACCAATTCCATGAAACAACCCATAATGTCTGCAAACCTAGTACTGTACACAATAAATGGCGACCACACTGACCCATGCACCAACCCCTGAGCGCCCCAGATCTCTCAAAATAATTACATGGAATGTGAATGGGTTGGGGTCCAGAATTAAGCGACGCCTTGTTCTGCAATTCT
The DNA here is from genome assembly GCF_040938575.1 of Ambystoma mexicanum. NCBI lineage: Eukaryota > Metazoa > Chordata > Amphibia > Caudata > Ambystomatidae > Ambystoma > Ambystoma mexicanum. The sequence continues at coordinate 270,316,330 of NC_090932.1, read as the reverse complement.
TGAACAGACACTCCCCACGACGTCGCCCTGATAAATGAGACACACTTAGCTGGGACCAGCTGCACTTTCTTTCGCAGAACCAACTACCGATTGGCTCTACATGCGGGCTACACAATGGGATCCAGAGGGACTCTTATCCTGATGCACAAACGCGTCCCATTCACATCGCTAACAGTTGAACAAGACCCCCGGGGTCGCTATGTGGTGGTCATAGGAACACTGGGACAAGAAACACTGGCCATCGCATCAGTGTACTCCCCGCCAGGACTGGGAGAGGAACTTGTGGATGAGTTGGTCATGCTTATGGCAAAACGCCAACCTGATACGTGGATTTTGGGGGCGATTTTAACGATGTCATGTGCAATAGTAAGGATCGCACTCACATCAGGGACCGCAACCCAAACACCCCCACCAAATTAGCTACATTTGCGTCGGCCTTGGGCCTTCGGGATGTGTGGCGGCATCTCCACCCTGTAGACGAGGCCTACATATTCCACTCGGGAGCACACGGGTCCATGTCCAGGCTGGACTACCTCTTCCTCCCAGGCACTGATATACACAGGGCGACCGCTGCAGACCTACTCTCCCGAGGCATCTCAGACCACTCGCTCCTCATGCCGGTACTGCGCATACAAAGCGAAACCCTACCCAGATCATGGAGGCTGAATAGCTACTATCTGGGCTCCCCTGATCTTGTCGACCACCTCACGGAAGTAACTAATGAATATTTTGAAATTAATACCTCTACGGTCGATGACCCAGTCACGATATGGGAAGCATACAAAACGGTACTGAGGGGGGGACGTGATCTCCTGGGTAGCAAATAAGAAGAGGGAGCGACTTCGGAAGTTGCTGGAGGCAGAAACTGATGTGGGCGATTGGGAAGCCAAATTTGTTCGCGACCCAAGCCCGGAGACTCTCAGATCCCTTAAGGGTGCTAGAGAGCGTCTTCGACATATCGAACTAGACAACGCCATACAAGCCCACCAAGACTCCAGGGCAAGGGTCTATGAACACGGGGACAAAGCTGGGAAAATGTTGGCCTGGCTCGAGAGAAGAGACAAGGGTCAACGCCACGTTAGGGAGATTATAACCCCGCAGAATGGGAAATGCCACTCGGACAGGGATATAGCACAGGCTTTCGCTGACTTCTATGCTACTCTGTATGCCGCCCCAGTGTCCCCTCTGGATCCCTCCCTACTAGACAACATCACCCTACCATTCCTATCAGAACAACAGAGGGCACAACTGGACTCGGCTCTCACCGAAGCGGAGATTGCTGAGGCTGTAGCCCAATTGCAGTCAGGGAAAACGCCGGGCCCCAACGGGTTCCCGGTCGAGACCTGGAAGAAACTGGGTGGGGAGAAACTGGCACCATATCTTCACAAAATTTTCCTCGGGGCCCGCGACCAGGGCGCTCTCCCGCCGGATCTGCGAAAAGCCACCATCGTCGTTATTGCCAAACCAGGTAAACCACCTGAGCAATGTGCCTCCTATAGGCCTATCTCATTAATCAATAGCGAAACTAAAATCCTCACCAAAATCCTAGCCAACCGGTTGCAAGCGGTAATTACCTTCCTGGTCCACCCGGACCAATGCAGGTTTATGCCACATAAATCAACACGTATGAACTTGCGGCACCTCCACCTACTGCTGGAAAGGGCCCCTATCATAGACAAACCGCTTGCACTACTTGCCGTAGCTTTTGAGAAGGCGTTCGACTCGGTTCGTTGGGACAGCCTCTGGGAAACTATGCGAAGAATGGGATTCGGGGACAACTTCCTGGGATGGGTACAACTCCTTTACACAGATCCACAAGCAGTGGTGAAGGTAAATGGGTGGCCCTCTGAGCTTTTCCCCCTGGGCAAGGGCAAACGGCAGGGATACCCCTTGTCCCCACCGCCCCCCTTCTCTTCGCCCTTGCGATAGAGACACTCGCACTGTGGCTCTGCCAGAGCAAGGATTGGTTTGGTTTCAGGTGGCCGGAGGGGCACAAAGACAGGGCGTCTTTGTACGCGGATGATCTCTTGGTATACTTGGGTGACCCGATACAAACCTGCCCCATAGTGACGCAAATGCTCATCCGATACGGTGAATTCAGTGGGCTGAGAATGAACTGGGACACATCTATCCTTTTCCCGGTAAAGGGCGGTACACGGGCCATCCCCCAGGAATGCCCATACAAGGTGGAACCAAGCGGCTTCCGGTTTCTTGGGATTTGGATATCGGAGGACCTGACGCGCTACGCAGCCCATAACCTCCAGCCGATCATGGACCGTTTTAAAGACGATGTCTGCCACTGGAGGCTTCTCCCCCCTGACACTAATGGGTAGAGCCGCCCTCTTTAAGATGATTACCCTGCCCCGATTTCTCTATGTACTACAAAACGCACCACTGGAGATTCAAGACACCGAATTTGACCGCCTTGACTCCCTCCTTAGAGAACTCATGGGGAGGGGGACAGCCTCGTATTGCACTGGCCACACTCCAGAGATCGGTTTGGGAGGGGGTATCGGCGTGCCCTGTCTTCGAGCTTACTACTGGGCCTCCCAGCTGGCGGTGGATAACGACCTACTACACGGGGACAGGGAACTCCCGCACATAAGGGCAGAAATTGCAGCCATCCATGACACTGACCCATTACACCTGCTCTACCAGCCCCTCCACAGACCCTCACCCCATACAATGGCAGCACATATCTCAAGGGTCTGGAGATGGGCCCACGCCTTTGTGGGATGGAAAGACGAGATCACCACTGCACAACCCCTGTGGCATAATAGTAACCTGGCCGAATTGGGGAAACTCAGTCCATGGCCCAAATGGGAGGAGGCTGAAATCACAAAGATAGGGGATGTCCCGATGGATGGGGAAATCGCCTCCTTTGCAGCACTGCAGCAGAAATTCCAGCTCCCAACCACCGAACGCTATCACCATACTCAACTGACTCGCGCCCTACGGACATGCATCCCGTAGGACCCCGCTATTCCCAAGTACACACCCTTAGAGCGCAATATACTTCCAACACACATCCTTACTAAAGTCACTCACTTCTATATTATGCAATGCCATGTCCTCCTTTGCTACTCCGGAACTTCCTCGTCTTAAATCCAAATGGGAGGACGATGTGGGAGCCATAGACCCGGAAGACTGGATCCAGATCCTAATGCATCCCAGGGAGATTGCGATCTCCTCCAGACTCCGCCTGGTCCAACTTCAAATCCTCCACAGAATATACTACCCAAGAACTATGATGCATGGCTGGAAACGAGCCCCAAACCCAAACTGCCTCCGGTGTGGGGGAGAGGTTGGAACATTCATACACATCCTCTGGGAATATCCGCAAATCCAGACTTTCTGGGGGAAATGCTGCAATGAACTATCCAGGGTGCTAGGCCGCAATTTAACACTGGACCCAAAGGTGGTGGTGTTGGGTACCCCTGACGAGAACACTACTAATAAATGGGAAGGACTGCTCCTATCCACGGCCGCAGGACTGATGAAGCGGAACATTGCCCAAAAATGGGGTGCCCCAGAATCCCCAAAATTGGATCAATGGACAGACGATATGGACACACTGGCAATGTTAGAGCACAGAGTTTATAAAGCAAGTGGCTGCCCTACCAAAGCTTCTAAGATATGGGGCAAATGGGAGGAGAGGGAATCCCAGTAATTTATCCTAAAATACAAGACAAAATTGTAGATGGAATGGGCGACAGGTGGAGACCAATTGACTCTTACCATGCCTTCACTTACTGATTCGTTCCTTGAATGCATATGTTTTGACCTTGTTTTTCTTTTGGTTTTCGTTGATTGTATTGTTTAAATCCAATAAAATGCAATATAAAAAAAAAAATGCAGATATATTGTGAAAACATTATTTTGCATGTAAATAGTGCATACGAGAGGGGGCTGGAAAGAAGCCGTTTCCGATGCTATTTGTTAGACCATTATGTCCTTTATCTTGTAGCTTTTATGCCCTGGCTGGAGGGCGGACATGGCGTTTAATGGCCCGCCAGCCTGAGCTTTTCGCTCGGGCTGCGAGACGATAAACCCAGGGGTGTGGATGGTTTTAATTTTCAGCACGAGCAAATCTCCTGTCTGAATGAAAAAAAAAAAAAATCAAATTGCTGCCGCCATTAAAATAGAAAAGGGACGGGGCATGGCCTGGAGCGCCAGCGATGTGGCAGCTCCATTGATGGCCTCCGCATGGGTCCACGGCCATAATCGTAATATTGCCGGTTCCTGCCATGCTAACCGCCAGCACGATATGAGATGAGACACCGGAGCTTCCCCTGCATCACCGGCTGCTACCTGGGTGCTTAACGGCCCCAGGATCACAGAAAACGCGGCGAGGGAAAGCTCCTCCGGTGCCCGCTCTGCAATCCAAGATGGCGGCTGCAACTCCGAGCCCCTACCCCCGCAGCCCGTCGGCCTTGCCTCGCCTGCCTTGGTCCAGCTCTAGGGATCGGATCTCCTCCGGCGCGCACTAACAGTGCGCTGGCATCGCCTGCTCCCGCCCGCCAGCTTCACCCAGCTCCCGTGTGGGGGCCGCCCGCACTCCCAGCTGGCCCTGATCCCACGGCCCCATATGATCTGTGCCCCCCACCCAGACTGGCTTGCCCACATGTGCCGCTGGAGGGGCTCCAAATCGCCAGCGCTCCTGTCGCAAACTCGCTTGCCTGGATGAACAGCTGGATGGGTCCTGACTCGCTGGAGCTCTCCACTCGGACTTGCCCGCCTGCATGAGCCGAGACGATCCGGCTCATCCTCTTGCTGAGGCCCTCAGCCCGATGGATCCCGTGTGCACTGGCGGCGCACTGATCCCGCCTGCTCCCTCCCGCCCGGCAGCTTCCCCCAGCATCCGTCTGGGGCCGCCCGCACTCTCACACTTCCCTGTTGGAGCCGGTGGGCAGCATTCCAGCTACCGCTGGGCGCCCTGCTGGAGGGGGGGGGGGGCTCCTGGCCACTATCAGCAATGTGGCCCCAGCGCCTAGGAGGGGAGACACGCTTGACTCAGGTGAGCCCCGGCCATCCCCCATTACAACGCCTTGGGGCTCTGCCTCCTTCCTTAACCTGGCGCAGAGTCCCCCTGCTCTCTGCAGCGGTCCTTTCCTCCACCAGCCTCAACCTGGGGGCACCTGTTGCTGGGGCAAGCTGGTCCTTTCGAGGCCCACGGGGGCAGCCCCCTCCTGCTGACTAAGTCACGCCACCGACTTCCTGGGGCGCCCCTGCCCACCCCCCATCTTTACCAGCCAGAGGGAGCCTGCCTGCAGCACCTGCAACCTGGATTCATACAGCAGAGGGCGAGTCATAGGCCCACAGCCATCTTACTCTGCGTGTCCTCTCCACTAAGGTAATTTTGACACCCTTTGATGGAGTGGAAGCCCTTGCCGCCCGCCCACTCCATCTCCCCGGTCACCGACAGTTAAAAATCGGTCCCCCCCGCCCCCCCCCCGGTCACAGTTTGGACCTCCCGTTGGAGGCCGATGTTGGAAGTTCATATATCCCCTACAATTTTTGGCATCCAACGGAACCAAGAAGGGAGGTACCGCCATGCTCTTCGCAAAGGACTTGAAACCCCAGATCCTGGACTCGCTAAAATGCCAGGGGGGTCACTTTATGGCAGTCAAATGCATCATCCTCGGCCAACTTTACACCCTCCTCTCAGCCTACGCTCTGAACGAGCACCAGGAAGGATTCTATCAAAATCTGGAAGATTCCCTCCTTCCATTCATTGAGGGGCAAGTAGTCATCGGAGGAGACTTTAATGGGGTCCCGGACCCCCTTAAAGATAAATCTCACCCCCCCAACATCCAGGGACCTGAAGTTGGCAACAGTCCTGCTCCACTTGTTTCTCACGCTGAACATCGTTGACACCTGGAGGGTACTATCCCCGGAAGAGAAAGACTTCACCTTCTATTCGTATGTGCACCGTACCTTCTCTAGAATCGAGCTACTGCTGGCCTCCCCCCCCCCCCCCGATCCTGACCTTCACGGATGGCGTTACGATTGGCCCCGGATCCTCTCTGACCATGCCCCGGTCTCGCTCACCCTGCGGTCCCATGACCCAGATCATCATCCTCCTCCTCCTCCTCCTCGCTGCCAGTGGAGCCTATATGACCCTATCTTGGGGGACATGGCAGTGAGAGACACAATCGCCAGAACAATTATTAACTTTTTTGCTGAAAACCGCAACGAGGACACCTCCCCGGCTAACACCTGGGACGCCATGAAAGCAGTGCTTAGAGGGGAATTGATCGCCCAAGGCGCCGCATTCCACAAACAGAAGCAGGCGGCCCGTGCTATCCTGGAAGCCGACGTCCGTGAGGCCGAGGCCACTCATAAACTAAAGGGCTGGTCCCCGAAATCTTACAGGGTCTTACAAATGGCGATGAAGAGGCTCGAGGCGCACTACGCCGACGCCACAGCAAACCTGCTAACCAGAACCAAACAATGGTACTACGCCCATAACAACAAGGCTAACAAGCTGCTGGTCAGTAAACTGGCTAAGGAAAAGAGCAGAAATACCATCCTGGGTCTCCGCGACGCACAGAGAACGATCCACTACTCGGATCACGAGAAACTGCGACTGGCAGTCGCCCACCAGTCGGAAATAATGACGGCAGTCCCGCGGGACCTAAACGAGCAGCGCTCCTACATCCAAGAGGCGGCGCTTCCGCTCCTGACCCCGGAGGCGAGAGAAGAACTTGAAACGCCTATTACAAATGAGGAAGTGGAGGAAGCCATTAAAAGTTTTAAGTCTAGGGCCCTAGGCCCAGAAGGATTCTCCACACGTTTCTATAAACTCTTTCGCCCCCAATTAGTGGTCCCCCCTGACCCGCCTCTTTAACTTGTTCGCAGCTACTGGAACGGTTACCCCAACGATGCAGGAGTCCATCACGGTCCTCATTCTCAAGCCTGGAAAGGACCCCCAAGAGAATAGTTTGTATAGACCCATTTCTCTGTTGAACTTGGACGCCAATATATACTCCAAGATCTTGGCCAATCGCCACGCTCCTACTCTTCCGAGCGTTATAGACCTGGATCAGACTGGGTTTATACACCACAGATCGACAAAAGACAACATTCGCAGGGCACTGGATCTAATAGAGGTCGCCAGTCAGTACTCCCAACAACTGGCCCTGCTGGCGCTGGATGCAACCAAAGGCTTCGACAAGGTGGACTGGCCCTAACTTCACCTCACCCTTGAGGCCTTCGGCTTTGGCTCAACCTTCAGGAGAATGATCCTAGCGAACTATCAAGCCCCTAAGACCCGGCTGAGAGTTAATGGCCACTTGCCGAATCCAATCCCTCTCACATGCGGGACGCGACAGGGATGTCCACTATCCCCCCCCCCTGCTCTTCGGCTTGCGCCATGGAACCGTTAGCCCAGCGAGTTCGCCAGAACCACCCGATCAGTGGCCCGAGGATCGGCTCAGCCCAACACAAAATTGCCCTCTACGCGGACTATGTGTTGCTAACCATCACAAACATCAAAGTTTCCATGAGGGCAGCCCTGACCGAAATCCAGGACTTCGGGAGGGTATCGGGATTTGCCATCCGTTTCGAAAAACCAACAGATCTCGGAGTGGATCTGAACCCAGGCGAGAGAGTGGCCTTGGAGAAGCAAAGCCCGTTTCAATGGAGCACTCAAGCGATCCCATACTTGGTGGTTCAGGTCCCCGCTCACTCAGCGATCAGGCCAACTTCCCCCCCACTCTTTGAGGAATTGGAAAAGGACCTTGCCCGTTGGCAGACGCAAGAGATCTCGTTGTTGGGTCGCATAACGACATGCAAAATGAACCTCCTCCCCCGCTTCCTTTACGCCTGTGCTTCCCTCCAAACCAAAATCCCTCTTCCCCTTTTACAGCGGCTCCCAAGGAAAATCATCGACTTCATTTGGAAGCGCAAGAAAGCGCGGATCCCTCAGAGAACGATGATGGCCAGCACGAGACTGGGGGTGCCGGACCTTCCGAAAATACTAAATTGCATCACAACTGGCCCACTTTAAAGCATGGGGACTCACCACTAGGCGCCCAAAGTGGGTAGAGATCGAACAATCCCGCCTCCCTCTCCCCCTTCACTTTCTTCCGTTTATCCCCGCCGTACTACGCCGGAGTTGGCCAGTAGTGTTGACCGCCACTAAGCAGTCGGTAAAGGCATGGGAGTGGGCCCGCAGACATGGAGGTATCCCAGGAGGTTTGACCGCGTGCTCCCCAATCTTCCTCAACCCAGCCTTTTCCCCGGGAGCTCACCCAACGAACTTTAGGAACTGGGTGGCAGGAGGCCTTGAAGCATTGGGGCAGCTCTTAGGGGGGCATCCCCTTCTCACTTTCGAACACTGTAAAACGATTTTCCAGCTAGCGGAGATGTGCAGATTTACTTATGCCCAACTGAAGCACTGGTGCTCCCACCCCCAGACCTGGGCGGCTGCAACACGACCCCTTGCCCCGCTAGAGCTCACAGTGAATGACCTGCCAGCCCGGGGAAAAATCTCAGCCCTCTACAAACTATTGCAGGACGACCCCCTCCATACTAGGCCCTCATATATGTCCCAATGGGAGGACGGACCTGCATCATGCTATTGGGGATCAGACATGGGTGGACGTCTGGACGAGAACGCGCACAGCATCTCGTTGCATCACTAACCGGAAATGCGCTCACAAACTGCTTTTGTGCTGGTACTACCAACCCCTGCGCCTCCATCACTTTCAGCAGGCCCTGGACCCCCACTGCTGGCGTCACTGCGGCCACCCAGGCTCCTACTTCCACATGTGGTGGACCTGCCCCAAGATAAGGGAGTTCTGGACCCAATGCCTTGCCACCACAAAGGACATCACCCAAGAGGAAATTCTGCTAACGACCGAGGAAGTCCTCCTGGGGATACCGCTCCCGGACTCGTACCTGAGAACAGGCAGGAGGGCAACGCCGATATCCCAATTCTTGTTGGCAGCCAAAATCACAGTGGCCCGCACTTGGAAGTCCGCGGAAGGACCCCTGATGACCCTCTGGTGGATTAACCTTTGGGAAATCCTGATAGCTGAAAAGGTCACGGCAGCCAAAGCTGGACTGCTCCACCGATTCACCGATATTTGGGCACCAGTCCTAGACTATGACCAGAACTACCCAGCCCTGACCTACAAGCCACCATGTTAAAATGCATTCTTGATAGGTTGTTTGACCTTTCCAAGACATACAATCATTCAAATTGTTGGAGTTTAATAAACTTTAATCAGGATAGAGAGTGTCAATAGATAACTTGACATGTCAATGTTGAGAATGAATGCACCATTTTTTACGGACACTTTCACTTACAAGTACAGCGTTATCCGTCTGGTACATGGCAGGCATCAACCCATATCGTCAAAGGGATAATGCATGACGTCCCACACAATGTTTACTATGTATTTTCAACAAATCTAATATGGCACCTGCGGCTATTCGCACCGGGGACGCCAATGCAAATGGTCCCTCAGTAAAGCGGTCCTGCAAAAAGAGGTTCTCTTTCTGCGCATCAGCATACTGTGCACAGGTATGTTCTATGAGGCCTGCTAAAAACTAACCAGCAGTATCAATGATGCAATATAAAGCACGGTAACAAAGTATTGATTTAAACCAATGAGAAACCCTCATCACGAACTAAATGGATCTTGTTTGAGAATGTACAATACTAGTTTGAGCACCTTAGTAGGATGCCTGGTAAAACATACCAGATTGTAATCCAACACTAATCAGGATGATCATATCCTTGATCTTGCAGGTATAGGGTATCGCACCCTAATAAATTCACAAAGAGAAATACTCGAAAATAAGGTGAGAAGTACAATACATTACAAATGGACACATTACGGGCACTGATAATTAGATGACCAATGGTGGTAGCTGCATGCAAAGTCACAATGGTGACCCATTATCCTTAAGGTTCGGTGCATAGATTAAACAATGTTGACAAATGTGACACAAACATATTCATGAAAAATTACCTATTTCGTGCTACTGTTATTCTAACTTAACAATGAGGCTTGTAGAATTTCACCAACACACGTTTGGTCATTTATGACTGCAACAGGGATATTTTGGAGTAAATTGTAAGTCAATCCCAAGACTGAGATCTGCAACCATTTAGGTGCTAACAAGAGATTAATGATACATGATACACCATTGACAAACAAAACATTTTTGTTTTCCTTTATTTTTTGTTCTCCCTTCCCTTACTATTCCTCCCCTTACCATCCCTTGGTCCTTCTTTTCTTTACTTGCTTCATGGGGAATTGTTTTTAAAAAATACCTTTTTTTTTAATTACTTTGCTGATTGTTATTGCATAATGTGAAAACGTTTAAACATCATGGAACATTGAATATTGTTTGTTATGTGTAAAATATTGTGACAATAACTGTATACAAATGGGCAAACGTTGAGAAAGACTGAGGCACGGTCGAAACACGTGTTGGCAAATTGGGCAAGTGACACTTAATAGAGATCTTATTGGCTCAGTGAACTAATGGCTTGTATTGATCTTAATCATACCTATTGGACTTATCAGCACACCTAACTACCAAGTATCATGCGGACTAGCAGCACTCATTAAGCGCAGAAAAACCCAGCATACCCCGATCCTGTTACCATCATGGGATTAGGCAGAAACCAGCCCCTGTGAGTGAAGGAATATATTGGGGAACACCTGTTCCTGAGCTCATAGTTGCTGGATTTTTGGAGGATAGGCAGGTCTGCTTACCCGTTTGAGGATTTGCAGCCGTTTTTCACTGTTGCTGCATTTTTGGCCCCCTTCTGGCTGGATGTAGTCGCCTGGGAATAGCTTTGATTTTAATCCTTGGCTGCGGGGTGCCCTTCCCGAGATTTCGTCATCCTGCTCTCGGAGCTGCTCATCTGCTGGGGCCAGGCCCTCCATCCTAGGGCTGTTTTCTGTTCCGTTGTACTGCATTTACCACTGTTTCCCACCAAGTCATCCCACATTGGTTCTGGAAGCCTGAAATGTGTTGGGACTTCCCAAACCCACCAAATGTGCTTGTCTGGGTCGTCTATGGTAGCCACCACTGTTGTCCTGCTGCAGGAGCGGTTTCTGTGCGTGTGCTGACCATGTTTGCCTCCTGGAGCCATATCCATCGTGGATTCCACTTCTGGATAGTGGGTCCCACTCCACAGAAGGACGTTTGTTCTTTTGGGCCGTATGAGTTCATCGTTGGCTCGGGGTGTCAATCCCTGAGTGACCGAAGACTTCATTCCGACCTTTAGAAAGAAGCTGCCACTTACTGCGTTGTTTCTCCTTCTGAGACCCCAATTTCTTGAGGCAACCACTGCAAGTACTTGCCACTAGGCCCTGGGTTGGCGGGTCTCTGTGGTCTGTGGTCGTTGGGTTCTGCAGGTCCCCTTCTACTGCATTACCCATTGTATAACATTGGGGCCTGAATCCTGCTCTGCTTCCTTTCTCCTGGGACTGCTGGGTCTTAAACCCTACACTTGATTTCTTCTTCTGGGTCTCCACTGGGGTTGATTGTCGTCTTCTTGGTACCTCTGGAAAGAAACACTTACCTGGATTGTTCCTAATGTTTCCTTTGGGCCACTCTTCTCAAAATAAACTCTTAAAGGTGACACTGCAAGGTACTCGCCTGTACTGTGAGATTATCCTAGGGTGCTCCTAAGTTCTCCCACCAAGTCCTAGATCTTTAGAGCCTTCCCCTGATGTACTGGGAACTTTTAAATATGTACATTACACTCATTCACAGGTTATTCATTGTATCCTTGTGTGTTAATACTTGTGCCTCCTTGGTGTATAATATTCCCTTCTGGACCTAGGGACTGCCCATTTCAAACATATCCTGGACTTTGGTAGCCCTCATGGCTGTGTTGGATATTGTGTTCCCCTGTGCTCGATAACGAAGTTCTATACTGTGTTATAGGTATATGTGTCAGTATAATACTTAGTGCAGGTGTCCTATTACCTTCTGCATGAAGTTCTGTTAGTTATCTTGGAATGCTGAACCCTATCATTACTGTCTGTAATCGTTTCTCTGGGTCTTTGTCCTAACTTGCATCTGGAAGCGTATATGTATGGGGCCTACCACCAGGTATGTGGCCTATATTTTAGGTTAAGGATTGAGTTGGGCCTTTTCTGGCCATTTACTCTTCCCTTACCTACACTATGTTCTGCAATGCGTTCTATGTAACCAGAGTACTTTTTTCTCCTATCATAAACATTTTGTGTGTCTAATAAAGTGTATATTTTTTTACAGTATGCCAGCGTGGTGGTGGTCTTCTGTGTGGTGTCAGTTGGGACTAATTGTACCGCCCTGCCAGGCTTCTGCCCTCCTATAGCTAAGCCTGACTCTGGTCTTTCCTTTTGGGTGACTCGCTGCTCCACCATTAGATTAGATTAGATGATTGCACTGCCCTCACTGGAGGGTTGTGCAAAAATCTCCCTACAGGGAGGTTAGCAGTTGCACAAAGGTAGAAACAATTTCTTCTGGGTAAATTGGAGTGGCTGCAGAATGCATATGTATTTCATGGAGAAACTTTCGTATGTGACCCATGATGACAGTCCATCTTTACAGAGGAATGGGGGACTGTTATGGAAAATACGCGACACAGCCAGAGGTACTCCCTCTACAAGTAAATTGTGGGTTGTGAGTTGAGTGGAAGTGGGAAGAATGTCGTCAGTGGTCGAAATGGGGCGGGACCGGTTTGGAGCGGTGCTCCTCTACCTTTTTTACATTTATTTAAAGTTTTACTGTTCCTATACTTAAACGATTATAGAATGGTTTCGCTTTAAAAACAAAGTGTAGGAAGAAGTTGAAACTTGCACTTCAGTGCGCTGCGATGAAAATTCCCATAAACAGCACGCATGTTTGTTTGGGGGTTTTGATTGCACATGGGAGGGGGCGTGGCGATGGGGGGGTTGTGGAGAGCAGGGGCAGGAGGACAGCAGTGAACATAGTTCCACTATTTCTTTGGTACACTTCTCCACTGAATAATGTATGATGAACAAGCAGAGTGAAAATGTGTTCCTTGCTCAATTGTTATAGACTTAGATGAATTTAAGTATGTTGTGCGTTTCACCTCCAGTTTTTTTTTTCCGTGTCTTGTATAGATCCCCTTTTTGTGTTTTGAATTTGGCCAGAGGGCATTTCTAGGCTGTAAAAGACTTCTCTAGGTGAAGTTATTGGTGTGCGGTTCACGAGTTATATTCTTGGAAAGGCTGATGTTTACTTTTGTTTATTATTTAAGCCTGATATATTTAGGACGAAAATGTGGACTTTCTTTTGGTCAGTTTTTATTTTATGTTGTACTATTTTGGAAACATTTTATAAAAAATATACTGACCGTAAAAAAATAGTTAATTTAACTTGCAGTTCCTGTACACATTTCCTGGCCTCTTATTTACTATGTTTTCAGAGACCGTTTAGTAGGGATATCTACTTATTGCGTAGCTTGTCTAGACTAATTCTTCAGCCCTCATTGCCTCACTCCAGCTCCTTTCGCTTAACAAAAAGCATTACAATTGCTCGGAGGGGCGCGGACGTGGTGGTATGGAGCGTGAGGAGGAGTGGGATCCTTCTTTTTTTCAGTTTCCCTCTTCTGAAAGCATTTTCAATCTCATCTCAGCAAAGGTGCAATACCCCAGTCGGTTACAGTTTCCCTAGATATTTGTCCAGACCTTTTCATTTTCGTTTCAAAAGTGTTGTCCACTGATTTATTTTATTTAGTTTGCTTGTGCTTATTTAGCAGTACTTATTTTAACTTTCGTTTACCCCAGTTCACAGCAAACTGTTCTTTTAAATCGTTTCTCTAGATTTGCTATCCTGGACTTCTGGAGAGTTTAGGAGTTCAGCAGGTTGAGGATCAGTAATGCCTTCAACTGGCTAACAAGAAATGGTCTCGTGTCCTTGGCAATGGCTATGCTTTGCCTCCATATCTGACAAGCGGCAAACGCAGTTGGTGCTTTTCTGCTGTGCGCAGCATGCTTCTGTGCATCAAGCACCCCTGCAACGCCTACAGTTTTACCAGCAGAACCTCTTTAATTGGTGGAGATTTGCTGTGATTGCCTGTCCCTTTCGCACCTTTTTTTGATGTTTATCTGCCACATAGCTCTTGTATAGACATTATGTCATTAGCTTGGAACCTCGTCATGGCGAGAGCAGATGAGAGCTCATTTATTTAAAAGCTGATCTCCTCAATTTCTTGTCGCTGTAATGAACTTTCTACAGTGGGCTTCAATTGGGGAGGGGGGGGGAAAGGAGAGGAGAGGAGAGGAGAGGAGAGGAGAGGAGAGGAGAGAGAGAGAGAGAGAGAGAGAGAGAGAGAGAGAGAGAGAGAGGTGTGTGTGCGCACGCATATACAGAGGTCAATTGCTTTCCACTTGCTCATGATTGCTTACTCGCCTAGAGGGAATTTTCACCCGCAAATGGAAAGTGATTAATGCAAGTTGTGTGGCCTGTCCTTGTATCAGAAGATCTGCCTTTGTTACATGGTCTTGCATTGTGTTCTCTTTACCCCCATTTCCTTTGTGTGAGCCAGTTTTCGAAGCATGCTTTCACTCCCGTTCATCGTATCTTTCCTCTCTGAGCATTACAAGCTGTTTTTCCTTTTTCAGTCTCTCTGCCCTTCAATTACAAGCCTATGCGCCTCCATTAAATAGTTATGTTTCTCTCTTTTTCATTTTAGAGTTTGAGAATGCGGAGACTCTCTTGAATTCTGAGGTGCACATGTTGTTGGAGCATCGCAAGCAACAGAATGAGAGTGCAGAAGATGAGCAAGAGCTCTCGGAAGTGTTCATGAAAACTTTGAACTACACTGCCCGCTTCAGTCGTTTCAAGAATCGCGAAACCATTGCCAGTGTACGCAGGTCAGTAGAAGGCGACAGTACATAGTGATATGCTGGGGCCACGTCAAAGCATCTTCACAGTTTTGGTAATCGGTGCTGCCTATGCTATAACAGTGATCTCAAAAGTAAGTGCTGCAGATCGGGCCTCTAACAAACTTGTCCTGATGAGTTTGTTCTAAAGGACTCTTGGTGAAGGACCTTGCAGCCACCTTGTACTAGTGTTGAGTAAGCTTCTGCTGCCATCAGAGGGGATGAGGCTTCTGTTGTAGGGATGTCTTTTGTGGGCCTTAAGGGGAAGATTCTGCAGAGGCGGTAATTCCTGCAGTCCCCCGTGCCCCCGTGTCATACATTCTGCTTGAATCATGGGGTTGCTTTCTGCTAGAGAAATGGGCTAGTTCAGAATGGTTTCTGCAGTTGGCACTATTTGGGTGGGGGAGCTCAGACTATCTTTTCTGTCAGTATGGGTGAGGTGGTGATGGCTGCTGGTGTCCCTGAAGTGATGACTGTTTATGTAAGCATTGCGGGTGGTGGTTTCTCCTGATAGCATTAGGTTGTGGCTATTGGTACTGGCAGTCAGACAGAGCTTCACCATCTGATTTCTTCTAGTCCAAAAGATGCTGGTACAGACCTGACGTTGCCATCCTCTGACAAGTGCGTTCTGTGTGATTTTTTTTCAAGATACAATTCTGTTGCTGTTTGTCAGCTTTTATGTCAATCAAGAGACCCAGGGTGACTATAACCACCAGTCACGTACACATGCCATTTAAAAACGTTTGGCATCCAGCTAACCAGTGCTGCCCCTCCCATTAAACTTTGATGGGCATGCTTGGGTGATGCTAATACCAGAGGAATCTCCAACAGCCATCCTCTGGCACTCTGCAGAGTACTTTGTGAGCTCCTGGCTGGAGCACATGTCTGGCAACGAGTCTAAATTTTTATTCCCAGCCTCCCCCAATCACACTAGGGCAACGCAGTGCGGTTGTTTGGCTATTGGATTTCCTTCAAACGGCTAGAGAGACAATTTTAAGAACCTGCATGAAGTAAAAGGCTTCATGTAGTTGAAGCGATAACATCTGCAACCCCTGCTTTAAAGTACACTGCCACCAAACAAAACGGTCTCTGGGAGGTTAGTTCCCTGTGGAGATTAGGGTGAGGGGAACCCTAAAGGTCCCCTGATTTGTCAGTTTTAGGCTTGTCCCCAATTAAGTCTGGATTTAACTCGCTGGGGAAAAATGTTCAAAGCAGCACAGAAGAGGAGAACATGGGGGTCGGGGGTGAGGGGGAAGGGGGAATGTGGGCATAAGGTGGAGTTTCTGCCTTGCAGCCATCCATCAATTAAAATGATCATGCAAGTCCCAGAGAATAATGGTGTCTAAGACACACATTTCAGCTATAAAGAACTATGAAAGCGTTGATCTTCACTTGGCTTATTATCTACCCATCTGTTTTCCATTGTTTTTTTTTTTTCTGGCTGAAAAAAGTACACGTCAGTCATTTTGATTTGTGACCTATATCGAACAGGGGGAACCAAATAGAAGCAGTTCTGCAGCGCAGTGGGATTTAAGTCCAGCGTTGAGCAGAATTTCCTGGTAATGTTGTCTCGTGAGTGTCACTGCAAGACCAGAACCTGTCTTCCAAAGTTCCCCTGAGGGCCCATGTTTTAATGTAGGTGTGGAGCACATTTTAGGAGTTGATGAGCTCTTCTTTATTGCAAAGGCTTCTTGGATCCTGGTGCAATATGGGCATAGTTGTATGCTGGAGTGGTCCAGGCCGCTATTCACTTATGGCTAATTAACAGGTTGATATTCCTCCCCTATTTTGTAGGCATCCAGTGGGTGTAGCTCTCCCATGAGCATGGCTAGAGAAGGTTGGCCTTAGTTATGTTTTTATTTAAACTTTAGCCCACAACTGCAAGCTATTACCACTGTTATTGGCCTGCGTACATATGTTTGAGGGATTTAGGGTCATTAATATGCTGGTATAGCCAAGTGGCATGGGAATTTGGGGCAATAGGCACAAGAGTATCCAGTCTGAGGTGCTAACAAAATAAACAAAGTAAGCAGACACTTGGGTCATGAGGACAAAACTAAGGGGGCGGGGAAGCGAGGGGAACATGACCGCCAAAGGGGGCGCAGTACTTCATCTGATAAGAATTGGAGCCCATTTTCCCTTTTAATGGTGGCAGGCAAAAAAGGAAGAAGCTGGCGACATGATAAAGATGGGGCGTAGTGGGGGAGGTGAATGCATGCTGGAGTCTGGCAAGAGCTGGCATTTTAGAGTCGAAACAGAGCTTAGTTATCTACGGAAGAGGTCTGTTGCAAAGTGCTGTGTGCAAACCCACTGATGCGGTTCATAATAAGGATGAATAGTATCTGTGATTGCCTGTATTCAGAGCAATTCCGATTGTTCCGTCAAACCTCCCAGTTGCTAATGCACGCTAGGATTTCAAACCAGGTGGGTTGTAGCATGTACCAGCGCTACAGAGCGTTTTCTAGGATTCCCGTGGCCATGAGGCAACTCCTAGAAGTGTGGTGCTGCTGTATACATTTTATTCTGACTGGTGTTTGGTTTCATCTGAACTAGAGCATAGACTCCTTCGCCTTGATTTTGAAGCTCCAACCCATGTATTTACCCAGGACTCCTTGGATACGGGATACCAGGCGGTGGTTTTATCACATATATCCACTTAGCCAAATTTGGTAGGGTTTGTCCCAATATCCAAGAACCTGTATCCTGTTTCTTCTTGTCGATGTGGCCCCATGACTCAGATCGTTGCATCTGTTGGCATTCCTATACCTCCCACCCTATTTGCCTGCTGAGGTGACTAGCATCTGATTTGCGTGTACCTAAAGCTCTTCTCTCCTTTTTTGGTAAATTGAATTTTCCCTTAAATTATTTTATATCGAGAGACTATATTACAGGCTTATCAAATGTTGATTGGTGAGGGGAGGGAAAGAGCTTGTATTTCCTACAGGCTTTTTCTCCAAATACCTTAACAGTTTTTGCACAGAGCTTCCTGTTGGAACAAAACCATGACTCGTGGTGAATGAAACCGTAAGAGGCCTGTCATTTTTGTGTGTTCCGCCTGGTTAACCAACCTTACACTTGTCTCTCCAGTCGGTCTCAAAACAGAACTTCACAGATGATATAACATAGTGTATGTGTCTCTGGGAGTCCCAAAGACGCCCAGCAGTCTGTTTCCCTGAGAAGGCCAGTCTGCTCGACTAGTTGTGTGAAGGCCTCAATATTTGGGCAAAATATAAGTGTCAAGTGTTGCCATTTGGGGCAAAATACACATTTTAAAACCGTACAGAAGCATGAACTTTTAGTTTTAGAGCCGATCGTACAGGTTGCACTGTTCTTGTTGTTGACAACTTCATTAAAGTTAATTTGTCTTCTTGTGATGTTACATTCTTACCATCTCGACCAGATTCTAACAGAAGAAAATGACACATGCAGCCATTTTGCATCATTGCTATTCTTAAAATGTGAGAATGGTTAGTTCAAATTCTGAATGAATGTAAAAGTAACCTGCATGATCGCCGCAGTAAGTCATGATCTAGTACCGGCAAAGCTGATGGATCTAGATTTTATATACTGAAATGTTTTTGAGGATTTTGTCAATGTTTAACTCCTTTTGTAAGACTGTGGATAGAGGGATTTCACTTGATGCATTTAGTTATGTGGAGTTACTGCACTTGATTTTACACTGTTTAATGATGTTTGGCTGGTCGCTAAGTGCTTCCATCTTAAACCGTTTTGGAAGTGGAAAATCTGGAAAACTGAATTGACCAATATTGCACCATTTGGTTTTGAGTGGGTAAATGGGCACCTTTCCCACTAGATGGCATCTGGACAGGGTTGGTAGAGAACTTTTGTTCTTCTCACAGTAATGTCCATCTTGTTTGGCGTTCTGATCTGTTTTCAGATTATACTTGGTTCCAACCTACCACCTGGTTATAAGGCTTGCCAGATCAAGGAAAATAGGTATTGGGAGAAAATAATTTGCTCCGTCACATTAGTTTGTCAAGTGAGAGCTTGGGTACAGGGATTTGTTAAAGTGCAAACATTTGGGTATACAGTTCAAGTGTAACTTGGCAGAATTCCCATCCTGTTATTAGAAGTGGATGCCTTAAATAGCTCTGCAAAGTGATGGCTGGAAGTCTTTAAATTAATCATGACAGCTACACATTTCACCATTTTGTAGCCCGTGTACGGGTCTGCAGACCACGTGGGGGGGAAGGTCGATGCAGAGGAGAGAGCTTGAAAAAGACTGATGCACAACTCTGCACCATGTTCCCCGCTGCCCCATTGATTGGATTCCAATTCCTCTCCCCCAGCGGAAGCCTGAGCATGACAGAGGAGAGGTGCATAGGTATAGATGAGACTGGTGTGGTGGGTCAGAAGGAGGACACAGACTCTTAGGCCCTTTTAAGTTACTTCAATAAAATACAGTGCATCATGTGCTCTTTCCCGAACACTATGGGTGGTTCCTGCCTATGTTAATAACTTAAGTGCTCTTTCGTCAGTCATGAATGTCCAAAATAAACCATTCCGTTCTCCAAAACTATCCTGTATGACGCTACCATTACTAAAACTAACTTAAATCCAGGAAAATGACTCCCTTCCCCTGAGGATACTCCTAGTGCCGATATGTTGTGAGAGTGCAGAAGGAGGATTGGGCTTAGAAGCTTGTGGCGGAAATGTTTGAGGGAAAAAGACAGTTATTTTTCCGAAAATAACTTTCGGTCTTTTTCTGCCCTGAAGGTTTCTGACTTGGCCCCCACTCCCCTACTTACTTGAGGCGGCACACTTGCTGTGTGCCGCCGACTCGCTGTGTCCCTGCAATGCCTGTTCCGTTTCACTTCCGTGATCGGGAACCGGCTCCTGATTGCTTTGCCCTTCATGTTATTTGGCCTACTAAGAGCCTGCAGGTGAGAGTGCCCCCTCACCCACGGCACCAAAGCCCATATGAAGGCCTCTGTCTGAACCTGTCCGGAGCTGGAGGGGGTGCCCTCCATGCCGCTGCTCCAGCTACTTCACCCCAGCCCAAGTTGCTGACCACACTTGCAGTACCTTTTCATTCAGTGACCATGGGCTTTCTGTGCTACTTTGCACTGGTAAGCCCCCGGAACTGGACTACAACCGTCCGCCTGGTTGCATGGATTGTTGTCTCCTTTTCCTTATAAACATTAACTGCAATCTAGAGCTTGTCTATTATGTGCATCTGCCTAAACTGACTCACTGCTACTTTTCCACTGCTTGTTCGTGCCTTCCTTAAAACTGCTCTCTATGCTTGCATTACACCCATGCACCTTCCATTTCTCTGCTGTATTAGTGCTTCTTGGCAACTTCAAATCTTGGTGTGCTTTTTAGATCACTGCATCCTCCGTGTTTTGTGATGTATTTGTCCCTTTTGGGGGAAAAAAATCCTATGTAGGAGTGCTTTTCATCTGTGCACAGTCTGTCTTCCTTTGCACACCTCCCCCTCAGAGGGCTTAGGATCCCTTGTGTCAAGGATCCTAACTAATTTATTGCAAGGAAGGGATATGTGATGGGTGAATGCATCTTCCTTGCAATAAATTAGACCTTGCCTCGTCCCTCTCAACCTCTTCTTCCAAATTTCTCCTCCTTGGTGACTTCATCTAACTCAACTCTCCTGAATCATCCATCTCCCTGTTCTGGTCCTCTGTGACTCCCTCTCTCCCACTATTCTTCCTTCTGGCCCGACGACTCTGCCGGCCACACTCTTGATGCCCTAATCTCTGGTGACATCCTTATCTAATCTGGTCACCACCCCCTTTCCTGGTCTGCCCCCCCCCCCCTCCTTTCCTCCCACCTGGGGCTTGTTGGCCCTCTATTTGCCAGCCTCCTTTGCTGTCATTCGACTGATGAAGCAAGTGTTAGTTGTTGCTTTTGCCTCCACCTTCATCTTCTCTCTGACCCCCGCTCCGGACTCTCCCTCTGTCCTTGCTAATCTACATCTTGCCATCTCGAACACCCTTGACATCCTTGCCTTTGCCATGAGGATCTGCCTACAACCTGCCACCAAGAACAACAACTGGTACGACTCCAATCTAGAATCTCTCAAACGCAAGTGTAGAGTTGCTGAACGGAAGTGGCAGACTTTGGGCTCATCCTCTGACAAACTGGCCTGCCGTCTGCTCAAAAGGCAATATCACTTCTTTATGCGGTCCAAGAAGTGGGCCCTCATCTCTAGAGCCACTAACAACACAGCCAAACTTCTCAAAATCTGCAAGGAGCTTGCCAATCCACCTGCATTCTCCACCGCTCTCCTTCCTTCCTAGGTTATCTGCACTGCCTTGACCTCCCACTTCACATCCAAAACTCGGGACATTCTGCCCTCGCTCTCCTCCACCCCATCTCCTCTCCCACATCTGCTCCCCTGCCTCCCCTGCTCCCTCTCTCCTCCCACCCCCCTTCCCTCTATGTAGGTCTGCTCCAAACAGGTGCTGCCCTGCTCCTCCAGAACCCTTAAGGACATCTCAGCTCTCACCCGGCTCTTGCTGGCTTCTGTAACAACTCGTTCGCAAGTGGCTCTTTCCCTCTATCCCTCAAGCAATCACCTGTGCACCTTCCCTTAAATAAAGCCATCTGTTGATCCCTCCTGCCCGGCTAACTATCGCCTTATCTCTACTATCCCGTCCCTGGGTAAACTCTTTGAAAAGTTGGTCCTCCCAACTGACCCTCCACACTGATCTTGTTGGTTGCATTCATGACCATCAGTCTGGATTCCGGACATCCAGAGGCACGGAAACTTGTCTCCTGAACATCCATGAAACAATGCTCTCAAATCTCGACTCAAACTCTCTTGCTGTTCTCATTCTCCTCGATCTCTCCTCTGCCTTTGACGCGGTCAACCAGTCCATCCTCCTAGAACGACTCTGTGACACCCTTGGTATCACTGACCGGGCAATTGAGTGGCTGACCTCTTTCCTCACTATCCGCCCTTCACAGCTGCAATTGGGCCCTTTCTCCTCCACCACCACCCTCTCTACATGTGGCACCCCCCCTAGAGCTCTACCTTATCGCCATGGCTCTTCAATATCTATCTCGCCCCTCTTGCTCACCTGATCATCTCCTTCTCTCCTCATTTCCAATGTTATGCCTGTGACACACAGCTTTTCTTAACACTTCCCTCTACCTAAATTAAAACAAACAAACCTCCCCTTTTTTACTTTCCCGCATCCCAGACTGTATGTCATTCGGGCATGGTGTGCAGCAAATGATCTGTCGATGCCAGTAAGACGGAGATCCACATGTGCCCTCTTTTCCTCCTACCCTCTGGCCACCCTCTTTTGGCCCTCTGACCCCACCATCTTGTGAGGCCAAAAACCTTGGGGTCATCTTCGATTCCCTTTTCTCCTTTACCCTTCACATCATGGACCTTACCAAAAAGTCCCACTTCCAGCTCCACCTCTTCAGAGGCATTCTTACTTTTCTCACCTTCCACCAGAAGCTCAATGTCTTTAGAGCTCTGGTCTTCTCCAGGCTCTCCCCCCTTCGCCCCTCCAGCAAATCCTGACTAGGGCTGCAAGACTTTTATCCTTGGCCTCAAGCCCAGGGACCATATCTCTCCAGCCCTAAAATCTCTCCACTGGCTCCCGGTGGCTGCATGGATCAAATTCAAGACCCTCTGCATCATCCACAACGCCTTCTGGGGCCTGGGACCACGCGATCTCCAACTTTCCCTCCCTAAATGATCTCCTGCTAGAGCCCTATGCTCCTTTTAATTCTAAATCTCTGACTGTCAAACGCTTCTCCAAGCAGAATGTGGGTTTTTAGGTCTCTCTCCTCAGCTGGCGCCTCTCTTTGGAACAGCCACTCTACCCCTCTGACTTGACCCGCACCCCCTTAATTTTTGTAAAGTGCTCAAAACTCTGCTCTTCTCTACCTCCTTCCCTTCCCTGCTAATCACCCCACTGCCGCTGTGACCGGTGGCCTAGTCCTCATGTCTCACAAGATCTCAGGCCCTTCCTCCCAGTCGATACCAGCACCCCCCAGTCCCCCACTGCGCTAACCTGCGGGCCCCTGCCAGGAGGCTCCACATACCATCCTTGAGTCGCCTGTATTAGCACTTAGCCTGAGGCTCTCCTCCTGGCTCCCCTTAGCACTTCCCCCTTAGCGCTTTTTGCCACTGTTATTTCCCCTGTTCCCTTCCCTTTTAGCCTTGTGGTGCTTTGAAACACAATTCTGTTGTATAAATTGCCTTGCAAATGCTCAATAAAATAAATAAATAAAAAGGGGTCATCTTCTGTGGAAGCAGGAGAGGTGGGCCCATTTGCGGTATACCACATTTTCTGGGGAAAGTCGTACCCAATTCCATAAGGGGCTCCACCCCCAGTGGGTCTATTGTAATGTGGACCCATTGCCCTGGCCCCATGAGAAAGGTCTCCCCTCCCAAGGGGAGAAGGGGCAACATCTGAAGATTGATCACAATGTGCTCCTTGTTAGTACTGAATTTGCAAATAGTCTTCGAAGATCAGTCTCTTAAGTTCATCAACTACATTATTAAATCTTTCTCTTTAGGAATCCCTTTTGAGACAACCGCACAGGATTCTTCTCTTGTTGTTGCTGTATCTCATTAAAGTATTACTGTCCTAGTTGGTTTTCCCTCCTGGACAATTGCATATCTCCTTCACTTGTGCTACTTCTCTTGATACATAGTCAAATTGTTTAGTTCTCTCAAACTCTGGTACACACTTAGTTCTCTCTCACATCACTCTTCTTGTATAAGGTATTTCGTTACTTTCCCCTTTTTTCCCAGGGTATTTCCTCCCACTGCTTCTCTCTTGCTTTATTTAGCTTTTCAATGATTCCTTCTCTAATATTTATATACGGCAGGAACAATGCTCTTTTGATCATAAAAGAACGTACAGTAGATAAGAAATCAGATTTGATGTAAAGCATTGAGCTTCTTACAGTTGGGCGAGGTTGAGGGACAGTCTGCCTAGGTTGTGGAGGGGAGTAAATGGAACAGTCACTGGGGACAATACATATGTAGACTAGATTAAGAACAATAGAAGAGGGATTTGAATGAGGAACTTTTGGACGATAACAATTTGTAAGTCCCCGCGACCAGGTTCGATTTCTTGAATTAGAGACGTGCCACATTGATGCGTGAAACAACGGAGACCTAGAGTTCCTCTACTCTGTTAGCAAATGAAGAAATGATGTGTTTCAACAACACCTCTTACTGCGCCACATAAATACTTGTATTAGCGTAGATAGCAGGATTATTTAATAATTTAGTCTGATGTCTCAATTCATGTAAAATACTAGAATTGTTTATTGTTGGCCCTATGTGATTACACGTGTTTCGGCACTTGACCGTGCCGATCTCAAATCGGGGCATGTCTATTTATTCCCAAATGCAAGTAATCTGAGTTTGATTACATATTTACCGAAGAATCTGCATCTCATTTTCCCTTTGTCTGTATGTTCAATGAAATGCTAATGGCAGCATTAGAAAATTTATCTTTAAACGGAAAAGAGGCATTGCAATGGGCGTCAGGTATGCACCAGCACTGGCCAATTGGTGATGGGCATGTTCGAAGATCTTCATATATACACACCCAATGCATTCAGACAACGTCAACAAATGGTCACGTTATATTGATGACGTCTTTCTGATATGGAATAGCACACCAAAAGAATTAGAAGATTTCAGGCATACAGTAATGAAATCCGGTTGGAATTGAATTAATCTGAATCAGCAGCTTAACAGAGATTAATTTCCTTGATTTAACAATTTGTGTCAGGGAATCAGCTAAAGACCAGAACTTAGCGCAAGGAGACAGAAGTCAATTCAACATTGTTCGCAACCAGTTGCCACTATGAACCGGTCATTCGGAACATCCCTAAAGGAGAATTAAGAGCTCAGAGAAATTGTGGGGACACAGCAAATTTTGCTGCAGAATGTGAACTATTATCTACAAGATTTACTGCAAGAGACTGCTCAAACAAATGCATTCAAGCAGCATGGATTAAAGCACAACGGACAACCAGAGCAAACAGAAAAAGATAGAACATGTTTAATATTTATGTGGCGCAGTAAGAGGTGTTGTTGACACACAGTGCTGTGCTCGGCATGTGACCATGATGGGTGAAGTGCTAGAGTGGAAGTGGAGGAAGTGAAGCACAGAGGCAGTTTAGAGGCAAGGGAACATTAACAGGCAGATAAGAGGTAGGTTAAGAGGGTAACCTATGCAAGGAGGTAGGCTTTTAGTTTGGTATTGAGCAAATCCATGTGGACTGTCTAGGATGTCCGTGGGAAGTGAATTCCATGCAAGTGGAGCAAGAAGAGAGCAGGAGCGGAAGAGAGAGGAAGCCCAGAGAGGGTTAGGAGCCACAAGGGCATTTGAGGAGGCAGATCGAAGATTACGAGAAGGATTGTAGAGTTGCAGAGAGGAGGATAGATACAGTTGTGCCTTACCGTGGATAGATTTGGGAACCAGGTGGAGAAATGTAAATCTGGTCCTGTTTTGCATTGTTAGCCATCCAGCCTGATGGAGGTTCGAGGATGTCGGTGTGATGAGAGGGAGTTGAAACGGAGACTTGGTGCCGTAGTTGAGGATCTTGTCGACAGGACAGAAAGCATATTTGGGGAGACAAAAGAGAATGCTGGCACTGTAGTGCAGTTTAGAGAATACAAGAGTTTTTTAAGATATGCTTGGTAGTGTTGAAAGGAAGGTGGTGCCTGATTGTCCTAATGTTTAGGAGGTTGAGGCGAGCTGGTGATGGTGATGAAGACAAGGTGGGGCTGTGGCCTGGCAGGAGGCTGATGGAGTCCTAGTGAACCGGGACAACAGACCCAGCCCTTTAAGACGAGGTAGCAACACTTTGAGATGAATGGGGATACAGAAGTTACTCAAGCATCAATAATCAAACGCCTCAGGAAGTTGGCAAAAATTAACTGTTTTAATATCAGTTATCTAAAACCGGGAGTACAGCGGACATCAACGGACGTGTCGTAGCATGGTTTCTCTCAATTTACTTCAGAAAAAATCCTCTTATTTATAGTAAAAATTAGCCATTGATGACGTTAACCTACGAACTTACCGACGTCTTCCTACGTGGCAAACTACAAAAACCTAGTAGCAAATGTGACAGGCTTGGAGGAAACATCTACGTATACGTTCAATACTAGGTTAAGAAAGTGAATGGCTCCTTAACGTCAGGTGGGGCAACTAAGCCCTCCCCTGAAACAGGTCACTATCAACGTCACTGAATACGCAACGCCCTATTGGTTACACAAATTATAGGGCTCTTAATCATGCGGACCCCTACAATTGGTTGGCCCTCTTACATCTGTGAGTACTTTTCCACCCACTTTAGCAGCACGCAGGCTGGACTTCCAGTTGCTGGTGAGCTGGTCATAACCATAGCTTCCCACCAATTAGCATATCATCGCCTCTGTGGTCTGAACGTCAATTAAGGCTTTGAACCTGGCCTTGGAAATGTTCCTTGCCCTGTAGAATACATGGGAGTAGAGGCACGCTCTCCCTCTCTGCGTAGGTGTGGTTTGTCATGTTTATCCAACTTCATCCATTCACGTGACTGAAGACCACAAATTTGAGCTTTAGTGCATTTATGATACTATTTTTTAATAGACCTCTGATGTCTTCCTTGTTTTCTTCCATGCCTTCTGAACAGGAGTTTGATTCTTTCACACGATTGTAACTAATGTCTGCTCATCCCAGTCTGATAAGACCTTGGATTTTTGGGTTTCATCCAGCCTTGCCTTTCTGAGATTCACTTCTGCAATTTTGTTGTTTTGCAGCTGCGACACACTGGAAAAGGGCCTTCCTTCTTTTGTCCAGCTCTGCTATAACACGTTATGGAAACATTCATTCTTCATTCTATTCCTATATATGTATACGTTGGCACATTCCACAATCTATTCACTAGTTAGCTAGCCTCAAGAATACTGCGTTTCTTTGCATCTGTACACATGTAAAAGGACTTATCTCATCATTATTTCTGTAGCATAAGTTTCCTCATCTTGAGCCTGTGGTGTCACTTATCTTGATACTGGCTTGATGCTTTAGAGACTATAGTCACTTCTCTTGTCTCTGCATCTCCTCTATGTACGTCAGTCTGGATTCATGTGACGTCATCAATCTGCTCTTTCATTCATTGGTCCTGCTTCTGGGATTTCATTCAAATGGCCATCACACTGTCTCATATGCAGGTATGGCTTTCTCAATGGGGAACCTTGCCTCCAGGATTCTCCTTGGTATCTGTATTTTCACTGGTACTGAACATGTCTCACACTCTGGCTCCCAACATATAGGCGAGATGGTTGAGGTGCGGGTACTTGACTCCTTCGCTAGACTCCCCACCATCCCCCAACTCTGGGGGATTCATCGACCACTCTCCCATCATTCTTCACATCTAGACATCCTCGTCTGAAGAAATGCTTCTTTGGACCCATATCTTGATTACTCCTTTCAGGAATCCTGCTGATTTCACATGCTCATTCTTGTTCCAAGTCATGAGTATGTACTGGCCACTTGGACTACAATAGATCCATCTTCCCACATACCTCTTATGGTTCTTTGGATACAGGAATTTCGTTCCCTCAGGTGCATGGATACTGGCCTTCATAAAATCTGATTTCTTCATCTGTAAACTCTTTGGTCATCCATCCTGATTCAACATCAGTCATGATCTTCATCCCTATGGCCTTCTTTGCTTTCTTCTTGCATTGTGAGATTTTTTTCCTAATCACACAGAATCCAAGCAATACTATTACTATCAGGGCTCCAAGAAACTTGAAAATATCTGCCCGCCGTTGTGGAACCCAAGAGAAGAGCGCTCCAAACCAGCTGTCATCAGCAATGTCTTCCACCATTTGGACATGCAGCTTCATTAGCATCTCTATAGCCTCTGGCAGTGTGCCATTCTCGTCGTCATGAGAAGGTATAAATGTGCAACTGTCACGCTCACCTGGTCTCTGCAGAGGCGTTGGGGCATGGATGCAGCCCTCCTGGGGGTGAGGTCGCTCGGGTCCGACTTCAGCCTCTGCACTTATGTGGTGACGGGTGGTAATAGGTGATGCTGCTCGGAACTGCTTCTGTGTGGAGAATAGGGGGCGTGAGTATGCCAGCTTGTGTGCCTGATCACCTTCCAGACCCCTTCTCCCAAACCGAGGTACCCGTGGGATGCGCTGTCCCTGGAAAGCTCACCTGTTGATTAGTTTTGGCGAGCACTCCGTCCTGCTGCTTCTGGCAGGGGCGCTTGTATGATCTGGACTGAGTTCCTTCACTGGTCCCTCTGAAAGGCCTCTGCCCTCGGCCCTACAAGTAGGGAGAGTGGGGGGTGGACATACTCTACACTCTTTTGGTGTATAGGTACATTCTTATATATTCCTACACTTAACAGCCCGCTGCCACAAGGTGCGTATGGAGGGTACCCCTTTCCAATTCTGCCCCAAGTGCAACTGCAAGTACCCTTGGATTGACAGACACGCCACGTGCAATCTCTGCTTGCCAGGGACCACCCCGAGGCAAACTGCAGAGTGTGTAGTAGGTTTAAACCGAAAACACTTAAGGACCGTTCGATCAAGTGTTGGGCCCACCACGCCAGGCGTCAGGAGGCCATGGCAGCGGAGGGCGCCTTCAGCGATGGCAGCGACGCCGTGCTTTCAGATAGCGAGGGCAACATGGCGTCAAGAGACAGCCGAGGGCACGTCCCTGACCTCGGAAGGTCGTACGGCAGAGTGGCTATGGGGAAGACCTCCCCCTCACCCCCTGGCGACACAAGCGCTACCCACAGCACTTCCACAAAGCACATGAAGTCCAACCGAGACTCGACGCGCACGTCAAGTTCTCGGAAAGATGCACATAGAGAACGGTCCGAATCAGTGTCCTCTGGGCGTTCACGATTTAGATCGCTGCATGACTCCAGGAAATCATCCACTGTTGCCAAGAGTGCCTTGCTCCCCAAGGTAACAGAAGTTCGATCGTCGGAAGACGAAGCCGACTTCCATCCCCAGACAGCACTCCCGGAGTCGGCGTCCGCAGACCGCGTAATGGTGGCTCCCCAGTCAAGACAAGTCCCAGTCTTCTGTTATCCCAAGGACCCCTGCTAAAACCAGTAAGTCTAGTCGGGATAAGGCGGAGAAAGTCCCAGAAAGGGTCATTCCCAGTTCTAGAGAATGGTCTAGTGATGCCATAGACAGGGTTATGTCAAGGATGTCGTCATTGGCAGATTTTTACACAAAAAACCCTGAACACTTTCTCTCCTATATTTCCGACGGGTCGGCACCCTCGGGCTCTAAGGATCCAATACCTCCAAGTAAGAATTCCCGGTTTGAAGCCCCAACACGGTCTTCAGACCCCTTCTATATACAGCCCTACTCTCAAAATCAAGGGGATACATCCTTTTGTGAGGATCCAGATTTGGGCATGTTGGAAGAGCAAACTGGTACGGGCTAATATGGGGATGATGAGGACCAAGAAGAGCAAGAGGAAGACCCCGAGACCTACAGAGTAGATACCCCGGTAGAGAAAGAACCCCCAATTACCGACTCCCCTGTCGACAATCAACCTCTCCTGAATGAAGTTCTGTCCCGAGCGGCAGAACACTTCCACATTGACACCCAGGGTGCTCAGGAAGAGAGAGACTTCACTGAGGAGTTAGGAGAAAGGAGACCTGTTGCGCAGGCCATCCCTATCCTTAAGTCTATTCAGAGGAGAATAGACCCTTCACTTATAAATCCCAACCTCACAAGGGCAGTGAACCCAAGGATTTAGAAACTTTTCAGGGCAGCCCAGTCAGACCCACTATACATGAGGGGGCATCTGAAGCCGGACTCCCTGGTAGTTACAAACACCCGTAAGAGGGCGGGAACACCCTTGTCATCGTCCAAAGCTCCTCCCGACAAGGAGAGCAAGAAACTATATGTTGGGCAGGAAGGTAGCCTCCACTTCCGCTTACCAGGCAAGGATTGCCAACTCCACCACCCTGTTGGCCAGTTACAACTGCCACCAGTGGGAAGAAGTCGCGGCACTCATAGACTCCGCCCCAGAACCCTTAAAGAGCCAATTTGCACGAGTTTCCGCAGAGGGAAGAGCTGTGTCCAGTTGCATTTTAAAAGCAACCTTTGATGCCGCGGATAATGCCGGCAGATTGATAGCAGAAGGGACTGTTATCAAGAGACACGTTTGGTTACGGCAGTCTGTATTCAAGGCTGAAACCCAAGCATCATTGTTAAATAAACCGGTTGAGCCGGATCTGTTGTTTGGTAAGGCAGTCGAGGACACGCTGAAAAATGCCAAGGACGAGTATGAGACACTCAAATCCCTAGGCCAACTAACCAATAAACCCCCTAATCCAAGAGGGAATGGCACTTTTCGTCACCCACGCGGACAAAATTCCAAGAGGATCTAACTATTCCCAGGGGCAGGGTACACCATGGAACAATAACAACCAGCAGTCTACCCAGGGTTATGGCAGGGGTAATAAAAGAGGACGTGGTAAAGTTAGAGGCAGCCCCAGTAGAGGCGGCGGCACGCCCCCACCAAAACAGTGACGCTCCGTTCAGGGTCCCTTCTCACGTAACCCCAGTAGGGGGACGCATTTCCAACTTCACCCAAGCTTGGGAAGGGATCACATCAGACAGATGGGTGCTGTCCACAGTATCCGCAGGGTACTGCATAGAACTGTTAGAGCGTCCCCGGAACCATCCTCCACGACAAAAAATATATTCTTTGGACCACCAGAAGATCCTCCTCGAGGAGATCGTCAATCTGCTAGCAAAGGGCGCGATAGAACTCGTCCCGGGACACCAGGTAAACAAGGGTATTTATTCAACTCACTTCCTTGTGCCAAAAAAAGATTTGACAATGCGCCCAGTATTGGATTTACGGCCTGCAAACAAGTATGTCAAGCCCCAAATATTTCGCATGACTACTCTCCAAGAGGTAATCCCCCTCCTAAAAAAGGGGGATTACATGACAACATTGGACATGAAAGATGCCTATTTTCATATTTCCATGTTCCCAGAGAACAGAAAGTACTTGCGCTTCAAGGTGGACAGTTGGCACTACCAGTTCAAGGTACTGCCCTTTGGGATAGCTTCGGCTCCAAGGGTATTCACCAAGGCGGTGGCGGCAGCACACCTACGCAGGGAGGCTATCCCGGTGTACCCTTACCTGGACGACTGGCTCATCACGGGGGAGACCCCAGTAATTTGCAGAACAAACATTGAAAGGACAATCGACCTCCTCTTCGAATTGGGCTTCTCAATAAACGAGTAAAAGTCAAGTCTGGTGCCAAGCACCTCCAAACAGTTCCTAGGAGCTATCCTACACACTCAAGAGGGGTTGACCTTTCCTTCCATGGAAAGAATTCGGAATATGCTGCTGCAAATTCCGTAATATCAGTCCGGTCGCCAGATAACGGTACGCAGAGCACTGCGTTTGCTGGGCATGATGGCTTCATGTATTTACCTGGTCCCCCCCAAGCGCGCCAGCGCGTGCGTCCCATGCAGGAATGGTTGGCGAAACAGTGGTCTCGGCCAAGTGGTCGTTTCGCCAACACTTGTACAAAGCCTTCACTGGTGGACAAGAGAAAATCTGTCCAAGGGGAAACCCTCTTACGATCCCGAGATACAGGCCGTAGTCCCAACCGATGCATGCCTGACAGGGTGGGGAGCTCACCATCTCCACCACACAGCTCAGGGTCTCTGGTCTCAGTCAGTGGCCAAGAATCACATCAACCTGCTAGAGCTTCTGGCAGTATTCAGAGCGCTTCAAGCGTTCGAGCCCTACCTGCTAAATCTGTCAGTGCAGATCCGGACGGACAGCACTACAGCCATGTTTTACCTGAACAAGCAAGGAGGGAATCGTTCGCCAAATCTGTCCAAGCTTGCCCAGAAAATTTGGAGATGGGCACTCAGACGGAACATCTTCCTGTCATCGCAACATGTTCCAGGGCATCTCAATTCTCTAGCGGATGCTCTGAGCAGAGACCCCCCTCCCAGATGAACACGTATGGTGTCTACACAGAGAAGTCGTAGGAGATATCTTCTCTCAGTGGGGTTTCCCCACTATAGAGCTATTCGCCACAAGCGAAAACAGACAATGCCCAGGATTTGCATCCAAGTTCCCCCAACCAGACTCCCAGGGGAACGCCCTGTGGATGAACTGGTCAGGAATGTTTGCGTACGCTTTTCCACCAACTCCTCATCAGGAAGGTGGTCATCAAGATGAACAGAGAATCAATGACTCTCGTCCTGGTTGCTCCCATATGGGCGAGACAACCGTGGTTCCCACACTTACGCAGATTAGCGGTGTGCAAACCCATCAAACTTCCGGTCTGGTACAACCTACTGTCCCAGCACCAAGGTCAAACAGTGCATCCTCAACCCAACTCAATGAACCTGGCAGCATGGCTCCTGAGGTCATAGAGTTCGGACATCTCAATTTACCACAGAGGTGTATGGACATCCTAAAAGAATCTAGGAAGCCAAACACGAGGCACTGCTACTTTGACAAATGGAAGAGATTCGTTATCTGGTGCCAGAATAAACAAATCAACCCAGTTGATTGCACCCCTACCACTATTGTTACATACCTGCTCCACCTGCTGGATGCAGGACTTGTTTTTAACTCACTGAAAGTACACCTGGCAGCTCTGTCGGCATACACCACTTCACATAACGTGTCGTGGTGGAAAGTACCAGTAGTTAAAGCCTTCATGGAAGGAGTAAAGAGACTTCACCCTCCTATTTCAAACCCACCACTAGGATGGGACCTTAACGTGGTGCTATCTAAACTCATGGGCGCCCCCATTCGGGCCCATGCATAAAAGCAGTCTCAAACACCTGACTTATAAAACGGCCTTCTTAGTAGCAATTACTTCTATAAGAAGGGTCAGTGAAATTCAGGCCCTGTCAGTGCAAGAGCCTTTCTTTACTGTCCATAAAGATAAACTGGTTTTACGCACACACCCTAGGTTCTCACCTAAGTTTATTTCTAAATTCCACGTGAACCAGTCCATCGAGCTTCTGGCTTTCTTCCAAGTCCCACAGAGCTCGGCTGAGGTGAAACTACACACCCTAGATGTGCGTAGGGCGGTCCTCTACTTTGTAAACAAGACCAGACCACTAAGGAAAACAGACCAACTGTTTGTCTCCGTAGCTACAGGCAGAGAGGGGGATCGCGTCTCTAAAGGTGCCATCTCTAAGTGGATTATTAACTGTATCCAGCTGTGTTACTCCCTTTCTGAAAAAACTCTGCCTTTCACGCCAAGAGCCCACTCTACAAGAGGCATTGGGGCCACTCTGGCTTTCATTGCAAATGTCCCCCTTGACACCATTTGCAAAGCAGCTACTTGGAGCTCTATTCACACTTTTACTCAGCACTACTGCATTGACACCCATTCCAAGACCGATACCCAAGTGGGACAAGCGGTTCTAAGACATTTATTTGCTCATAACCCATCTCACATCCCACCTCCTTCTTCAGGTACTGCTCGCTAATCTATGCACAGCATGTGATCTAAGCAGATTCCACAAGCCTCAGAAGGGATACAACACTCTCCGTAATCGTATTTCTGATGCTTGTATCTGCTTAGATTCACATGCGACCCACCCTTCCTCCCCTCTGAGAGAAGGCGCATGGATGCTGGTAGTCTTACCTTTCTTTCTATCTGCTTGGATCATCTGTACTCGCGCTTCTCCTCATGTAAAAAAAAATACAATCTGAGGGTCCTACACGCGTGAGGGATCATGGGTACAGTGGACGTCACACTAGGGATAGTATTACTGGCACGCCCTGTGTCGACACCCATTTTTTCGAGTTTCGAAAAACAAACTGTAATACTCCGCAGCTTGCACTAGATGTCGGCCTATGCACAGCATGTGAATCTAAGCAGATACAAGCATCAGAAATACGATTACGGTGAGTAATGTATTATATATTTCTCCAGCATGGGGTCTGCCATGGATTCACATGCTCATGAATATTCCTCGTCGTCAGGCTGGGAATCCTCGGTAAAGAAAAATCAGTATCAGTTTCGTTTCTGATCTGTCTTTCGTAGTAGTAACCAATCGCTGATCTCTGCGTCATACTGACCACAGCCAATGACTGCCCTCTACCTAAGCCCCGCCTCTGGCAGCCATATTCAGATTTTTACCGCACGTTCAAGTGTTGGGAGGCCTCGTGCTTAGCTCTCGAGCTTTTACTGCGTTTTTCGTGCTTTTTCAGGTGAATTTTCACATTTTTTCGGTTAATCGAGCCTCAAGCTCCACCGTTTCTACTCCCGTTAACGGCTACCCGTTATGGGATTTTCCTACGCCCCTCAAGGGTGAAGATTTCATCAAATCAACTTCTTGGAGGATTCCAGAAGATTTGCGGCCTACTTCAAGATGGCCCAGGATGCGAGTTCGTCACCCGGACCCAAGCTGTTTCGCAGCTGCCCTGGATGCGGGCTGCAGAATGTGTTTAAGGAAGACGAACATTTGCGATGCCTCTACTGTCTTCATGGGGACAAGACTCATGTAGAGAAGGACTGCCAGTTCTGCAAGAACTTATCGGATCGGACCATGAGGGACCGTCGATCCCGTCTCGCCAGCTGGTTGGAGAAGGGCTCAACGGGTGAGAAGAAGAAGAAAGGGTCCGAGCGGGCTTCTAAGTCCTGTGCGGGCGCCCCGGCGACGGGGGCCCAACACCAGGCCAAGCCCCGCGAGTCCGCTGGCTCTGGGAGCGCCGAAAGGTCGGGCTCTTCGGTCGCCAGGCAGGGCGCGCCTTCCCCGGCACCGTCAACCACGAGCCAGCACTCCGGTTCGGGGAAGAGGAAGTCCGAGACCCCGGGTAAGCTTCGGGAGAAGCCCCGTCCGATCTCGGAAGAGGGGGAGCGAGGCGTCGCCCCTCCCCCTAAGGAGAAGGCCCAGGACGCACCTAAGGTGGTGAAGGCCCCTACCCAGCAGGCAAAGGCCTCTATCGAGGGCCTCCGGGACTAGAGTTTCCCTGCCGCCAAGGAGGGAATCCTCTTTTCAGCCCATCGTCATGGCCACCATGATGGAAGAAGCGAGGGGGGGCACGGTAGCCTCCTCGAGCTCCGAGTCGGCCTCGGAGGAGGAACTGACCGAGGCCGTGAGGAACCTCGAAGTCCAATTCGAGAAGTTTCGATCCCGTAAGGAAGATCCTCGGGAGATAACTGAGGAAGACGACGATGGCGAGGAAGAGCAGCCTTCCCTTCCGGCGCAGCCGGAACCTAGGCCTCAGGATGGCTCGGCGGCCATTTTGTCTGCGATCCAGTCCTTATGCTCTGAGATAAGGACGAGATTCCCAGGGCGCAGGCCGGAGGACCCGCAACTGGCCCGTCGGTAAGTCCTCAGAACAAATGGCGGAGGACCCAACCCTCTCCTCCACTCGCCCCCGTAAGGCCTACAGTTCCCTCCTCATCCTCCCACGAGTCGGGAGATGACGGTGCGATGGGCTCGACGACGGGTTCTGAGGGCGACGGCGACGACGACAGAACGGGTCTCCCGTCGCACAGGCCTCGCCGCCATGATCGCCAAGGCGTCCGAATTGTTCCAGCTCTGCCCGGAGGAGCAGAAAAAGGAAGGTTTCCTCTATCAGGCCGGGAGGCCAAGAGGAAGACTGTCATCGCGGTGCCTCTAATCGATGACATCTGGGAGGAGGGCCTGTCGGTTCTCAAGAACCCCTCCACGGCACCAGCCAAACGGGACCGGTACGAGAAGAAGTACCGGGTCCCCGAAACCGCTCCCCTGTGCCTCAGGGCCCACCCAACGCCAGACTCGGTCGTCTCGGCGGCGGCGAAGAAGAAAGCGGCGGGGTCAGGAGCCTCGATGTCGAATTCCCCGCCGGACGGGGACGCCATGGGGCGGCGGGTCATTTCGTCGGCGGCGACGACGATCAAAGCGGCCAACGCCCTGGCGATCGTGGCCCATTACGACAGGGAGCTCTGGTTTAAGCTGGCCCCCATATTGGACTTCCTACCGGACGACAAGAGGTCCGAGGCCCTGGAAATACTTCAAGAAGGCGAGGTGGCGTCGGACCACGCCATAACAGTGGCAACCGATATTGCCGATACCGGGTTCCGCCAGCTGGGCAACGGTGTTTGCCTACGACGACAGGGTTGGCTCCGGGCGACCGACTTCCGTCAGGACGTCCAGACTAGGGTGTTGGACATGCCGTTCGACGGCAGCAACTTGTTCGGGAAGGCGGTGGACGAATCCCTCCAAGCCATAAAGACGGAGACGGCCCGCGCCCTAGGAGCCCTTCAGCAGCGACGGTCCTTTCGGAGCTCCGGAGGCAGACAGGGTGCCTCCAAGGGATCCAGCGGTGGCTCGTCGTCCTACTGCCAGGCGGCACACTCCTCGTCTCAGGAGGCCTACAGGGGTTGCGGCAAGCAAGGGAGCGCCTCGCCGCCGTCGGCAAGGTAGCCAGGGCAGCAAGGCCACCACCTCCAAGCAGGACTGAACCGGCCGTGGTCTCGGGGGGGCCCCCACCGAAGCACCTCGGTGGGAGGCCGGCTGACGAATTTCGCCGGCGTGTGGAAGTCCATCTCCACCGACCGTTGGGTGCTGGATACCCTGGCAAGAGGACACTCTATCGAATTCCTGAAGAAGTGCCCTCGCGTTCCACCTGTGGCCAGGAAGGAAAATCACGTCCCGCAACTGCTGTCGGAAGTACGGGCGATGCTCAGGAAAGGCGCCATCGAGCTTGTCCCAAAGATGCTCCGGGGTGTACTCAAGGTACTTCCTCGTCAGGAAGAAGATGGGCGGCTGGTGCCCCATCCTGGACTTTCGTCGTTTGAACAAATACATCAGGTCACAAAAGTTCAGGATGGTCACCCTCCAGCACGTACTGGGAGAGCTGGAGGAAGGCGACTTTCTATCTTCGTTGGACCTGGAGGATGCATACTTCCACGTTCCCATCCTCAAAAGTCACCGAAAGTTCCTCAGGTTCGTCGTCCAGGGACGCCACTACCAATTCAGAGCACTGCCGTTCGGATTGAAGTCGGCCCCCAGGGTCTTTACCAAGTGCCTAGCACCTGTGGCGGCGCCGCTGCGCCTGCAGGGGATTCACGTCTACCCCTACCTGGACGACTGGCTCATCCGCTCAAGGACGAGGGAACTCGCCGTCGAACACACTGCGAGGACCGTCCAGCTACTCACAGACCTGGGATTCGCCATAAACTACCCAAAGTCCCACCTGGTGCCGTCGCAGGTGGCCCTGTTTCTGGGAGCGAAGCTCGATACAGTGAGGCACCTGGCGGCCCCTTCGGAAGAATGGACGAAGACCATTCTAGGCAAAGTGCAGCGCCTGGTAGCCACGGACGTGGCCAGGGTGAGGTCCATCAAGTCCCTCCTGGGGATGATGTCCTCTTGCATCTACCTGGTGCACCTCTGCAGACTACGGATGCGCCCTTTTCAAGAATTTCTCGACGCCCGTTGGATGCAGGCGACGGGCACCTTCGGAGACAGGGTCCCCCTCAACGAGGTGTTCCGGCGGGCGATTCAGTGGTGGGGCGTTCGAGCGCACCTCACGACGGGCAAGGACTTTCAGACGCTGGGGTACCAGGAGACAGTGACGACGGATGCCTCCCTGGAAGGTTGGGGCGCCCACACCGGAGATCTCCACGCAAGAGGCCTCTGGCTCCCGGAGGAGAGGCTCCTGCACATAAACGTCCTGGAACTCCGAGCCGTGTTCTGGGCTCTCAAGTCGTTCCTCCCGTTGCTCAAGGGCAAGGTGGTGCGGATCTTCACGGACAACACCACGACAATGTTTTACATACGGAAGCAGGGAGGCACCAGATCCCCAGCCCTATCCAAGGAGGCACAGGATCTGTGGCACTGGGCGGTTGCCCGGGGATGTTCCTCGTTCCCTTCCACCTGGCAGGAGAAAGAAACACCATCGCCGACTCGCTCAGCAGGGAGCTGCGCGCGTGTCACGAGTGGGAACTGCGCCAGGATCAGGTGGATCAACTCTTCCGACGATGGGGCAAACCCCAAATCGACCTGTTCGCAACAGCGACGAACTCGAAGTGCAAGAGGTTCGCCAGCAGGTTTCCCCAGCCGAGAAGCATGGGCGATGCGTTCTCGTTCCCCTGGGACGGCCTATACCTGTATGCGTTCCCTCCGTTGCCATTGCTGCTTCGACTCATCAACCAGCTCAAGAGGTCCCGGAGCAGGATGATACGTGTCGCACCAAGGTTGCCGAGGCAGATCTGGTTCCCGGACCTTCTGGACTTGTCAACGTCCCCTCCCATCAAGCTGTCGGCAGACGCGGACATTCTCTCCAGAGAAGGAGGCGCCATCTTCCACCACGACACGGCGTCGCTGAACCTGCAGGCTTGGCTCCTGCAGCGTTAGAGTTTGGAAGCTACGATATACCGGCCAATTGCAGAGACGTTTTTGCAAAGGCCAGTGCGTCCTCGACTCTCAAATGCTACGGTCAAAAGTGGAAGAGGTTCTCTATCTGGTGCCGAGCACAGAAGATCAACCCCCTACGGATTACGGCCCCTCAAGTGCTGCCATACCTGCTATCGCTGCCAAAGGCTGGGCTAGCACATGCCTCCAATAAGATTCATCTGGCGGCGATCTCCAGATATACCAGAACCACAGGACGGAGTCCCTGTGGTCCCATCGACTGGTAAGAGTTTATGAAAGGACTGTTCCGGTCGTTCCCGCCGGTGAAGGCCCCGGCCCCGGCGTGGGAACTTAACGTGGTGCTGACCAGGCTCATGGGGCCCCCATTCGAGCCGATGCACTCCGCACCGATGAAGTTTGTGTCGTGGAAGACTGCATTCCTGGTGGCCATTACCTCCGCACAACGAGTGGGAGAGATCCAGGCCCTATCCTGCAAAGCACCGTACTTGACTTTCCATGCCTCGAGAGTGGTGCTTAGGACGCACCCCTCCTTTATGCCCAAGGTGCCGTCGGACTTCCATCTTAACGAGCCCCTGGTGTTACCTGTTTTCTTCCCGTCTCCTTTGTCGCCGGCCGAGAGGACTTTGCACTCGCTGGATGTGGCTAGAGCGCTGAAGTTCTACGTGGACCGCACGAAGAGTTTCCGGAGGACATCACAGCTGTTTGTGAACTTTGGACCTGTGAATCAAGGGAAGGCTCTCTCGAAGTCTTCTTTTCCAGATGGCTCTCCGGCTGCATCATGCACTGCCACCGGTTGGCTAACCGACCGCTGCCAGGCCGTCCGAGAGCCCATTCGACCAGAGCGATCGCTGCTACTATGGCGTTCTTATCTGGTGTGCCCCTGCTGGACATCTGCAGGGCTGCTACATGGAGGTCGACACACACCTTCACGAGATTCT
This sequence comes from Ambystoma mexicanum, assembly GCF_040938575.1. Taxonomy (NCBI): domain Eukaryota; kingdom Metazoa; phylum Chordata; class Amphibia; order Caudata; family Ambystomatidae; genus Ambystoma; species Ambystoma mexicanum. The sequence continues at coordinate 270,277,160 of NC_090932.1, read as the reverse complement.
ACTGCGTCGATCTGGATTCCAGGGAGGAGACCAGGGTCGGCCAAGCAGTGCTGCGCAACCTGTTCGCTTAAGGTGAGTCTGGTGAGGAAGTAAGAGATGCTTAATGTTGAGTTTTTTTGTATTGCTTAATGTTGAGCCTTTTGCCACCCCCCGTGGTTGTGCATGTGTGTACTGCTATTTATTTTTATATTCATGAGCATGTGAATCCATGCTAGACCCCATGCTGAAGTAGGAACAAGTTACTTACCTGGAACTGTTGTTCTCCAGCATGGGTCTGGCATGGATTCACATGCGAACCCTCCCGCCTACCCCTCTGCGGCTCTTCACTTGGTCATACTGCCACTTCACGTGCTACCAAATCTGAAGATGGCTGCCAGAGGCGGGGCTTAGGTAGAGGGCAGTCATTGGCTGTGGTCAGTATGACGCAGAGATCAGTAATTGGTTACTACTACGAAAGACAGATCAGAAACGAAACTGATACTGATTTTTCTTTACCGAGGATTCCCAGCCTGACGACGAAATATTCATGAGCATGTGAATCCATGCCAGACCCATGCTGGAGAACAACAGTTACAGGTAAGTTACTTGTTATATATCGCTTCTTCCAGAAGGGGACAGCACTCCAAGTTGCAGTCGTATGCCAGTTCCAGTTTTCTTAAAATCAGCCCATCACACAACGGCAAGTATATTCAAATATCCAGTTTTATTTTGGCATCCTTAAGATAGATTAACCACGGTACAGCGCATTTCGCATATATAGGATAATATTACCTGATACCTCACACTTGACTGTCAATACTTACCTTTACACTTTGCACTTTTTAAAAAATGTTTTTTCAGAAAAATAATACAATATGAGCATGCACCAATCATCGCAGCTCCAAACCCTTTATATCACATTTTACTCCCATCTAGTTATTTACCAAACCCCATTAAATTAATTTCAACAAATAAATAATACATTTCTTAAATCTCAGGTTTTTCCTTTTTACGTCTCTTAAATCCTCTAATATTTCTTCACCACATGTATATATCTATATAACACATAAAACAAACTGACATACTCGACCGGCCACATATATCTCAGTCTGCGATCCTCGAGACTTAACCTTGCCCCTAAAAAAATACACCGATTGGCATGTGAGTTGTTCTCTTTAGACAAGTCTTTAAACAAGTCCGTAATCTACGTCATCCGCCAATGGGACTCTAGATACAACTCCTTTTTGTTATGTGCTATGACGCAGGACATTGGGTTTACTCTACTGTGACAATCTTCGTCTCACTTTCTTAATTGCTTGGCTCTTCTTCTCAAGTCAATTACTTAATAACTCGATGCTCATCGTCTCGAGTTGTCTTTACCCCAACCTCCCTCCGTTACTTGTTTCCCCTTATCACTTTCTTCACTCACTGCCCATTCACAATTTTGCCACCTCTCTGTTCTACTCACTATTCGCTTTTTCAACTTCCAACTCTCGGGATCGTCTCCCCTCCTCGTATCAGCCGCTTCAACCTTCTGTCAGTTCAGATGCCTGTAGAAGTCGGGAGGGGATTTTGTACAAACCGAGGGACCCATCTCACCTACGCTTGCAAGGCTTAATTTTTCGAACTATTTCCGCAATCTACAGGTTGCTTCAGTCCTTTCAGCCGAATGGGAGAGGATATGCGATATTGCCGGGAACCCAAAGCTTACTTAGGTCGATGGCTCTTTAACCATCCTCTCTGCTACCACGTGAATCGGGACAACCGACCCAGCCCTTTAAGATGAGGTAGCAATACTTTGAGATGAATGGGGATGCCGAAGTTACTTAAGCATCGAAAATCAAACAACTCAGGAAGTTGGCAAAAGTTAACTCTTTTAATATCGATTATCTAAAACAGGGAGCACAACGGACATCAACGGACGTCTCGTAGCATGGATTTTTTCAGTTTACCTTAAGATAAAGGAGGAACCCCGGGTGTGCACTCGTTTAACAAATATCTGAGTGATGCCTCTATCTAGTCCCAGGTGGGGGTTAATTATGGAGCAAAAAGGAGATAGGAGCCAGTCTGATTGGTTAGGAAAACTGAAAGGGGGACAGCTTTCAGTGGTTAAAAACCAATTTAATCATTACAAACTTAAACATTAAACATCATACATTGAATTATTTTAAAATTAAATAAAAGACTGAAACCTAGATTGATTAACCAATGAGCAAACGCATTTCCAAAATGCCACATCAGTGGCCAGGGTATCATAGCAAGCATAGAGTGTGTACTCTGTTATCTCCTAGTTTTCAAACACTGTAAGTAAACATAGAATGTGTGCATCAAACTCTGTGATCATTTGCATCAATTTATCACTGCAGTCTCATTATACAGTATATTCTCTCAACATTTTTCAGTTCACAATGGCAATATATCCAGAACATTCATCGGGAGTGAAACCCTGGCTTTTGTACAAGCGTTTAGACTGCGCTAGTGAGCTTGTGGAGGGATCAACGTGGAGTTTTTCTTCCTTCCCCTATCAGACGAAACAAAAACAAAAGGACTAGAACGAACTACTATTTCTCAATGTTCCAGTCAAATTCATAAAATGAGTGCTACACCTCGATAGGTTAAAGATTACCTGTGTCTGTGTTTTTAGAGGGTGAAGCCATTCACAAATGATGGTGGTAGGTGCTTGTATGCGTCCTTCCTTGTGCCTAATTGATAGAAAAGCATATGTATAGTCTGCCTTTAACTTCGCTATAAACCATACCAAAGGGATCATGTCCCCGTAAACTACACGGAACAATGGTCCATCTGGATCAGTATGGGCCAGTGTTCATGGAGTTGGTAAAAACTCGCCTCTCACTCACAAGATCTGTTGTCATGACTCTGATGTCTGGAGGCAAGAACGTCTAGTGGACATACATCCCTGGTCTGTCTATTCTTTACTTGGCTGGTAATGCCAGTGGGCTTGATGTAAATCTATGGGAAGAGGAGGAAATAAGCTTGGTCATGATCCATCCCCTCTAGCTGTGTAAGGTCTCTGGATACGTGGGAGGTACACATACAAAAAAATGCAATAATAATACCTTGTTCGGTTTTGATTATCGCGGTGTGCGTGAATATCCTCGGGTACCGATGAGAGCACTCATCAGTCGTAGGTGTAACTACAAGGGATAGAAGCGGGCATATCTAGTCATCCCTCTCCATATGCTAGATTAAGGAGTAAAGTGTTAACATTGTGTTCGCTCACCTATCGTGCTGCCGGGTGTGTGGGACAGCTGCACGTCCCTGTGTGGAGCGCGGCTGTAACGTCCTCAAGCGGTCCGCGTCTCTCTGATGTAGCAACTGTTGCCACAGTAACGTGTACACCAAAGAGTCGTGTAAACGTTTTCTGTTTAGCCGTAGTGCAGAGCGCCATCTTGGAGTGGCCTGGGTGGAGGAAATAAGATGAGGCATCCTGGTTCTACGTGGGTCTATAGAGTCTCGCCCAACTTCAATCTCAAAGTATTTGAAACGGCACCTGTGTACGAATTGAAAACCCTCTTAAGGGGTATGGTGCACACTTGCCACTTCTTGTTTTGCCCAACCAATCCATCCCTTTCCTGTATGTGTTCAAAACAATAGGATCAAGGGAGCCTTAATAGTGGACCCTCCATGCTATGGTGGGACCCTATTATTGGCGGTGTCTAAAACCCCTCACTCGCATGGCGTGCCTATACGCTTGTACAAACAGCATAATGCATACTTTAATGCGTATTAAGATCCTAATAGTGGACACACAATTTCTGATAATAAATGTACAATATATGCCATGCATGTCATTATGAGGCAGCACCATGTACAAGGTCTCTGTAATTGTTAAGAACATAGTGCACACTCTTTTCACATGTTGTGCAGGGGACACACGAGATGTTCAGTATGTGGTCCGTGGATCTACTTTAGGTGTGTAGCTAGGTACAAGCCACTCTGTTTTCTAAAAGTACTAGAGCTTGCATTGGAAAGTATGCATATACCCACTCTGGTGGTTCTCCTTTCTTGTTAGAGGCAGCATGGACGTTCACCTAGCGTGGGAACTCGGTAGAAGGTATGGTGGAGTCCTCAGTTCGTTTCAGCATTATTGCTTGATCTTATGCCTATGTATGGGCTTGTTCAGTCCTTGTGTCTCCTTTCATAATGTAAATCATCTCCTGTTCCTTTTTAGGAGTAGATTTTCTAGCTGGACTCTGGTCTCCCTTCGGACTTGTCCACGTAAAATCCTTATCGTATTATCTTTTTGTTTTCTTGGAAGTGTTTAACCATAGGGGCCTTGTCTCTTTTATTTTTGAGGTAGCTCCGATGTTCAATCACTCTTGTCTTAATCTTCTGATCAGTTTTCCCCACATACGGTAGGCCACAGGGGCATCTTATCAGGTAGTTCACATGGGTTGTATTGCAGTTGGAAAAGCTCTGTTGTGTCCACCTTTTTACTAGTACCAATATCCACTTCATGGCTTTTTAGTCATTTTACACACCCCGCAGTTGCCACAGGGATGTTGTCCCTTAGGTATCACTGTATTCCAGAGATTGGAATTGTCGCATTTCTGTTTGTGGCTGGTTTTAAGTTTGCGGGTAATGACTTTGTTGCAGATGGAGGTGCTTTTCTTGTAAGCAAAGACAGTGCATGCTAGAGTTGTTTTAGAGCTGTCAAACACCTTCCAGTGCTTTTGAATCACATTTCTAATTTTTAGACTTGGATCTATGAATGTGCTCACACAGACAAGTCTCTCCTCTGAGCTTTTGGCTTGTTTAGTTACCAGCAGTGCTTCCCTGTTGTTGTTGGCTCTTATGGCAGCTTTTTTGATTGTTTGTCTCGGGTAGCCTTGTCTCTGACACACGAGGGTACACAAAGAAGGTTGTTACAGACTGTTTCAATAAAGCAGAAGTCACCAAAAGATCGGAACTGTTTAGGGCACATAACACCAAGAAAAAGGAAAAAATTAGATTCATCACAGGATATAACCATCAAGCCAATAACATTAAATCTTTTATGAAAAAATATTGGAATGTGCTCCTGACAGATCCTGATCTTAAAAAGGTGCTAGATGCAGTCCCTAACGTAACTTCTGATGCTTGTTAATCTGCTTAGAATCACATGCTGTGCATATGGTCTGACATCGGTGGTAACCGCGGAGTATTGCATCTTGTCTTTCGGGGACCGAAAGGGAACGTCGGCATAGGCGTGTCTGTAGCACTATTCCCTCCTATCGTGACGTGTAGTGTACCCAAAATCCCTCACGCGCCGAGGTCCCTCAGTTTGTTTTTTTCGCCCAGATAACTGGTCGCCCTATAGCGGAGCTCTTACTAGAGACATGGTTTATCTCACTGAATTGTCGGTTATTCCCCCTTAAGTCACTTCAACTACAAGAACATCTTCGACAAAGTCTACGGGGGATTCGTCTACGGCTGTAGATTTCGGCGCCTAAGATCCGGCAGCCGGATTTTCCATGGGGTCGGGCCTTCTGGCCGACCTATACAGTAGGGAGAGTGGGGTCGGGGTGGCCATATTGTCGGTATGTCTTTCCTCCTTTCCCCTCTTTCCCCTTTTGGTCTGGTCATCCTTCCCTTTAGCTATGGAAAGGACTCCTTTTAGATTCTGCTTTAAGTGTAGGGTTAGATATCCTTGGAAGGACGAACACAGGACGTGTAATGCCTGTCTCCCCCTGTGAGGACGACGAAAGAGCGGTGTGCGGCCTGCAAACTCCTTTGGCCTAAAACCCTTAAGGAGCACTGTGTAAAGCAGTGGGCCGTGTACAGTATGTCGCAGGTGGAACCCCGTTCTCCCCCCCTCCCCCCCACCGCCACACCCGCTGAGAGTGACGAGTACTTTGGATGACCAAACATCCGTTGCGGATGTTATAGACCTTGAGGCGGACGCTTCTAGGTCCGCCATGCCCGTCCCCAACCCTTTAAGGCCTGACTCTGCTCTCGTTACAGGGACAAGACCCGGCGACGGGGGCGTACAAGCGCATTGCACTTAGCACACAACCCCTATACCGATTTCGACATCTTCGTCGAAAAAGGTGAAAGCGCCAACAGGACCACCAAAAACTTCACCAGTATCCTCGGATCGTTCTGATCCAAAGCCTTCCCCGCATCCACAGCAGCGTCTTGCAACGGGACACTCCAAAAACTGCAAACGTTGAAGCGCGGAAGTCCGAAGCTTCGACGTTCTCGAAGGCCGCGGTAGGCCCCAAAACTACAGCACGGCCTCTATCCGAAAAACCGACGGCTAGGCCCTCTAGCGCCGCGGAAGGTAGTTTACCTGCCGGTAAACCATCAGAGCCTTTGTCTCACGCCGATTCTGCGACTATCGAAGACCGCATCGAAAGAATTACAGCGGCGGTGGGTCTTACCCCAGTTCCGCCCAAAGTTATGGGACAAGCCATTGAAACAGTTTCAGATGCGGATTGGGATCCCGATTCTTACGACGCTTACGAAGATGGCCTGGAGCCTCTCTCCAACACCCTCAAGGACTCTTTTCGACGCTGTAGGGCGGAAAACATCATTTCTCCACCCGCAGGCCCGTTTGGGTCCTCTAAATGGACTACAGAGAAGTTCGAAGGGTGTATGGATCGGCTGGGGAGGATTAACAGGTTTTCTGACAATCCTCCACCGAAAAGGGCTCGAATGGACCCTAATCTCCAGATTGAAGACCAGTCTCATGCCTTCCAGCAGGAAGACGTTGTCCACATGGACACATATAGGGACATTTATATATTAATTAAAAGGCAGCTGAATACTTCAAAATGTCCACTCAGGAGGCGGTGCCTGAGCAGGATTTTGTGGAGGATATCCTTAAGGAGAAACCTCCATCTAGCCAGGCCATATTCCTCCTCAACTCCTGTGAAGAGAAGGGTGGCTCCCTCATTGGTATCACCAGCTCAAACCCAGGCAGTGAACCAAAGATTAAAAAAAAATTCGCCCTTCCCCTTCCGACCCTCTATACATCAGAGGGCACGCCATCCCAGATTCGTTGGTGGTGACTACCACTTGGAAAAGGGCAGGGGTACCCCTTGCCACGGGGGAGTCACCGCTGGACAAGGAATCTAAGCGACTGTATGCCCTTGGCAAACGTGTCACTTCAGCAGCCGCATACTCTATGCGGATTGCTAATAATACTACACCATTGACAAGCTATGCTGAAGCCCAATGGAACTTGCTCCAGGAAGGCCTCCAAGAGGTACCTGAAGCCGCAAAATCAAAGCTTCTCTCCATTGTAATGGAGGGATGACAAGTTAACCAGCATGTGATCAAGAACACTCTCGACACTGCGGAAACTGCAGGCAGGTCCCTGGCCAAAGGGACCCTGCTGAAAAGACACGCCTGGCTGCGTACATCTGGTTTTAAACCGGAAACTCAAGCCCCCCTCATCAACAAGCCCATTGAGGACTCGAACCTCTTCGGGAAGGTGGTGGATGAGGCTTTGGAAACAGCCAAGAAGGAGCATGAGACTCTGAAGTCTCTGCAACAGATCACACAGAAGCCTTCTACCCAGAGGCGTAATTACTCTCGGCGGTCCTTTCGAGGGCAAGCCCGTGCTGGTCAAAACAACTATGGCACGGGAAACTTCAACTCAGGACAGACTTCTGGAAACACTGCATACTACCCAGCAAAGGGTCAGAAACTCGGCAAAGGCAGAGGCCCCAATCCCAGAGGAGCCACAGCCTCTGGTCAGAAATGACCACCAAATCCAGGTCCCCTCCCATGTCACCCCGGTCGGGGGGCGATTAACATCTTTCCTCATGGCATGGAAGGGAATAACTTCAGACCAGTGGGTCATAAAGACGGTCGCCCACGGTTACTGTGTGGGATTCGCCCGACCTCCACAATTCAGACCGCCGCGCTCACGGCGCCTATCACCAGACCATCTGGAGATCCTGAACCAAGATGTGGAAGCGCTGCTGGGAAAGGACGCCATAGAAGCCGTCCCAATTCTTCAGGTAAACAAGGGTATTTATTCAGTGTACTTCCGTGTACCCAAAAAGGATCTCACCATGCGCCCTGTTCTAGATCTGCAACCAGCGAACAAGTTTACAAAACCCCAGAAGTTTTGCATGGTAACACTGCAGGAGGTGATTCCATTGCTGAAACAAGGGGATTACATTGCAACATTGGACAAGAAAGATGCATACTTTCATATTTCAGTGTTGCCGGCGCACAGAAAATACCTGAGGTTCATGATCCAGGACAGGCCGGCATCGCCTCGGCACCAAGGGTGTTTACCAAAGTCCTGGCAGTGGCGGTGGCACACCTGCTCAGACTCTCAGTCCCAGTTTACCCTTACCTCGACGACTGGCTCATTACAGGGGACTCGTTCAACGTTTGCTTTTCGAACACCCAAAAAACAGTAGATCTCCTGTTCAATCAACGAAAAGAAATCCAGTTTAGTCCCCAGTCAAATAAAACAATTTCTGGGAGCTCTAATTCGGAAGGAGGACAGTCTCGTCTTCCCCTCCAACGAGAGGGTTCAGAGCATGCTTTTTCTGATCCCTCAATATGTAGCCAGTCGGGAGGTGACGGTGTGCAAAGCCATGCGCTTGCTAGGAATGATGGCATCATGCATTTACTTGGTTCTCCACGCGCGGCTGCGCATGCAACCCATGCAAGAGTGGCTAAACAGCCAGTGGTGTCAGGCCAGCGGACAATGGGAAGATCTGGTAGTTGTCTCGCCAGCCCTCGTTCTCTCTGCAGTGGTGGTCAAGAGAAAACCTCTTGGGGAAGACCTTCACCACCCCTGCAGTGGAAGCCACTCTCGCGACAGACGCATCTCTCACGGGGTGGGGGGCTCACCTGCTTCAGCAGACAGCGCACGGAGTGTGGTCCCCTCAAGTAGCGTCTAACCATATGAACTTACTGGAGCTATTAGCCGTGTTCAAAGCACTGAAGACCTTTCAGATGCAACTACAAGGGAAGATGGTGCTGATCCTAACGGACAGCACTACAGCGATGTATTACCTGAACAAACAGGGGGGCACTCACTCTCCAGGGCTATCCAAGCTGTCCCAAAACTTTTGGATATGGGCTCTCCGACACAAGATGTTTCTGTTGTCCCAACATGTTCCAGGGGAACTCAATCTTCTGGCAGATGTACTCAGCAGAGATTTTCCTCTGCCAGAAGAATACGAATGGCTGCTACACGAAGACATTGTATCCAATGTCTTCGCAGAATGGGGCATCCCAGAGATTGACTTGTTCGCAACTCAGGAGAAGGCCCAATGCCAAGACTATGCCTCCAGGTACCCCCAGAACCGATCCAATGGGAACGGTCTCGGGATAACATGGTCAGGGAAATTTGTCTACACTTTTCCCCCCGACTCCCCTTCTCAACATGATAGTGCACAAGAAGCACCAGGAACCAGTTACCATGGTACTGGTGGCCCCCATGTGGGCCCGCCAACCCTGGTTCGCTCACCTGATGGAAATACCCCTCTCCCCACCAGTAAAACTGCCCTGCCCGTACAACATGCCTCAGGACAAGGGGGGACCCTACACCCATACCTACAAACCCTGAACTTAGCAGCTTGGCTCCTGAGATCATAGTTTGGACACCTGCAACTCCCTCAGAGGTGCATGGACATACTCGGGGAAGCGAGAAGACAGAATACACGTTATTGCTATGCCAGCAAATGGAAATGTTTTGTCATCTGGTGCAATTCCAAGGGCGTCAATCCCATTGATTGCTCACCCACACACATTGTGCTGTATCTGGACACTGGGTTAGTCTTCAATTCCCTAAAGGTTCATCTGGCTGCTCTGTCAGCCTACACCACTTCACAACAAAAGGTGTCGTGGCGGAAAATACCGGTGATTTAAAGCCTTTATGGAAGGGGGTAAGCGGATTTATCCTCCCATTTCTCACCCAGCCCCTGGATGGGATCTGAATGTGGTTTTGACCAGGCTCATGGGAGCTCCCTTTGAGCCTATGCAGAAAGCAAGTCTGAAAAACCCGACTTCTAAAACAGCCTAGTGGCTATCACTTCTATCAGAAGGGTTGGCGAATTGCAGGCTCTTTCTGTTCTAGACCCCTTTGTTAAAGTCCACAAAGATAAGGTAGTTCTGCGCACACATCCCAGATTTGCGCCTAAATTCATTTCAAAGTTCCATGTGAACCAATCAATCGAACTACCCACTTTCTTCCAGAACCCTACAAACATGGCCGAAAGAAGCCTACACACACTGGATGTGTGCAGGGCAGTCAGGTTTTACCTGGAAAGAACTAAACCACTGAGGAAGAATTAACAGTTCTTCGTTTCAGTGGCAGCTGGTAGAGAAGGGGATCCTGTCTCTAAATCGGCTATCTCAAGGTGGATTGTCAAATGCATCACACTGTTACTCTTGCTAATAAAGAACTGCTCTTCAAGCCTCGAGCACATTCTACTCGAGGCACTGGGGCATCCATAGCATTCATTGCAAATGTTCCTCTTGAGTCCATTTGCAAAGCGGCAACCTGGAGTTCTGTACACACCTTTACAAAACACTATTGCCTAGACACTCATTCTAGGTCTGATTCTCAGATGGGACAAGCAGTACTAAGACATCTTTTCTCTGCTGTTCCTTCTCACAACCCACCTCCAACTCCGGTACTGCTTGCTAGTCTATGCACAGCATGTGATTCTAAGCAGATTAACAAGCATCAGAAGACATGCATTACTCACCGTAATAGCATTTCTGATGATTGTATCTGCTTAGATTCACATGAGCCCTCCCTACCTCCCTGCTCGGGGTGGAAGGAACATAGACGTCTTACTACTTTCTCCCTTTATGTACTCACTCACTATAGCCTTGGGCTCCCTCATGGCAGAAAAAATACAATCGGAGGGACCTCGGCGCGTGAGGGATTTTGGGTACACTACACGTCACGATAGGGATAGTGTTACGGACATGCCTATGGCGAAGTCCCCTTTCGGTCCCCGAAAGACCAGATCAAATACTGCGCGGTTAGCACTGGATGTCGGACCATATGCACAGAATGTGAATCTAAGCAGATACAATCATCAGAAATGCTATTACGGTGAGTAATGCATGTCATACCGCAAAGCGCCCAACTTAAAGACTATATTATCACCGAGAATGGTGGTTACGGAAGCTCTGTCGTTAGGCCACTTTATGAAACAAGACCTGGCAGGTTTCCGTAAATGTGCAAATTGTTAAATGTGCAATTGTGTATCCAAACCTGTTTGTAAGTTCCAATGGTCTAAAATGGAGATACAAACATAAATCATTTATTACGAAATTTGCAGTATATGTCATCACTTGTACTTGTGGCCTCCATTATATTGGATCAACTATAGGAATGCTCAAGTTACGAATCCTTCAACATTATAGAGCCATCAAGAATGGTGATGTCACTAACCCTTTGACAGGAAATTTTTTAGAGAAACATGGTGGCAATGTAAAGGAAATGTCATTTTCGGGTCTTGCACACGTGCCACAACATAAAAGACGGGGAAACGGAGAACTCCAACTTGGCCAACTAGAGGCGTCTCTGATTTTGTAAATTTGACACCTTGAGCCCTCCAGGACTGAACATTAATCCAGAAATGTATGTATTTCTCCAATGAACTTGAACTCTCCTGGCCTATCAGTATGAGCATTGTAGGATCTGGGTACTATGTTTCCCTCATCCCCTCTTCAGAAAGAGGGTAGAAATGTTATAGTGGATATTAGGGGTGTACCGAATAGTACATTTACTATTCAGCTGAATACCGAATAGTAAACCCAATTATTCTGCCGGAGCCGGATATTTACTGAATAGTAGATTACTACTGGAAATGTGTCAAGACATGCATAACAAGCCAAAACTGCTGGCTTTGCCAATGCTTGTTTTAACAGGACTTCAGTTCAGGACATGCTTATAAATAGTTAAGGTCAGTTCCAGGGACTGCAAGAGGTGGAATGACTTGTAATGAGTTTAATAAAATTGATCTAAAACCATTTTCGTTTTTGTGCTTTCAAATAATGCAGATTATTGTTCTCATGCATTAAACTCCAGTTGTGCGCAAAGCATAATAAACACTACCATAAACAGTTCCTTATCAGTTGTTGGCTGTAAAGTATCACAGAATGTTGCCTACTCCTTTGCTCCATGTCCACACGTGTCTGCAGCTGAAGTGCGCAGAAGAATATAAACCCATTTATCTTTCATTAGTTCATGGTTAATGACAACTGGGTTGTAACCTAATAGAGAAAGTTTAAAAAAATAAGTGAAACCCGTTACCCATCCTTACAGTACTCCAATGTACAGTCGCACGAGCAGGCATTCATGTTTTGTGTATGGCTGCGGGTGCCCCCGCCACCCCCCTGCCTCATTTCATGTTCTTGAAACGGAAAATGTAATTTCTCTTTGCCAACAGAGGTGTCTGGGAAACAGCAGCACGATGCTGCAAGCTCGGAGACAGTGCCCTTTCCATAAGTGAAATGGTGCATGATATAACACCTCATGTGTCTGACTGATTACAGCCTGTGGCTACAGCGCTCTCTGCATCAATTAGCACAGTGATTTATACAAGTAAGCAGTTTAGAGGGAATGGTACACAATTAACATCTCATTACACCATAAAGGGTATGCTAAATACCATAACCCTGGTCACTGCTTTTGCTGCCTGAAATTTAAATAAGTGTTTGACCTAATTCATATGCTATCTGATGTGAACTGGGCTCGCTTTGTGCTGCACTACACCATTAATTATTTATAGATCGCTGCAAATGAAGCGCTCCCCAAGCAGGAAGAGGGAAGAAAAGGGTGCTTTTGTCATTTAGCATGACTTTGAAGCAGGATTGCACTTCCGATGGCAGGCAACTTCCAATTACGGCCGCACCGCCGAGCCGTTGTAATGCTGTCATGTTGAGAACATAGAGAAAGTCCTCCGAGGGTTGTTGATTTAAATGGTGCATCCTGACCGGTTACAAGGTTTTGCAGTGATTGCAAGTGAAATGCTGCATTTCTGTACATTGTTATTGATAAAGGAAATTTGGTGCGCATTTTAAAATTGGAAGAGGTTGTTCAGGGAAGTGAAATGAAATCCAAGCTCTCCTCCATTCAAAAAGTAAGGGAATGGCACCACCTAGTAGATATCAGACAAATGTTGCAATAATACAGTATATGGAATGAGGTAACTTCGGCTTCGAGTAAGTATTACATTAGGTATTCTGCCGAATGCAGAATAGCTCATTTCAGCCGGATATCGGCTGAATATTTACTCGAAGCCGAATTTCGGTACACCCCTAGTGGAGATGTCAACGTCATACTACTCGGTGGTTAATCCCATTAGACAGTGAAGGTTACATAGATGAACTATTACAATTCAGGATGAGTTGCACTAGCACTTTATCATACACATGAATTAATGTTTCATAACTCAGGGTTATTTGCACTAGCACTTTGTTACTTTATTATTTTTTACAAAGTGGTATGTGAGAACCAGATGCACTTGCACTTTATGATCATCCCTGGTGGTTATGCTATGCACTGTCTTTCTTTCGCACTGCCATAAGAGATGGTCTTGATTGATTATACTGACAGGATGATTGCAAATGGAGGAACATGGTAAAACATGGACATTTGAACACTACGTCTATGCACTAGCGATAACATGTGAATATGACTGCTGTGGTGAACTGCTGTATTTTAATTCCAATGGACATGCACTTTATGGGCAACCACTATTTAAGTGGATATTTTTAGGTTGAAATAGTTTGCAAATAAGCTTTAACATTGTCATTTACTATACTGAAACAGTTAGAGTGCTTCTCTGTGAGAGGGCACTGTGTCCTGCATCTCTAATGGAATACGTTGGCTATATAGGTGTCTGTTGCTGTCCCGTATTTAGCTTTGAGTCCAACATTTCACATCCAGGGACGTAATGGATGGACTGTCATCAAGAAGATGAGGCCTGTTCATGTTATTATGAGGCGCATAAGCGCAAATAGACACATGATTAAAAAATTCTGTATGTGTACGTTTTAGAGTAAGGTAATGCGGCACAGAACGAACGGCTCATTCTCCTGTATCTCATGTATCACGCTGGTATAGTATATACAATCAGCGCTGAGTGTTCACAGTGAACACAATGACTATTGAGTCATTTTATCATGGCGGTCTGCTTAATCTTGTTTCAAATGAGGTATCTTGCAGTCACTTGACCGGATAGGAGGAGAGAAGGGGGAGGAGCCACCTGTTCAAGCCACTTTCCTTTCGTTTTAAATGTAATGTGTTTCATGGATGTGGAGTTTGATGAGCCTGAGGAAGCCTGGTATGTCCAGGCGGAACGCGTGGTGATTTTCAACCCTGGAGGTTGAGTGTTGTTTAACCTGTATGCCATGGCGCGGTTTTTGATTTATAACTACCCCATATTGCCAATTTGCATTGTTGGTTGTTTGTTTTTATAATGAATAAAAACAAATTATTTTTGTAAGAAGGTGGTTTGGTCTTGAGTGCTGGAATTTTCTGTGGCATGTTTTGTGGGAGATTTTTTGCAGTGTTACAACCCTCCACATGCATGTGTTTTTATATATATATATTAGGAACTTAGCCAAAGTTTCCTTTCCCAGCATGACTCCCACTCGGACAACACATACTGAACATCTCGTATGTCCCCTGCACAACATGTGAAAAGAGTGTGCACCATGTTCCTAACAATTGCAGAGACTTTGTACATGGTGCTGCCTCATAATGACATGTGCGGCCTATATTGTACATTTATTATCAGAAATTGTCCACTATTAGGCTCTTAATACGCATTAAAGTATGCATTATGCTGTTTGTACAAGTGTATAGGCACGCCATGCTAGTGAGGGGTTTTAGACACCGCCATTAATAGGGTCCCACCATAGCGTGGAGGGTCCACTATTAAGGATCCCTTGATCCTATTGTTTTGAACACAGATAGGAAAGGGATGGATTGGTTGGGCAAAACACGAAGTGGCGAGTGTGCGCCATACCCCTTAAGACGTGCGCCAATTCATACATAGGTGCTGTTTCAAATAATTTGAGATTGAAGTTGGGCGAGACTCTATAGACCCACGTAGAACCAGGATGCCTCATCTTATTTCCTCCACCCAGGCCACTCCAAGATGGCGTTCTGCACTACGGAGACTGCCGGCAAAATAGAAAAAATCTACACGTCTCTTTAGCATACACGTTACTGTGGCAACAGTTGCTACCTCAGAGAGACGTGGACCGCTTAAGGCCGTTACAGCCGCACTCCACACAGGGAGGTAGAGCTGCCCCCACACCTGGCAGCATGATAGGTGAGCGAACACAATGTTAACACTTTACTCCTTAATCTAGCATATGGAGAGGGATTACTAGATATGCCCGCTTCTATCCCTTGTAGTTACACCGACTGACGAGTGCTCTCATCGGTACCAGAGGATACTCGCGCACACCGCGCTACTCAAAACCGTCGAAAATGGTATTATTATTGCATTTTATTTTGCATGCGTACCTCCCACGCATCCAGAGACCTTACACAGCTAGAGGGGACAGATCATGACCAAGCTTATTTCCTCCTCTTCTCATAGATTTGCATCGCTCCCACAGGAATTACCCGCCAAGTAAAGAATGGACATACCTGGGACGTATGTCCAGTAGACGTGCTTGCCCCCAGACATCAGAGTCGTGACCGCAGATCCTGTGAAGGAGAGGTGAGTTTTTACCCACTCCATGAACACAGACCCATACTGATACAGATGGACCATTTTTCTGTGTATTTTACGGGGACATGATCCCTTTGGTATTGTTTATAGCGAAGTTCAAGACAGACTATACATATGCTTTTCTATCAATTGGGCACAAGGAAGGACGCATACAAGCACCTACCACCATCATTTGTGAATGGCTTTGCCCTTGAAAAGCACAGACACAGGTAATCTTTAACCCTTCGAGGTGTAGCACTCATTTTATGAGTCTGACTGGAACATTGAGAAATAGTAGCTCATTCTAGTCCTTTTTGTTTTAGTTTCGTCTGATAGGGGAAGGAAAAAAAACTCCACGTTGATCCTTCCACAAGCACAATAGTGCAGTCTAAACACTTGTACAAAAACCAGAGTTTTACTCCTGATGAATGTTCCGGATATATTGCCATTGTGAACTGAAACATGTTGAGAGAATATACTGTATAATGAGACTGCAGTGATAAATTGATGCAAATGATCAGAGTTTTATGCACACATTCTATGTTTACTTACAGTGTTTGAAAACTAGGAGATAACAGAGTATACAATATACGGTTGCTATGATACTCTGGCCACGGATGTGTTATTTTGGAAATGTGTTTAAGCAATGAGCAATCAATCTAGGTTTCAGTCTTTTATTTAATTTTAAAATAATTCTATGTATGATGTTTCATTTTTACGTTTGTAATGATTAAATTGGTTTTTAACCACTGAAAGCTGTCCCCCTTTCAGTCTTCATAACCAATCAGATTTGCTTCTCACAATTTACTTCAGAAAAAACATCTTATTTATAGTAAAAATGTGTCATTGATGAAGTTAACTTACGCACTTACCAACGTCATCCTACGTGGCAAACTACAAAAACCTAGTGGCTAATGTGATAGGCTTAGAGGGAACATCTAAGTATACGATCCATACTAGTCTAAGAAAGTGATAGGCTCCTTAATGTCAGGTGGGGCAACTAAGCCCTCCCCTCAAACAGGTCACTATGAACGTCACTGAATGCACAATATCCTGTTGGTTACACAAACTATAGGGCTCTTAATCATGTGGCCCCCTACAATTGGTTGCCACTCTTACATCCGTCAGTACTTTTCCACCCACATTAGCAGCACACAGGCTGGACTTTCAGCTGCTGGTCAGAACCACAGCTTCCCACCAATCAGCATATTGTCACCCCAGTGGTCTGCACGTCAATTAAGGCTTTGAACTTGACCTTGGAAATGTTCCTTGCCCTGGAGAATACAGGGGAGTAGAGGCAAGCTCTGGCTCTGTGCGTAGGTGTGGTTTGTCATGTTTATCCAACTTCATCCATTCACGTGACTGAAGATCACAAATTTGAGCTTTAGTGCATTTATAATACTATTTTTTTAATAGAACTCTGACTTCTTCCTTGTTTTCATCCATGCTTTCTGAACAGGAGTTACATTCTTTCACACGATTGTAACTGTCTGCTCATCCCAGTCTGATAAGACCTTGGCTTCTTGGGGCTCATCCAGCCTCGCCTTTCTGAGATTCACTTCTGCAATTTCGTTGTTTTTCAACCGCGACACACTGGAAAAGGGCCTTCCTTCTTTGGTCCAGCACTGCTATAACACGTCGTGGAAACATCCATTCTTGATTCTATTCCTATATATGTATACGTTGGCGCATGCCGCAATCTATTCACTACATAGCTAGCCTCAAGAATACTTTGTCTGCTCGCATTTCTTTGCATCTATACACGTGTAAAATGACTTGATATCTTCATTATTTCTGTAGCATCAGTTTCTTCATCTCGAGCCCGAGGTGTCACTTATCTTGATACTACTGTCTTGATGCTTTAGAGACTATATTCACTTCTTGTCTCTGCATCTCTTCTATGTACGTCAGTCTGGCTTCGTGTGATGTCACCAATCTGCTCTTTTATTCGTTGGTCCTGCTTCTTCTGGGATTTCTTTCAAATGGCCATGAGACTGTCTCGTATACAGCTATGGTTTTCTCAATGGGAACCTTGCCTCCAGGATTCGCTTTGGTATCAGTATTTTCACTGGTACTGCACGTGTCTCACACTCTGGCTCCCAACATATAGGCAATATGGGCGAGATGGTTGGGGTGGGGGTTCTTGGCTCCTTCTCTACACTAGTACCCGTGAGCTCCTCAGCCCTGCCACAGAATGTGCAGCTTCATGGCGTCGTATCTCCACCTTGGGCTCTAAAGTCAGCGGGCCCGATCCAGTGGACCCTGGTGATGGCTTCAGTAGAACTTTGGTGACTGGTGAGCAGCTATGTAAACTGGCTTAGATCCCATAGATGAGATGGCCCATAAGGACGCTGCATTTGCTTTACAATGCCTGGAGGATAGACGCCAGTTTATTTTGGATGCTGATTGTCTTCAGCTACACAAGAAGCACTCCAGGTACAACCGATATCTGCTGAATTTTGGGAAGATCACTTTGCTGCTTTTGTATGGTAATTCTCATAATATGACTATAACCACTACATTGAATGTTTCTTGTAGTGAGTGTGTAATTCTAGATTAAGAATCCATTTATAACCTCATTTTAAACTGCAAGTTATCTAACGCACCTGGCCCAGGCAGACTTTCTAATGCAATGCTGAAATCCAATCCGGCATTGTGGCCTAAAGTTTTACTGGCCCTATTTAAAAACTTCTCGTCAACCCAGGTTATTCCTCTGTCCTGGAGAGGTGGGGTAATTATGTTAATTTATAAGCGTGGCGATAGGCTGCAGCCAACCAACTATCATCATTGGCGCTCCAGATTTGGGCCAGTAGTGTGGGCCATTTGGATCTCTTTCAGTGTGGCTTCAAGAGGGGAGTGGGGGCATCCATTAACTGCCTACTGTTGCAAATTATGGCCAATGAAGCCAAGCAGAGTAATATACCCTCATGCATGGCTTTTCTTGATATTTCTCTGGCATTTGATTGTGTCATTAGATTTAGATTATGGAAGGAATTGCGAGCATTGGGTTGTCCCTCTGGTCTAGCGAGTGTTCTAGAATCTCTACATACTATGGTGGTAAGAATCGACCAATGTTGCCACCTTCACGAGATGGATTGATACTCACTGAGGGCTACGCCAGGGTTGCATCCTGGCCCCTTTGCTATTTAATATATATATATATATATATATATATATATATATATATATTTCTGAGGCTTGTGGAATCTGCTTAGATCACATGCTGTGCATAGGCCGACATCTAGTGGAAGCTGCGGAGTATTACAGTTTGTTTTTCGAAACTCGAAAATGGGCGTCGACACAGGCGTGCCAGTAATACTATCCCTAGTGTGACGTCCACTGTACCCAAGATCCCTCACGCGTCTAGGATCCTCAGATTGTTTTTTTCCGCCATACTGGTCGGAAGCATCTTGCGGAGTCCCTGGCCTTAGCCATACTTTTGCTAATTATTGAAGTTCAAAATTATTTATTAACATCCTTCCCCACCCCAACGTCGACCCTCGACACTCGACGACGGCTGGAGAAGACATCGACCGTCGGCTGCTGCACGACGGATCTGGGCCTCGGAAGGCCGCTGGCCTCGGCCCGGGCCTAGTAGGCCGCTGGCCTCGGCCCTGCAAGTAGGGAGAGTGGGGGGTGGTACATACTCTTCACTCTTGGTATATAGGTACACCTTATATATTTCCTACACTTACCAGCCCGCTGCCTCAAGGTGCGTATGGAGGGTACCCCTTTCCAATTCTGCCCAAAGTGCAACCGCAAATACCCTTGGGTCGACGAGCACGCCACGTGCAATCTCTGCTTGCCGAGGGACCACCCCGAAGCGAACTGCAGAGCGTGTAGTAAGCTTAAGCCTAAGACACTTAAGGACCGTTCGACAAAGCGTTGGGCCCACCACGCCAGGCAGGCAGCCATGGCAGCGGAGGGCGCCTTCAGCAATGGCAGCGACGCCGTACTTTCGGACGGCGAGGGCATTACGGCGTCGAAAGACTTCCGAGCGCAGGTCCCCGACCTCGGAAGGTTGTCCGGCAGGGCGGCTATGGGGAAGACCCCCGGCGACGCAAGCGCTACACACCCTACACACACTAAGCACACTAAGTCCAACCGAACCTCGATGACGTCGACTTCTCGGAAAGAGGCACAGATAGAACGGTCCGACTCGGTGTCCTCTGGGCGCTCTCGATCGAGATCGCCTCATGACGCAAGGCAATCATCCACTCTTGCCAAGAGTGCCTCGCTCCCTAGATTAACGGAAGTTCGATCGTCGGAAGACGAAGACGACTTCCACCCCCAGGCCGCGCTCCAGGAGACCGAGGCCGCAGTTAACACCAGCGAGGCCCCACGCTCGAAACACACAGATACCTCTCCAGTCCCTCTGTTAGGGAGAATTCTCTGTTTAGGCTGAATTTCCCTACCTAGTGAGTCCCCCAGCAGCTTTGCTGGATTTCTGGGGTTTAATTTTTTCTCCTGCCAAGAGTGAGACTCTTTTACCCTCACTCTTGGACATGTTGAAGTGTGTTTTCTTGGTTAAACCTTGTGTTGAATGGGCTATGGGGTCTTTTACTCCATAGGGCCTCATGTATTTTTGTGATGTGGGTCACACAGCACCCTCTGTGCCGTGACCCAGGGGTGTCCTAGGGACTCCCCAACATAGACTCCATACCCTGGGACTGACTACTGTCTCCCAGGGCATGTAAAGTCACCAAAGACTTTGCTAGTCTTGAATCCTGAACAGAACCAGTACAAACCATCATATTGTGGACGTACTGGCTGGGGCAATTCGATTGCCCCAGGGTCTGTTAGTCGAGGGGGCACGTCTCCGTCCCCCCTGATCGAGTTTTGGCTGGTGGCAGTGGAAACTACTTTTTATATTCGACCGCGAATATTTCCCTATGGGATTTCCCATTGTTTTAGGCTAACACATTTAATTATTTATTTACGGTAGCCTTAAACATACCGCCGGTTTATATATTTATTTTTATAACTCCGGTTGGGACTTTTTGCCAAAACTTGATTCTAAAATGGCGTTGGTGTTCGCCTCTGTAACTCTGACCCAAAGTGGAGCCCTTTGTTCCACTTTTGGCGGGCTTCTCCACAGAAGCCCTCCAAAGTGGTGCCACTCTGTCTGGGGTACTTAGGAGGGGTGGAGGGGGATTTAGGCACCCTGGACTGAGTTACCTTGGTAACTCAAGTCGCACTCCGTCCTGATTGGCCCAAGTGGTGAGCCGCCCGGCTCACCACTTAGCATGTTTGAGTGACAGCTAGGCTGGGTGAATGGGGGTTTGCTGCATAAAAGCAGGGCTTTGGGGACTGGGACTTCAGAAGTCGCCACAGGACCAAGAATCCGACGAGGGAAGAGCTGAGCCGACCTGCTTCGACGACACCACCCGGTGGAGCCCTGCTGAACCGTCTCACCACTTTTTCCCGACGACCGAGGAGAACTCTTAACGGAGTGGCTCCTTCCCTTGACTGGTGGGGACAACCAGTTTTCGCCTTCTTTCCGTTCTTTGAGGTATCTCGTGGTCGCCTTGCCTGTGCCAAGCACCCCGGCAACCGGAATACCACACTTTACCCCCATACCGCGAAAGTCGGTACCAACCCTTTAACCGGAGGACTCCGCGGCTGGTTTCTTCCCGGGCAGTGCAACGACCCTCTTCTTCTGCTCTTCAGCGAGAACTTCTTCTCCCCTGACCGACGTCGAGCCCTGCTGCCACTGCCTGGAACAACTGCCACCGCTGGAGGATCCTTTCCGCTTAAGGTACTGTGTTCCGCCTGGCTTCCCTTGCTACCGACTGTACGGGGTAGATTTAGTCCCCGGCTTTCGAACCTGGGAGTGCCTGGGACACTTTGGCTAAACTTTCTGAGCCACTCTAAACTCTTTTTGACTCTTTGCAAGACTTTGAATCTCTAACTAACAGTGTGATCTTGGGCACATTTTCGCTCCGGCTACTCTAAGAGTGGGCCCTGCCTAGTGACTTTTGCTCACCTGTGACTTTATTCTTCTTTAAGCCTATTGCAAGTGTTCTGGACCTTAGAGTGGTGTGTCTAACCTATTTCTGCTTTTTCTCTCCCTTTCTTGGAAACTACTAGAGTGTCATCTAACGTTAAGCACTCACCTCTGTTTTAATTAAGTGGTGTTTACCTAGAGTTGTCTAGATAGGAGAAAGGATTGAATCTACTTTCATTATAACTGTGTTGAAGTGCTTTTACTATATTTTTGCTAGAGTGTTTTTAACTTATGTGTATTTTAAATAAATAACTATATACTTTTGAAACCAAGCTCTGGTCAGTGTTTGCTTGTGCTATTGTGTTTTGGTACATATTGTGTATACTTTGCATACTGCCTAACTCTTCTTGAGGGAAGTCTGACTGCTCAGCCACAGCTACCAGGTAAATCTGGGTGGTACAGACTGCTACCAAAGGGGTTTACTGCTCTACCTGTAGTCTTAAATCTTTTGCAGTGTTCCCCAAGGGAACTGCACAGGTTTCTGCCTAACACCCTCGACGCCAGGCGACGAAAGTCTCTGGGGCCTCCAAGGGGCAGGGAAAACATTTTTCCACGCACGGGGAGGGGGGGAAACAGCGGAAAGCACAGCCTTCCA
The DNA here is from genome assembly GCF_040938575.1 of Ambystoma mexicanum. Taxonomy (NCBI): domain Eukaryota; kingdom Metazoa; phylum Chordata; class Amphibia; order Caudata; family Ambystomatidae; genus Ambystoma; species Ambystoma mexicanum. The sequence goes on along the minus strand of NC_090932.1, from coordinate 270,254,914 downwards.
CTCCTGTAAGACCATCCTTCCACCCTAAGCAGACAGACAAACACAAATCTACTGGGACATCAACATCCAGCAAGGGTACCCTTGATAAGTCCTCTAAGTTGCCTACTAAAGTCATACCCTGTTCCAAAGAATGGTACAGTGAAGACATAGACAGGGTCATGTCAAGGATGTCTTCCTTAGCTGATTTTTATGACAAAAACCCAGAACATTTCCTTTCGTATGACCCTCAAGGGGCCACACCCTCAGGCTCCTCTGATCCTATCCCCCTAAGTAAAAAGGCCCGGTTCGAAAGACCTGAACCCTTCGAGGTGCAGCCTTACTCTACTCCATACTCTACTCCACACCCCAGATACCAAGGACAACCTTTCCCTGAAGGGGACCAGGAGTTTGAAATTATGGAGGAACAAACCGGGACTGAATACTATGCGGATGATGAGGACCTGGAGGAGGTAGAAGATGAGCAGGAAATTTACAGAGTAGATTCCCCGGTAGAGAGCGAAGCCCCAGTTACCGACTCGCCAGTTGATAACCAGCCCCTCCTTAATGAAGTTCTCGCTCGCGCAGCAGAACATTTTCACATCGACACCCACGGTGTACAGGAGGAAAGGGACTTTGCGGAAGAGTTGGTGGGAGAGAGGAGGCCGGTCGCTCAGACCATCCCTATCCTTAAATCCATCCAACGTAGAATAGATCCATCCCTGGTGAATCCTAACCTCACCAGAGCCGTCAACCCCAGAGTCGAAAAACTTTTTCGGGCAGCCCAGTCTGACCCTCTTTTATATAAGAGGACATCTTAAACCAGACTCCCTAGTGGTTACCAACACTCGGAAGAGGGCTGGGACACCCTTATCGTCGTCAGAAGCTCCTCCCGACAAGGAGAGCAAAAGACTGTACGGGTTTGGCAGGAAGGTAGCCTCAACGTCCGCCTACCAAGCAAGGATTGCAAACTCCACCACCCTGTTGGCAAGTTACAACTGCCATCAATGGGAAGAGGTCGCGGCGCTCATAGCCTCTGCTCCTGAACCGTTAAAGGGCCAGTTGGCTCGGATCTCGGCAGAAGGGAGAGCCGTGTCTGGTTACATATTAAAAGCAACTTTCGACGCCGCGGACAACGCAGGAAGATTGATAGCAGAAGGTACTGTTATCAAGAGACATGCGTGGTTACGGCAGTCGGGGTTCAAAACAGAAACCCAGGCTTCATTAATAGACAAGCCGGTGGAACCCGATCTATTGTTTGGGAAAGCGGTCGAAGACGCACTTAAGAATGCCAAGGACGAATACGAGACTCTCAAATCCCTTGGCCAGCTAACCAACAAACCCCCTAACCAGAGGGGGAACAGTAATTTTCGTCGCCCACGCGGCCAAAATTCACAAAGAGGCAACTATGCCCAAGGACAGGGTACACAATGGAACAACAACCAGCAGTCTACCCAAAGTTACGGCAGGGGTAACAAGAGAGGTCGTGGAAGAGGCAGAGGCAGCCCCAACAAGGGAGGTGGCACGCCTCCACCAAAGCAGTGACGCTCAGTTCAGGGTCCCTTCTCACGCAACCCCAGTAGGGGGACGCATTTCCAACTTCACCCAGGCTTGGGAAGGGATCACCTCAGACAGATGGGTGCTGTCAACAGTGTCCACAGGATATTGTATAGAATTACTGCAGCGTCCCCGGAACCACCCTCCACGACAAAGAATACACTCCTTAGAACATCAGAAGATCCTTCTCGAGGAGATCGCCATTCTGCTAGAAAAGGACGCGATAGAACTCGTCCCAGGACACCAGGTAAACAAGGGTATCTATTCAACTTACTTCCTTGTGCCAAAGAAAGATTTGACAATGCGCCCAGTATTGGACTTACGGCCTGCCAACAAGTATGTCAAGCCCCAAAAATTCCGTATGACCACGCTACAAGAGGTAATCCCACTCCTAAAAAAGGGGGATTACATGGCAACCTTGGATATGAAAGATGCTTATTTTCATATTTCCATGCTCCCAGCGCACAGAAAATACTTGCGCTTCAAGGTGGACAGTCGCCACTACCAATTCAAGGTACTGCCCTTCGGGATAGCTTCAGCACCAAGGGTATTCACCAAGGTACTGGCGGTGGCAGCTGCACACCTACGCAGGGAGGCAATCCCAGTGTACCCTTATCTGGACGACTGGCTCATAACGGGGGAAACCCCAGGAATTTGCAGGTCAAACATTCAGAGGACTATCGACCTCCTCCACGAATTAGGCTTCTCTATCAACGAGAAGAAGTCAAGTCTGGTGCCAAGCACCTCAAAACAGTTCCTAGGAGCAATCCTAGATACTCATAAAGGGTTGACCTTCCCTTCGGAAGAGAGAATTCGGAATATACTACTGCAAATTCCACATTATCAGTCAGGTCAACAAATAACGGTACGCAAAGCAATGCGGTTACTGGGCATGATGGCGTCATGCATTTACCTAGTCCCCCACGCGCGTCTGCGCATGCGTCCCATGCAGGAATGGTTGGCGAAACAGTGGTCTCAGGCAAGTGGTCAGTGGGACGATCTAGTGGTCGTTTCGCCAACACTCGTACAGAGCTTACACTGGTGGACAAGAGAGAATCTCGCAAGGGGAAAACCCTTTTACGATCCAGAAGTACAGGCAGTGGTGACTACAGATGCATGCCTGACTGGGTGGGGAGCTCACCATCTCCACCACACAGCTCAGGGTCTCTGGTCTCACTCAGTAGCCAAGAACCACATCAATCTGCTAGAGCTTCTGGCAGTATTCCGAGCGCTTCGGGCGTTCGAGCCCCATCTGCTAAACTTGTCGGTGCAGATCCGGACGGACAGCACGACAGCCATGTTCTATCTGAACAAACAAGGAGGGACTTGTTCGCCAAATCTGTCCAAGCTTGCCCAGAAAATCTGGATATGGGCACTCAGACGGAACATCTTCCTGTCATCACAACATGTTCCAGGGGAGCTCAATTCCCTAGCGGATGCCCTAAGCAGAGACTCCCTCCCAGAAGAACACGAATGGGTCCTTCACAGAGAGATCGTAGAAGATCTCTTCTCTCAGTGGGGTTTCCCCACTATAGACCTATTCGCCACAAGCGAAAACAAACAATGCCCAGGATTTTCATCCAGGTTCCCCCAGCCAGACTCCCAAGGGAACGCCCTGTGGATGAACTGGTCAGGGATGTTTGTGTATGCTTTTCCACCAACTCCTCATCAGGAAGGTGGTGTACAAGATGAACAAGGAATCGATGACGCTCATCCTAGTTGCTCCCATGTGGGCGAGACAACCATGGTTTCCACACCTACGCAGGATGGCGGTGTGCGAGCCCATCAAACTCCCAGCCTGGTACAACCTACTGTCCCAGCAACAAGGTCAAACAGTGCACCAGGAACCCAACTCAATGAACCTGGCAGCATGGCTCCTGAGGTCATAGAGTTTGGCCATCTCAATTTACCACAGAGGTGTATGGACATCCTAAAAGAATCCAGGAAACCAAACACAAGGCACTGTTACTTTGACAAGTGGAAGAGATTTGTTATTTGGTGCCAGAATAAACAAATCAACCCAGTTGATTGCACTCCTTCCAACGTTGTAACATACATGCTCCACCTGCTGGACGCAGGTTTGGTTTTTAACTCTCTGAAAGTACACCTGGCAGCCCTCTCGGCTTACACCACATCCCATAACAAAGTATCGTGGTGGAAAGTACCAGTAGTTAAAGCCTTCATGGAAGGAGTAAAGAGACTTCACCCTCCTATTTCGAACCCACCGCCAGGATGGGACCTCAATGTGGTGCTAGCTAAGCTCATGGGCCCCCCTTTCGAACCCATGCATAAAAGTAGTCTCAAACACCTGACTTATAAAACGGCCTTCTTAGTAGCCATTACCTCTATAAGAAGGGTCAGTGAAATTCAGGCTCTGTCAGTGCAGGATCCTTTCTTTACTATCCACAAAGACAAACTGGTTTTACGCACACACCCTAGGTTCTCACCTAAATTTATATCTAAGTTCCATGTAAACCAGTCCATCGAGCTTCCGGCTTTCTTCCAGAACCCGCAAAGCTCAGCTGAGGTGAAACTACACACCCTTGATGTGCGTAGGGCGGTCCTCTACTATGTAAATAAAACCAGACCGCTAAGGAAAACAGATCAACTGTTTGTCTCCGTAGCTACAGGCAGAGAAGGGGATCGCGTCTCTAAAGGCGCGATCTCGAAGTGGATTATCAACTGTATACAGCTGTGTTACTCTCTTTCTGAAAAAACTCTGCCTTTTACACCAAGGGCCCATTCTACTAGAGGCATTGGGGCCACTCTGGCTTTCATTGCAAATGTTCCCCTCGACACCATTTGCAAAGCAGCTACTTGGAGCTCTATTCACACTTTTACTCAGCATTACTGCATTGACACTCATTCCAAGACAGATACACAAGTGGGACAAGCGGTTCTAAGACACCTGTTTGCTCATGACCCTTCTCTCATCCCACCTCCTTCTTCTGGTACTGTTCGCTAATCTATGCACAGCATGTGATCTAAGCAGATTCCACAAGCCTCAGAAGGGATACATTACTCACCGTAATTGTATTTCTGATGCTTGTATCTGCTTAGATTCACATGCGACCCACCCTTCCTGCCCTCCGAGAGAAGGCGCATGATTGCTTGTAGTCTTACCTTTCTGTCTATCTGCTTGGATTATCTGTACTCGCGCTACTCCTCATGCTTCCTCATGTCAGAAAAAATACAATCTGAGGATCCTAGACGCGTGAGGGATCTTGGGTACAGTGGACGTCAAACTAGGGATAGTATTACTGGCACGCCTGTGTCGACGCCCATTTTCGAGTTTCGAAAAACAAACTGTAATACTCCACAGCTTCCACTAGATGTCGGCCTATGCACAGCATGTGAATCTAAGCAGATACAAGCATCAGAAATACGATTACGGTGAGTAATGTATCCCATATACACACACACAATTTGGGGATGGCTTTGCAGGATGTACGGGCTAATACGCCAAAATTGGGTAGAACAATTCTGCATTACCTTGTGTACGCAGATATTACATATGATTTGACTCCAATTGGTCTACAACGGCCATTGACCTCTCTAAATGGTTATTTGACCGATTTGGACTTCAGGCTAAATTCCACTAAATCCAAAGTACTAGTCATTAATTTGGGGGGGGGGGGAATCTGCATATAAAAATGGTTTTGCATGGTATATTAATGACAAGAAATTGGAGACAGTAAATAACTTTAGATATTTTGGGGGTCACAATTCATGCTGCCAAAGTGAAGCAAACGCTTAACAATTCTGTTACAGCTTCTGTTATAGCCACTGCAGTACAGCCGGTCAGATACCGCAGCGAGCTGTGGGCTCATTCTGACATCTGTGCACAGCATGCTGATACAGGTTCGAATCCCGGCAAGGCAAACTCAGCTTTTCATCCTTCCGAGGTCGATAAATTGAGTACCACGTAGTGGGATAATGATATCAACGGTTTTTCCAGCGCTTAGATACCTGTCAGGTTAGTAGCGCTATATAAAAACTAGATATAGACAACTCCAGTAATTTGAAAGGAAGTACGGCCGCTTTTAGATTATTCCACTGTTGCATTTTTATCACAAAAAAATGGTCCCAAAGCTTTTGCATCTGGCACGTTGGGCCGTTGCTTGGAGTGGTCCAAGTGAGAAGCTTTATTATGAGGGAAAGTATTTGCCTCAAGGTGTCCCTGTAGCAGCAATCTGCCACAAATTGGGCCTGGTTTACCTCCAGGCAGGGGTGTTGATAGGCCTGGGAAAGACCCGGGGCTACTCTGATGTCGGAACCTGGAGGCTATTAGTTAGATGGAAGGTTTCTCTCACTGCCTTCAGGTAGTTTGTGTTAAGCTCCTGGAACAATTGGCCCTAAACTCGTGTAAAGTTTTGAACCAATGGAAAGCTGATTGTGATACACTGCTGAAAGGTATTAATTCCTTGTAAGAGAAATTACGTCTTACTCCAGGTAGAACAAAAAAGAAAGTTGTGGATTGGATTAACAGAGAATTATTGATGACTTACATCTTGAATCATTTTAAATTGAATATTAAGTCTCTTATTGGGATCTCTACTTATTGGATCAAGCATCCATTGCAGGCATTCAGGAATTCCATTTTAAGATTAAAATTTAATCTTTACCCTACAAGAGATGTTTTTGGGTGCCAGAAATTGCTGCTATTGTAATTCCGCAGTGGAAACTTTAAAACATTTATTTATAGATTATAATTTTTTTATTAGATGTTCGCTCTCATGTATTTGCTAAATTCCTGCTTAACGTGAAGACATTATTCTCACTGGGTTGTTGACAACAATGTAGGATAATGAAATCACTGAAGGGTAAGAATTAGTTGTTTGTTTTTTTTTTCAATCCTTTTTATTTGATTTTAACAGTAAACGATCATCTCAAGAGCATCGATTTACTTATTGTACAATTCACTTAGATATGAACATAAACCAACAAATGATCAAGTGGGGGGGTAAGGGGGCTCATTGGGCGAGGGGTGATCAGGGGTGCTGCATGTCTTGGGGGTGTTGCATTGGACAATTGTCTTTCGCAGGGAGGTCGCTGGTCATTGTTTGAGGTGGGGCGCTTCTGGGGATAAGCCTGTCCTCCACTGCTCCTGGTTCCGAGCAAACGGCACTTGGGGCGGATGGGGAATGGTGAGTTCAGTGTGGGCTTCAGGACTGATTTTCGGCTTACCTTAGTCATATTTGTCTAGCTAGCGGAGGGGCGGTGGTTTCCTTGCCATTCTGGGGTACTGTTCCACATAGTCCAGGAAGGGGGGCCCAGGTGTCGAAGAACTTATTTCTATTTCCCATGCGGATGGTGGTTATTTTCTCCGCGACTGCAATGTCCCAACATTTGGCCCACCACAGGCTCATTGCAGGGCCCTCTGGATTTTTCCATAGTCTTGCTATAGCTATCGTAGCCACTGTGAGAATTTGTGTGCATAGGTTTGCCAAGTTGCCGGGTAGCGGGAATTGGCCATCTCCTATCCTGCCCAGAAGTTCTATTCCTGGGTCCCATGGAATTGTTAGTCCTTTGATCTGCTTGATGAGGTCCAGAATCTCCCTCCAGTACTTTGTGGACATTGGCCATGTCCAGAGCAAGTGATACAGCGTGCCTGTGCATCCTCTCCAGCATCGCGGGGAGATCGCTGGGTTGCTCTTGTTCAGGGTCTCTGGAGTTAGGTCCCATCTGTAGCAGGTTTTGATCGCTCCTTCCTTATTGGTGATGCATTTCGAGCTTTTTTGTGTTCTGGTCCAAATGTGCCCCCATTCTTCTGTTTCAATTGTTCTGCCGATGTCCCTTTCCCATTTTTTCATATTAGCCTCCCTTTTGTTGGGATCTCCTCTGTCCAGTAGGCCGTATAAGGCCGATACTTTCCCTCTGGGGGAGGCGCTGTGAGCGTTTGTTCCAGCGCTGTTCGTTCTCTGCAGCCCTGAGTTTTCATGGGCTCGTGCGAGAGCCAGTGTCGGATATGCGCATAGCAGAATCTTTGTGTTCGGATATGCGCATAGCAGAATCTTTGTGTTTCCGGCACCCCACATTTTTCCTTGCATTCTTCAAATGTTAGCAGGGATCCCTCTGCAAAGAATTCTACCACGTGTTTCAACCCTCCTGTTTTCCAGCAGTTGAAATTATTGGGGGTCTTTCCGGGGGTGAAGTCCGGGTTATCCCAGATCAGGGATAGGGGGACTATTGTGCTCCCGCAGTTCCATCGCCTGGCTGCCTTCCTCCAACTTTCCACTGTGTTCTTGGTTGCGGTTAGGGGCCCCTCTTTGGGGGGGTCGATGGGTCTGATGATGTGTGGGAGCGCCTCTGGGGGGCTTCGGCACCAGTCCTCCTCTAGCTTCACCCAGCAAGGCTTATTGGTGGTTAGTTTCCAGGTGAATGCCGGTGAGTTTTGGGCGGCTAGGCAGTATCTTTCTATTTCTGGGGCCCCCCAGGACTCCCAGTCCCTTGCTCCTCGTCACCACCCTTCTAGCTATTTGTGGCTTCTTTCCCTCCCAGATGAATTTCATAATGTTCGTTTGAAGCTTCTGTAGGTCTTTCCTGGCGATGGTGATTGGGAGGGCCTGGCAGTGGTAGAGCACTCTTGGTACCAAGTTCATTTTTACTGCTGTTATTCTTCCCAGCCATGACACTTCTTGCTTTTGCCATCTTACTAGGTCTGACTGGAGCTCCTTCAACAGTGGGGGGGGGGGGGGGGGGGGGAGTTTAGCTTGTACGCTTCCTCCATTTTTCTGTGGTATCTTTACCCCCAGGTAGGTGAAGTGTGAGCTGGCCCACTGGAAGGGGTGGTTGGCGGCTAGTGTTTCTATCATGCCCTCTGGGGTGTTAATCCCGAGGGCCGTCGATTTTTTTTGGGGATTGATAGAGAACCCAGAGGCCGCTCCGAAGCTGGCCAGTTCGCCCCACAGCACCTCCAGGGATGACTTGGGCTTGGTTAGGGTTAATAGGACGTCGTCTGCGTACAAAGCTATTTTGTATGTCCCCCCCCCCTCACTGTTAGTCCGCTTGTTAGGGGGTTTTGGCGAACAGCTCCATGGACAGAGCAAAAATGAGCGGGATAACGGACAGACCTGCCGCGTGCCTCTGGTAATATGGATTCTGGATGATTTGGTACCGTTTATCCTCAGCGCTGTGTTTGGGTGTTGGTAGTTGGCTAGGGTCCATTTCCGGAACTTTGGTGGGCTGTTGCCTAGGTGTTTTAGGGCTTCTTCTATGTACTCCCAGTCCAACATGTCGAATGCTTTATTTGCATCTATCGACAGGATTGCCATTTGTTCGCCTGTCCTGCCTGCGGTTTCGATAATGTTCATGGGGCACCTGGTGTTGCCGAAGGTGCTTCGGCCTGGGATGAATACCATCTGGTCTGGGTGGATCAATTCTGGGAGATATTTTGCGAATCTGCTTGCCAAAATTTTGGAGAAGATTTTTGCGTCGTTGTTTAGTAGCATGACTGGCCTGTATGAGGAGCAGAGCTTCGGGTTTCTCCTTGGTTTCAATATCAGCACCGTCAGGGACTCCTCCATTGAGGGGGTGATGGAGCCGGAGTTCAGAAAGGTGTTATACAACGAGGCAAGGTGCAGGGGTCAGGACATGGGAGAACTTTTTGTAGAATTGGGCGGTCAGACCGTCGGGGCCTGGGGCTGTGTTTTTCAGTGATCGGATTGTGTCTGCTACTTCTTCTGCCGTGATGGGGAGTTCTAGGGCGTCGAGCTGCAGGAGCAAGGGGTCTCGTCGGACTGTTTGCAGGTATTGGACTTATGCTTCCTTGCTCGTGGTAGGGCCGGACATGATCCCCTTATGGTACTTGTTGATGATCTCTTCTTCTCTGCTTCTGTGCAGTAGGGCTTGCCCCCTTGGTCTTGGAGTGTTAGTATTTTGTTTCGGGAGTGTAGCTTCTTCAGCTTCTGGGCTAGCAGGCGGTTGGCCTTGTTGCTGTTTATATAGTAGTATTGCTTTGTGTAGGCTAGGGCTCGGGCCGTCCGATCTGCCAACTGCATTTCAAGTTTTACCATCGCTTTTTTAAGTTCTCTGCCTACCTTTACTGATTGGCGTACTTTGTATCGTTCTTCTTCTTCACCCACTTCTGGTTCCAGCTTGGAGAGTTGGCGTTGGTGCCTCCTCTTCTGTGCTGCTGTGCATTTGATCGCCACACCTCTGATGACCGGCTTCATTGCGTCCCAGACCATGGCTTCCGATGTGCCTTTACCTGAGTGCTCTGCAAAATAGTTCACTAGGGAGTCCTGGAGCTTGGTGCTGGATGCTATATCTGCTAAAACGCAGTCTTGGAGTTTCCAGGCTCTCTGCGAAGGTGCTGGGAGGCCTTCGACTTGTAGGCTGGCTATGACTGGGGCATCATCAGATGTAACTCTGCGACCAATTTGTATGTCTTCGATGCAGGGGAAGAGTGCGCTTGACATCAGCAGGAGATCTATTCTTGAATAACCTCTATGTACGTGGGAGTAGAATGTGTAGTCTTGTTCTCCTTGGTTAGCCAGTCTCCAGGTGTCAACTGTGCCTGTTTCCCTCAGAAATCCTGCTATTCCCAGCGCCCGGGAAAAGTCCTCCCTGGCGGGCGGAAGCGTCTTGTCCATGTTCGGGTCTGGGGTGAGATTGAAGTCTCCTCTGATTAGGAGGCGCCCTTCCGTGAAGGAGGTGATCGCTGGGAGGATGCTGCTGAGAAAGCGGTCCTGTCTGATATTTGGGGTGTATATTACCGCTATGGTGATCGGGAGATCTATCAAGAGCCCCTTGAGTAGTAGGTATCTCCCCGCCGGGTCTCGCTTGACCGAGATTTGGGATAGGGGAACCTTCTGGTTGGGAAGAATAGCCACTCACCTTTTTTTTTTTTTTGGCCCGAAGGGGCGAAGAATTGCATGGGGTATTGTCGGAAATGCCCTCGCCTCTCATCCGGTTGCAGAAGATGTGTTTCTTGGAGGCACACAATGTCTGCTTCTAGGTGGCTCAGTCTATGCTCCACAGACTTCCTTTCTCTGGATGAGTTTAGCCCCTGCATGTTCCACGTTATCATGGTTAGTATTTTAGTGGTCTGCATACTTCGGGGTGGTGTTTGTGTTCCTTGGGTTGCCCCTGCTGAGATTCCTCTGGTGAGTCGACTCCCCTTTTGATTTCCAAGTATTCGATAGTTGTCCCCCATCCTCGCACCCCACCCCCCCAAACCACTCGAGTCTTTAAGGTCAGCCTACAACCAACGGGGCATCCGGCTGGGCCAACGCATCCACGTAACTTGGAGGCTACGGTGCCTCAACTGGAATTGGGTGAAACGGTGGTAATCCGACGTTCCCGGACCACAACCAGCAGTTCCTAGGGTTGTATGATCTGTGCTCTTTTGGGGTGTGGTCCTTGTCTTAGGCTTCTACTCAATGTTCATAGCTTGAGCTCTATGACGGGAGCTGCGTTCAGTTCTAGCCATTAGGCTTGCTCTTGGTTGGTGGTCTGCGGAGCCTACAGCGTCTTTCCACTCTGGTCCAGGAGGGATCAGTGTTCCTTGTTCGAGCTGTCCGGGCTGATGTATCCTGGTTGTTGTCTTCTGGGGCCTGGTTTAAGAGCCTCTCTCCCTACTGTAGAGTGCGGATTAGGAGGGGTTTTCCCTCCCAGGTGAATGCCAGGGCCGTGGGGAATGCCCAGTGGTAGGGGGTTTTCTTTTCCCTGTCAGTCCGTAATGGGTCGTAAGGCCTTTCTTTTTCCAAGTGTTGTAGTGGCCAGGTCCTGGTATAGGGAGATGGAGGCGTCTCTGAAGAGGATGCGAGAGGAGTTCCTGGCTTCCCGCATGATTTCCTCCTTCACTTTATATAAATGGACTCTGACGAAGACATCATGCGCAGTGGTTGTATTTGCTCTGGCTCTCGTTCGGTGCACCCTGTCCAGTTCCAGTGGGGCCTCGTCTGGGAGGGTCAGAATGAAGCGGAAGAGGTCATTGACGTAGGGGCCCAGCTCTGTGTCCGTGATTGTCCTTGGAATCCCTCTCAGGCGGATGTTGTTTCGGCAAGAGAGGTTTTCAGCGTCCTCCTGCCTGAGCTCGAGGGCTTCACATCTGGCCTCGAGTGCTGTAATCCTGTCTGAGCCTTCCCCAATCTCATGGCGGTGCTCACATAGAGTCGACTCCACCTCCTCGGTTCTTGCCTCCACTTCCCCCATTCGTTTGTCCAAGACCGTGATCTTTTTCATGACCTCCTCTGTGCCCTTCTGGTATTCCTTTGTGAGGGCTTGTAGCAGTTCCTGCAGGTCCGATTTAGTCACTGTTTGTGCCATGGGAATGGAGTCCCCCTCAGCATGGGTGCTTGAGGTCATCGCCTCAGGGCGGTCCCCTTTCTTGGGCTTGTCGGTGCTCTGGGTCGTTAACAGGGCATAGATGTCTGTCTGATTTGTGGCTTTAAGTGCCTTGGCCATGCTGGCCTGGGTGTGAGAGCTCCTGGTATCCCTGGGGGGGGATTGTCCGCTTTTGCTCCTGTACGGCCTATCTGGCCCTGATCACGATCTGGAGATCTGGAGGAGTGGAGAACTTCGGCTCACAGTTATAGGGGGGTCTAGTCGGTGATTTTGGAAGGGCAAATGCTGATGGGGGGGGGGGGCGCGCCCTGTAGATGTATGGTTGGGATTTCCGCTGGTTAGTCCTGTGACCTCCGAGGCTGACTCTGCTCCTCGGGCTTGGCTGTGGGCGCACCAGGGCACCTCCTTCGGCTGTGTAGAGTGTTTAAGGCTAATGGATGTTCGTGGGCCTTGTGGGCTGCTCTTCTGCTGTCTGCACCCCTTGGGCCTAGGGGTGCTGGGTGGCTTAAGTGAGTCTTTGGAGATGGCTGTTCAGGGCCCACGCTCTGCTTCCACCTTTAACAGACTTCTGGACTATCCCGTATGCCTTGTCTGGGCCTCCCACCCTCCCGCAGCTATGCTCGCTCGTTGGGCCGTGGATTAGTTGTTTTCCCCTGACTCTCCGCTATTGGATGTGTCTGATCGGTGAGCTCTGGTGTAGCTGCTCCTGCAGTAACGCTCGGCCTGTGTCTTTTCGAGTTGGTGCACTAGGTCAGTTGATGTGAACGCTGCGTTGCTAGGCCGCACGCCTCACTGGACCTTAGTGGGTGCTGTCTTCCCCTTTTCTCCCCTTAGTTACGGGTTTCGGTCTCGGCCCAGGGTGGCGACCCCTACGAGCCGAGCAAGGGATCAGGTTGGAGTAAGGATAGATGAGGATTTGCGCCGATGTTGTAGCCCTGGGGAGGGGCGCGCGACCCCCGTCAAGGATCTGAAGCTGCGCTCCTTGCTGCTGTGCTCCGGTCCACCTTAGTTTATCCAATCTACTATTCTTTTATAGGTTGCGGAGAGTTCGCGGTCTGATGGGTCATGCCAGGGCGCCCCCCGCCTGTGAGCTGATTAATTGGGCTGCGTTAGTATTTATTCTGCCCTGGCAGCTCTGGGTGCTGTGGGTCCAGAGATGAGGTGATCCCGGGTCCCTGCTGTGTGTGGGCGTCTTGTGTGGGGGGGTGCCTTTCACCCGGTTTATAGCTGCTTCCCAGGGAGGTGGACGCTGCCGCTTGATCTGCCGCAGCTCTTGTCAGTCTTTCTTGTGACCGTGTTACCACCAGGGCTCATGGGCCCTCCTCACTAGTCCTTTTTTGTGGCTCTGTTGCCACCGGGGCTCCTGGGCTCCTCGCGCTGCCCACCTCCACCCAAACCCGGCAGGCAGCGACTATGAGCCCTCTCGGCAGCTTCAGTTTTCAAAGCCCAGCTCTCCCGCTTCCTTGCCGTGCTGGGTTGTAGCTTCTGCAGATCTCTGCCACCTCTGCCCTCTCCAACGGCTTGAGTCAGTAGTCAGGGGACAGCAGGTGGGCCTGGGGATTCAGCTGCGCCGGGGGGGGGGGCACCGTTGGCCAATCCCCATTCCGCCGTGCTCCCTCGCCGCTGGGGCCGCTCTGTGACAGTCGGGAGGCTCCCTGGGGGTGGTGGACTCCGCGATGGACACAGCCGGTTTACAGCCAGAGGGGTGCAGGGCAGGGGGGAGGTAAAGGGAATCGGGCAGCGGGCCGCTGTAGCCTGCCCCCACCCGACCGTCTTATCACGGTGCCTCAGTTGCGGCACTCCCGCCCCCTCGCTGTGTCGGGCCGCGGCTGCCTCAGGTCCCTGCTGCCGCTGCCCTCTCCAGCAGGTTAGGCGGGTGATGAGGGCTGTTCCGGCGGCGTCGGTCCACACTCCGGGCCCTGTGAGGGGGATGGGCTGCTTTCTCGGCTCCGGCGGGCCGCTGGACGGGCCACTATCTGGGTCGCCTGCCTTGCCACCATTGCTGGGTTTGCTCTGGGGTTGTCGGGAAGCCGCCTCGGGTTGGCAGACCTGCTCCTCTGTGGGGAGTGTTGCTGAAAACTCCGCCGGCGGGCTGTGGTTCTTACAGGAATCGCTCCCCCGCTCCTAGGCTACGGCGGACCGCCATCTTGTGCTCATTATTGGCATGGACTGACCGTTTCATCGCAGATTCGTGGCAGCCCAGGAATGGAGGGGTCTCCGGTTGTGCTCTCGCATATGGAGGGTCGGAGAAGACCTTTTGTAGCTTTTAACTCCCTGTTTCACTAAAGTTTCATCCTTGGTTGCGTGGCACGAGCCGGGAGCTCCTAGAGAGCCACTCCAGCCATCTTGGCTTCAAGCCACGCCCCCCGAATTAGTTGTTTTTAAAAGCACCCCTATCCTATGAGCTCAAGGGCTGTCATTTACTATTAAAAGGGTTGCTGGGGACTTCAGTAAAAGTCCCTCTGACTACAAAAATAAGTCCAAGATTCTAGGAACCAAAGGTGAAAAAGCAAAATGTTTAGGGACCTTAAAAAGGGAAAGCAGACCCCCAAAAAATTGGATTCTGTCCTACCACTGTTAATGGTTTGATGTTGTACATTTTAAAGCAATGAATATGGTGCTTTGCTTATTATTTTCCATATTTATTGGTCTTGCTGCCTCTCAGTGTTCAAGTTGTTTCATTGTCGTCGAAACTCTCATGTTAGAGTTTCATGTTAGAGTTTCAATCATTCCATAAATACGTCCTCACCCTGCCCCCCTGGATCTGGGCGGCTAAGCAAACTGGCCGAGGCCTGAGCTCGTTTCATCATAACATTTCCCCAAAAACACATCATGGTGGCAGCGCAACTGATACTGAAAGGTCAGCATAATTAACCCTGTTATAATTATCTGCTTAATAAAACTCCCCTTCTATCTACTCCGAAGTCTGTGGATTCTTTTGCAACAGATGACTTTTAAATCTGATAATCTTCTGTTTATGCTCATAGAATGTTATGTTGTTGACAGTTGTATGTGTGGTGCATCGTTGTTGACTCAAGATGGCGCAGACCCATTTTGGATCCCGAATCTCACTACCGCCTTGTTTCCCTTTCAAAAGTTGACCTGCAGGGATGACTGTCTTAGAGGGTCACCTGAATTGTCAACATGTACCACTCCCTTTCCATGCACATTAAAATGTGTGTATTTCTCTTGTTCATTTGTTGTAGTGTTTCTAACGCTCCAAGATTCCGGGCTGAAATCCTTGTTGGGCTTCCTGATTCCTTTGGGTCACGATTGTCATCAGCAATGTTTTTCCTTCTGCACTTTTACTCAATTATTTTATGTGTAATACCACTGAGGTTCTCTGCTGTTTATTAGATTTGTATAATTGTCAAAGGGATAATCATTCATCTGTTCTCAAAGATAGTTTTAATAAAAAATGTTAGACTATCTTTTTTAAGTGAGGCTGAAGAAGCACTGAAACAATTCTCTGGCTGGCTTCTTCAGAGAGTCAATGTTGGCGCTTCCCAAAGTAGCAGTAATGTTTCTCAGAGGACGGTCCCTCTTTGATGTAGCAATTCACGTGCAAACTTAATGACCCGCTAATGACGAGCTAAACATTCCTATTTTGTCTGAAATTAACTTTAAGTGTAGCTTTTACTCATGCCATGCCTGCTCAAACTCCCTTTTTCTTCTTTTTTCAGTTTGTTGCTCCAGAAAAAGCTCCACAAATTTGAATTGGCGTGTTTGGCAAATCTGTGCCCAGAGACCGCAGAGGAAGCAAAAGCCCTTATACCAAGGTAATGGCTCATCGTAGTGGGATGTCCACCCCTCTTGCCTATGCTGTACGTTTTCCTCTCCTTTTGGGATTCGAAACTGAGAGTTGTACAAATTGATACTTGGATTAGATACTTTTTATTTTTTAGATTTTTGTCTCTTGCTTATCAAAATGTTCTCCACTTACTACATTCACTCCTAAATGCTCCCATTCCTGGCAAATATCTCAACTCAATTCTCTCCTCCTAAACCCTCCTCTACTCTTTCTGCTAATGATTTACCTCTCTAATTTGCTTCATAAACTTCCAAAAATACCCTCACAAATTAACTTCTCCCCCACACCTGCTCACTTATTCTCCACCACCTCTATATTCCTCTCATGAGACAATGTCTTCCTTTAACCCGGGTGAGATTCTTCACCATCTCTTCAGGGCTACATCTTCATGTGCCCCCATCAACCCTCTATCCCCACACATAGTGAAACACATAGCTCCCAGTGTTGTTCCATATCTTACTTCTCTCTTCAGCTCCTCTTGTTAGTGCCACTTTTCCATCATCCTACAAGTCTGCTACTTTCATCCCTATCCTTAAGAAACCTGGCCTAGGTCCTAACTGCCCTGCCAACTTTCGTCCTGTCTCTCTTCTACTTCACTATTCCAAAATCCTAGAACGTGTAGTTTTCAACCGACTCGCTGAGTTCCTTGACACACACAACCACTGGGTTCCTCTTTAATCTTGCTTCCAACCTCAGCACTCTGTGTCAGCTCTCCTCAATGTTAGCAACTACATCTCTTCTGCTTGTTATGCTAACCGTTCATCAATTCCTATTCTTCTCGACTTCTCTGCTGCTTACAATACTGTCAACCATTCTGACCTCTCTCAACACTCTCCCTCCTAGGCATCGGGACAAGGCCCTCGCTCTGTTTGCTTCATATTTCGTCCCCAGACACTTCATGTGTCCTGGAATAGCTTTACCCTCCCCACTCACCACCTTAGTGTTGGTGTTCCCCAAGGGTCAGAATGGTTGACCCCAAGGGTCAGTACTGGGTCCACTTCTCTTCTCTCTCTATACCTCTGTTCTTGTTGCCTTGATCTCCTCCTATGGCTTCTTTGATCAACTCTTTGCTGATGACACTCAGATCTTTTTTTTTCCCCTGCTTATCTGTTGAGCCAGGGTCAGAAATGTCTGTCTCTCCCCATCAAATACTGGATGGGCTTCTGTCGCTCATGCTCAACTCCACTAAGACTGCAGTTCTCTACTTCCCATCCAAACAGGCTATCACTTCCTCTCCCTCCTCTTCTAGTCTTCTCTCCTTCTGCCCGCAACCTTGGTGTCCTCTTCAACCGATCTCACAACTTCTCACTCTTCATCTCCAAATCTGCCACTACAGCCAGACTTGATCTCAACATCAGAAAGCAATAAGACCACCTTCCCTTCAACACTGCTAAGCACCTAATCTCCTCTTTAGTACTATCTCAATCTGACTACTGTGCCAGTCTACTGTATGGCCTTCGCAACTATGCTTTTGCACCCCTAGGCAAAGTCCTCAACTTTGCTGCTCGTACACTCTTCAACCTTTTCTGTGTCACCTCCACCTCCCCAACCTGTTGTCAGTTAGGCTGGTTATCTATGGGACAGTGGGCAAAGTATAGACTCATTCTTATCTTCAAAACTATACTTAGACTTGCCCCACCACACCGATCAGCCCATATCACTCCCTACTCTCACCTACAATCATCCTCGGATCACCTCCTTGCCACCTCTCAGACCCCTTGTGCTCCCTCTCGTTTCCACTGTCTTGCTCTTTTACTCTGGAATGCTCTTCCTTTCTATTGCTGCACTGCTCCCACTCTATCCTTACCCCACCACATCTCCCTGTTCTCCTCTCCCCCCACCTCACTACGACAACCCCACAGCACTTATCCCTCGCCCGTTCCTTCTAAAACATAGCACTTCCTCCACTATCCTGTTCCTACATCATTCCCTACAGTCCATGTCCCTGGTTCATGTTTATAACGCCCTTGCATCTTCTGGTCTTATATCCACTTCCTCACCCATTAAGGGCACTGGTCCTCCACTATATGAATCAATGCAAAATGTTTTGTAAGCATTTTTGTGCCATTGTTTCCTGTAATTTCGATTAAATAAAAAAAGAAAATGGCAGGAGATTGAGATGCAAATCGGTTAGTTGGGTAGGAGACCGTAAATGGTTTGCAAGGACTCCCATCCAAGATGTTGCAAGGCTCGAAAGAACCTTTTTAGTTAGTCTCTTGTTTAACTGGTGTGGCAGTTTTGTTGAACTGTTTTCTCGTGCCTATGTTCCAAGTTCAAGGGTGTTTATTTGTATTTTCTTAAATAAGGGGAAAAACGCCTATCTAACCCTACCGCTATGGGGGGGAGGGGCGTTCCCTGCCTAATGATTTAACATGAATGATTCTCAAAATAAAAAAGTCCTTAGTCCAAATCTGAACGTCTAATTGGTCCTACCGCTTAGGAAAACTTAACAGAAAATAAGAAGGCCAGAGCAATAGCCTGTCTGTCTTCTGCCAGGCCCAATCACTTGGATGTCTTGTCTATAGGATGCTTAAGTTCATCAACCTCTCTGCGGGTTCTGTAGGTCAAACCTAAGTTCTTTACAATCCTCTGTATACAGGATGAAAAGGTTTCCCTTCTACAATTCCACCAATTTAGACTTGATTCTCTACAACATTCTTGTTTTATCCAAAACACAGCTCACAACCTCTCTGCGGCTTCTGTATGCCAATTTTTCATCAACTCAATAAGATTTTCTTTTCCTCAGGGAAAAAGAAGGCTCCTCAAAGTTCAACAATTCCTTATAACATAGTTCTTGTCCCTCTAAAGGCTCACTGTGTCAACTTTTCATAAACTCCAGACAGTTTCCATTTCCTCAGGAAAAACAGTTTCTTTACCACAACTATACCATTTCCACCTTGGTGCTTGACAGTATGCTTTTCTTGCTTGTACATATTCGAACCCTCCAGATTTGCTCTCCTCCCAATTTTGTACATTATATTTCAGGTGGCTTCTTCAGCCTTAGAAGTTAGTCTGTCGGGGCTCTCCAAAGCCTTAGGGCTTCCAAATAGGCTTGCTTTCTCCCTGTTCGGGTTTATCGGGCTCCCATTATCTCATTGGCTTCCCCAGCCTTGATTATCAATGTTTGTACCTCTCAACGGTGTTTTCTCCTCAGAAGCGTTTGCTTCCCTGCTGTTGCTCTCCTCAGAGGCAAACTCATGTCTCGTGCGGAACTCGGAGATCCTGGCTCCCTTCTGCAGTCTGTCTCAGCGTTGGTTACCGGGCCCCAGACCCACCACGGCTTCCTCGTGGTCGCGCTACCAGATGAGACGCTTGCTTCACCGTATCGTTCCTGACTTTGGCTTCCTGGTCGGTCTGGATGCCAGCATTCTGGCATCTGGCTACTGATTCACTCACTCTCTGTGCCACTGCTCGCTCTGCTGTTTAGCGTGGCTGCGCCCCTCCAGGACATCTTCTCGAGAGGCTCACCTCTGCATAGGATTAGTTCTCTTTGATTCAAAGTTCCTGTACGTCATTCGAAACGAGGTGTCTCTTTCCTCTTAAACTTTTGAGCTCATGCAAGTCCGATAGCACAGCGAGCAGAGCGCTCGCTTTGATATCTGTGCAGAGCCTGCCGATGCAGGTTCAAATCCCGGCAAGGCCAAACTCAGCCTTTCATCCTTCCAAGGTCGATAAATGAGCACCGCACACCGTGGGTAATAATAAGCAGCGCTCATATGCTTGAGGGTTTGTAGTGCTATATAAATGCTAAATTATTATTATTATTATTATTATTATTACTTGAAACCAAAGAGGTTAAGGCAATATCACTACTTGATAGATTCAAAACAGAAGTAAGTCTTTTCAATTACCATGTAGGCAGATCAGGAACTTCTGGTCCAGAGAACATTATCAAAATGGGAATCCTTGTCCCCAAGCAGGGAGTCGCTCTCGGTGAGGTCCCACTTTCCCAGACCCCCATGGAGGGTCTTGCTTAGCAGGGTCACATCCCTAGCTTCCAACAGGGTGGCTCCCCTGTGGGGAGAAGGGACGAATGCTCCAGATTTGTTGAGCTCATCAGGATGAAGAGTTATTAACATACCAGTCAATGGGGACCACAGGGAGATCGGCCCGACTGCTTCTGATCTCATCTTCCTATACTAGTGAGAGTAAGCAGGGACGTTGCAGCCTTTCTTGTCGGTTTACTAGGGGCACAAGGAGATCAACCTGGACTACCTGATTTTCCAAATTTCTTGGCTGGGGGCATTGGTTTGCTGCAAACGACCTCTGCCTCAACACCAGTAAGACTGAGATTGTTCGCATTTGGACCCCTGCTCCAGCTTTCCCACTTTCACTCTGGCTGGCCTCCCTTGGCCCTGCGCCCTCACCCACCTGCAAGGCTAAAACATTGTGGTCATCTTTGACTCCTTTCTCTCCTTCCCCTCCCACATTTCGGACATCTCTAAAAAGTCTAACTATCAGCTACATCTCCTCAGAGGTACTCTACCTTTTCTCACTTTTCCCTCAGCGGCTCACTGTCTCCACAGCCCTGGTTCACTAGGCTGCACTACTGCAACAGCCTCTTCCTCAACCTCCCTGCTTCTACCCTATTTTTAGGGAGCATTCTCAGAAATGTGCTAATTCCCTCTAACTTGGAGACCCCCAGCAACTTTGCTAGATTTTTTTTTTAACCTGGAGATAGTGAGACTCTTTTTCCGACTCTCGAATGTATTTTAATGTGATTTTGAACAATGTTTCTTTTGGTTATGGAGTCTGACAAACTCCATAGGCATAATCGTTTACTGTGTCACACAGCACCTTCAGTGCAGTGGCACAGGAAAGTCTTCCAGATTTCCCCAAGGTTTAAATACCTTCTCTGGATAAACTACTGTTTCCCAGAGTAGTAAAATTGACTTTACTTACATTTGTAACTTTCTAGACCCAGCACACACTATCTTACAATAGGTTACCTAGTATCCCCATTTTCTAGCTTCTCATTTAACATTGTTATATTACCCTTTCCTCAATGAAAGGCTGGTGGCAGTGGTCTACCTCTAACTACTGTGGTATGCATATACCGCGGGCTGTGTTCGCAGCTGCAGTAAAGCACCCATGGGTGCTATTTTTGTCAAATTGGCCCCGGTCTTCTTTTTTCATCATTTCTTTGTGGAAAGGTCCTTCTTGAGATTTACTCTGCATGCCAAACCAGGTTTGGTTCCTTTGTTTGCTTTGCCTTTGGCGGGATTCACGAGTGAAGCCTGCCTCTGGCTCCAGGGTGTCTGGGTTGGGAAGGAAGTGAGGGAGGTGCTCGAAACTTCCTGTGTTTAGTCTCCTTGGAGACCCAAATGCACTCTGTAGTGATTGGCCGGCTGACTGTCCAGCAAGGACAGCCACCCTGCTGGGTGACTGACAGCTAGGCTGGAATGAATGGGAGAAAACTGAATAAAAGGCAAGGCTTTTGGCTTGGAAGGCAGAGTGGACCACTGGACGAAGGAACCGAAGAAGAACTTGAAGAGGATGCCTGCTGCAACTCCTGGACCGTTGGTTTGCCTAGTGAAGCCCTGCTGCTGTGCTGAAACTCCAAATTCGTATCGACAGAGAAGCCCCTGCAAGGGCAACTTCTCCCCTTGAGTTGGTGGGACCATTCAACTCCAAAGTAGCCACCTGGACATTCTCTCTGAGCTGGTTGGCTTTCCACAGAGTTGCTGCTGGAAACGAAATGCCAGGGAGAGGAATACCAGATTGTGTGCTTTGCTTTTAAGCTGATCAAGAGCTCCAGGAAGATACTCCAGACTCCCAGGAAGCAGGACTGATCGAGCCTGAGCCCCCTCAAAAGATTGCGGGGCCCCAGAAGCAAGGAAAGCCCATCTCGACAGCCAGGAACCGCAGTGTTGCTGTTCGCAGTAGACACGAGGAGCTGAAACACCGAACAGCCACTTGTTTTAAGATTGCCAGTTGCGAGCGGTGACCGTCCCATTGCAGTGCAGGAGTCCCCAGAAGTCCTCCATCTTGTCCCCACGACTGAGGTCCAGGAACAGTGAGATCTGCAGAGCTGCACAGGAACAGAGGTCATCTGCTGCACTTTTTCTTCAATACAAAGGTACTGTAAAAGTCTGAGAGAACTTGCCTCTTGCTGCAGAGTTGCTTTCTTCTTCTACTACTCACAAGTCTAACGGCTTGTGGCCCTACATTGATTCTTCTTTTTCTTCAAAGACTTCTAAAACATTGTGCAAATACTTTTCTTACTTACCTGCAAAGAAATACTTCAGTTTAGACATACTTTTGCCCATTGACTTTGGCTTAGCCTTTTCTACTGAATGACCCTTATTAGGGGATCTGAAAGTATTTGCCTGCTTGAGAATATTTGTGGTCTCTTGTATGTTCTAAATAACCTTTTCCTTTGGCTTACTCCTAATTGATTCTAAATGCAAGAGTGATATATTAATGTCCCCAGCACCCTAGCTACTGACGTCACCTGAGGGTGTAGGTTGTGTATGTGGGCCATCCCAAGAGGGTACTTGTTGATTTAGAGCTATTAAGAGTGTGTATTTTGTGAAGTATATTTGAGTGTTACTGTTATATTGCTCCCTTCTGAAGAAGGCTTATCCCATCTGACTGACAAATACATTAATAATTGTTTATTCAAGAAACCTTGTGTGTAAGTGTTTAATTGAATACTTGTCACTGTGAATCCCTGTGTAACTCCCCTACAGCCCTCTTGAGATAAGCCTGGCTGCTCAACACGCTACCAATCTGTGTAGTACAAGCTAATACCAAAGGTTGGGTTCCTATTGCCAGGAGGTCAGGGTTGTTGTAGTGCACCCATAGGGTACTGCATACAATCTTGCCTAACACCTACGCCCTCTGCAGCTCATCCAGAACAGAACCGCACAACTTATCCTTGGCCTCAAGCACAGGGGCTGCTTCTCTCCAGCACTGAAATCCATTCACTGGCTCGCTATGGCTGCAAGGATCAAGTTCAAGACCCTCTGCATTGTCCACAAGGCTTTCTGGGGTCTGGGACCTACCTGCAACGTTGCCTCCCTAAATACTGTCCCTCACAAGCCCTCCGCTCATCTACCTCCAACCTTCTGCGAGTGAGCCTGTTCTCCAAGCAGAGATTTGGAGGGAGAGCCTTATCCTTAGCTGTTGCCTCCCTTTGGAACAGCCTCCCTGCCTCCCTGCCGCCCTCCGTCTCGAGCCTGATGTTCTCAAGTTCCGGAAACTCCTCAAGACCTTCCTCTTCTCTTCCTTCTCTCTCCCTCTTCTCTGTTAACCTAGCTCTCTGCTCTTTTCCACTCTCCCTCCTCTTCCGTACAGCTTTGCTGATTGACTGCCTGGTGTACCTCAGTCTCACACAGGTCCCAGGCACCCCCGCCAGTCCCCTCTTGCACTTGCCTTGGGGCCCTATACCGCACCCACCCTTACTGCATTTGGTAGATTACTCTCTCTGCACTTACCCCAGTCTCCACCGGCGGGATGCACTTGGACCCCCCCCCTCCCTGTGACCGTCTGCACTTGCATGATCCGAATGCACTACGCCTGAAAATCGCCTGTCTGTTCTCCCTTGTCTTCACCTGTGAACGCACTTGGTAAAAACTGCAGAATCGCCATTCAGGTCTATTTGCTGTGTCTCAGCTGTTAAATGATGTATATGCACTTACTCTGCCTGTGCAGAATTTTATCGTCTCAGAATTTCAAGGGCTTTGAGCGACTGTTGTTTTTTCCCCATGTTCCCACCCTCCTTGAGTACTTTGAAACACTTGCCTGTGTATAGGCGCTTTATAAATAAACATTAACATACCATAACATACTATTGTGTGCAAGGGCGTGTGGTATGTTGAAGCGGGTAAAAAAAGAGGGTTTGTCTTTTTGTCTAGGTTTGCGAGTGCTTTGCTTCATGGTGTCTTTAGTTCTTTGTACTCCGATTTTGTTCAATCAGTCAAATAACTTAATTTGGGTGTTTGTCATACAAATACAATATAGAATAAATAAGAACGGGCAATAAAATTGAAATAAACCAAATTTGAAAAATGATGTAAAAATGTCATCTATCGTCATTTAAATAGCTATGTTTTTTCCTAAAGGCTAGGTCGTAATCCTGTATCCGCACCGGAGGATAAAGTTCTAGCGCTTAGTTGCGAGCAAAAAGGACCTCTGTGGCATTTCTGATTCAAACTTGCCACTGTTACTGAGGCAGTGTTATTGGATTGTAGCATTCTATTTGGCTTGTAGTGCATAATTATTATTATTATTATCATTATTTGGAACTTGTTAAGCGCAACGGTTGTCCAAAGGCATCTTGGCACTAGAGAGACAGATGTCCATGGATAGGGAGAGGCCAGCAAAAGGATAACCGATCTAAAAAAAAGAGGTTTTCACAGCTTTCCTAAAAGCCAGATGACTGGCCAGCTTCTTTATAGAAGACGGTAGCTCATTCCAAGCAGTGGCCGCGGCTACAGAGAAGGAACAGCCACCTATCCTGGCACAATTAAAGGATGGCACAAAAAGCATGAATTTCTTTGTGGCTGATTCCAGGCCTCGGACTTGGGAAGGCTCGGTGGGTGATACATGGGCTTTTGAATTATATCTTAAATTGTATTGGGAGCTACTGGAGTGTTCCGAGGTCTGGGGAGATGTTTGTGGCTTTGGCCATTGCTTTCAGCAGTGGGCAGGATCCCGTGTATCACATGTATGAAGGTATTCAAATGCATTTTTGCTATAACATCATTGCAATGGTAAGCAAGGTTTCATTGTTTTTTAGAGTAGGTTGCCTCTTTTAAACCTTTCACGAATAGAACACTCTTTGATTTCTTCTGGTGAGATTGCTGTGCGAAGGAACACTTTGCTCAGTGCTTGCTTATAAGCTTTTTCCCTTTTTATATTGACTGCTTGTTTTGGATTACGGAAGGCGAGTCATGATTTGCCAATCATTTTAATTGCCATTTCTGTTCTTTCAGGCCTTCTCTTCCGTTTTGTGTGGCCTCTCCTGGGTTTCAGCATTCTTTGGATAGGTCTTTGCCCAGACCTAATCTACTCTGCTCCTGCCAGTGGCATCTGCAAGAGGGAAGCAAACCTCTTTTGTTTGAAACCTACTTCTTTTATACTTCTGCACCCAAGCAGTCATAAAATCACCATTGCTGGCTCCTGTCTCTCCGTCCTCATGCCGGAGTTCCCCCTACCTTTTCGCCTTCCTTTCTGCACCTCTGCAAATGGTTGGCGTCTATACCAAGGCGCTCCAACTCCTCAGGTGTCCTAGGTATCCAGGTTCCTCCCTTTACTGTTGGCGTGGATTCTTTCCCATATCTGGCTCTTTTCTTTGCTCTGGGCCACCGTGGTATTCTGGAGTCCTGCACCCGTGGGCTTGTTCTGCCATATCGGTCTAAGCTCACACTACTACGTCGCCAGCAATAACTGTACTCCTGGTAAGGTTTCTATCACACCTGATGGTATCCTGTAATCCCTGACATCACAAGGGTTGCACTGTGGTTTGGTCTGCGGTGCAGCCTGGTATGAAGGTTGGCATTGTCCTGGCTGTGGTGTGGTCTGGTGGGGAGGCTGGCGTTGCAGTGGTTGCGCTTTGGTTGGACCTGCCTGTCACACTCGCACTTTGTATGGTGCAAAAACCTAAAATCTGCAGTCTTTTTAATCTGGTAATGTATGCTCTTGGGTTGAAGACTATTGGAAACTTAACGTCTGCAATCAACAAAGTGAACTTTTCTCAAAATATTGTTCATTTGTCACTGGATATATTTTAAAAAGTGAAAATGAATAGGAATTGAATCAGCCGTCGGTCATGTTTGGTTCCTTGCTACATCATGGAGTTGTCAGCTGACCATCTGCAAACATTCGACCAGATTACATTATAAATTCATTTTTATGAGAATACACTGTGGACATGTGTTTGACAGTGCAGATGTATATTAGATTGAAATTGTAATGCTTTTCTATATTTTTTTAATCGCTCTGCCTTGGAGATCCCCTTTGAACCCCATGGCATTGATTTTCTGGATCGAAATGGTAAGGGTGCCCAAATATGCATGTAGCTTACCCACCACAAACTGGTTTGGGGATTTCACTAATGTGCTACAGTGGCGCCTTCTGGGAGAGAAGTCCGCTTTGTGTGTTGGAACAATTAAAAAAAAAAAAATATCCTCTTCCTCGCTTAATTCAAGGTGTCATGGTGGAACAGTTAACCTCTTTAATAACCCCAAGGAAGCATGGACCTGGTTGGAAACTGAGGTCCTGTCTGCACCTGGGCCTAAACCACCTAGGGAAAGGCTAAGGGCGAAACCACAACCAGGGGCAGTTCTGTTTGAGACGCAATCGTGGAGTAGCCTGTGTGCATGGAGGCTGCCTTAGAGACAGAGGGCAACAGCTGAGCTGGCTGTTGGGATGGTACCGGTCCATACATAGTCACGTTTAAAAAGGGGGTCACCGTCTAATAGCGAGCCGGAGGGTGCGCGGGGTACTTGGCACTGCAATGCTTTCGATGATGGTCACCCTACACATGGTTAAGATTTTCCCATATCCAGTTGATACGCAATTCCGGCCACAGGTGCTTCTGGTATGGGTGGTGGGTGGGTTTGGGGATGTTTTCATGGTTGTTGCTTTTGAGTTTGTTGCCTTGCTTGGGATATCTGCAGGAAGGGGTTGGTGGGGGGGCAAAGATGCTCAGGATGGCTCGGAGGGGGGAGGCATTTGTTCACTATCCACATTTTGAAGCAAGTTCTGCCGATTGATGGCTAATAAGGGGATGGTCTCCTTACTAACGTGGAATGTGAACGGTCTGTGCTCCAGCATTAAGCAGAGGTTGGTGCTGCAGTTCCTCAACAGGTACACACCAGGCTTTGCGCTTCTTACTGAAACTCATCTGGCTGGGAACGGACTACACTTATAAAAAAAGATCGAACTACAAGACAGCCTTTATGTATGGTTATCGAGGGGGCACCGGGTACATTAATACTGATACATAAGAAGATTCCCTTCTAGGGTGGTGCTAACGAGCCCAGCCAAGATGGGCGGAAACCTGTGAGCTCCTGAGCACCCCAGTCAGCCAGACAATATCCTGAAGAATTCTGGCTCGCTACCGAAATAATTGCTGGCACATCAGCTACATGAAGGCTGTGGGCACCCCCTGAGAAAGTTTGGTGTTCCTGCTTTGTTCACCAGCTGAGTTAGAGGTGGCGATCCGCGGTGTCCAGAGCAGCAGTATTGCTGATCGGAGACCCGACAAGGGGAACAAGAGAGTATCGCCAGCTGTGAGAGGTGCAGCGTTTGCTCCCAGGTGGGTGAAAAATTGCACTACTTTTGATCTCCTCATGGCACGACTCTAGAGCTGCTTCAGGAAGATCCTGAGTTCAGTTCACATTGCATTGGTGGTTGCCTGCCTCACGGCTTGGTGAGAAAGGGCTGACACCTCCGATTATGCAAGAAGGTGAGCAAGTGAAGCAATCACCAGCTGTACAAAGAGGGAGTGGTGGGGATGGGAATGCAACGTATGCCTCCCCTTGCTGAGTGTACGCAGGCAGATGAATGAAGGACTCTGCGGAGAGCGGCTTCACACCCGATGTCTTGCTTCATACAGTTGTACCCTGCTAAGACCTCTACTGAAGCTTCTGCATGGAGGTTGCTCATTGGGTTTCAGCGCAAGTGCGCACACCATCAACAGCCTGATAGAAATCTTGACTGTACAGACAACACCTAGAACCGACAGTGCCACATTTAGATATAATTGTGAATATTGGTCTGTGTCACTTCTGGGCGGGTTTGTAGGCCAGTGCCACACTTAAATATAATTGTGAATATTAGCTTGCTTCACATCTAGACAGCATTGTAAATGTTGGCTTGCGTCGCTTCTAGACAGGATTGTGAATGTTTGCCAGTACCGTATTTAGATAAAGTTGTGAATATTGGCCCGAATCCCATCTAGACTGGATTATGAATATTATCCAATGCCGCATCTAGACAGAAACGGTAGATATTGGCTTGCCAGATCTAGAGAGAATCTGGAAATGAGCATGTATTGCACCTAGATAGCGAGCCCAGTAAGCAGCAGACTAACCATCTCAACCTTCTGCATACACCTTCCAAACTCTAACCAAACACAACCACACACTAAAGCACAGCAAACCGCACAAACTTAACTACATCCCAACAACAAACAAATCACACATAGCTTCGCACAACTTAACACAATGGCTATCAACCGAAAAGCACACCTAAGCTCAGCAAGCGGTGCTAACCAAACTGAAGCTGCCAACAGCACATCACTGCGCTCTTGCACTTTTCCCGCTCGATCCCACTAACTCACCCGCCCCCTTTTCCTTTTCTCAGATCCGCCAGAGCGCCAGGGGACCACTCAGTTTGTGATTGTGCACTGTACAAATCTCCTTCAACATTAACCATGCAGGATCGCTCCATGGGGGGGGGGGGGGGGATTCATATTGGGGGGGGGCATAGAACTGGTGTGGGTAGCTATGGAGACCTGAATATGGGGGGTTATTCCAGCTAAATGCTCCATGCCTGCATTGTTTGCAATGACGTCTCTTCTGGCCCACACGCTCTAGGAAGTACAGTCAGACCACTCGAATCCAGGTGGACGCACAGGTTGGGTGGATATGCCAGAGTTCCCCCTCCAGCCCCTAATCAAGCACATTGGAGTGGGGTCAACTACAACCTCGGGCTCTTGTGAGGTGTTGTGGACGTTAACTGTGGTGGTTGTGGCAAGATATGTTATAACTGCAGAATCGCACTTAACCTCGGGAGAGGAACAACGTTTGTGAGTGTTCCCTCGTCCAAGGTGGTGGATGGGCCATGGAGGAGCTAGAAAAGAGCTTTAAAAAATGCCAATCCATCAAGGGAGGCAGGGACCTCAAAAAAGCAAAAACTTCCCTAGAGATTCACTTAACCGATAAATCGTCCAGATCGCTGGCATATACTAAGCAATACTATTATTTAAATGGTAATAAAGTGAACCGCCTCCTAGCATATAAACTGAAAAAAGTCCATATGAGAAACAATATTCGAACGCTCAAGGGGGCAGATGGGATATCGCGACATGCGGAGGGGAAGAAAATGGAGTTAATGGTACCCCACCATAGAGAAATCCTGTCGGGGACGCCCCATGGACCCCAAGGCTCAAACGCACTATTTGCATTGTATCTGAAACGATTCCCCCACTAATAAGCTGAGTGCCCTAGAACGGTCGATCACAATAGAAGAAACGGTAGAGGCAATAAAATCTCTGAAGAACACGCTCCGAGGTCCTGACAGGCTCACGGCTCGGTTCTATAAAGTATTTACCCATATTCTATCCCCACAACTTTCCTCACTATTCAACTCCTTCCTAACCACGGGCAGTATCACTGCATCCATGGAAGAATTACTGACAATACTCATCGCTAAAGCAGCCAAGGACCACAAGTACTGTACCTTTTACAGGCCGATCACCTTAATGAATAATGACGCTAAGATCTTTTCTAAGATTTTAGCAGCCAGGCTACGGACGGTCCGCCCGAATTAATCACCCAGATTAGACAGGGTTCATTCCCGGGCGTAACACCCAAGATAATATCAGACAAACAATCAATCTGATAGAAAGTGCCACTAGAACGGGCTCAGAACTGGCAATAATTTCTCTTGATGCACACAAGACATTTGACCGGCTAGATTGGTGGTACATTAGGCAAACCCTATGACACTTTGGTTTCGGCCCCAACTTTATAAAATGGTCCATGTCCAACTATTGGCATCCCACCACAGCTCTGAGGGTGAACGGCACAAGGTCAGACAAAATTAACATTGCCAGAGGAACTCTGCAAGGCTACCCATTATTCACCCTTTCAATGGAACCATTTGCCACCAAAACACGCGCACACACGGCCTGAAAGTGGGCGAACACGACTACAAAGCTGCCATGTATGCGGACAATGTCCTCCTTACCCTCACTCACGCAGACAGCTTGATGGAGGCCCTATGGCAAGAACTTGAGGCATTCGGTAATGCATCAGGGTTCAGAGTCATTTTTACAAAATCGCTGGCCTTGGTAATTAACATTTTGCCTAAATGCAGGGAGACTCTTGCATCCAGACACACCTGAAGTTGAAGAAATCCCCATGAGCCCTGCTGGACTCCGGAAGCCTGCAAACGGCAGTCAGTGGCCAACTAGTAGGTGGTGGGAACAAATTAGGAGGCCAAATACCGATACGTTGTGCGCATGGAGATGTAAAAGTGTATCCGACACACAATGATGAGGGTAAGGTTGGCTGGAGAGAGTTTGAAAGTCAAGGCTGCAGTGCTGTGCTCCCGGAACCTCTAGTGGTGGGATCGGATGTGGCACTAATGCCTAAACTCTTTGAGAGCATCGACGAACATTAGTTGGCTAACAATCACTTCCAGGGTGAAGAAATCACGCCTCCGGCCGGACGCTAGCCCAAGAGTAGGGCAGTGAAACGGGCACTGCAGAACAAGTGGCAGGAACAAGTTATGATGCCCATTGTGGTCGATTGGTAGATCAGTGAGCAAAGGGACAGTTACCGGTTGGCACAACAGTTAGACCTCACTTTAAGAAATGTGTGAATCTCAGCGAGCCAAGGGAACAGAAGCCAAGGGCTGCACTTTATACAAGAGAAAGATATGTACTATCGGGTGGTACAGCAACCTGGGGAAGAACCCTTTAAACAATGATTGGTCCCTGACTGGTTTCGGCCTACGGTATTGGAAGTTGATCATGTGCAAGTGGGAGAGGGTCACTTGGGACCGAGAAAATGCTGCAGAAAATGATGGCATGGTTCTTTGGGCCCGGAGTGTTTGGGCAGATGCAGAGGTTCTGTCAGCAATGTAAAGTGTCAGAAAAAGAACAGAGTTAACATCCTGAAAGCTCCGCTACAGACAATGCCACTAATTACTGTACTGTTCCAACGGATAGGAATGGACATTGTGGGGCCACTTGATCCCTCCAGTAGAGGCCATAAATATTTATTGGTAATTGTGGACTCTGCTACCAGATACCTGGAAGCCGTTCCCCTATGGAGCATTGCAATGCAACCGGTCTGCGATTCATTAATGCTGTTTATTGTCCGAGTGGGGATCCCCAAGGAGTCATAACAGACTGGGGAACTAATGTCATGTCGGCCATATTGAAGTAGATATGTTAAACCCTCGACATGGAGCATTTGAAAACCTCAGTTTACCATCTGCAGACTGATGGTTTGGTGGAACAGTGTAATCAAACAATTGTTGACGATGACGCCCACTGACAAAGACTGGGATCGAATGGTGCAGTGGATCCTCATCCCTCTTCAAAATACACCACAGTCATCCATGGGGTTCGCCCCCTTTGAGCTATTGTTTGGCCCACAAGTGAGGTCCTTCTTGGATAATCCTGAAGGAGGAGTGAGATGAACAGCCCCAACAAGAGGTATCCTTGACAGAATATGCCGCCAAGCTGACGGAAAGGCTATCCAAACTGCAAGCGGTCGCCCACACAGTCGAAACAAGCATAACCGGTTTAGGAGACCCAGTACAACTGAGGAACTAGGATGCAGAGTTTGCAGTTGGAAGAAAAGGTATTGGTGCCGATTCCATCCCCGGAGAAAAAAATGTTGGTGGTCTGGAGGGGCCCGTATATGATAGAGCAAGTACTGGGACTGGTTACATACAAGGTCCGGCAAGAAAACTGATTCCCAATTGCCGGTCCAAACCTAGCAAACCTATCAACGTCAACTTACTGAAGAAATGGGTGGAGCCTGTCGCGACGGTGGCCCGAATCCATACGGAACTGCAAGCTAATACCGAGATGCATTTCGGATGGGACCAAATTGGGCTGGAGGCGTTGAAAATTAGTCCGGACCTGAGAAAAATCGAAAGGGAACAACTTGACCAGCTCCTCCAGAAGTTCCAGAAGATGTTCTTGTTCTTACCCGGGTGGACTACGAAAGCTTATCACAAGATAAATACCACTCTGGGAACCACCATCAGGATACATCCTTATAGAATTCCGGAAGCCAGGGTGCAAGCCGTGACCAAAGAAATACAGTCCATGTTGGCCATGGGAGTCCTAGAACCCTTGCATAGCCAGTGGTGTTACCCCATAGTTTGGTGGCTAAACCGGATGCATACGATTCTTTATGGATTTCGGTAAACTAAAGCAAGTCTCCAAGTTCGATGCCTACCCGATGCCCAGAATTATTGACCTACTGGAAAGGCTCAGGGAAAGCAGTGTATCTCACCACTATCGATTTTATCAAAAGGGTATTGGCAAATCCCACTCCGGCCAGGGGACAGCGAAAAGACGGCCTTTGCGACCCCTTCAGACCTGTACCAGTTTAGTGTTGTCATTTGGTCCTCTATGGAGCCCCTGCAACTTTTCACCGGCTCATGAACTCCCTCCTGAGGGGACACGAAGAGTACGCGCGAGCTTGCCTTGCCTTGCCTTGCCTTGCCTTGCCTTGCCTTGCCTTGCCTTGCCTTGCCTTGCCTTGCCTTGCCTTGCCTTGCCTTGCCTTGCCTTGCCTATGACTTTGTCTATGACTTTGTCTATGACTTTGTCTATGACTTTGTCTATGACTTTGTCTATGACTTTGTCTATGACTTTGTCTATAGCATTTCCTGGAGCTCCCATCTGCAGCACCTGCGGGCCGTGTTTCAGCCTTTGGAGGTTTATTAATAAGGGACGCTTGTGTTTCTACCTTAAATCCGGAATTGCGAAGCCAGACGTGACGCTTCAGTAAAATTCCATGTACCAAAGTGCGGCCAGCCGTCTTTGCTGCATCGAGGGTATTCTTGACTATGCTTTGATTGACCAGAGAGCCCTCGTTAACTGTAGTCAGTAAACAAGTCTTTAGGGGGTTCGGGAGCTTCTTCGATGTCCTGTCTGAGCTTAGCCCATTGAGCATCGGCGTAGCTTGCCAATAGGGTATTATTATTGGCGATTCTGGTAGAGAATGCTGCAGAGGTGGTGATTCTCTTGGCTAGGGCATACAGCTTCTTCCCCTCTTTGTCTGGGGGTGCCTCGCTAGTAGATAGTGGGACTCCTGCCCTTTTCTTGGTGTTGGTCACAACCAGGGAGTCCGGGATTGAGTGACCCTTAATATATAATGGGTCTGATTGAGAGGGAGAGAACAGTTTCTCAATCCTTGGATTGACCCCTCTCACCAATGCCGGAGTAGAAAGAGAAGGTGTAATACGTCTCTTAACTGAGGCGAGGATGGGTATAACCTGGCTAGTGGGGGTTTTTTCTTTGATAATCCTCTCCACAAAAGCGGTGTCTGGGGTGACCTCCCCAGTTTCGATCTCGAAATGTGCTGCTGCCTTTTTCAGCAGTGCATTGAAGGTGGGTTGATCATCGACAGGCGAAGGGTTCCTGACTGGTGTAGTTTCAGTAGACCTGATGACTATACTGCTACTGCCTGTGTCAGTCGACCTAGCCGGTGACTGCCAGGGATTTGGGTCGCCCTCGCCTGTGTCTTCCTGGAATCCTTCCTCACATAGGTTAGTTTCCTTGTGAAAACCTTCCTCTTCTTGTTGGTCCTCAACATAGGTGAACTCATCTTCCTCTTGGAAGAAGGTGTCTTCCTCAGTGGGATGATTGTAAGAGTCTATGTCCTCCTGTATGGGGTTATAAAACTTCTGGTATTTAGCCCTTGGACTCTCCAGGGGTGCCTCCCTTGGTCTCTTGGGTGCCCTGTCTTCTGGGATGGACATGAACCTATCTAGTTTGTCCATACAGGTCTGGAACCTTTCAAAGGTCCACTGATGTCGGCCAGGACGGTCTGGGAAAGAAAAGGGGGTTTCTTCCTCCTGTAATAGTCTGGTTCTGTCCCATAACGTCGAAGAAAGAGAGCCTTCGCCTTCTGAGTATCCTTCTTGCTGGCTAGGGCCTTCTGTCGGCGTCGGGAACAGGCCTGATCTGTTTTCCAGCGCCTTCGGCGTATCTTTGGCCTTGTGCGCGGTTTTCGGCGTTGCACTCGCCGTACGTCTTTGGCCGTCCTTAGATGCTATGCGCGCGAGGCTTTCGGCGATCATACTCTCTTCCGAGGGATCGGTCGCCGTCGCGCTATGAAACGTCGAGCCTTTGCTCGTCGAGTCCTTGCCCGTCGAGTCCTTGCCCGTCGAGTCCTTGCCCGTCGAGTCCTTGTTGGCAACGTGAGCGCTCTTGCGATGCAAGTCGCCGGAAATTTTGGTGTTAGCGCCCTTATTTTTAGAGTGCCCTGTCGCGGGAGCGGTGGCGGGGAGGGCTGACGACCCTTACGGTCGGCGGAAGACGTCGGTGGGCCCGGCGTCCCCGTTGGCGCTATGGCTACCTTCGTCTTCGACGAATGTGTGCCTGGGGGTATGTGCTTTGGTGTTTTTTTGTGTGCGTTCTTGTCGCCGGGGTGTTCATCCCCATAAACTGGGCGTGAGCCGGGCTTGTCAGGGCCGGGGACGGACGACGAGGAGCGTGAATGCTCCTTTGAGAGGTCTACAGCCTCCGTTACGGGGGCTGTGTAGTCACTGTCCTCATCACACTCGGCGGCAGCGGGCGAGGAGTCAGGCCTAGACATGGTGTAGGCCGCCCAACTTTTGACCCTGCGGTCTTTTAGAGTTTTGGGCTTTAGTAATTTACAGGCCGCACAGCCGTCCTCCTGGTGATCGAGGGGTAAGCAATGGTTGCACCGTTTGTGCTTATCCTTCCAGGTATATTTACCCTTGCAAAGCGGGCAAAACCTAAATGGCGTCCTCTCCATAGCTGAGGGTAATAAGTGTGACTACAACCTCGAAAGAGAGGGAGGGGAAAGAGAAAGGCATTCTTAAAGAAAAGAAAGAAAGACCACAAAACCCCACTCTCCCTACTGTGTATGGCCGGCGAGGCCAGGCCACGTGTTCGGCAGCGCCGAAGGATCTCCTCCGCTCGTCCTTCCGTCGAAGATCTTGCTCGGCGGAGAAACGGCTCTGCGTCGAGGGAGGGATCTATGTTATTGATATTAATAACAAACGACCAAAGGTCGAAGAAACTATTTGGCAATGTCTCTCGAGGAGCTCCGCATAAAGGCGACCAGTAGCTGGGCGGAAAAAAACAATCTGAGGGACCTCAACGCGTGAGGGATTGTGGGTACAACGCACGTCACTATAGGGATAGTCTTACAGACACGCCTTGTCGACGTCCCCTTTTCGACTAATAAAAACAAAATGCAATACTCCGCAGTGACCACTGGATGTCGGACCTATGCACAGCATGTGAATCTAAGCAGATTAACAAACATCAGAAATATTTTTATATATAAATAAAAGTTCAGCCAGGCAATTGGCGTTTAAATACTGGCAGGAGAGAATACCAGGAAGTTGGCATTGCATGAAGGAACCTGGCAGGGGAGTAAACTAGGCAGTTTGCAAGCCACAAGAAATGTTAAAAGGAAAGATTGGTGTTTATTTATTGAACACGAATACACAACGGGTCAATTAATCTATACACTTCCGCCCAACAACAGCGCTGGGGTTACTCCACCCATGGGGAAGACATATCAAAAAGGGGTGATGTGCCCATAAAGTAAACACGAAAAACGTATTTCTAAACTACACAGTCGCTCAAGGAAGAACTCCACTGCCCCTATGAACAGCTGCCCCAGGTCACGCAAGTGTGCCACCTATCTAATAGGGATAGAAGGGAAAATAATGTCCCTACACAAACTACACTAGTATTTTGCAAAATAGTTCTGCTTGATTAGCTTGTACCACCAGGAAAGGTACTAATTGCAACCTTTATTCTGCCTCTTCCTTGTGACTATCCCCAAATGTCTATATAAAATCACCAATGGGTCATGTCACATACCTGCTGCAATTATACTTATTTCAGAACACTGTATGGCCAGTTGAAGATATTTCCTTACACATTGTCATTGTTTATAGTTAGGATGTTTTGATTTTTTCCAGTTATTGACATCCTGAAACAGACAGTGTAGAGACTTTGCAGCATAAATGGTGGACATACAGGGCGGTAGCCAGTGGAGAACGGTAGACCCTAGAAAGCCTTGACTAGCAAGGGCCCACTTGCAAGACCAACTGTGAAGTGGTGCAGGGAAAATACTTCAGTGAAAGGTACGATTGGAGAACTGTGGCAGAGTATAGTACAGAAGGATTACGTTTAATAGAGAGTTATTAAAAGAGAAGGGTACCAGCTTGGAGGGAGACATCATGCAGAACCATCTGGGATCAAGGAGTGTTTAAAGCAAGAGTCAGAGGCTGTTTAGCGAGTGAGAAAGCGTGGGGGGGCACACTTGGTTGCGAAGAAAGATGTAGCAATCTGGGAAATAGAAAGGGACATGGAATAACACTGAGCTCTGTGAAAGCTAGAGAAGGAATGAGATTACTTGGAACAGAGTGAGAAGTGTATAGGTCTAGAGCGAAACTCTGGAGTCAGCAAACTGTGAAATAGAATGGTGAGTTGAACAGAAGGTGAGCCCAGGGTTTAGAAAGGAAGACACTATTTCTCCAGAGGGGGAGAGGAAGAGGCTATTTCTCCAGAGGGGGAGAGAGGTGTACCATCCTGGAGAAGGAATCAAGGTCTACCATCTGGGAAACAAGTGGAAGAAAGAGTGGAGTGAAATAGGTTACTCCAGTCAGAGGGAGAGGCTTGGCAGCATGAGGGAGAGGCTTGGCAGCATGAGGGAGAGGGGGGGGACACAGATTTTGGCAGCATGAGGGGGGGCAGACTTTGGCAGCATGAGGGAGGGGGACAGGTTGTGGCAGCATGAGGGAAGGGGGACAAGTTTTGGCAGCATGAGGGAGGGGGGACACGTTTTGGCAGCATGAGGGAGGAGGGACAAGTTTTGGCAGCATGAGGGAGGAGGGACAAGTTTTGGCAGCATGAGGGAGGAGGGACAAGTTTTGGCGGGGAGAGATTTTGGCAGCATGGAGGAGGAGGAGAGGTTTTGGCAGCATGAGGGAGGGGGAGAGGTTTTGGCAGCATGAGGAAGGGGGAGAGGTTTTGGCAGCATGAGGAAGGGGGAGAGGTTTTGGCAGCATGAGGGAAGGGGAGAGGTTTTGGCAGCATGAGGGAGGGGGAGAGGTTTTGGCAGCATGAGGGAGGGGGAGGTTTTGGCAGCATGAGGGAGGGGGAGAGGTTTTGGCAGCATGAGGGATGGGGAGAGGTTTTGGCAGCATGAGGGATGGGGAGAGGTTTTGGCAGCATGAGGGAGGGGGAGAGGTTTTGGCAGCATGAGGGATGGGGAGAGGTTTTGGCGGCATGAGGGATGGGGAGAGGTTTTGGCGGCATGAGGGAAGGGGGAGAGATTTCAGTGGCATGATGGAAGGGGGAGAGGTTTCAGTGGCATGAGGGAAGGGGGAGAGGTTGTTTCAGTGGCATGAGGGAGGGGGAAAGGTTTGGAGGTGAAGGGGGAGAGTTAAACAAAAAGGTCCAGGTTGCACCGGCTGCGAATCAAAGGTCGAGAAGACAATGGTTGTGAATAACTAGGCGCAAGGGGAACCTGTTGTGAGGGCTAAGAAAGAGGAGGTCCAGAAGCGACCCATTGTAAATGCTTAACACTAGGATAGCACCATACCCTTCCGAAACGGGAAGGAGACAAAGAACTGCCAGAGTACCATACTGGTCCTGGGGAAGAGTGTTGTAGTAAGAGGAGGTTTGAGACGACAATCTTACACTTGGGGACAGGAAGGAGAGACTAGCAACATGGGGTGAAGGTGGAGGTTAGGAACAGGGCCCCACTTCTAAATCAACCCCCACCACGGTCTGCAAGACTACCTGATGAGCGAGACCCTGAGCAAAAACAACCAAAAGACCTGTCAGAGCCATGGAACTACAGGAGGAGACTATATGCAGGACAATGAGACAGTCGAAGGACTGGCCTGGTGATAAAACCTGGCGGTTGCTGCAGGAGGAATAGACCCGTACTATCGAGGAGAGATCAAGGTTATCCTCCATAACCACGAGCCAGACCCTTAAGTGGTCAAGGATGGGGAGGCCGTAGCATAAGGTATCCTTAAACAGGCCCTCGCTCGTATGTATCTCTGTATTCTCTACTGTACTCTAGACAAATGTCATGGTAGTTCCAGTCCGTTTGCTTTCTATGATTTGATGTCGACACGTGTATGTCCACTACACCTGCTCTGATCCTCAACCTCTGTAACCCGGAGGAAAACTGTTTGATTATGCTCCGCAACCTTTGTAACTAAGCTGTACGTACTCTAAGACCTGTGCCCCGATATCCTCGGGTCCGGCGCACACAATAAACAAACAAACAAACAAACAAACAAAACCACTACTTTCACGAGCCATCGAGAATAAGAAACTTAAGACCGGGAATTAAAGCTGAAGAAAGGTGCATTGTGTGTCGTAGGTACCCGAGGGCTCTCCCGCATCGATAGCCGAGGTGGAGAGGAGCGATTGCCGCTGTGGTACTGTCCTTGGCTCCTACAATAAAGTCGCTCCAGTAAACTCAGCACAACCGGTGAGTCGGGGAGACCGATAATAGACCGGTCTGTGTTAGAACCAAGGCTGCAAGCAGCAACATTGCATGAAGAAATCTGCAAAGAACGAAGTGTAAGGCGTTTGTGATCAGCAACGCAAATATAATTGAATGTCCAAAGAGTGACTGAACTTTTGAAACCAAGGTAGATGCCATATACTGAGTGGTCCGGTGCCACATGGGTGCTCATTCGAAGGTCTCTGTTTGGCATTCAACTGAGAGTATAAAATTGTGAACTCTGAAATTGCAGTGGTCATGCAACAGGTCAAGCCAAACCCTGTGCACATTTCGAAAGTCTTCAATAGCTAATACGAACTGTAATTGGTCCAAACCCAGCTGAGGGGGACTAATTGTGTAAAAGAGATCTGAGCCCGGCTGAGGGGGATCCGGGGTGAACTGTGAGTCACCTGAGAAAAGATTCTATAAGCATTGGAGAAGAGGATCTGAGCCCGCAAGAGGGGGATCCAGGGTGAAGAGTGAATCGCCCGACTTGAATATTTGTAAAGGAACTTTTCGTTGTTTTGGTACATTAGGCCCTCTGAATCAAGAGACAGATAATTTAAGAGACCAGGGCACAGAAGGCCCAGATGTTGGTAATCGAACTGTGTCCTTGTGCCGAAGAGGCCCAAGAGCGTGCTATGCTCGAGTGAACCGCCTTGTGCCATCCTGAAAACGTGGGGAGAGAGGCCAACGGCCTGAACATCCAAACTTATCATTTTGTGAACACCTTTTTTTCATGAACATTTCCCCACACTATTTGTAAATTAACGGTAACAATAGGCAATAGGTTTTTTAGTATAGGCCCTTTTATTTTCCACTATTTTTGAGACTCCACTAGGACTGTGTTATGATTTGATGGTTGTTACTTGCTCCCATCTTTAGATTTAGGTTTAGATAGGCATTTATCACACCCTTGATAAAGTTCAATAAACACCCTTGAACTGTGGTCGCTTGTGTCTGTCTTACTTTGAAACCATGCCTTCCTTATACTATGCACCATTGAACGTGTCCAGCTCATTCCTAATCTCAGTCTGTCTGGCAGGCAAATGAAATGATGCCGTATCTGATTGCATATGTCACAGTTGTACATCACTATTCGGTAGTTCTCTCCAAATCTGCTTCAGTATCCCAGATTCCTTCGAGATGTACCGCCCTAAAGCGCACTTTTAAAACTCTCCAACAACACTGCATATGAATCAAAAGAGCCCACATTCCCCTAAAAAAAATGTATCCATGGCATGCATTATCCCAGCTCAAAACACCCAATCTGTGAGCCCCTCACTTTTAAACACCCAGGGTGGTCTCCCACCTGTCCGCCTCGGTATCTCTCACTGGCACATGATCGAACAATGTACACGCCAGTATCGTGGGCTCAGCCACCCAACCCACAATATTGTCTGAAACCAAAAAGTAGTCTAATCGAGATGCTGATTGGTGGACGGTGGAGAGAAATATGTAGCCCTCCTCACCTTCATGCGTAGTCCTCCTAATATCATTTAACTCCCAGGCCGAGCTCAGATTGCGCAATTTGCAAGTCGCCTTCAGAAGTGGTCAAAGTACCCACCCAGTTTTGTTGAGGCCGAACTCTAGCACTGAATTGAAGTCTCCTGCCCATATAATTACCCCAGTTTAGGTCTTATCCAGTTGGCGAGCTAGCCCCTGAGGTATTTCCATTGAATCATGATTGGGACCTGTCACAACTGGGGTTTTGTTACACAGCACGCTGAGACTCAAGAAATAAATACAACTTAACGGTTATGTGTAAGTAGTAGAAAAACAGTGGTTACCTCACCCCTGCCCCAGTTCTGCTATGGGGGTCCGATGCGTACCCGCCCAGACTGTCCTGGTTATGAACAAATCTGCTTAAGAGTTCACCCTTCTATCCACCTCAACCGTGTTTCTCTCCGGCAGGCTCACCTGCTCCCTCATGGGCAGCGTTCCGAGTGGCACTGGCCCCAGAACTGCCAACGCTCACTGCAATCTTGGGCAGGCTCACCTGCACCTCGTGGGCGGCCTTCCGCATGGCCCAGATCTTCCTCTGTCACCTCCACATCCGTTCACGTCGGCCTTTCGGTACTGTTTATCCAGGCCAGCTAGTACGCCCAGACGAATGCCTCTTCCGGCCCGTGACCTACTGTCTCCTCCGTCCTTCGTGGCACAACCTCTTTCCTGGTGGACCTCTTCCTCCTTTTAAAGAAAAGGAAAGAGCAAATTCATTAACCCAGCTCTGCCTCTCTCCGCATGCGCACCCTTGCTCACATCTGACAGTCCTTCACTCTCGTAACCGTCACGCACACCCAGATTAACCTTTTCTGCGAGCCGCAGACTGTGCGGCCTCAGTTTTCACCGTCACTTTCTCACATACCCTTCCCACCAAGCCCTGATGTTCAAGCAGGGTATGCGCTCTTGACAAGAAGTCCGCTTGCGTCAGCAGTTTACCAGGCCGGTGGACAGTCGTACAGGTGAAAAGCTGCAGTGCCAGAAACCACAGCAGGGTCCTGGGGTCAGAGTCCTTATTCCATGACATGCAGACCAATGGCGCATGATCCATAACCAGGGTGAATTTGCGCCCCAGGAGGTAATACCTCACCGACTCAATGGCCCACTTAACCGCCAGACACTCCTCCTCAATAGTGGCATAGGCCCTCTCGTGAGGAGTCCAACCTCTTTGGGAGAGCAGTGGATGACGCGCTGGAGAACGCGGAGAAAGAATTTGATAGAATAAAGACATTAGACCAAATTTCAAAACCCCCTAACAGGCGGGGGATTTGGTAATAAGCGCTTTTTTCGTGGGCAACGCCAGCAACAAAACCAACAACAACAGTACTCTGCCTGCAACTACCAAAGTAATAGCGGCCAGTACAATCAGAGGGGTCAACGTCGTGGCAAGGGAAGAGGCCGGGGTTCCACCCCCAGAGGCTCCCAAGCCAACACCACCACCAAGTGACGCAAAGATTCGCGTCCCATCCCATGCAACGCCGGTCGGGGGCCGGTTAACATCCTTTCTTCCAGCATGGGAGGGAATAACATCGGACCGCTGGGTACTTTCCACCGTAGCCCGCGGCTACTGTATAGAGTTCAACAGTTCCCCAACATACAGACCCCCGAGGGGACGCCGCATGACACCAGAACACCTCTTCATCCTTCTCCAAGAAGTGGACCAACTACTGGAAAAAGGAGCCATAGAGGTTGTGCCTCTATCTCAGGTAATGGAAGGTATTTATTCAGTGTACTTCCTTGTACCCAAAAAGGATCTAACCATGCGCCCTGTATTAGATCTGCGCCCAGCGAACAAGTTTGTCAAACCCCAAATGTTTCGTATGGTGACCTTACAGGAAGTGATCCCACTGCTATCACTGGGAGATTACATGACAACACTGGACATGAAAGATGCATACTTTCATATTTTAATGTTGCCAGCGCACAGAAAATACCTCAGGTTCATGATAGAGGGCAAACACTACCAGTTCAGAGTGCTACCCTTCGGTATAGCATCTGCACCAAGGGTATTCACGAAAGTACTGGCAGTGGCAGCAGCCCACCTGCGCAGGTTATCCATCCCAGTATACCTTTACCTCGACGACTGGCTCATAACAGGGGATTCTTACGAGACATGCTTCTCAAACACCCAAAAGACTGTAGACCTTTTGTTCCAACTGGGCTTCTCCATCAACGAGAAGAAGTCCAGCTTAGACCCCAGCCAAGACAAACAATTCCTAGGGGCTCTAATTCGAACAAAGGACGGCCTCGTCTTCCCCTCCAACGAGAGGGTCCAAAATATGCTGTTTCAGATCCCCCAATATGTGGCAGGTCGAGAGGTGACGGTGCGCAAAGCGATGCGATTGCTAGGAATGATGGCGTTGTGTATATTTGGTACCTCACGCGCGCCTGCGCATGCGCCCAATGCAAGAGTGGTTTAACAGCCAGTGGTGTCAGGCCAGCGGACAATGGGACGATCTAGTGGTGGTCTTGCAAGCCTTGGTTCTCTCGCTACGGTGGTGGACAAAGGAAAACCTGATAATAGGGAAACCCTTTGCCACACCCGCGGTGGAGGCCACTCTAACCACGGGATGGGGGGGCTCACCTATCCCATCAGAAGGCTCACGGAGTGTGGACTCCGAACGTAGCATCCAAGCACATAAACCTACTGGAGCTACTGGCGGTGTTCAAAGCACTAAAAGCCTTCCAGGAACACCTACAAGAGAAGACGGTGATGGTCCTTACAGACAGCACCACAGCCATGTACTACATACTACATCAACAAGCAGGGGGGCACCCACTCTCCAGGACTGTCCAAGCTGTCCCAGAATATATGGAAGTGGGCTCTCAAACACAACATGTTCCTACTGTCACACCACGTACCAGGGGAACTCAATCTGCTAGCAGACGAACTCAGCAGAGACTTCCCCCCCTGCCCGAAGAGTACGAATGGCAATTGCACGAAGACATCGTCTTAGACGTCTTCACGCAATGGGGATTCCCGGAAATAGACCTGTTCGCAACTCTGGAGAACTCACAATGCCAAAGTTACGCCTCCAGGTACCCCCAGAATCAGTCCAAGGGGAACAGTCTGTCGATTCAATGGTCAGGGAAATTTGTTTACGCCTTTCCCCCGACTCCCCTTCTCAACAAGGTGGTGCACAAGATGCACCAGGAGCAGGTTACCATGATACTAGTGGCCCCAATGTGGGCCCGGCAGCCATGGTTCGCTCACTTGATGGAGATGTCCCTATCTCCCCCAGTGAAACTTCCCTGCCCGTACAACATGCTGTCACAGGACAAGGGCAGGACACTGCATCCATGCCCTCAGACCATGAACTTAGCAGCCTGGCTCCTGAGATCATAGAATTTGGACATCTACAACTCCCGCAGAGATGTATGGACATCCTCAGGGAAGCCAGAAAACCTAATACTCGCCATTGCTATTCTAGCAAGTGGAAAAGATTTGTCATCTGGTGTAGAGGTAAGAGCATCAACCCGGTTGACTGCTCTCCCACTAACATTGTTCTGTACTTGACCCATTTACTGGATTCAGGTCTAGTGTTCAATTCCTTTAAAGTCCACCTAGCGGCACTTTCTGCATACACCACTTCCCAACTTAAAGTGTCGTGGTGGAAGATACCAGTTATCAAGGCCTTCATGGAGGGGGTAAAGAGAATACACCCTCCGATAGCTAACCCATCTCCCGGATGGGACTTAAATGTGGTACTTTCTAGACTCATGGGCC
Organism: Ambystoma mexicanum; assembly: GCF_040938575.1. Classification (NCBI taxonomy): domain Eukaryota; kingdom Metazoa; phylum Chordata; class Amphibia; order Caudata; family Ambystomatidae; genus Ambystoma; species Ambystoma mexicanum. The sequence goes on along the minus strand of NC_090932.1, from coordinate 270,211,611 downwards.
CTCCTTTTGAACCCATGCACAAGGCAACTATTAAAGACCTCACTCTTAAGACTGCTTTCCTAATAGCTATCACCTCCATTAGGAGAGTAAGTGAACTACAGGCTCTTTCTGTCCTAGACCCCTTCGTAACAGTTCACAAGGATAAGGCGGTTCTACGCACACACCCAAGGTTTGCACCAAAATTCATCTCGAAATTCCATGTAAACCAGTCAATAGAACTACCAACGTTCTTTCAAAACCCTTCCAGCTTGGGAGAAAAAAGTCTGCATACACTAGATGTACGCAGAGCTGTCATGTTCTACATGGAAAGAACCAGACCACTGAGAAAGACTAATCAGTTCTTTGTCTCGGTGGCAGCAGGAAGAGAAGGAGATGCAGTTTCAAAGTCCACTATATCTAGATGGATTGTTCAATGCATCACTCTGTTTCTCTCTTGCTAAGAGAGAACTACCCTTCAAGCCAAGAGCACATTCCACTCGAGGCACTGGGGCTTCCATAGCGTTCATTGCAAATGTTCCCCTTGAGTCCATCTGCAAAGCGGCTACCTGGAGTTCTGTGCACACCTTTACAAAACACTACTGTCTAGATGCACACTCTAGATCTGACTCCCAGGTGGGACAGGCAGCATTAAGACATCTTTTCTCTACTGTTCCTTCTCATAACCCACCGCCAACTCCGGGTACTGCTCGCTAGTCTATGCACAGCATGTGATTCTAAGCAGATTAACAAACATCAGAAGACAATGCATTACTTACCGTAAAAGCATTTCTGATGGTTGTATCTGCTTAGATTCACATGCGCCCACCCTTCCTCCCCGCTCGGATGGAAGGAACATACACCTTTCTACATCTCTCTCTCTCTCTCTTTTCTGTACTCACTCACGTATAGAAGGCTCCCTCAGGGCAGAAAAAATACAAACAGAGGGACCTCGACGCGTGAGGGATTGTGGGTACAACGCACGTCACTATAGGGATAGTGTTACAGACACGCCTTTTCGACGTCCCCTTTTCGACTACGAAAAACAAAATGCAATACTCCGCAGTGACCACTGGATGTCGGACCTATGCACAGCATGTGAATCTAAGCAGATACAACCATCAGAAATGCTTTTACGGTAAGTAATGCATTGTCATATAATTTGAGGCTTGTGGAATCTGCTTAGATCACATGCTTTGCATAGGCTGACATCTAGTGGAAGCTGCAGAGTATTACAGGTTGCTTTTCGAAACTCGAAAAGGGGCGTCGAACCAGGGCGTGCCAGTAATACTAACCCTAGTGTGACGTCCCCTGTACCCATGATCCCTCACACGTAGCGAGAGTGGGGGGTGGTCATACAGGCTTTTCCCACCTTTTTTCCTACATATACACGCCCGCTGCCATTTTGTAACAAATGGAGAGTACTCATTTCAAATTCTGCCCTAAGTGTAACAGGAAGTTGCCCTGGGTAGATAAACACAATACGTGCAATCTGTGTCTCCCACGAGACCATCCCGAGGCTACCTTTCGAGCTTGCAAGCTCTTCAAGCCAAAGACCCTTAAGGACCGCTCGACAAAGCGCTGGGCCCACTACACCAGGCAACTAGAGACCATGGACGTCGAAGGGTCATTCAGCGATGGCAGCAACCCTGCCATATCGGACGGCGAGGGCAGAAGGGTGTCTTCGACACCCACGTGCAGGCCCCCGTCCCCGAAGGACTGGCCGGCGGCCACGTTGTGGGGACGACACCCACGGCAAGAGCGTGACACATACTACCTTCACTAAACACATCAGCCCCGGCCGTGACTCAACACGTGTGTCGAGCGATCGACAACGGGAGACACCAAGAGAGCGGTCCAACGAATCTGTCCCCTCTGGGCGTTCCCGTTCACGCTCGCCTCATGACAAAGCCCAACCGTCCGTGGTTGATAAAGGTGTCGCACTTTCAATAGTCCCAGAGGCCCGATCGTCAGACGATTCTGACCTCTATCCTCAGTCAAGACGCGTAGCGTCTACACCCGAGATTCGACGTCCTGCCTCCAATACCACCTCTGAATCTCCTACCACCTCCGAATCTCGACGCCAGGCATCAAATCCCTCGGAGGCCCTTACCAACACTGGAAAACATTCCTCTAGTCATGCGAAGGGGGATAAACAACATAAAAAGTCTTCAGAACACCATGTTCATAAGGATAAACAGAAGTCCCCTAAATCAATAGGAAAGTCCAGGGTCCCTGACCCTACCTCTAAAAGTAGTCATTCCTCCCACTGCTCACGATATGGGCATGAAGGAAGAACAAGAACATGTTGTGGTTATTCCTAGCTCCAGAGAATGGAATTCAGCTGATATTGATGGGATCATGAGAAGGATGTCATTTATGGCGGACTTCTATGAAAAGGACCCTAATTACTTTTATAGCTATGCCAACACCCTGGCTACCTCTGCCCCTTCGCAGAGCTTGGTCACAGACCCTTTGGTGATAGAATCTAATGAAGGACTAGCTAAAGCAGCAACCCATTTTCATATTGACAAGCAGGGTGTCCAAGAAGATAGGGATTTCGTGGATGAGATACTAGGAGACAGGAAAGCCATTACTCAAGCAATCCCTATATTAAAATCCATCCAGTGTAGGATTGATCCCTCGCTATTAACCCCAAATCTCACTTGTGCGGTTAATCCGCGAGTCGAGAAACTATTCCGTGCCGCACCCTCCGACCCCCTGTACATTAGGGGGCAATTAAAACCAGATTCCCTGGTTGTAACAACCACCAGAAAGAGGGCAGGTACACTGCTTGCTTCTTCTGAAGCACCTCCTGATAAGGAGAGCAACAAACTATATGCTCTGGGTAGAAAGGTTGCCTCTGCCTATCGGGCGGGTATTGCCAGCAGTGCCACTCTTTTGGCAAGCTACAATTGCCACCAGTGGGAAGAAATAGCTGCTTTAGTATCCTCAACACCCGAACCCCTAAAGAGCCAATTGGCTCAATTGGCAGCAGATGCAAGATCTGTATCAGGATGCATACTAAAGACAAACTTTGATGCAGCAGATAATGATGGAAGGTTAATCGCTTAAGGCACGGTTATAAAGCGTCACGCTTGACTAAGACAGTCAGGGTTCAAACCTGAGACCCAAGCCACTCTTATAGACATGAGTAACGCTCACCTGGTATCCACGGGGACGTCACTCAGCCTTTTCTGACCTCTTGCGACCTTGAACCCTTCCCTGGAGGCTATTCGACTGGAGACTGGGCCTGAAACACAGATTGGTAGAGTTTAACTCCCTATTGTCTGTGTGCTTGAACCCCTTCTTCCCCTGGGTCCAACCCTTCCCTTTGATCCCTAGCTCACCTTGTTTTCTTGGATAGTGTGCTCTCCGTCCTGCTTTCAGCGCAGGGGCGCGTTGATTGATGCAGGCTCGTTGCTGCCTAGTTACTTCACTGGCAAGAGTCTGACAGGTAAGTATAATGTGTCTTTTGAACAGTTCTCGAACTTCGTTCCTTTCCTTACTTAGATGATGGCCAGCATCCGAGGATGGCGGCGTGCTGCTGAGATGAGTAGTGCTGAAGGTGAGTGAGAGCGCGATGCACCCCTTTCGCATTTGCATTGAACTGAGTTCTTTTTCTGTGTCTTTTAGGTGCTGCGACGTTTTCAGCGTGGATGCCGATTATGAAGAACAAATGCGGTGGGTAAGCGCGCTATGCGGTGCCTCTAGATGTTTCCACGCTAACCTGGAGTGTCTTTTCACTCTTGCAGATGGATGAGAAGTTCCGGAGACAGAGTTCCACCAGAGCGGCTGGGTTTCAGGTAAGCGTTTGAAGCTCGTACAGTATTTAAAAATAAGCAAAGATTTGCAGAATGCAGGTTTGCAGAACCTCAATATGTGGGGGCATCCATCTTGTCCCCATCAATGCACTACAAGTCCAATCCCCAATGTTATCCTATGGGAGTGGGTCTGGTGCCACAAGCGCCAAGACTGACTCCAAGTGGGTCTTTGGAGGTATGGAGAGGCCCTTGAGGGCCATGTAGGTGATCATGGCCTGGCTCCAGCCTGAATTCTTGGAGGGCTGGGGACATGAGGGGCAGGAATCATGACACATGCCGGTAGAGCCTAAACATACTATTCGGCAAGGCAGTGGAGGAAGCCTTTAAGACAGCTAAGGATGAGTACGAGACACTAAAATCTCTCAGCCAACTCACGAATAAACCCTCAGGACAGAGGGGAAGCAATAATTTTCGGGGCCAAAGCTCCCAAAGGGGTTCAAACTATTATCAGAATCAGGGAACCTCATGGGGCAACAATCAATTCCAATCAGCACAGGGCTTCCCCAGAGGGCAATGCAGGAGCCGCACTAGGGGTAGAGGCAGCCCAGCCAGAAGTGGTACGCCACCCAGCAAGCAGTGACATTCCACTTCGGGTCCCCTCCCATGCATCCCCATTAGGGGGCGCATTTCCACCTTCACCCACGCATGGGAGGGGGATCACTTCGGACAGATGGGTGCTGTCCACAGTGTCTGGAGGATATTGTATAGAGTTACTAGCGGTGCCCCCACGACCATCGTCCACGATAGAAGAGAAGGTACACTTGTTGGAACCTCAGAAAATCCTCCTCGAGGAGATCGCCATTCTGCTCGCAAAGGACGCCATAGAAATCGTCCCGGTCAGCCAGGTAAAAATGGTATTTATTCAACCTACTTCCTTGTGCCAAAAAAAGATCTAACAATGCGCCCAGTATTATATTTGCGCCCTGCAAACAAGTATGTCAAGCCACAAAAATTCTGCATGACTTCACTACAAGAGGTAATCCCCCCCTACTAAAAAAGGGGGATTACATGGCAACATTATATATGAAACATGCCAATTTTCATATTTCAATGTTCCCAGTGCACAGAAGATTCTTGCGTTTCAAAATAGACAACCAGCACTACCAGTTCAAGGTGCTGCCCTTCGGAATAGCCTTGGCTCCAAGGGTATTCACCAAGGTATTGGCTGTGGTGCCTGTGCACCTATGCAGGGAGACAATCCCAGTGTACCCTTTCCTGGACGACTGCCTCATTACAGGGGAGTCCCCCCTAATTTGCAGATTCAACATCCAAAGAACAATCAGCCTCCTCTTCCAATTGGGCTTCTCAATCAACGAGAAAGTCATGCCTGGTGCCAAGCACCTCAAAGCAGTTCTTAGGAGCTGCCCTAAATACCCAAGAGCGGTTGGCCTTTCCATCAGAGGAAAGAATTCGAAATTTGTTGCTGCAAATTCCTCAGTATCAGGCCGTTCGCCAAATAAGGGTGCGCAAAGCTATGCGTTTGCTAGGCATGATGGCATCTTGCATTTACCTGGTTCCCCATGCGTGCCTGCACATGCGACCTATGCAGGAATGGTTGGCGAAACAGTGGTCTCAAACAAGTGGTCAGTGGGACGATCTAATTGTCGTTTCGCCAACACTAGGACAGAGTCTTCGCTGATGGACAAGAGAGAATCTTACGAAGGGGAAACTCTTCTACGATCCAGAGATACAGGCCGCTGTCACAACAGACGCCTCCCTAGCAGGATGGGTAGCTGACTACCTTCACCACACAGCTCAGGGTCTTTTTTCTCGGAAGGTTGCTTAGAACCACATCAATCTGCTGGAACTTCTAGCAGTATTCAGAGCGCTTTGGGCATTCAAACCCCTCTCATCGAACCAGTCAGTGCTGATCCTTACAGACAGCACAACTGCCATGTTTTACATAAACAAGCAGGGGGCACTTGTTCTCAAAATCTGTACAAGTTTCACTGACCAATTTGGAAATGGGTACTCAAACGAAAGATTTACCAAAAGGCAGAGGGCAGAAGCCCCCTCACCCCCAGCCTAGAAGCTGATCCGTGCACATGGAGTGCATTATGCTAACATCACCAGCCTTGCTGCAGAAGGGCATGCTTGCCTGACCTTGTCCCCACAAGTTTCCTGACTCCCACATGCTCGGCGCTGCGCAGCACGATAACAAGGCTAAACCTGGTTCCAGCACATTTAAATCTAAACATCCGCTGGTAGGCGGAGACGCCAGTGGCCAGCCACGAAGGCCACACAAAGGCCCTGTTTAGCGCATGAGAGGCGCGGCCCACTCTTTTGCTATTGCCAGCCAGAGACACTGCAGCCTCGGACGGTGTAGGAGGACCCATTCTACTTCCGGAACTGCGCCCTTTCCCCTTGATGGGCCCCCTCCACTACGGTAAGCCCTTGGGCTTTATTCTGCAACATTAGCAGGAAATTTAAAAATCTGCAGAATTGTGATCTATCATTCTCACCACCATTGCTGACAAAGTGGCATTCTGTAACCCTTTGGCGCCTTTGTACTGAGCTGCGCAGATTGAACCTTGCCTACTATCCCGTAGAGTATAAGCACAAGGTTCACCTTTCTAAAATGGCCGCTCTGCTTCAACAAGGTGCTCCTCACTTGTGCTGAAACCTGCCTCTACAAGGCTACTTAGGTCTGTATATGCCCAAACAGCTCAATAGGAAGCTATAACGCACTATCCCTGTCACCTAGCCAGTGATCTGATTAGTCTGTAAGTCTGATTGCTGCATCCCAGCTACCTACTGCATACACACCTTGCAACTGAACCTCCACACCTACCCACCAGTTACACGCTTCACCTGGTGCATCCTATGATACCATGCATTCAATGCCAAGTCTACTAACAGTACTAGATAGCCGGAATGTTTGAAATTCTATGGTCCTCAGATACCAAACTAATTTTTCTGCCCAGGTCTCTGCCCTTGCTGCCGCCTTTTCTGCACGCGCTGTGCCTATGCTATTTGAACCTTAGTCATTGTAACCCATTGTGCCTATGACATTTGAACATTAGTCATTGTAGCCCATTCTGCCTATGCTGTTCCCTGCCCATTGTGCCCATTGAAGTAGCCCTTTTCAGCTTACTGTGCCTATTGGAAATTAGCTTCCACATCATGAGTAGCACACCTTGCAGCCTGTTGATGTATTTACTTCTCCTAATCATCACCCACCAGAGAGCGGACTGCAGCTTCCCCACAGCGCTCACCATAGCCCCAAACAAATCCTCCATGACCTCTCTAGCTACCAGTACCCCAATGGAACACCCGGATCTGAGTCCTTCAATTGAGTACTCAAGTACCACATGTAGTCTATTCCTTAGAAATGCCATGCTCCGAGCTAGACTCGCAAGACTTCATGAGCCTCTGACTAGAACCCTACCTCCCACCAACAAAAGAACTAACATCCAGAAGGCAAATATCTTCCACAAGATCAGTGGTCTAAGACCTCTATCCACCATTACCAAAACAGAACCATCCCAGCCTACTGCCTCCCCCCTCAAACGAGGACTGAGAAATGCTAGATCCCTGACCGCGCATGCCACAGACATCTGCGATTTGATATTGCTCGATAACTTGGACTTACTCACTATCACAGAGTCATGGCTGCACGACACAGCAGGACCCCCACTCTCCCTTGCAATCCCTGAAGATTATACCATATTCGGACATGACAGAACCAATATGCGTGGAGGCAGCATTGCCATCATTGCAAAAACCAGTTTAGGCATGAGAAACACGCCCACCCTAGCTTCCGATTCATGCAAAACACTTACCATCAAACTTCCCCTAGCCAGCTCCCAAAGATTGACTATTCACCTAATCTATAGACCACCTGGACCTATAGCAACATTTGAGGAGGATATCCACAACCTACTTTCTAACAACATCAAAACATCATCCCAACTACTTGTCCTAGGGGACTTTAACCTGGGCTTCAATGACCCTTTAGATAAAAATGCCACTAACATTGCCAATTCTCTTTCCAGTCTGGGTATAACACAAAAAAACTTTAGAACCCACTCGCATCAAGGGGAGAATCCTTGATTGGCTAGCACACTACAACTGCACAGCCAATAGCAAATCCACCGTCCCTCAACCCTGTACAGATCACTTCTTCTTGTCATTTGAATTATCTACTTCCAGACCACTTCCGCCAGCATCCATAACACGAAATAAAAAGAGCATCACCAGAGATAAAGTGATCCCGGCGATTCTACCCATCCTTAACCAACTAGAGGATCATTTAGACCCAGAAACATTAGTCAACGAGTATAATAAAATTGTTATGCACCCTTGACAACATCGCCCCTCTGAAACTCAGACCGAGTAAACCTAAATCTCACCTAAACAAATGGTTGACGCCTGAACTAAGGGATCTGCGACTACTTAAGAGGAGTTGCGAAACAGCATGGAGGCTTACCCCCTCAGAAGATCACAAAATAGGGGGCTCTGTTGAGCAGCCTGCAAGATGACTGCCTAGCGTAAGAGCTCTGTGCCTAGCCGCCTCTTATCCGTTGACATCTGCGGTTCTGCCTTGGATCCTGTGTACCTGCTACGATCCCTGCACTGTGGCCATCGAGCTCTATCCGTACGTCGAGTTCTGGGAGAAATTGGACTCTCGGAACTGGAGATCCTTGTCCCGCCATGCCTCGCTGCCATTGGGCCTACACTGGGCCCTGCTCTCATCGTGACCTGACCGGGTGCCCCCCGTTGGACTTGCTGCTGGCTGCTCTGCCCCTGGCACTTTGGGGCACACACTACACTCGTGGGCCGGCTCACTCCTGCCCCGGTCCCGCCGGACGGTCCTTTTCGCTAGAGGCCTAGCCACTGACGACCGAGCGTGCCGGCGCCCCATCTGCGACCGCGGGGGGGCCTGGGCTGGGCTGCCTGGCACGAGCCGGCGGGGACTGCTGTCGTGCCCTCACGGGATCTCTTCCATACCCGACTCACTGGCCTCATCGACCGAGCTTTGTCGTGCCCTCTGGTTCTGGCCATGTCGAGTTGCTCCAAGGGATCTGCTAGAGGGGGTGCTATGGACAAATTCACTAAGACGGTCCCTCGACCGGAGGTGGGCTACACGTCGCCTCCGCAGGAAGAACTTGACAACGACCCTACTCCGGGGGAGCCGGCGCCGGACCTCACTGCCATGATGGAATCGATGGCTAAGAACTTTGCCTCCTTTCATGAGAAGCTTGACGATATCAATGCGAATGTCGCCTCGCTCAAGACCCGGGTAGATCAGGCTGGATCGAGAATTACTGAGGCCGAAGGCCGGATCTCCACTAATGAAGATGCGATACATGCACTTCAGGACACAGTAGCCACCTTATCGCGCGACATGAAGAGTGTTAAAGCAAAATGCGATGACTTGGAGTCCCGCTCCTGCAGAAACAATCTTTGCATCATTGGGGTCCCTGAAACTGCCCTGAAGGGGCGCATGGAAGATGCAGTCGAACAACTACTCAAGGACTTGCTGGGGGACCCAGACCTTTCCCCTTATTTCACGGTGGACCCGGCTCACCGGGCCCTTGCCCCGCGACCTGGCGACATCCCCAGACCCGGTTCACCGGGCCCTTGCCCCGCGACCCCGACCTGGCGACATCCCCAGACCCATTATAGCCAAGATTCTTAACTATCGTGATAGGGACCTCATTCTTCGCCTGTCGCGGGAGAAAGGGGAGCTGCGACTGGAGTCTGTCATCAGGATCTTCCCAGACTTTTCTGTGGCGGTGCAACAGGAGAGACGTCAATTTCTTGGCGTCAAGAAAATGCTCAGGGAACGCCATGTACCGTATGCCATCTTATTCCCAGCTCGTCTCAAGCTCACTCATAATGGCAAATTGTACTTTTTCACGGTCCCGGACGAGGCGGGGAAATTTATCGAGATGCAAATACCGCTTCAGGGCTCTGGAGTGGGCTGAGTGGGCGCTACTCAACTGTGATTGACACGGACTGTGGACACTTATTGAACTTGTTTACTCAATCTGCACTGTGGTACTGGTAAGGCTGTTCTGTTTACTGTGACGCTCTGCCCCTGCAGTCCTTGCGTGCTGCAGCGTTTGTGCACACATCCTTACTACGCACTCCACAGAGCTGGTCTCACATTGCTCTGTTGTCCTACCTCAATTTCTGTCCTACCACGTTCCCCGCATTTGCGATGCGGGGATGTACGATATTTGACTGTCGAAACTGTTTTGGTCTATTTCGGAACCGCTGGGGCTCACGTGCGGTCCCCGATTACCCGCTTAGCGGGCGGGGCCTGCGCCGCCAGTCCGCCACCACTGCTCGTTTTGCAACTGAGCCATTTGGCTCCAAGCGTGCTGGTGCACGGCAACGGCGCACCCCATTGCGATTGCACTGTTTTTTTCTCAATTTTTTGGTGTGTGTTAGCCCCAGTTGGGCCTCAGGGAAGGTTGGGCCCGGTTGGGGACAGCCCAACTGTGCGGTGTTACGGGTGGGTGATCTTTACACTGCTGATCCATGGTTAGTGGTGAGGGTGGGGGGTGGGAAAGGGGTTGTTTTACAAAATGGCACACAAGGTTTCGCGGCGCGCATGCTGAAGGGCCCCATGCCCACTTGCTGTTCCAACTCTGGGAGCTCATACCATCACGGGAGCTGGGATGTTCACTGATTTATGGTTACTGTGACTGTAGATACCTACCTCTGATATGGCTACATTCATAATGTCCTGGAACATTCAGGGGCTGAGCAACCACACTAAGGCCCGCAAGATAGTTGCATATGCTAACAGACACAATTGCAAGATATTGCTTTTACAAGAGACACACTCCGATGGCCTTATTCCGAGGGCTGTTGCCCCATCATGGGGTTCTGCCAGGTTCTTTACTTCTTACTCCACACAACTTAGGGGCGTTCTTACAAAGATCCACAAATCAATTAAGTTTGTGCTGCATAAAAGCTATGTTGATCCTAAAGGTCGTTATGTTATAATACACTGCACACTGGTCAATAAAGAGTACTTGCTGGTCAACACTTACTGTCCCAATGTAGATTCTCCGGAATTCTTTGACACTGTAACTACCATATTGCTGGGCTTCGTGGGGGTGCAGATCATATGGGGTGCGGGGGGGGCTGAACCTTATCCTGGACACTGCCCTGGACAGAACTGCCACTACACCCAGAGCCCTGTCTGGCGCGGCACGCAGGCTGCATGGCCACATGCAGTCGCTCAATATTTGTGACGCCTGGAGAACACTTCACCCCCAGCAGCGGGATTACACTTATTACTCTTCGGTACACGATAGTTCGTCCAGGATAGATCTGTTTTTGGTCTCGAGAGAGGTTATGGGTAGGGTGGAGGATACACGCATTTTGCCCCGCACATTCTCGGATCATTCTCCAATCATACTGTCCTTGGGGCTGGGAATTCCCATCCCAACACTCTGCACCTGGCGCTTTAAGTTCGAAGCTCTAAAAGACATTGTTTAAATCTGAGATTCTGGCGGACATTGAGTCCTTCTTTGAGCTTAACTCTCTTCAAGACACGACCGCCGCGGTCAGATGGGAGGCGTTTAAGGCTTACATTAGGGGCATGTCTATTTCTCGAGAGTCAGGGGTGTTGAAAGCTATTAGAGCCGCCCTTGGGCGATCTGAGGCCAAACTGAAAAGGCTGGAGCAATGTTGCTCCTCCGGGTCAGACCCCACCACTCTGGCCCAAATCTCTCATGAGCTCCAGGTGTTAAACACTTTAGCGACCAGCGAAGTTCATTATTTCAGCCGCCCGCAGGCCGCTAGGAAATATGGAGAGGGGGACAGACCCGGCAAGACACTTCCGACACTTGTGAGGGGGGAACTCGGCCGCACGCAGATCACTTCCATAAAAGATCAGAACGGTGACGCTCAATGGGCGGATCAGCGAATACTCGATATATTTGCCGAGTTCTATAGATACCTTTATTCCCAGCCCGTAGAGCACACTGAACAACATATGCAAGAACTCCTTGACCAGATCCCCACCATGGAAATTTTCCTACAGACCCGAGACAAGCTGGATACCACGTTCACGCTAGACGAGATAGTATCGGCTATCTCGGACTTGCCCATAGGCAAGGCGCCGGGACCGGACGGTCTCACGGCGGACGTCTATCGAGAGCACGTGGCTATTCTGGCCCCCCCGGCTGTTGGAGGTATGGAATGAGGCACTCCATGCGGGAAGCGCCCATCACGGTATTACTCAAACCAGGTAAACCTGAGGATGAGTGCGGGTCCTATAGACCTCTCTCCCTCATGAACCTAGACACAAAGATCATTGCTAAGATCATTGCTAACCGCTTTCTGCCCATCATGACGCACTTGGTACAAGAGGACCAAGCATGCTTTGTCCCTGGCAGGTCCACCTCCCATAACATCAGGAGACTATTTAATGTCATGTCCCGTATAGACCAAGACGTCCAGGCTGTAGCGGTTACGCTGGACGCTCAGAAGGCCTTCGACATGGTCTCCTGGAAATATATGTGGCTGGTCCTCGAAACAATGGGTGTCGGCCCTAACATGATAGGGTTCATTAAACTCTTGTACACTTCCCCCGTTGCACGGGTACGAGTCAACTCGCTAACATCCGAGATGTTCACTCTATTCAGAGGCACCAGACAGGGCTGCCCCTTCTCCCCGATCCTTTTCGCATTGGTGATAGAACCGATGGCGGACTTTGTCCGAGCACAGCACGCGCGTAAAGGAGTACGATTGGTTGATGATCCTGAAATAATATCCCTATATGCGAACAATGTCCTATTATACGTCAGAGATCCCACAACCCATCTGGATCCCATACTGAGAGACATCACCCGATCGGCACCCACTCCGGATTTACGATTAATTATTCCAAATCGGAGATTTTCCCGCTCACTAAAGCTACCCTGCAGCCCACCACTGAGTATCCCTTCCATTGGGCCCCTGAGGGTGTGAGATACCTTGGGGTGCAGATGTCCCTCACTAAGCCCACCCTGCTTGTCGATAACTACTCAGCTGTAGCACAAACAGTTGAGACCAAAATTTCACATTGGCGCACCCTCCCGTTGTCCGTCGCTGGTCGTCTATCCCTTATTAAAATGATCTTGCTCCCTCTTATACACCTTTTGCAACATTCCTATATGGCCCGGGAGGGCTTACTTCACTAAATTGCATACACTCTGCACGCAATTTCTCTGTCACTCCGGTGCGGTGCGCAAGAAGTGGACTGACATGGCACTTTCATACAAACGGGGTGGTATTGCTGCACCGGACCTGGAACTATATCGGATCGCGGCCCAGGCCCAGCATGCTACTCATTGGTACCCGGGTTCCCCAGTGCGCCCACATGTCAAACTGGAACGGCTTGCCTCCGCTGGTATCAACTTAATGTCCCTGATATTACACCGATGGTACACATCTGATTCCCCCGTTGACCCCATTGCTGCGACCCTGTATGCCTGGTCACGTCTGCTACACTTGACAAGTGGGCCCTCCCCATATTACAAATGGCTTCCCGTGTGGGCCTTTCCGGGACTGGAACCCACGCTTGATACCGCTTTGGCTCGACACTGGGGTGCAATGGGGTATCGGGCCCTGTCCGACTTCTATCCCAAGGGCAAATTCATAGGCCCCCAAACCTGGAGACCGGGGCACACCAGATCTCCCCTAGAGACTCTCCAATACTACAGGCTTCGCGCCGCGTTCCGCACCATGTGGCCCTCCTTTCCGGATGAGCCCCCAGACAACCCGGCGATAGCCTACATCGCCAAATCGGGCGGTGCACGTGGCGTTGTCTCTTCACTGTATCAAACCTTACTAGATATCATCCCCGTTCCTACTCTTGGGGCGCGCGACAGATGGTCGGCTGAACTGGGTCTAGAAATTTCTGATGAATTGTGGGAGGATATGTGCTCACACACACAGTGTCTCTCAATTTCCGTTTTCGTGCCATGCAATACAAGCTCCTCAATGGGCTTTACTATACACCACACAGGACATCGGGGTTTGCTCGCTCTGAGGTGCACCTCTGCCCGCGCTGTAGGGCGGTGGATGCTGATCACTTTCATATGTTCTGGACCTGTAACAAATTGTCCGGGTTCTGGGACAGTGTCCTCCATACACTAAGTGCGGTAACTGAAACCGTAATTGATCCCGATCCTTGGCGGTTCTGTTTGGGGTCTGGGGGTCTGACGAAACTAAGCGCTTGAAAAAGTTCTTGAATATAAGCTGCAGGATTGCCAAAAAATGTATACTTCAGAACTGGAAGCGCTCCTCCCCACCGGCCTCTCAGAAATGGCTGGGTATGCTCACATGGTCGCGGAACTGTGAGGAGGAATACCTGACAATGCTGCCCGCTCAATCTCGCCCCAGGAACATCTGGAGCAAATTTAATACATATCGCAACAATCAAAGTGAGAACACGCCCGGTTCTGGCTCATCTCCGGTCTCTATCCATGCACCGTGATTTTTGCTGTGTACTTCTGTATTGATGCTCTATACCCACTGTTGGAACTGTATTCTGTAACCATTACGATGTTTTATGCTATGCTTGATTTAATTGTTTGTGGCCTTGACGTATATGCCCTGTGAACCTCTGCCGATAAAAATAAAATTTTTAAAAAGATCACAAAATAAAATTAACAGAAATCTCCTCCCAATATAAAAAAGAAATCCATTTGGCCAAGCAGAACTCATTCAATAAGCGTATATCCAACGCTAATTCAAGTATGAGGGAACTGTTCACTATCCTCAAGGAACTTGAGTCACCCTCCCCCACTCTGGATATATGCTCCAAAGACAAAACTTGATGCTCTGATCTTCAACAAGCACTATCAAATAAATCTCCTTACTCCAAATGAAAATAGCCACAAAAAAAGCCTCCATCACACAACCACCCAAGACTTACAATCCAACTACAGACTATGCTCTAAAGAAACAGGACCCATTGTCACGATTTATGTTCTCTAAAACGTCTACCCTTGAGGTGGAGAAAGTCATCCTCTCTCTCAAGCCTTCAAACTGTCAGGGCAATACCTGCCCTGCCCAGCTCATAAAAGACGCCGCTAGAGATCTTTCCCCATTGATCACAAAACTTGTCAACTCTTCATTCACATCCGGCACTGTACCCGCTAATCTAAAGCAATCTTGGGCACTACCACTGCTCAAAAAGCAAACGCTAGACCAACTAATACCCACGAACTACCCTCCTATCACGACAGTTCCTTTTCTGCTAAAAGTCCTGGATAGGATTGCTTATAATCAAATCCAAAGTTTTCTGGAACAACACAAACTCTTAGGAGAGCGTCAGCCGGGCTTCAACCCCAACACAGCACAGAGACTGCACTTATTGATTTGAAGGCACAAATAGATGAACTAAAAGATGAAGGAAAAATGGCTCTCCTTTTGCTGTTAGACCTATCGGCGGCATTTGACCTTGTGGACCATGGAGTACTTTGCAGCCATTTAGATTCTGCCGCACATTTCTTCAAAGAGGCCATAACTTGGATTGAATCCTTTCTTAGCAACAGGACCTTGAGGGTGTTCTCCCCATCAGCAGCGGCTGACCCGATCTCCATCCTGTGTGGAGTTCCTCAGGGTTCCTTTTTCTCCCCCACTCTATGCAATATATTTACCTAGCCCCTTTTTGATGATCTGGACCTTCTTGGTATCACCTACACTAACTATGCAGATGATACCCAAATTCTCCTCCCACTTTCTGAGGATTATAGTAAGGATTTGGCCTTGGTAAATAGGGTGTATATCATCATCCAGGCATGGATGGCAACTCATGATCTGTGCCTGAATGATAAAATGGAACTCATCATCCTAGGGACTCATTCTAACCTCAAAAAACTAAGCCAGGACTACACCTATTTTGAGATTGATGGCAATATTATTAAGGTGTCTAAGGAGGTGAAGACACTTGGCTTCTACCTGGATGCCACCCTCTCCTTCGACAAACGGGTGAAGTCTCTGGCATCGGCCACCGCCTACACATGTAAGCTCATTAGAGCGGGCAAACACTTTCTCTCACTGCCTTATCCTAGTGAGAGCCCTAATCCTCTCTAGGCTCGACTATTGTAATGCCCTCTACATTGGAGCCAATAAATCCATCACCCATCGAATTCAAATCTTACAAAATGCCCTGAGAGCTGCCCTTGGTGTGTCCAAAAGATCGCACATTTCAAAGATCAGACGCCAAAATAATTGGCTCTCCACCCAAAATAAAATCCATCTGAAAGTGGCATCCCTTGTTCACAAAGCCCTGAACAATGCCGCACCGAGCTATCTCACACATTCATAAAAAAGAAACCGTACATGTCTAGCTAGAACTGCAAATGCCAATAGCCTCATCATACCAAGGTTCGGGCTAACTAAGGCGGGGGGAGGCAGCTTCCAGGTTCGAGCGGCTCAATTATGGAATTCACTGCCTCACAGGAACAGCCCTTTCCGAAATCTCGATCCAACTATATCACCCTACTGAGATCTGCAAATGATTAGCCCACTAGCGCCTACTCATCGTCTCGAGACCCCTATTATAGACATATTAATGTCCTGCCTATTGTTGCTCCTGTGGACATTTTCACCCTGACCATCTGGCCAATTAGCTAATGTCCACTTATTGCCTGTACATATACTGTCCTCATTGTACCTTGTACTTACAATGCCTGTAGGTAAACTGCAATTGCCCTTCTTCCTGTAAATATACTGTATTTTGTATGTATCCCATGACCCCTACCCTGACCCCTAAGCCTTGCATTTTCTGTACATCTCCGCACGGCTATTTATGGGTTTGGTGCGCATTATAAGAAAATAAAACAAACAAACCTGTCAGCCCAACATGTTCCAGGGGAATTCAACTCACTAGCAGACTCTCTGAGCAGAGATCCCCTTCCAGAGGAACACGAATGGTCGCTACACAAAGATATCGTAGAACACCTCTCCTCTCAGTGGGGTTTCACCACAATAGACCTATTAGCCACAAGTGAAAACGGTCAATGCACAGATTTCACGTCCAGATTCCCCCAGCCAGGCTCCAAGGGGAAAGCCCTATGGATGAACTGGTCCTGGATATTGACCTACCCTTTTCCACCGACCCCTCTAATGAGGAAGGTGGTCAACAAAATAAACAAGGAACCGATGACGCTTATCCTAGTTGCTCCTATGTGGGCGAGACAACCATGGTATCCAAATCTGCGCAAACTGGTGATGTGCAATTCCATCAAACTCCCGTGCCAGTACAACCTATTCAGCCAGCACGAGGGACTAACAGTGCACCCACACCCACTCTCATGAACTTGGCAGCATGGCTTCTGAGGTCATAGAGTTCGGGCATCTCAACCTGCCACAGAGATGTATGGATATCTTGAAAGAATCAAGAAAACCAAACACTAGGCACTGTTACTTTGACAAAAGGAGAATATTCGTAATTTGGTGCCAGACTAAACAAATCAACCCTATAGAATGTACTCCATCACACATTCTAACTTATATGCTCCATGTGCTAGATGCAGGGTTAGTATTCAACTCCCTAAAGGTCCACCTGGTGGCTTTGTCAGCCTACACAACCTGTCACAATAAGGTCTCATGGTGGAAAGTACCAGTCATCAAAGCTTTTATAGCAGGAGTAAAAAGACTCCACCCTCCAATTTCTAACCCGCCGCCAGGGTGGAACTCCAATATAGTAATAGCTAAACTCAGGGGACCCCCTTTCAAGCCTATGCACAAGTCTAGTCTCAAACACCTGACTTATCAAACTGCCTTCTTAGTGGCTATCACTTCCATAAGAAGGGTCAATGAAATTCAAGCTTTGTCAGTGCAGGATCCTTTCTTTGTTGTACACAAAGACAAGCTGGTTTTACGAACTCACCCTAGGTTCTCACCTAAATTCATTTCAAGATTTCATGTAAACCAGTCAATTGAGCTACCAGCTTTCTTTCAGGAACCCAAAAACTCAGCTGAGGTAAAACTCCACACACTAGATGTGAGCACAGCGGTCCTCTACTACGTAGACCAGACCAGACCGCTAAGAAAGACAGATCAACTGTTTGTCTCCAAAGCACCAGGCAGAGAAGGTGACTGCATCTCTAAGAATGCCATCTCTAGGTGGATAGTCCGATGTATCCAACTGTGCTATTCCCTATCAGGTAAGACACTGTCTTTCACGCCCAGGGCTCACTCCACAAGAGGTACTGGAGCCACTCTGGCTTTCTTTGCAAATGTCCCTTTAGACAGTATTTGCAAGGCAGCTACATGGATCTCTATACATACTTTCACTCAGCGCTACTGCATTGACACCCATTCCAAGACAGATACACAAGTGGGACAAGCGGTTCTAAGACATTTATTCGCTCATGGACCTTCTCACATCCCAGCTAGGGGTGTCGCGGTATTCGTTTATGGCGGTGCGATAACCTTCTTGCCAAATGACGTTATATCATGGTTATCGTGGTATAGCAGGTGGAGTTAACTAATCTTAACAAATATTTTCTTAAAAGGTCATACACTGTCAGATTTATCATCACAAACAAAACCAGACACCCAGGGCCAGAATTGGGCTTTTCAACATACTTTCCACTGAAATGCCATCCCTTGCTTCCACCAAACACGTGTGGGGGGGGAGGAAGAGGAAGAAGAAGAACACACACACACTCTCTCTTTACATTACAGCCTTTAGTATAATTGCAGGCCAATAGGTGTTCAGTAATCACGGACATGTTACCCTTTGGTATGGCAGCAGGGAATCCCTGCAGAAATGAGTGATTTTCGCAGTGTGACTTATTATATGTGAATTCAATGATAGAACCAGGGAAATCTCCCATTGTCATATGTTTAGAAAACATTATCCATTATATAAACCCCCAAAGCAGCCAACCCAAAGTAAATCCTTTTACTTCTTGGCACTGTATTTATTCTTTCTATTGTTAACATATTGATTTTGTGTCGGGCACGTGTGGTTTACGGAATGGCATTTAAAACTGCTCCAACTGAAACTACTTGTACCGAAAAAAGATTTTTTTTTTAGATTGCGTTTTTGCATTTGAAGTTCTTTAACTTACGTTTAAGTCAATGTTTTTAGTTAACTTACGAATACGCAGGCAGGATTTTCCAGCTGCAGTAAGGTAGCATTTTGAAACTTGTCTCTGCACATATTTAGCTGATCCTCCAGGAATCTAAGGCAGCTGCAGAATTGGTCTTTCATGGCGCTCGATCGTTGATCGCCTTGAATGAAAGAGTGGCTAGTGGAAGTTTTATAATGCACATTTTGAGCAATGAGCTTGCTGCTCAGTCACAGGTCATCTCTCTGAAAATTGGCCTCGACTTGCATTTTTTTGGAACCACATGTCATGGGCATCATGACCCCTGGCTGCGACAAAGTTTGTTTTGACAACTCTTTATCCCATTCAAGGGAGAAGTCACTCATGTGCGGTCAGAAAGCCTATGTCATTGTGTTTCTTTTGTCAAAATGTCATAGCCATCACAGACACACCGAAAGGTTGCATAGTGATCTAATCACTATAGCTTGTTTACCATCTGCCTGGTGCATTATGAGGGTCTGATGTCGGAGTCACCACTGACCATGTTATCCTAAAGGGACAGCGTTCAGTGGGCGCTGTTGATTTCTTTCTTGATTCTTGCAATACATGTTCATTTACCTTTTGAAAGATAGTAGCAAAAAAGAAAAACTTTGAAAATGACAAAGTTAAAATACATATCAGCACAAATATGGCGTAGACCACCACCTCACCACATTTTTCCCCAGGTCTAAGTGCATTAGGGCCCTTGTGATGCGAGTTCAGAGGGAGGAAGGCTTTCATGGGTGGTGTCACAAATTGAGAATAGACCTAAGAAATATTTCACCCCCATTGCTCTGGATACTTCAAATTGAATGTAGAATCTGCCCTGCCTGCTTGAGTCCAGTGCCATATGCAGAAGGCAAGAAGGTGAAGGATCAAGCGAAGCAACAACTGTAGTGCCAATGTGCAAATCTACACAGGGGACAGTGGGGGTGGGCAGTTTATTTACTAGCAGAAAACACTGATAGGCCCAGTGTTCACTCAGTCTACAGCAGAGTCGGACTGGGGCATACAATTGTCTTAGGCACCAACATAAAAGTGGCCCACAGTTGCAAATGGGAATTCATTCCTTTTGGGACACTGTTTGAAAAGTACCCAAGGTCGAGATTTTTGATAACATGTGAGGCAAATTGTACATTTAAAAGAATATTTATTCAGCAACAGTGGTCAAAACTATTAGCTGCATAGTGAATTCACTCATCAAACTGGCCCACCTTGGAGAAAAAAGTGCCCCACTTTGACACAAAAAACTGGCCCACACAAGCATTTCGCATTTTTGGTTCTGCCATGGGCCTATTGCCCTAAAGGCCAGTCCATGCCTGGTCTACAGAGCTAAAGTTGTTTGTGGACATGCATCAGAAGGGCATCCAGTTCATTCCGCCCTTTGAATTCTGGGATGTGTAGTTCCCCATCTTTCAAATTGGTGGGAAAAATACAGATCACAGAATTCGAAGCTAAAACATAACTGGGTGACTATCCAATCCATGACCATGAGAAACTTAAGTTCCTTGAATCTAAACCTTGGAGAGAGTAATTCGATATGCATGATTTCACTGGCCGTCCTTTTTTTATTTTACAATTTGCATAGCCAGAGCAAGAGCTGTTCCAATGTGTGTTTGCTCAGTGCAGTAGGACCTTAACTTACTGAACTAATGGCACATGATGCCGGGCCAGGCTGAATCGATACATTTCTGCTCCTGCTGGCTGAGTGGTTGCTAAGTAAAGGGCTCTTGGCTCAACTGTTTTGCAAGTCACTGAACATTTTATTACATTTGTTTAAATACGAACAAAAGGAAAAATAAAATGCTCACTTTCAGTTCAGGCCTCAGCTCACCCTCGTGATGTCCGTGTGGTCTTGCTAATTGCAAATTGAAAATCGGGACAATCACATAGAAGATCTGACCTGTAGCGCGGAGCAGCATGACTGTGTGAAAATGTTTCAAATCTGTATGCTGCCTTTCAAATAAATGAAACAAAATAACTTTGTTCTAGTAAGCCCATGAAATCCAGGTCTGGTGGAGTATATGAAATGGAGTCTCCAGTATGCTTATAGGGCCAGTCAGCCAGCTCATCGTTACCAGCTTTGCATGGGGAACACAAAGGTTCAGGCACTGGGCAGCTTTCAACACAATTTGCGCAAAGTCGGCTGATCTTTGACCAGACTCTACTGATCACAGAGAAAGAGCGGTCACAGCATCAAAGCTGCATTTACTAATGTGGCCTCAATTTCCCTATGCTCTTGTCTGCCAAACAAGGCCCCCTTGGCAGACGGCACATCCAACAGTGCAAGACCAAGACTGCATAGAACTTGCTTACTGCAGCCTTTCCAAATCAGATTGAAAAGCACACTTAACGGTATACCGGTATAAACAATGTGATGGTTATTATTGTTCAATTAATTTGTTCACGGTATCTTTAATGGTATACAGTTATATCCCAACATCCCACCTCCTTCTACTACTTCTCGCTAA
This sequence comes from Ambystoma mexicanum, assembly GCF_040938575.1. Classification (NCBI taxonomy): domain Eukaryota; kingdom Metazoa; phylum Chordata; class Amphibia; order Caudata; family Ambystomatidae; genus Ambystoma; species Ambystoma mexicanum. The sequence continues at coordinate 270,190,284 of NC_090932.1, read as the reverse complement.
TCTGTGCACAGAATGTGATCTAAGCAGATTCCACAAGCCTCAGAAGGGATACATTACTCACTGTAATCGTATTTCTGATGCTTGTATCTGCTTAGATTCACATGCGACCCACCCTTCCTCCCCTCGGAGAGCAGGGGCATGGATGCTTATGAGCTTGCCTATCATATCTGCTTGGATACAACTGTACTTGCGCTAAACCTCATGTCAGAAAAATGCAATCTGAGGGACCTACACGCGCGAGGGATCATAGGTGCAGGGACGTCACACTAGGGATCGTATTACTGGCACGCCCGATTCGAAGTCCCTTTTCGAGTTTCGAAAACAACAACTGTAATACTCCGCAGCTTCCATTAGTTGTCGGTCTATGCACATCATGTGAATCTAAGCAGATACAAGCATCAGAAATGCGATTACAGTGAGTAATGTATCCCATATAATCAATTGCTTGCTGTCTTGCTCGTCAGGATTTCAGGTAGATCTCACTTGCATGGTGTCTTTGGTTTACCAGGACTTCTCTATTATCAATATTCTAAGTCTGACCCTCGGGTTGAGAAATATACTCTTAGTACGATTTCTTTACATTTGGGCCCACATTTACATTTCAGATATTAACAGTTCATTGGGGTTTGCCTTTTAGCTTTTTGGTATTCAAACAAGCCTTTTGTCATATTCACAAAGCTATAATGTTCAAAGTGCTGTTGGCGCGGTAGCTGGAAAGCGCTGGGGTCCCCACTGGCTTCAGCCAGACTCAACAGCTTTCTCCAGCATATCCGGTCAGGTTCTCACTTCTGTGCCGTGCTGCTTCCACCCGCTTTCCAATCTGAAGGCTCTAGACGTTCTTTCGGCCTCCCTTGTGGGTATGCGATTGCAAGCATAGACGTCATTCAGCGGGTTGAGCGATGGCTGATGCAATGTGTGTGTGATCTGCAGGTACGACTCCCAGCAAGGTCAACTCAGCCTTTCATCCCGCTCAGGTTGATAAATGAGTACCAACACAGGTCGAGTTAAATTGTATATATATTTGTTCTATATGAAGCCCTTAAGCGTAAGTGCTATATAATAAAACATCATTATTGTTTGGCATTGGACGTCTGCTTGCATTCACAGTGATTTGGTAATATGGGCCCATACACACTGATATTAACGATACATATGGTGATCCATTCTTGTATGAAATGTATACCACTTTACAGTGATATCGTAATCCTATGTTTCATAGTGTACTTGGAAACAGTGCTTTGTGATGCCACTTCCTGTTTTGTCGAGGGCTGAAAGGTCGTGTTCCATCGCTTCCTGTGAAGTCACTTTGGGGCGGGGTCAAATAACATCACTTCCTGTGATGTCACCAGAGTTCAAGGGTTGTGTGGCGTCACTTCCGCTACCCCAGGCATTTTGGTGAAATGACGTCCCTGACTGCACTCCTGCTACCCTTCAGGATTCTGAATGAAGAACACGAGCTTCTCGACACGCTGAGTGCCCAGGACCTTCCACACGGCTCCCAGCATCTCCACAGCACTTCAGTCTCTGACTCAGGGTCTCTCCCCTGGTGGGCTCTTCTGCTCTTCCACACCGGTGCATGATCTTCGCGTTTGTGAGCTCTTGAATAGGAGCCAACATCTTCTCTTGCACTGCCTCCCCAAATAGTGCGCACTCCAGGTTTAAATGTCCTGCACACAGGTGCTTTGGAAAAAACACTAGAGTGCCCCATGTGGTTCAGGTTCTTGGTATGCAATTCAAACTCCTGCATCCTCCTCGTCTCAGTACTTGGGGAATTCTGGCCTTTGAAGTTCATAGATATTATGGCATTTGAGTAGTTCTTTTTACTGGTTTTACCTAAAGGAACTTTAGAAGAAAGTTAGGTTTGAGCAGTGTGAGTTGGTGTTGGGGTTGTGTGTTTGGCCCAAAAAAGATGGTTCACTTCACCTACCAATAGGAACACATACCGGACAGTATGCCATGACGGTTTGGGGCATCAGAGGGTCTTCCTCATGGAATATGGTCATGAGCATTAGGGGGTCTTCCTCATGGGAAAGGGAGAGCGATCGTGTCTCGTCCAGTGAAGTCATGACATCTCCCCGATAGCTATCTCCACCATGTGATCTTCCCTCGTAAAGCTGCCCCCAGAGTCAGGATCAGGTAGCGGCTGCCGTCCCCATGCCACATGGGAGGAGGTCACGGCTGGGGAATCTGTGATGAATCCACTGGATTCATCACAGCGGTTTCCTGATTTGGGCCATATTTTTCTGGTCAGATGTTCTCTCAAGGGGCTGGCATAAAGCTACACAAGGCCTCTGCCATTTTGGATTATAGACTGGCTTCTGATAGCCGTGAGTTTTCATCTTTCCCCTGGGATCTTGCCTTCCTGCTTCTGTGTTCTATGGTTAGCAGAATGTGTGTTTTCTTGTGTACCCAGGCTGCAAAAAGCTTGGGGATATCATCGATACTTCTGCTTCATGGTTAAATTCAAACAATAGCAACATTTTACATCACTCTGTTATTGCAGGTGCTGAAGCACAATGCTATATATATATATATATATATATATATATATATATATACATATATATATTTGAACCTTGCATGTTTGTTTCTCCTTCTACAGAGAGTAACACTGGTGAAAAAATCCATCAATCGTCAACAAACAATTCACCGCCCTAGCCTAAAGCCACCCATCCAGCCAAAAGTAATGCATACAGCCTATGCATAGAAAATGCCAATTCTAGCTCCAAAGAGCTCTTCTAAGTCCTAAGAGAATTAGAAGCCCCCTATCAGACGCCCGACCTATCCATCAAAGACCAAGCCTGATGTGAAAATATTCAAAAAGGCCCTTATGGATAAAATCATGACACTCCAGATCAAAATCAATAATAAAAAGTTCAAACTCAATACATCCCAGCTGCATACCCACAAACTTAATCTACCCAAACCATTCCCTAAATTTGAGTTCTCCACCATCACCGTAGAGGAGACTATCAAAATCATAAAAGGCTTCAAACCCTCACGATGTTAAGGAGACATCTGCCCTGCGACCTTAATCAAAGATTGTGCAGACAACCTGGAACCTTTCATCACCTCACTCATAAACAACTCATTTGCCTCTAAAAAAGTACTGGATAATCTCAAGGAAGCCTGGGTATGACCTTCATTGGAAAAAAACGTCCCTAGATCCGAATGTACCAACTAACTACCGGCCCATCACCATGGTACCATTCTTACAAAAACATCTTGATAGGGTAGCCTATGTCCAAATTCAAAAATACTTAGAAACACATCATCTTCTGGGCCTCCGCCAATCAGACTTCCGCCCAGGCCATGGCACGGAAACGGCCCTAGTAGACCTTAAAGCTCAAATTGACCAGATCAGAGACATAGGCGACCTAACAATCCTCCTCCTCCTGGACCTCTTGCCGGCATTTGATCTTGTAAATCACATTTTATGACGTCACCTAGCCAGTGATGCCCACTTTTCTAATGATGCCTCAGCATTGATCAATTCCTTCTTGTCAAACCGTACAATGAGTCTTCTCATGTTCTGCAGCAGCCAGCCCCACTCCAGTCACCTGAGGAGTGCCCCAGAGATCATGTGTATCCCCTAGCATGTACAACACATTCACTAAACCCCTCTTTGATAAATTGGATAACTTGGGAGTCTTACACAAACTATGCTGTCGACACCCAAATACTAATTCATATCACAGGGGACTACAACACTGACACAAAAGCCCTAAATACAACCTATCACACAATCCAAGCTTGGATGGCTCAGAATGAGCTATACCTTAATGATAAGACTGAGATCCTGATCATGGGCAGCCAAGCTAAACTCAAAAATCTCTCCCCGCTATATCAATTCTTCAACATGGATGGAAATGTTATCACAACATCCAAAGAAGTCAAGACCTTAGGAGTCTACCTTGACTCCTCACTCACCCTCTCTCGACAAGTCAACGCCAACACATCGGCATCCACTTACACAGCCAAACTTATCACAGCCTGCAGACCTTACCTCACAGAAGAGAACTGTATTACCTTAGCAAGAGCATAAATCCTCTCCAGGATTGATTATTGCAATGCCATCTTTGCAGGCTCTTCAGCCAAACAAATCAAAAAGCTCCAACTGGGCAAAATAATGCCATAACGGCTGCTCTGAATATACCCAAATCAGATCACATCTCCACCTCCAGAAGAGACTTGCACTGGCTACCCGTGAGGGACTGTATTAAATTCAAGGTTCTCACGCTCACACACAAATGCCTATCCAACATTGCTTCTCGCTATCTATCCAGCCTAATAACTAAAAACCAGTTGGCTAGTGCATATCTTGGGCATCTGACTAAGCCCAGAGACAAAAGACAAAGAGCAGGTGGCTCTAGCTTCCGCCGTTATGGCAGCTAACTACTGCAACGCCCTGCCGTTGACCACAAGGATGGATCCCGCTTTACTTTCACTCCGCAAAAAATTTAAAACATGGCTCTTCACACAAGACACAAGTTGACCTTCCTTCGCCTGTAAGGAACCTCACCTTCTTCATAATGTGTAACCTTGTAAGTATACACTACCTGTGACCTGCATAACCTGCAACCAAGTTTTAAGTATGCATTACTAGTGACCTCATATCCCACAACCAATATCAAAAGTTTGCATTCTCCACAACCTGCATAACATATAACCAAGTGTATAAGTATGCATTATTTCTTGATCTGCATAACCTGTAACCAAAGTCTTAAGCCTGCATAACCCACATATAATTGTGTAGCCGGCACAAACTTTTGATCTGCATAACTTGTAACCAAACTCCTAATCAACCTGTAACCAATTTCTTAAGCCTGACCATCCTGTAACCACCTTCTTAAGTCTTCTTAAACTGTAACCATATTCATAATTTATGCGCCCAGATGCCCGAGGGTTAGATATGCAAGACAAATGTAATAATAAATTAAATAAATAAATAAAGGATTTAATGTATTCCATGGGCCACATAGGCTATTGCATTGATTTTTCTCCAGGGAGTTGCCACGGAATGTTATGTTATTTGGCATGTATATAGCGCTCTATATATCATTGGTATGACCTCAAAGCGCTTGTGGGTTGAAAGCCATCTGGGACCGAAGTCCAGGTCATTTGAGAGAGTTAGGGTGTCATAGGGTGCTTGGGTGCACTCATTATGTGCGCAGCTGATGCGATTGCTTGATGGTAGCTGCATCGTCGCATTTTTTTATTTACTTCTGTATAATCAAAACAAATACATTTTTTCAAGAAGATGACATGTTGTCACATCTGTTTGAGTGATCAGAAAATTCACATGGTCCGTGGTACACTTATAAGATGCCGACGATCATTCCAGAATGCCACAGTCATTGTAAAATACCAACACTCAAAGCTGAGTTCTTCTCGTCAAACGGAGGAAAGATCCAGGTGCTTGTCTTTAGCATTGACTTACATTCTGTTGAAGTGAGATTTCGGTGGAGTTTATCTTTGCAAATGCCACTTCCAGCAGTTTTGCCATAGCCACTGACCATCTAGCTTTTTCTCCTGAAATCGGGCGGCACCACCAAGTTTCTTCTTCCACAAGTATTGAGTTGGCCAATAGTGGTGCTAAAAAGGCTGTGCAGTCATTTTTTAGAGTTGGACAGTTTAACACCAGATGGCGGACTGTTTCTTGATTGTCCGGTGTTTTACACAGTCTACAGGTTGTGAGGTTTGCTTGACCTCTTATCGCTAGGATCTCTCTGGTATGTAGTAAATTTAGCCGGGCTCTTTGGAAGATGTTTCGAAGTTTCTTGTCCGGGAATTTAATACAATATGCCAGAGGGCTTTTCAGTTTGTTGTATGTTGGCGGAAGATGTTTCAGAAATTTGATCGCCCCTGCTTTTTCACCTGTGGAGGTCCAGTCATCATTTTTAAGTTTGTAGATCACTCTTTGTGGGTTGGTCATCAAGTCTTCTACGGTGCATGCCAAGCTCTCCAGTTTCGTTTTTTGCTGGTCGGCCCAGTTGTGCAGGGCTTGACATTTGAACAGTTTGAGCTTGTTGTCGATAAGGTTGAATATCGGGAGCCCATCCCGTATCGGGGTCTTTCTGAACAGAGAAATTGAGGACACACTTATGGTTGCTTCTAGCGATAGCAATCCCAACTCTCTTCTCACCGCTGATATCCGTACTGAACTAGGGAGGCCGAGTACCGATTTCCAGATGTATCCTTCGAGTTTAGGCCAGATGGATTTCGGCATGGTGATTGTCGCTTGTAGAAATGATTTGTTTGGTGTCCTCGATGATTGCTATCTCTTGCGGCTCGGGATCAGAACTCCTTTTAACCATTTCCAAGGGCCTCCTGATGCCAGTTCTTTACTGTCCCCGGTAGGTGTATCACATGATCGCTTAGTCAGCGGTTCCTGTCTGATGTTCCTACAACTGTTGATTCTGTTTCGGTGGGGAGAGCGTTCCCTTTGGATTTGTCTGCTGTCGCATCCATGTGACTGGTCGTTGGTCCGATAGGGAAATCTTGTCCTGGAGTTATCTTTAGCATCATAAGAGTGGAATGACTCTGTTGTGTCAGTCGAGTATTTACGATGGTTCTTGTCGGCTGTTAGCTCAAAGTGGGTCTTCAGCTCTGCTCTCCGGAAGTTGGGATTTTAGATCATAGTTCCTTCTGTTCACATTTGCTTACTCTGTTTTCGTTTTTTTTCTGATGAGACCTGGGCTTGTTATTTCTGACAGTAGAAAGCCTGCCAATTTTAACTCTCTACCAGCCTCCCGTGTCAGATCTCGGATTGCCGTTGACTTGATGTGTAGATGGGCTTTGGCCTTGTTTTCTGTGATACGGCTCAATTAGCTTGAAATCTTCCGTCTTTAGGTTTTTTTAAGGCAGCTGTACTTGCTGCTATTTTCAGAACTGATTTTCGATTCAAAACCATATATTTGTCCTTGTTTGAGGCTTGTTCCAATTTGAAGAGTCGAGTTTTTTTTTTTCACTGGCCACACTAGCCTCTATTCTTTCTGACGGACTGCTTCCTTTTTGATGTTTGGTCGGACTAGGCCATTGCAGACACTTGACTGGTGCTTCTGGAAGTGACTTTGATGGTGTTGGTAGTACTGATAAGGGTGGAGATTTTTTTTTTTGTTGCCGAGAATCATGATCAGTTTTCTGCTCAAGAGTTCCATTGGAGGTTGACACGGCGGTGTAGCCGAAAACGTTTTTGTTTCTAAGCCTTTTGGGGTCCTCTGAGCTTCTTTCATCATGCCACTTTCCTCTATGCTAGACTGCAGATTTAGGTCGTCTTGCTCTCGTTCTAGATGAAGTGATACATTTGTTATAAGACTTGACTCCAAAAAGTCGCTCGTAGTATTGGGAGGTTTAGTAAGGTCAATGGGCCTGACGGTTTTACTCGCTGAGGGACTGGATCCCGAAGCCGTTGTGATTGATTGGACATCGAGAATTTTGGAGTTAAGTACGGGCCGTGTCGGGAGTTGCCTCATGTTTTCTATTTAATATTTTTCTGATAGTTTCAAGGCTTTCTTTCCTGGTCCTAGCCCAGGTTGACATCCGTTTACCTGTGTTGATGAGGAATTTGTCTTAGATTGTGTTTGGTTGGTTTTTAAGGTCATTTTTGGTTGTTTATTGAATATTGGTGCAAGTTCCTCGATGCCTCCGCTCAGAGTAGTCTGTGTAGATTTCTGCTCGGACTGCACAGCTACTGCTTCTTTTTGGCTCGGTGGACCCATATCAGTTTCAAGCTCCACCTCATTCAAGTCTCGTTTTCTTTGTGATATGTCGAATTTCAGGTCTATGGCTGTTATAAATCCTTCCAGGAATGTTAGCTTGGACTGAATGAGTGCTAACGTTGTTGTGTTCTCTCTGGAGGTATCACTGATAGTCTCATAAAGTTTGCAGAATGAGGCCATCGCAATTGTTATGGCTGACTTTCCCGTCTGTTGTTAGGTAAGTCTTTTTGCATCTCTGATGGAAGTTCACTAAGTCTTCTGTTTTTCACTGGTGTAGCTATACGCTCTGTACAATGTGGAGTCATAACTGAACGCCGGATTCTGTCGGAAACGGAACCCACCTCACCTGGCTGATGTGACCTAGGCGAGGAGTTCCATGGGCCGGTGTCGTCATGTCCTCGAGGAAGCGAATCAGTTGTAGATTCTAGAAGGCTTGGCGGGGGATTTGAACTTGGGAGGTGGATTTTTGCCCAAGGTTGTGCACTCATCGGTCTTTCTTGCAGATAGACTTTTGGGTGAAGTAGCTTGAGTATCCCCGGGATGTCCCGTGGATGTGTCAGTGCGTCCAACACAGGTGCCTGTGAAGTTTTGCCTGTTGTTGTCAATTCTGGATGAATATTAGCGCCTGTGGCGGTATTAATTTCCGGCCTATCATCCGGGAGTCGAGTTGGTTCACCCACATGAGTGTCTTGCCGTTTGCCTGGGATTTCTAATGTTTTCCTAAGTTTGGACAATGGAGGAGTTTCTTCCAGAGCTCCCAGAATTTCCGAGGGCTCTGGGTCAGTGGCTGATTTCCGTTTGCCTTGTGTTTTGAAAAAGTTCAGCAGGGCATTGGAGAGCAAGGGAGACGGTAAACTATTTTCCCCATGCCTCGTTTCTTGTTGGTATTATTAAATCTGGGTGTTAGTTGCAATCTCTTTTGTCTTAGTTCCATCCTTTTTTTTGTGCGGTTGTGTTTTCCTTGGTACCGTGTGTAGAGGGCACTTGCGATCTGCCCCAGCCTCTTTTTTTGTATGGAATCCTCTTTTTTTTTTTATCACTGAATGTATGAATATGAGGTTTGATTTTGTGTTGTTGACTGGAATAGAGTCTTGAATGGGTTCCAAGTCTGCTTCAGCTAGTACTGTTCCGCTGTGGTTTGTTGGCCTCCTAGTTGATTCCTGTGCCAGGGGGTGCTGCGATTTCACCTGTGACTCTCGTGACTGATTGACTGATTGAGAGTCTGCTCGGCTGGGGCAGATTATGCACCCTTAAAGGTCAATGAGGAATCTGAAAGGTCTAGTGTTTCCTCTAGAGTTTGAAGGTTGCATGTTTTGTTGATTTTGGAAAGGGCGTCCTCTGGGGGTGCATCTATAATGGCCGTTGTACTATTCCTAGCAGGCAATATTTTATGGAGTTCAACGATTTCCAAACTAGAAGGCCGATTGCTGTCTCGTTCAGCATCAAGATCTGTCAAGGGCGATCGTAGGAAGTTGGCCTGTTTGATGGTCGTAGCCATCATGCTGGGCGGCTAGTCGCCGCAAACGATGGCGTCTCCGGCGTTTGGCAAGTCATGCTGCGGGCCGGGTCAGTCGCGCCTGTCTGCGCCAAGACCCCGCGCGAGAGGTCCTCCGACCCACTCGCGGAAAGGGCCACTCGCCAAGGCGGTAGGGGGGCAGTCGGCACGGGCAGGTGCCGCAGGGAGTACCTGCTCCGACAATGCTTGGGCTCCTCCTACTGAGCACGGCGTGGGAGGCCGCGCTGCAGATGCCGGAAATGAATGCTGCTGTGCCAGCGGTCCGATGTCTGCAGTCGGTAAGAGGTTTAGATTTTTCTCTGGGATGTGTGGGAATCCTTGAAGAAATTCACCTCCACAGCTCAGGTTTAGTGGAGCTAAAGATGTTGAAGCGCTCAATGTTCTGCCTGGTGCGAGTGTAGAAATTAATGCAAATGGGTTGCTGGTTTGTTTCCGAGTCAGTTTTCTTTCACATGACTCCTAAGGCAGCGTTGTTCTAGGTCCTCCTCCATATTCAGTGGTCGATGATCAGAGGGGTGTGGGGTCGAGGGACGGGTTGCAAGCGCTAAAGTGGACGTGCGCTGACCCAAAATCCCCCCCACCTCAACCGCCTCAGCCAAGCAAATCGGGGAAATAGAAATGTGGGTATAAAAGAGGGCACCTTTCATATAGTCAGCACAAGTTTTCAAAGGGTTCAGAAAGATAGTGTTCAGAGTGTCTATGGTGCTGGCCGGTGCTCACGATGTAGAAAAACCTTCTACCTCACGGTCCCTGCATCTCTGTCGGCTTCTGAAGACTGCAGGACTACTCACCTTTGCTCAGCTTCGCTGTGCTCTGCGTTCCGCTCCACGGACTGGTGCTGAGATTAAATGGGTTCTCCCACAAACGAGCTGAAAGGCAGAGTGCTGACTGCAGGACTGCTCACTTTTGCTCAGCTTCGCTATGCTCTGCATCGTCGCATTAGGTGTGGTGGTATCGAGATCAGTTGAATGTGTGCAGTCTGGAGGTTGGACTCCGAGACTTGATTCTGGCTGTGTTAGTTAGGCCTTGTAGGACGCTTATGTGTGCAGCTAGGCCGATTTGTTTTTTTTTTTGTTTTTTTTGTTTTTTTTTTATTAAAAAGAAAAAATGGTGGCATGTTGCTTCGTTCTAGCACGATGTTGAGGTGTTTGTGGAGTTTTTTTGTATGTGAGCAGCTAGGCTGAAATTGATCGAGGGGTGTAGCTGCGCTCTATTGTGTGTTGATGTAGAGTAGAGCGTGAGCATAGTGATGGGAGAGGTGAGTGTGTGGAGTGGAAGTTTTATTCTTAAGACCCCACTGTTCCAGATTTTATTTACGTGTTTTGCGATTGCTGCGTTCAGAGTGACCTTATTTGCGACTTAATAGTGGCTTCCTGTGATGTCATTGCTGTTTCTCGTTGAGCATTTGTCTGCAGGTTGCAAGGTCTCAGTGGCCTTAGAAGGTCTTAATCGGCATTATGGAAAGAGACAGGTTTTTAGTACTTTACGGAAAGCCATGTAGTCATGGGTGTGTCGAATGTGTGAGGGGAGGGGGTTCCACAGAGTTGGGGCCAAAGTTAAAAAGGCGGATCCTCCAATCCCGGTAGAATTGGAGGTTGGAATCACTAGTAAGAGGGCAGTGCTTGATGGGGTTTTATCTTCACTTGTGGGTACGTTGGGCCGGTCTTGTGCACTGCTCAATGGGTAATGCATAGGGTTTTGAAGGTGGCCCTTCGTCTGACAGGGAGCCAGTGGATGGTGCAGAGAGCAGGGGAGATGTTGTCACTGTGTCCCAGGGCGAGAAGGAGTTTGGCGACAGCGTTTTGGGCTCTTTGGAGTTTAAGTTGGTATGCAGGTGCTCCCAGGTATAAGGAGTTGCCATAGTCCAGTCTCGACATAACAGTAGACATAACAGCGGTGAGTCTGTTGGGATAGGTGAGGTAAGGAAAAATGCATTGGTGGGGTTTGAGGTGGTAGTGGCAGGATTGTGATACATTATTGATCTGCCTGGAGAGGGTTAGGCCCGAGTCCATAGTGCAGCCAAGGTTTTTGACTATTTTGGAAGGGGGGGCAAGGGAGGGGGAACATGGGAGTGGTTGTGGGAGAAGGGTGTTTTGCCGCACACCATGATTTCTGTTATATCAGGGTTCGAAAGTAGGTGGTTACTTGTCATCCATCGGTCAATATCACTGAGACATGCTTCAAGGTCGGGACAGGGGTTGGTGCTTGTTTTGGGAATTCTTTGGATAATTTGGGTAACGGTCAGTGTAGTTGTAACAGGAGAGGCTGCGTGCACGGATGATTCCTGGTAGAGTGGTCAGATAGAGGTTAAAAACGAGAGCAGAGAGGCAGGCGCCTTGGGGTACTCCATTGTTAACAGCGTGAGCAGTTGAGACAAAAGAGGAGAGGCAGGAGATTTATTTCCTGTTGCTGAGGAAGGAGGCAATCCATTTGAGTGCTGAGCCACGGATTCCTAGGGAGTGGAGGCGGTCAAGGAGGATTGAATGGTTAACGGTATCAAAGGCTGCTAACAGATCAAGGAGAATCCTTGCTGCGCAACCCTCAGAGTCTGCCGTAACATTGAGATCCTCCCAGATCGAGATCAGAGTGGTTTCTGTTCCATGGTGTGGTCTGAAGCCTGATTTTGCAGGGCCAAGGAGCTTGTTGGATTCTACGAAGCAGTTGAGCTGGGGGTACGCAGTCCGGTCAATGAGTTTCGCGAGAAATCTGGTGTTGGAGATCGGCCTGTAATTCTTGGGGTCGATGTATGCCTTTTTTAGAAGTGGTTAGACGTGCACTATTTTTAAAGGCTTCTGAAAAGGTGCCAGAGGTGAGGGAGTCATTTAGTATGGATCTTGCGTGTTCTCCTACGCAAGTAGAGGAGACTATTTCTTTCAGACCAGAGGGTCTGATGCTGGATAGTAGCTCTAGGATCTCTTCTCTGAAGATGGGTTGGAAGGACTCGAAGGTTAGCATAGAGGGCGTCGGGGCACTGAGATCAGGAGGGATAAGTGTAGGGCATGGTTTTATGGTGCCCAAACCAAGAGTCGGCACATGGATTGGCCAAAATTGGAGGGTGTTTTGTGGAGAGGTCTTTTGCAATTACCTCAGTCAGTACCCCCTGCCGGGATTTTGTTCCGAGTTGGGACAGCTCCCCATTCAGACAATGGTAGACTGGGGCTACTTATAAATATTCTGAACCCCCCAATGGCTTTGGTTTTTGAGCAGCTAAACCTGGTGAGGTTACAGGGTGGCTGCAGGGTCCTTATGGATTGGGTCATCAGCTGTGAATCAATGCTCCAATGTGCAGACATATCTTTTGAAGACCTGGGCCTTACCCCAAAAGTAGCTATAGTTAAGATGGTGCAGATATGTCTGGGCAAATGTGAGACGTACGATCATGAATTTTAAATGTTTTGGTGATCATTTTGTGTGGACATGCAAAAGCTTTAATGTACCAGCACCTTGCTTGAAAAAAAACCCATCGAGAAGCTTTACTAAGAATTAGGCTGGACTTGGTCCCAACTAATGAAATATTGGGTTAGTGACTTAATATCCCATGAGACCAGAGATTGTGTCGTCATTGCAAAGTCCAGATTGAGACTTTAAAACATCTATGTTCGGTGTCCTAATTTGGAAGTCTTGAGATCTCAATTTTTACCCTGGATAGGTTACTCCTCCGAAGATGGGCTGTGGATAAGGATTTTGAATTGTAATGAATTGAGTTTGAGTATTCATGGTTTCTAAAGAACGTTGCAGTACTTTTACAGTAGGATGGAATGTTTTAACTTTAGTAAATTTTGTATGGCCGCTTTTTTTTTTTTTTTTTTTTAAGGATTTAAATTCGTGGTTAATATTGAAGTGCACTGAAAATGTGAATAAGAACTGTATCGGTTGTTAAAATAATTTTTCTGTATCATGGTTTTAAATTCTGTGTTAAAGTACATTTATTAAATAGTGGCACCGAGATCAGGACGGATAAATGTAGGGCAGGGTGGAGAATTTGGTGTTTAGGGTTGCCATCATGTCAAGTGCAGTGTTGTAGAAATGTAGCGAGGGAATCGCAGTGTGTTTTTGTGGGAGTAGTTTGGGCAGATGTACAAGTAGGTTTCACAAATTCGGAGATGATATTGTGGAGTTCCTTTCTGCTGCTGCCACAGTTCAGAATTTGTTTATTGCAATAGGCTTTTTTGGCTTTTCAGATCTCGTATTTGTAGTTACGGTAGTGGAAGGCGAACAAGGATCTGCTGAGATCAGTATTAGATTAGATAGTTATTTTGATTTTTGAATGTCTTCACGTGGGGTGTGAACCATTTGGAGGACGGTCCTTTGCGTGAGGCTGGAGGGGGAAAAGAGTGAGAAGAATTAGTAATTCTTGAAACCAGGAGTCAAAGGATTCAATGGTTAAGGGTCTTATTACAGGACAGCGTTGCAGGGGGGCGGAGTAGCAGGGCTTCGGCTAGGTCAGGGAGTACCTTGACTTTGTTCCAGCATTTGTGATCAAGAGCGCGAAGGCAGGGGGAGCTGTCGGAGATGAGGCTGGTGTGTGGATAGAGAAAGGGATGGGAGAGTGGTCTGTCTAGATAAGCGGTTTGGGGCTGAATATAGAGACAAGGTCATAGGAGCTGAAGATCGCATCAAGGGTGAGTGAGTTGGACCAGTAGTATGTCTGGAGAGGTTGAGGGCATCAAGACTGTCGACCAGAGGTTGGGTCATGGGGTTGTGGGACATATCGAACCAGATATTGAAATCTACCAATAGTAAAAATGAGGTGATTTACCTGAATGGTAGCTATTGAGTCACAAGATTGTTGGCAAAATGTCTGTCGTATCCGGGGGTCTGTAGATGAGTAGGAAGTGGTGGGTGAGTGTTGATGGTAGCAAGAGTTTTATTAGAAGGGATTCACAGGAAGCGTTGCATGTCCGAGTTTCGACGAGTGAGACTGAATGTGTCCGGTGTAGGGCTACGCTGACAACCCAGACAGAGCTGCATGTTACTGGCAATATGACCTGTGAGCAGAGACGGAGCCTTGTAGTGCAGTACGTACTGAAGCTGAGAGCTGCGAGCATGCGCCTTGCTGGAGCGCAGCAGCATCCTGCGAGTGGCCTCAAGACAGAGGAGTGGAGGCATCTGTGCTCCGTCCCGAGTTGGAGCACAGAGGGAATACAAAGATCCGAAGTATAGGCTAAGGGGCGCTTTGAGAGCAGCTTCAGGGACAGAGATGCGGAGGCAGCCGGAGTCCCGGCCCGGGAAGAAGCACAGAGGGAGCGCAGAGCTCTGACGCGTGGGCTAAGGGGTGTGCTGCATTTTCTTATGGGCGGCGGGAGAGCGCAACAGCGCGAGTCAGGATCACAGGACCACTGCCTGTCCACCATGGATGGGAGGAAAAGCACCACCTGCAAAGATGCGCATGGAGGGCAGCACAACAATCAACAGTGCGGCGACCCACTGCTCTGCTGCTGTCAAGGAGGGGAAAGAGACCCTTTGAAAGGAAGTCACCCCACAGGTTTTTGCCTGCAATAATATGCAGACCAGCAGTGTCCTGCCCAAGTGGAACGTGATTCTGGTAGGCTGGCAAAGTGCTGGCGCACTAAGGGGCTGACACCTGGAAAGCGGGGAACATAATTCACCAAGCAACAGAACGCTTGATGCCTGGAACCAATTGGCTAGAGGGAAGGATGGAGCAAAACAGTTTAGGGAGAAGGACTCATTAAATGAGTATTGCCCTGATTAAAGTCCAGATTTTATCATTTGAACTGAATTGTCTTTTTGTAGGGATGTATCTTTGTTTTTACTGTGATTTCCAGTCTGTTCTTTTAGCTGGATTGCTCCTACAGTGCACAGTGTTTGTGGTCTAGTCCTTTGTTCGTTTCTAGCCTTCTCCCCCATACCCATTGGCTGATGCAGTCAGCTGTGCTTGCTCTTACTACACTGCACTGCCTTCCATAACAACTCTCAGTAAGTTGTTTAGGGCTTGTTCAGTGCCTTTTTGGAGGGATTTATCTGCGGTTACTGTGATTTCCAATCCGTTTTTTTAGCTGGATTGCTCCTAGAGTGCACAGTCTTTGTGGTTTAGTCCTTTGTTTTGTTTCTAGCCTTTTTTCTTCCCCGCTCTCCATTTCTTAAGCAATGCTCCCAGGGCAGCCTTGCCCGGGCAGCTGGCAAATGGCACAGGCCAAGAGCGCCTTCCTTGAGGTGCCTACCATCCCTGTTTGCCTGTTTGCCCAGGCACCCCAGCCCTGCCAGTCGCCGCATGCTCCAGCTACACTCGGGTAAGGGACACCTACTTTGTAGCAAGCCACTGTTTGTCTAGTTCCACTACTTGCATTTAGCCCATAGTGTCCCAAAAGTAGATTTTGCTGCCTTATCACGCCACTGTCACAACCACAAGACATGTTCCACAGGGAGGCTTCCACCCCATGGAACCCAAAAACGCTGCACATCACAGTACCTTATCAATCAACACCAAACCATAAAATATAACCAAGAGGCAAGTCCACGGAGAGAAACGATCCTGCAACCATAGCGACGCTAACGCCACTGTGTGTTGCAGCACATCATTCGATCACTGATCTCAGGAAAGAAAGCAACCCAGGAGGGCTTCCGCCCACGGTATACATCACAAACCCGAATACAAGACCGAGGTGAAAAAGCAAGACCCCACACTCCTGCAACCACAGTGAGGCAAACTCCACTGTGGGTTACAGCACTTTCACCTACCACTGAGACAAAGAAAGTGTCCCAGGAGGACCTCTCACCCCGAACAAAGGATTCATTTGCAACACCTGTGACATAGCAAGCCACCACAAACCTAGAACCACAGGGAGACACCCACCGTTCCATCGAAGCCCACATCAATCTTCCAAACCAAAAACTATTTAACGCCAAAACTCATCTAGTCTGAGCCAAACCGACAGAGCATCAAGTAACATCGGAGAACTGTACAAGGAGGAAGCCTAACACCACGTAATCGCACAACCAAATCTGCCGTGCAACACCAAAGCACAACAGCTCGACACATCAAAACCACAAACCTGCTACAATACAAGAAGAACAAAGAAATATGAAGGGAACACAGAAGTAAGAGGAATGAAATTGCACCCCTATTGAACTGAAACCCCCTTCCAAAATTTGCAACCCCTCATTTCTTTTCATATAACTTTTTCGATCCGACAGATCATATAAATCATGTACATAAAATGAATCAACAGTAAATAACGTGTGTGTGTGTGTATATATATATATATATATATAAGTGATGGTGGAGATAAAACATAAAATACATTAGTAAAACTGCCTAAAAACATATGTGACCAACTAACCATCCAGGCATAGTCCATCATTGATCACACAGGTAACATGTTTAGGTTTCCTCCTCCAAGCCTGCTATACATAATTCCCCATACATGGGTTGCTACTTCCTTCCCCCCACCCCCCTGCCAAACACAAATGGAGGACCTTGCTTACTCTTCTTAATCAAATTTGTTTAAAAAGCGGTATTAAGATTCCAAGATGGTTGCTCATTGGGGGCGACGTGCTAATCACTAAAGGTGAAAAATGAGCTATATTCGGTCCACCACCCGTAAGAATGAGCACACCGGGATATCGGTAAGCCCCCGCTGAGGCAGTTACGGCAAGTGCGGCCCCCAAATAGCGAAATCTAGCCGCTGCGACAAAGGAGAGCGTGCAGTGGCAATCTAGAGTGTGCAGCCTGCTGGAAGGAGAGGTGGAGGGACACATCTTTCTCAGGGGCACTGACAAGGAGAGCAATCAACAGCGATCTGCGCTGCCTCTGAGGAGCCGTCCCCCTCCGGGGGAAAGACCTGCCATGGGGACACGATGGCTGGAGGGGCTGGCAGCTGGCAATACACAACGCATTGAGGGCAGAGCTCCCCAGCGGCTCGGAAAGTGTGGTGGGGGCTGCGGCCTACCTGAGGATATCTGAGGCGGCAGGGCCCAGTGGGGCACCAGTAGTCCAGATAGGGTGCGACATCCACCCTCCATCAAAAAGGGGGTGGTGGAACCACGCTGCTTTAAGCCGCGTAGAGGGAGCGAGAAGGACAGTCAAGGGTCCAGGCATGCAATAGGAGGGTTACTGCTTGAACAAGCATACATAGGGGAGTCCTCTTCTTTTTTTTTTTTTTTTTAGGGGGCCAGCATGGGAGATGACAAAACTAGAAGTACAACTAATACAACGAAACCCAAATGGCTACCCTTCTATGCTACAACAGTTAGGGACTTGTGATGGAACAATGTGAAAAGTCATCTTTATAAACATATATCAAAAGATGAAATGAGGACGGAAAATATAGAATAAATATACAATTTATTCAAAACACCTAAAAAAGACCTCGGACTGTTTGGTCATGAGGTCATCAATTCATCAAAGGTCAAGGAAAATCAACAATATATCTCATGTGTAACCATTGTGTAGAGGAGAAAAGACTCACTGTATATAATTATACCATAAAGTGATGATAGTAATTGATGGGTAACCTATCAAACTGCATTTGTTTCGATTCTATAAGCCCCCACACATATATGGGCGTCGACAGGTTTTCAATCTGTTTCCAGCCTTGCCCCTTGGTCACAAACGGCCTTATAGTTACTAATATAACCGATAGGCAATGGTGCAAGGCTTTCTTCAGGACACACACAGACTCCTGCGTTGGAGTGGTATTGTATCTGGATTTGCATTTAACCGCATACAACTTTCTACAAAAAAATACATAAAAACTATTACAACCTGCCATTTTTCCGACCAGGCATAATTATGCCACAACATTACATATAAACCTGTTCACATTACGAGTTCACCAAGCATATTATTTTGTTGTACATCATTTCTATTTATAATTCTCATTACTTTCATTTGTGAGAACGTGTTTTGTAGCACATAATTGTACCATTTCTACATTAGTAGTTTCAATGATGGTTAATTTCAGTATATTTGGTAGACTTGATAAGTTTAATTTCGCAATTTATATTTTGCCATACAAATACTCAAAAAAAGGGGTGTCTACAATAAACAAATTACCGTAGAAGATCTCTGTCACAGCTTAGGAAACTGGCTGTACTGATATCTTAATGCAGCATGGTGCGGTAAAATATTTTTTCTTCCTGGACGTAGTGCAGCCATGGCCACGAAACCTAAATGTGTATAAGGCACAGTATTAGGGTATTTCCCTATTAAATTTTCTGAGGTCTTTTTTAGGTGTTTTGAATAAATTCTATATTTTCCGTCCTCATTTCATCTTTTGATATGTTTATAAAAATGACTTTTCACATTGTCTGTTCCATCACAAGTCCCTAACTGTTGTAGCATTGAAGGGTAGCCAGTTGGGTTTAGTTGTATTAGATGCAATAGGAGGGTGCCAGCTTGGAGGTGATACAAGCTGTAGGGATGGAGGAGTGAGGGGGGGGGCCCTGGCTATCACAGCACTTTAAGAAAAGAAGAGGAATGCAGAGGGGGGTCCTCGTTACTGCCGGCGGTCACGTAGGGACCAACATCTTGGGTGAGAACTCTGAAGAGAAGAGCAGAGATGCATCCAAAACTCACTGGTGAAGGGGTACCTTTCAAGTAACAAATGGCACAGTGTGGCAGAGTGGAGTACGGCCCTGTTGGGTGAAGAGTGAAAAGGGCCAGGACAGTGCTGGAGTTTGGGCCGAATCCACAAGTGAACTCCCTAAACCCAGTTGGAAGACGAGATTTAATCTGGGGCAGTAGGCACTTGTAACTCTGCCAGGACATGAAGTAGGGCCAACTGCGACTAACAAGTTAACGGAAGCAGGAGCATGCCCACTCCGGCCCCCAGGGGGCTGGTCCCATACACCAAGGTGCACGGATCGTAGGTGACAGTGAGCTGGGGTATCATCAGGAAGGCAACCTGCCAGGGGGGCACATGTCGAAAGCCAAAGGAAGAGGATGGAATAAGGGCATCCCGGCACACCCCACGGTGAAGCTTGTGGGGCAGAAGAAACGATTAGTAGGTGCTGGCAGCCAGAGGCATCCAAACACCACAAACAGAAGCTCGGGACGAGGGGACGTCACTGCTCCAGGACACCATGGCAATCACCAAGGAAGAACTGATGCAGTGCTTAGCGGACCACCAGGAACGTCTTACGGAATCTCTCCAAGAATCTTTTCAAGAGCAGATGATCTCTTTGAAATCTGATCTAAAAGGTGCTGTGCAGGAAGCTAAAGGAGCGCGCTCGAAATTAGGGGAGCGAGTAGCCCAGAATTGGCTGAAGACTCTTGGAAAAATGACATAGCCCTGGAACAGTTAGCAAGGATGTCGCATAATCTAGAGCACTAGTGTGAGGATCTGGAGAATAGGTCAAGAAGCTTGAACATTTGCTTCAAGAATGTTCCGTAAGAGATTGTAGACAAAGAGCTTATGAAATCAATCCAGGCTTTCTGTGCTGACCTTCTCCTGGAGATCCCTCTGGACGAGATTCCTCTAGATAGGTTTCACAGAGTGGGGCCAACAAGAAAAGAACTGGTGGCTCGACCAAGAGACGTTCTGGCAGCATTTACTTCTTATGGGCAGAAAGAAGTTTTGACGGCAGCACGTGCGGGCACCTCCTTGACCATCAATGGCTCGAAAGTGCAATCTTCCAAGACTTGGCACACAGCACTCTACTCAACAGGAGGCTGATGGAACCGGTCACTAGAATTCTTAATCGGGAGAAGGTCTGATACAAGTGGACTTTCACGTTTTTCCTGCTATTCTCCTGGAAATGCAGGCCGTGCAGAGTGACAACGTGTGAAGAAGGCCTCAATGTGGTGGCACCCGAGAACAGTGACAGATCTGTGGTCCAGGATGTTGGGGACCCAAACTATCCAGAAGCGGTGGCAATGGGAGTGGTCCACACTGATGTGAGAAAATGAAAGATTCTGGGCCTCGAGGCTCGGAAAAGCCAGCAGACATGCCACATATGGAGGGGTGATGGAGTCGTGGGGGTGGTTTGGCTCACTGGTGAGTGCAGTGGTGTTGGATTCAGTGAGCCGAGTAAGGGTAGTTGTAATGGGGGCTGGTCGGCAGAAGGAGAGTTGGGTCAATTGGCCTGATTGGAATCTTATGGAGAGGATTAGTTTCACCTCTCCGCTGTTGGTTGGATCCAGGTAGTTTACCTGTACATGGTTGGGGATGTCTCTAGGACCCATGAACCGGCCTGGGTTATTGCAAGGAGTGGGGGGCAGAGGGGCAGTTGATTTTTGCAGGGCCTGTGAGTTGAAGTGGGCTGGAGAAGCGGGATAGACAGAAAAGGGGACAAAGATCCGAAAATGGGCACTCGGACTCATAAAGGTGAAGGCTTTGCTAACGCAGGGGGACCCCAACTGGGGATAGTGATAGAGAGTCAAAGGAGAGGGGTGGCAATTGAAAGGGCAGGGACTACTCGTGGGTTTAGAAATCACCACTTAGAATATCAGAGTGCTAAACTCGCTGGTAAAGCGATGCAAGTTGCATCCTTTATTGATGCGCGAGAAACGGGACTTTCTCGCCCTCCAAGAAACCCACATATGCAGAAGGGAAAATCGCTAATTTGTTTGCTGGGGTACTCTCAGATCTTTCAGGCTAATGCAAAGGATAAAAAAGCAGGAGTCCTAATGGTGTTTAAAAACTGTCCGGATAGGGTGGTTCTAGACTCAGTAGAGAATAAGCAAGGAAGATAACTTTTTGTTAAGATTCACATTAAGGCAGACTTATTTACTGTAGCGACTGTGTATTCACCTAACTCCAAACAGGATGTATTTCTCGGGGCTATCCTGGTGGTACTTGAAAATTTAGCGGAGAGGTATGTCATTCTAACAGGCGACCTAAATATAGCCTGGGATCCGCAGATAGATAGAAGTAGAGGGGAATACGTGCACCACAGCACACCGTCACTGCGACTTAAGGAGACGTTTAAGCGATTGGGATTAGTGGACGTATGGCGCACTTGCAGGGGCATGGAAGCGGGATGTACGTTCTATTCACATGTACACAGAACGCAGTCATGTATAAACTATATCTGGGTGCCCTCCTGACTGGGGCGACGCCTCCGAGAGGTATCCCTGGGCGCGATTGCACTATCCGATCACACACCGCTAGGCGCAACACTGGACATGAACTATCGGCGGAGGGGGCTCTGTCAGTAGGCATTACCGTAATGGATCCTAGCTGATAGTTTGGTCAGCGGTACAAGAGGAGAGATTCAGACCTGCATTATAGAGAATGCAATGTCTAATACCTTCCCGGGTGTATGGTGAGACCCCTTTAAAGCAGTAATAAGGGGGGAGTGGATCGCACTTAAGGCCTCAAGGGAAAAGCAGAGAAGGAAACTAGAGGAGGTCTTGGAAGGACAACTTATGGACATCATGTCGAAGATGGGTAATTATCCAGCGAGAAAGGCAGAGTGTAGCCTTCTTAAAGCTAAACAGCATTATCACGTGCAAGGGAATAGAGCAGGAAAACTCCTAGCGTGACAATTGAGACAGAGCGGGGTCTGTGGGGGTGGGAGGGCAGCCTAAACGATCTGAAGAATTAGGGAGGGGAGGGCGAAGACGTGGTAGACTCGGATGGAATTAGTTTCTTTTGAACGTTTCTACAGGGCCCTGTAGACTTCCAACAAGGTTCTAGGCAAGTTGTAGAACACTTATTTGGAAACTGTAACTCTCCTGACGCTGTCGAGGGAAGATAGGGAAGACTTAGAGGATTTCGCGGAGGAGGAAGTTAGAGTGGCTATTGGGAAACTCCCCTTGAACAAGGCTCCAGGTCCCGATGGCTCTACGGCCACTTTCTATAAGAAATAACGGACGGCACTTATCCCCCGTTTAGCGCGATGTATATAATTCCTTTGAAAGAACAGGAACATTAAAGCCACGCTGGATCAGACTTAATTGGTGCCATTTCCGAAACTGGGCAAAGAACTGATGCGAAGCAGGTCATATCGTCCAATAGTGCTAATTGATATAGACGCTAAAATCTATACCCAGGTTTTGGCGTCTAGATTGGAAAATAGACTTCCAACTCTCATAGGCCCTGATCAGGTGGGTTTTATGAAACTGTGGCAATCATTTGATAATACAAGATGGGTGTGTCATCTAGTAGAGAAGGTTGTGAGCCGTGGGATCCTGGCGGTTCTCCTTGCCTTGGATGCTGAAGGCATTCGACCGGGTGGAGTGGTTGTTTGTTTTTCAGTCTATGGTATGCATGGGGTTTGGGGAGCGCTACCTTCGGAGAATACAAGTTTAATTCTCAAACCCCCACTTTGCGCTTGTCCATTCATGGACGGCTTTCCAGCCCTGTTCGCTTGGAGAGGTGACTAAGGAGGGGTGTCCATTGACTCCCCTGCTTCATGCAATCTTTTTGGAACCCCTTCTGCAGCGTCGAAGAGAAGCACCGGGAATAAAAGGTATCCATTTTGAGGGGCGTGAACATAAAAAAAGGCATTTGCCAATGATATGTTGCTGGCTCCTTCAGGCCTGGCGACGTCCCTTTGGACAATAGTCTCGGAGCTGGCACTGTTTGGAGATGTCGGGTCTAAAAATAAATGCACATAAATTGGAGATACTAAACCTTACAGTACCGAGGGAAACGGGAGATACAGGGGTACACCCACTTTCAGTAGGCGGACGAGAGCATCAAATATATAGGTATTCACATCACAAATTCAATGGCAACATTGTATAATGCGAGCTACCCCCAACTCCTTAGTCGTTCCATCAGTGAGGCAAGGTGAGGACAGCATCTCCATATTTTGTGTAAAATACTGCTCGCCTTGAGCATTTAAATTGTTTTTGCGCACTGAGCGCTTTCTTTTCCCCCTTTCTGTTCCCTTTGCAGGCTGCTTCCCTCCGACCCCCTTTCTCCCCCCATCCAGCCTTAATTGGCTTAAACCCCTGACCCAAAACGCACGACGAGGGACTAGCCCTGTTGCAACCTGCCACTCCTCTTTCCATCGTGCAGTGAGGCAAGGTGAGGATAGCATACCCATATTTTGTGTAAAATAGTGCTCGCCTTAAGCTTTCAAGTTGTATTTGCACACTGAGCACTTTCTTCACCCCCTCCCAGTTCCCTTTGCAGGCCGCCTTCCTGCTCACCCTTCCCTCCGGCCCTCTCCCCGCCCATCCAGCCTTGGTTGGCCTTTCAGCCCTATTTAAGAATCGCCACCTAGGGCAGCCCCGGAAGAAGCAACTTCAAACCATGTTGGCCGTGTGGGAGTGTGGAGAGTGTGATGCCTGCAGCCCTCAACCAGCAGCGATCGAGAAGGTAGGCGAGGTCTGGACAAGGCGAGCATCAATTACTGTTCCCCACTAGACTCTCCGACCCATCTCAACTTATTATAATATTATCGAAGAGCCTGTAGTCTGATGCATGTACCTCGTAATTAGCCTGTTAACCTTAAAAACGATCAGTTTTAAGTACTACTGCATTCACTGCTGTTCCCTTATTGGGCCGTCCTCCCTCTTTCTGTACTTAGCCTGACTGTAGCTAGTTAGCCATACCTCGCATTTTATCTTTTGTGTGTTCAACTAGTCGTACCTCCCATTTGACCCGATTGCTTTGTAGACCATCAGTTTAAGTATTACTGCATTAGAGGGTGCTAGAGGGCCAACCAAGATGGCTGCCAGGGCTTGAGCTCCCTCGTAGCCCCGGATTAATCCGAATGAGTCCTGCTCTTCCCGGCTTGGCTATATACAACCAAGTGCTGTCCCCGGTTCCCAAACTTCCCCCTTCGAATCTGGAGGAAAATCGGCCTCTCAGCACCTCTGAACGACCCACCCAGGACCGAGGCCCGACAACCCATGAACGCCTGGCGGCCTGCCCTGGTGCATGGGCGGCTCCGAGGGTGTACGAGCTCCTGGTGCCCCCCCGGCCCCGAGGCTGCTCCATCGGCCGCAGCACAAACAGAAGCGTTTCGTGGTGCGGGTCGCCGGCGACAACCCGGAAGACCTTCCTCCCCGTTGCCCGGCCCGTCCAGTGCCGGCCTGGGAGACATCGCCGGGTGTGACGCAAGCCGGCTGCGCCACATCAGCAGGATCGCTGGGGCAGCGCCGGAGCTTCCTGAGCGTGGGCCCACTCCCCGCGCCGTGTCGCGAGGTTCAGAACTCTGGGCCGCGCTCCGGGTGGCCGATGCGCAATGTTGCTCCATCACAGCGGGAGCTGGAGCGGCTGAGGGAGGCGAGACCCGACGGAGGAGGCGTCAGCGGAGCGGGGCCCACATCGGGGACGCAGATTGAGGTACGGGCGGTGGAGGACAGGGGCAGAGAGGGGAGGTTGAACACCACGAGCGAGCGCTCTCACCAAGCTTTCCCCTCACCTGGGGACGAGCCCCCGCGGCCCCCCTCGTTTCAAGCAGCATTGTACTCTGGCACCCGCGGCTGCTGGGACTCCACACCCCCAGGCGGGGAAGTCAACACAATCCACCCGCTGCACCCAACAAGATCTCCCTGGCCTTTATCCTGGCGAAGCACCCACACGGTTGGTGACGCATCGGCAAATACAGTACTGCTAATATATCCCTCCCAGTGAAAGCCTCCACTATCCCGGGGCACACGCAGTGCCACTTATCTCCCGTCACCTTCAGCAGTGGAAACCCCTCGTCAACCAACTCCACTAAGGGAAGCAAGCAGGTCCTACCCCCACTCTCCTTCACACTGACCGTGCTAGCTCTTCAAGACCTCAAAATCACAGCAGAATCCCTTTCGACTGCGGCCAGAAGGCATCCTATCAGAAAGCAGGCACAACAGCCTAAATCCTCTTTTCCCCCACGCCTCCGGTAGACTACCCCAGCCTCAACTGGGGGCTCCGTGGAGTGCCCGCTCTGCTGTAGACATACTATCACAGCCTAGAATCCCCATCCATCCAGCAAAACGCGATGGGGAAGCCTGATAAAATGCAGAGGAAGCTGACCTTTGAAAATAGCACAAATCCGAAATCCCCCCGCCTACAGGACGAGGCTGAACCCACACCTGGCGCCTCACATCAAACCGAATCAGGGAGCAACCCGTCAGAAATAAAGAACTCCTGCTGGAACTGAAAGTGGGCATTGGCAGCCTGAATAGCAAAATGGAAGGCCCATCTTCTAAAGTAGACCTATTACAGCACCACATTGACACCCACACAGAGCGCTTGAATTAAGTTGAACAGCGGGTTTCTAACCTAGACGATGGTGCAGCGTCCCTATCAAGCAAAGTATCCAGATTTGAGAGCCAAATGAACTCAACCATAGCCAAATGCGAAGACTCAGAGGGCCGCTCAAGACGGAATAATCATTGGAGCGAGAGAACACGAACCCCAGACGAAGATGGAAGATTATGTTGAATCGCTCTGCGTATCTCTCTTTGGTCGAGAAGCCCTCTCCCAGCTGTTCATGGTAGAGAGAGCGCACAGAATTCCGTCCGCCAGACCGGCCCCTGGTGCGCCTCCCAGACCAATTATTGTAAAACTACTTAATTACAGAGACCGGGACGCCATCCTCCGGCTGGCCAGGGAGAAGGGAGAACTGCTACACGACGGGACAAGATCCACCTCTACCCCGACTTCTCTCCTGCGGTCCAAACACAGAGGAGCTTTCACTAATGCCAGACAAAGGCTCAGACAACCAGATGGTCTATTCAATGCTGTTCCCAGCACGGCTTAGAGTGCAGCACAACGGAAGAGTCCACTTCTTCCAATCTCCAGAAGAGGCTCACGCATTCCTAGACCAGAATGGATGTCCAGACCAACATCCTCGTCAACCCCGTCCCCAGAGAGAAAGAAACCCCAGGAATCCTCCTTGAGGAACCGGAGACTGAACCACCCTAGCTAACCACATCGAACCCACCGGAACAAACTCAACATGGTAAATATGGCGGGGCAAGGATATTTGGGAAGCCCCAAGCGCCCCTAGCACAGCATTTGTTTCCTAGTTCAAGTTGTGAATCCCGACGGACAAGTTGGGGGTTGTCCGCGCTATGGGAAAAGTTCTAATGTCATCAGTTTGTACGCGCGCCGCCAGTCACTGCCTGACCCCGGCCCATGTCTTTCCACCCTGGTAAGCCCTCTGCCTCTCCAGTCTTCGAGAAGGTGGCGGAACCCCCGGACCACCTCTACCCCAGAAATCCCATCCAGCTTAAGACCCAGTGCACAAATGCCCATCGTGGGAATCAAGTCCACCTATAATCCCTTCTCTTGATACAAACAATACCAAAACGAATATACAAGACATCTTGCTCCGTTCAAGGTTGCAACCTGGAGCATAAGAGGAGGTAACATTCCGTCTAAAACGAGAAAAATACTCCAGTACTTAAAGAGACATGAAATAGACGTCACCATGATCCAAGAAACACATCTACTTCCAGGGAGAGACCACCTCTGGGCCAGGAGCTGGGGCTGTCATCGGTACTTTTCTTCATACTCAACATACGCCAGAGGGGTTGCCATCCTCATTAGCAGAAAAACTAACTTCCGCCTTATCCACACAGAGAAAGACTCAGAGGGTCGATCAATCCTAGTAAGCGGTATTGTGGAAGGCCAAAAAATAACCCTAGTTAACTCCCATGGCCCCAACACTGATGGTGGCAACAACTTTGGCTGGGTAGTTTCCCACCTCTCCACTCAAGATTCGGCAACAATAGTGTGGGGAGGGGATATGAACACAGTACTCGACCCATTTAAGGACAGAACACGATCTACGCTACAACCCATATCCAAGGCCAGTCTTCAAATATGTGAAGCATTCAATCTAAAGGATGCTTGGAGAGCTAGCAATGGGAACCAGCAAGGCTACACTTTCGACTCAGCTGTTCACAACTCGAGCTCCAGGATTGATTACATATTTTCTTCAGCAAACGGTCCATTAACCTGCGGACCACGCCACATCCTACCTAGAACCCTCTCCGATCATTCGCCTGTGATCCTTATCCTCAACCCAGCCAACCCCAGTCACCCGCTACAACTCTGGCGTTTTAAATCCGGTTCAATGCGAGACGAAGTATTTGCTTCCGAACTGAGAGAGGAGATCACATCATTCCTTGAGACTAATATAAACTCGGGGGGGCCCCCCAGCAAGCACATTTTGGGAAACACTCAAATGTTTCACCATGGGAGTCTGCCTCGCCAAGGAGAACGGCATCCTCAAGCTCATCAGGCGAGAACTGGCAGCTAGTGAAGAGAAGCTCAAACTTCTTGAACTCAAAGCAACAGACGGGAACGATCCTAGCTCAAATGCTGCCTTTAAGGAGGAACTACTAAAGTTCAATGATACAGCAGACCGGGAAATTAAATTTTTCAACCGCAACAGTCCGGTCCGACAATACGGGGAAGGCCAAAAACCCGGCGCGCTCCTAGCAATGCTGATTAAGGCTGATAGCACTTTACAGCCAATAGACGAGATACGCACCAAGCAAGGCGAAACAACCCACACTGATGAAGGAATCGCAGAAGAATTCAGACTCTTCTACCAAGAGTTATACAGCACTAATCACAAAGCAGATTCACAAGTCGCACTGGAGTATCTCGAAAACACTCTCTATTGGGTCGAGAGTCACTCAACGAACTTGTCTCCCCGGAAGAGATTATCGAAGCCATCAAATCCCTTCCGAACTCCAAAGCCCCCGGCCCAGATGGCCTGACTAGTGAATTTTATAAATCATTTGCTCATATCCTAGCCCCCCTCCTGGCTGCAGTCTATGAAGAAGCACTAGAAAAAGGAGTCCTTCCCAAGACGACCCGCAACGCCAACAAAATCCTCTTACACAAACAAGGTAAACCTCCAGAAGAGTGTGCGTTTTACCGCCCCATTTCTCTCCTTAATCTCAATAACAAAATCCTTGCAAAGGTGCTCACAAACCGACTACTGCCACTAATGCCTGCTCTGGTGCTTGCAGATCAGGCAGGATTTATTCCCGGTCGCAACACGACCTTTGGTATCAGAAGACTCTTCAGCGTCATTGCAGCACTTAACCCATCCCAGCAAGCAATTGTGGTGCTGCTCGATGCTGAGAAGGCATTTGATTCAGTTGAATGGCCATTCCTTTTCGCGGTGCTCACTAGAATGGGGCTGGGAGCCGGATTCATAAAATTGGTATCCCTTCTGTACACCAAACCGCAAGCCAACATCATCGTTGGGACGGCAAAGTCATCCCCCATAGTACTTCAATGCGGCACAAGACAAGGCTGCCCGCTCTCAGCGTTGATGTTCGCTTTGGTAATGGAACCACTAGCCTCCAATCTCCGTGAGCAGCGTCAACTCAGAGGACTCACCATAGGCCCACATAAGCTGATCATATCCTTATATGCAGACGACGTAGCATTATTCATCCGAGACCCCGAGGAAAACCTAAACCCAGTCATGAGAGAAGTCATTAAATTTGGGACGGCCTCCGGGCTAAAGATCAACCAGACGAAATCCATTATCTTCCCGCTGACACCGGCGACCAAGCAATTCACAGACGACTTACAATTTACATTGAAAACATCCCGAGTCTGTGATGTATTCCTAGACAACTACAAAGAAGTCATCAAAACCCTGCAGGATAAAGTGTCACGCTGGAAAGCCCTACCACTAACCCTGTGGGTAAGGACCTCTTTGGTCAAAATGGTCATCCTCCCGAAACTCCTGTATCTGTTTACTAACATCCCCATACTTCTACAGCAATCCTTTATGAAAAAGCTAAAAAGTATCGTTCTTGAGCTCCTCTGGGCAGGCAAACCAGCTAGAGTGGCGTACACGACCCTGACTCTTCCAGTATCGCAAGGAGGGATGGCTCTCCCAGATCTAGAGAAATACTACTGGGCGGCCCAGGCCCAATTCCTCAGCTATTGGTACTCCACTCTCGTAATCAGACCACATGTACAAATTGAAAGGGCCTTGGCAACTCCTAACTTCTTAACTGCAGTCATAATCAGATAAACCCCGGTCCCCTACACCACCATGAACGTGATGCTTTCAACCTATACGATCTGGAAGAAAATCGCCCAAAGATACAAGATACAGACACGATACTCGCCTCTTCTCCCCGTTAAGTTCATACCCAGGGTCCCGCTGACATCGGAGAGAGTCTTTCTCCAGTGGATTGACAAACTCCACGTAAACACCATAGGTGACCTCTTCACCGAGGATGGCTTCATAACCCCACAACAGGCAAAACTAAAAGGCGGCACTACCGCCCTCGACACTTTCCTCTACTTCAGAACTACACCCTACAGGCACTCCTGCCCGACTTTCCCCAACAACGCCCAACCTGGCAACTTCTCCACAACGTTATACAAGCACAAGGTGAGGGCAGATTAGTGTCGCAAATCTACTCGGCAATCATCACCTACACAACCCCCACCAACAACCGTACAAAGACCAGATGGGAAAAAGCCCTACACATACCCATCCCTGCACAAGACTGGTCCTGGATCGTGCGACAAACACAAAAAATTAGCCCTCAACTCACGCTTTAAATTGATCCAATTTAACTTCCTCCACTAAACGTATCACACACCGGCAAAAGCCAATAAACACCATCCTGAATTCACTTCAAATTGCGAAAGATGTGGAGCATCTAATGCTGACTTTGTCCATCTTGCATGGGAGTGCCCTAAACTGACCCCCTTCTGGAATCAGTTCCTCGAGACAACAGCAGCCCATCCCAACAGCAGCCCTGCAGGGCATGACGAGACTCCTTTCGGCATCAATCGGGAAACTAGCAGGACTACTATTAATGTTGGCCCGTAGGAGAAAAGCCATGTCTTGGGGCCGAGGCCCCCTCCCCACGATCGCCAACTGGCGCAAGGATATCCTTTACTGCCAGGACGTGGCGACGGACTTTATCAAATCGCTGCCTTTACCCGCGCGACCAGCAGACATCTGGGGGCCCAATGATACTATTTTTAATGGAAGAAGCAAGAGAAACCCCGAACTCCCCAGCAAGAATTTAACAAGCAATTAAGAGCAGCAAGGCGTGAGAATTGGCCTAGAGACTTAGCTCCTTGAGCTGGGATGTGGAATCGAATGAAATATAACGAAGTAGAGGGGGGAGGAGTGGAGTGGAGTGGAGGGGCGGGCTGGGAAGGGGCGATGCGCACAGTTGAATCCACCCTAATGTGGGTGTGTAGTTGTACCACATTGGGAAAAAAAAACAAAAAATAAAGTTTAAACAAATAAAAGGTATTACTGCATTAACGGTGAATATCTGCTTGTGTCACATCTAAACAGAATTGTGAATACTAGCTTGCGCCACATCTTGACAGAATTGTGAATACTGGCTTGCGCCACAACTTGGCAGAATTGTGAATACTAGCTTGCGTCACATCTAAACAGATTTGTGCATATTAGCTTGCGTCACATCCAGACAGAACTGTGAAGATTAGCTTGCGTCACACTTAGACCAGGTGTATCACTATATAGAATTGTGTAGATTAGCCACATAGAAGAATTTAGAGATTAGCCAATGTACTAACCACCCATTCCTGCTCCCTCCTACACACCACCATATGCTATACACACACCCACTGAGCTAGCCAACCTATACACTAACACCCTCCCAACACAAGTAACACAAGCTTACAACAAAAAACCTGGACACTGGACCATATCCATACGGATACAACAAGCCAGTGCGCACAACCTGAAATACCTTCCAATCTACACATAAAACACACAGAGACACTCCTACATAAGTCGTATAAACAACCCAGGCATTGGACCTTACCCAAATGGATACAATAAGCCAGTGCACGCAACCAACCATCTGCAAGTCGGCACACACAGATGCCAGTTTCTCCTGGTTCTGGACCTATCCTATCACTCTTCCCTCACGAACCAACCCTGTCCTCTTTCTTGCAGAGCCACGTGAGCGCCTGGAGACTGCCCTTGGTTGGTAGTGGTACTCAGTATAAATCAACATAACCTTTAAGGCAGACTTGCGATGTTGGAGCCTTCCTACACATATCGTGGATGGGGCAGATGACCTCGATTTTAAAAATGGTGACCCTCCCACGCTTTTTAGACTACTTTCAGGCCATGGCGGTCTTCTTACCCAGTACATTTTTCAAATCACTCAATCAGCGTTTATATGGCATAATAAAATACTGTGGGTGGCCCTGCAAATCTTAATGGTTTCAAGGAATAGAGGGGACTGGCCGTTCCTGACTTGAGACATTACAATTGGGTGGACCAATTGAGGGTGCTGAAACAAAGGCCATCAGGGGACAATAGTAAACTCTGGGTTTCCATGGACAGAGCATTGGTGGGGGCTCCCTTAGATGAAGTATTATGGCTAGCCAAGGAGGATCGGCCTCCTAGTATGCAGGCATCACGGATCACTACTCGTGGGAGAGGTGTGGGATGAAGTGGTAAAACAGAGGCATATCTCAACGATTCCGGACCCATTTACACCGCTATTTGGGAATCCCCAGTTCATGCCAGGGACGGAGGCGAGAGCCATCGGGAAGTGGAAGGAGGCGGTATGCTTAATGCTCAGGGATTGGATGCATGGCCAGGAAGTCAAAACTTTTGAGCAG
Organism: Ambystoma mexicanum; assembly: GCF_040938575.1. Taxonomy (NCBI): domain Eukaryota; kingdom Metazoa; phylum Chordata; class Amphibia; order Caudata; family Ambystomatidae; genus Ambystoma; species Ambystoma mexicanum. The sequence goes on along the minus strand of NC_090932.1, from coordinate 270,158,587 downwards.
TGTAAAACAGTCATTTAGCCTTACGGAAGGGGATATGCTTTGATATTTCCAGCTGAGGCACTGGGTAATGCAACCCCCGAACCCCCTGCCCCCACCACTCCCTAACAGACTAGTGGCAGGCAGACAACTCGCTCCATTTGAAAAATACATCCTGTCTAACACAGGGGATACACATCTTATCTCAGCGTTTTATGTACTATTATCTCACGGGGTATCCGGGAGAAGTGAACATACATGGGCAAGTGGGAGAGCACCCTGGACCGACAAATATCAGAGGAGGAATGGATTTATTTTGTAAGGGGTAATATTCCGAAACTCAACTAAGGGAAATGTGATCTAAAACCCTCACCCATTGGCATTATACCCAGGAGAGGCCTAGATCTATGTATCCGGAGCCATCCCCGGATTGCTGGCGAGGATGTAGAGGGTGGAGGGAACTGGGTGCACAGATGGTGGTCTTGTCCGGCGTTGAAACCATTTTTGGAACAAGTGTGCACAACGGTGAAGGAAGTGATGGGAGTTGATCCACCCATGGGGATAGGGCGAATATCTCTTGGGTCTCTGGACGAAAGAAACTGCGCCACAAGGAAGGGCACACTTTAAGGCAAGTATGGTTTGACATTGGCTGCATTATTACTGAATGCCTGGAATTGGAAGAAGAATGTTGCCCTTACCCACCATGAATGGCTAAACAAGATCTGGCATATATTGTCTATGGAATCGATCACCTATAATATACAAGGGGATTACCAAAAGTTGAGGGAAGACTGAAGCTTACTATTGGGATACCTGAGGGATGATTATCGAATTCAAATGTGTCCGCAGAACATACAGAATTTAAACATTATTTGAGGCCTTTATGCAATTTGATTAAATTAAGGACCTTACTGTGCGGCTTGCAGTAAGAAAGAGAAGCGGCTGGGGAGAATGGGGGGAGAGGGGATAGTGAGGGAGGGGGAAGGGGATGGGGAGGGGAATATTTAGTCTGTTGTAATATGCCAATAAAAAAAATGGCATTAAGTAGTTCCTTCTGATATGAAGGTACTCCGGGCAAAAGAAAATAAAGTGCACTATGCTTTCAACTACATTTGGGCAGAACAGGCAGTCTGCTATATTACTCGAATTCCAATTGTGCTTCAGGCTAGCAAGAGGCAGAATGCCTATACGCAGCTTAGTTTAGAGGGTTTTCATCTATTTCAGCTGCATTCTGTCTAAATAATATTCAAAGCCAGGCTTTTCCTTCCTCAATGCATACATGGTCAAACTAGATGAACTACTGATTTCGCATGGCTTTCTCCCATCTTCCTTCATTGGCATTCTTCAATTGCATCTTAAAATTTGTTGGAATTGTTTCAGGATGGAGACCATAGTTTTCCCACCCCATAGTGGTCAATTATTTTCTTATAGCCATCAACTAACGTATAATCAAGCCTCCAGGCTGGGCCAAGACATCTTTTACTGCTTTTCTATAATTGCCAGGTTACAATTAGTCCAAAGGCGTGCCCAGAAAAATACTGGCCTCGCCCCACAAATAAGGCCAATACTCTGCAAATCCAAGTCCCAAAGAAACTGGATATTGGAGGCATTTATAGGCAGGGCCAGAATGGTTTTCAAAAATGTCTCCACAACCTGGAGCTTGCCTGTATCACATATCCCCAAAGCTTGGCCCCGTATAGGGCTGCCTGTCTGGCTTGGCTCTTATAAATCTGCAAGGTAACACTGACCGGGCCTACCCCATGATCCTGGAGAAATCTAGACCAGGCCCCCCAATGCCTTGTCAACTTAAGTGCCGCCCGGTTCACCTGGTCACCCCATACACAATTCACCCTCATTCTAACTCCTAAATAGTCATGTTGAGTGACCTGCTCAACCATCCTTCAGGCTTGTCATTAGGCACATCTTTCTCTTTGCCCTGCTTCTGCTAAACTCCATTGACTGGCTGTGTTTTCTACACATTTATTGCCTGACCATTATCCTCAGAAATATTTTCAAAAATGGTCAGGTGCCTCCGAAGGCCCTTGGGAGTGAGAGAAAGCAGAACAGCATTGTCTGCAAATAAAAAAATCTGTATTCTCTCCTTCAGCAATATAGGTGCATCAGTGGGTTCTGCCAACAATGAGTCGATATCCACGTTAATAAATAAACAAAACCGACTATGGCAAGAACACAGCCTTGTCTGACTCAGGCATCGATTTGAATTTAACATGTAGTTTGACCATCCAGCAAATGCGTAATTGCAGCCCCATTGTTAGTATAAAGGTACTGGATCGCTCTCAGAATACCAGACGGCATGCCGAGGTTCATCAATGCCTGCCACAGTCTTGCTCTGGGCACCGTGTCAAAGGCAGTTTTCGAGGTTGACGAAGATTACATGAGCATTAATATTACTCAGCGTAACATACTTTTCCACGACCAAGTAAAGCCTCAAAACCTGGTTTATGGTGCTCACATTACACTGGAACCCGGCCTGTCGATGGTTTAAAGCCCACTAAACTCCATGTATCCAAATGTCCTAGAACCACTTTTGCAAACACCTTGCCTCCCACATCAAGAAGGGAAATGGGTCTATAATTAGCAGGAGATCCTCTATCTCCCTTCTTGAATATGGGTACAAGTACTGCTTGAGTCCATGAGTATGGGACTACATTAGCTACTAGCAAGGCATTGAAAAGTTTTACCAGGTATCCATATGACTGCTTCCTGCCTGTACCAGTTAGTGGGGATCATATTGGTTTCCCCAATGTCTGTGACATAAGTGCCACCTTAATATCACTCGTGGACAATACTGACTGCATCCTCATGCTGGGATGGCACCGCCACTAACACTAGAGGCTCGTTTATCAGCCTTAGAAAGATTTCCAAAATGAGCAATCCAGGCAGCCTCAGAGATGGCATTTTGGATTTGTTTTTTGGTTGTTGAATTTCCCTGCCCCAACACATTGCCAAATAAAAACGAGAATCACCTGCCTTGGATGCCTGTAGAAGGTTGTCCCATAACCAATCGCAGTGCTGCGCTTTTTTCAAATTGCAACAGTTTACAGTATGTGGCCCTAGCTTCAACCAGGGGCGTTGTTCCACCCCCCGCCCTCCCATCTCCCCCTATTCCTCTTGGCCTGTTCAATCCGTACCTTTTTTGCAGCGCAACATTCCCCATCATACCATGAGGGTTTGCGTACTGCCTTTGCTCCAATAACGGACCGAGGCTTACTCAAGTAATCGCCCAATATGCTGGCCAAAGCTTCATGAACAATTAACGTATACTTGACATCCTCTTCGCCCTTTAACTCAATCAGGATCACATTCTGTTCATTGGCATCCCCCCTTAAGCCAAACAAAGTCCCCATGCTTGATTATTTACCAGAACATAATCAAACTACAATTAGTGTGGGTGTAAAAGTCTAATTAGCTGGCCGGTCGCTCAAGAATCTGCCATTACATGCCCTGAGGCCCAAGGATAAAATCACACTAGCTCCCACCTTTGCGTTTGAATATGAATATTTTCTCTTTGGGGGAGCAACCATCAACTCCTTTATACCCCATCTACCATCTTCTTCGTCAGTGAGCCCGATCATGCTCTCAAGGGGTTCAAACTGCAGATTTTACCTGACCTTTATTTTCCCTCCACTGGGCAAGAAGCTCTCCTCTGCACGCACAAGGCCCCATGTGCTGCCAGCTGCCTACTGCTCTAGTTCGGTGCTTCCGAGATTACCAACCATTTGTACCCAACCTGCCTGCCTAACCCAGGCTTCCCCGACCACCGGCCACCCCTGACCCCTTGAGGAACCGGACTTGGAGGCTTGGAGCTGTGCTGCTGCTGCTGCTGCAGTGACTCCATTTCCTGTTGAGCTTAAGCGTCCCGGGCTGCCTCCCGCTGCCCTCTCCATGGAAGCTGTCAGATTGCGGTCCCCAGAAGCTGCAAGATCCAACGTGGTGGATGCAGAGTGAATAACTCACACAATGAAACAAGTTCTCAAGCCACGAGCACAAGAGGCCACAAGACAGTGTTTTTCAAGTCTGCTCTCTGAATGAAATTCTTTGAATTAAATGCTATGCTCCTGCTAAGTTAGTTAGCAAAGTAGAAAAAGCCAATGCATACATGATCTCACAACGATGCGTTGATATGAAAGGGGAGCTGCAAAAAGGAAAAAAGTTGAAGGGAAAGCAAAGCATGGTGATCAACAGAAAGTGTCTTCCTTTTTCTCTCTACAACCAAAACCATCTAGTAGTGATACTTCTTTTGAGGAGCAACCACAATTTGAAAGTGAGCACATTTAAGCTCTGGCTGAGTCCATAGAAGAGTCCAATGAGGGGGTGTTTGCTGTTCCCACTTCTTCTAGCATTGGTCATCTACAAATTGTGGCTGAGCAGCATTCCCCAGCCTGCAGGAATATTGGAAACTACACCAGTGAGGATCACATGTTCTTCTACAGATCCTGCGCTATGGCATTCTATCGCACACAAATGACTGTACTTTTGGATTAAAAAGGGTTCAGCAGCCCGCCAAAAGCTCAACAGCAATGTTTCCAAGTCAACCCATGTTTATGAACTTGGTGACAAAAAAACAAAAAGATGCTTAACACAAGCAGTATTTAAGTGACAAATGCGGAATGGCAAACTTGTAAACCGCGAATGGTTGTTTTACTCCTCATCACAAGGTTCAGTTTACTTCTTTGTCTGCCGTTTATTTTCTAGTACTGATTCTTCATTCAGTACAACTGGTTTTAATTACTGGAGGCATCCATATTCCTGCATTTATCAACATGGTCCTGAGCATGAAAAGTGTATGCTAATACTTTGGAAACGTCAAAAGGAAACTGGCCGCATTAACTCAGAATTAGCTGAACAGTTAAAACGTGGGAAAACCTACTGGCAGGATTTACGTAAGAGTTGTAGCAGTTGTAAAGTTCATGTAATCGCAGGTTCTAACATTCGGAGGAGCTAGATTATAGGATCACAGTGCAATGGGAATTATTTAGGGATTTTGGAGCTGATCAGCCAATTTGATCCCTTCCTGGACGAACGCATGAAAAAATATGGAAATATTGTTAATGGAAATCCCTCCTATCAGCAAATATTTGTGAAGAATTCCTCACACTTATGAGGAAAAAGGTTTTCTCTGCAATTATTTCAGAACTGAGAGAAGCAAATTATTATTCACTTAGTGTGGACTCAACTCCAGATGTTTGTCACATCAATCAGTTGACTTTTACAGTGCGATATGTAAAGGATGATGCACCAAAGGAGAGATTTCTGGAGTTTCTCCCAATTCATGGCCATATAGCAGCGTACCTTGCAGGTGTTGTCGTCCAGTTCTTGGAAGGGGCAGGTATCCCCATATCAAATTGTTGTGGCCAGTCATACGATAATGCATCCATGTAACTGTCTGCATGTCTGATGTAGCCATGCCGTACCATGAGGTGTGGTTTTTCTAGCTTGCACACACACTTATGCATTCTGTATCCGTTATGCATGCTCTTGCACTTTGCTAATTTTGTACCATGCACTTACTGGAACGAGCGCCAGTATGCCTTTTGGGCTTTGTGTGCTGAAATAAATGAAAAAAATAAATGAACAAACCCTTTTCTCCGATGATGGGAATGGAGAATTAGCAAGATTTCCCTGATGGTTATACATATTAACAAGCAAAAGATTTGACCCATCGGGGCACCGCAAATGTAATTCCATAAAGTCCTTTGAGTCAGTTGGATACATACTTATTGACATATATAGATTAGCACTCACCCAAAGGGTTAATCCGCTGCTAGGGCGCCCTCCCATCCGCTTTACTGCAGTGATATTGAAGTCAGCAAGACCCTGAATGTTATGATCCTAAAGGGACCAAGTTTCTTGCAACGCGGCTATATCATGGGAACGCACCACATCCATCCAGGTAACATCTTCCATATATTTTTGAAGGCCAAGACATGTGCACGGCTGCAGTTAAAGCACCCAATGGGGTTGCAGATTGAAACTCAGGGAGGGGATCATTGGCAGCCATGTGATTTAGTATTGGGGGGGGGGCTATTCTAGAGTCAACCTTCTGTCAATCCATACTCCCTGTCACTGATACATTCAACACACACTCACATAATGTTTCCTCGGAGCATCAATGCCCTATGGCTAGAGTGGGCAGCACCCCCGGCAATCCAACTGGAAGTCCCTCAGGTGAAGCACTCAACTTAACCCCCAATGGCAGGCCTGGGTAAGGCAGTGGGTCCCAGTTTAGAGTCCTCACTTAGATTGGCCGGAATACGTACAAAAAGGGGACCTTTTCTTAAATTTGCTGCAGGACAACAACCCTTTTTACTGGGGGTTGGCACAGCCACCGTTTTTACTGAAGGTTCCACCGATAGCCATGGGGGATTTTGCCACTAGGTGAATAGATGACAATGAGGGAGGTTTCAGACTAAACGTAATCTCCAGTGAACTGGTGGACGTGGTCCTCTGTTCCATGGCCAACAGCCCATCGACCAATAAATCAGATTTTATCTCCACTCTAATGAAGTCTCTGAACAGAGTAAGGGGGAACAAGTGAGCACTGAACTATATCACTCCTATTAATTGATAAAACAGCCCCTCTTCCATCTCAACCAGTGACATACTTTGTTAATCATACCCTCCCCAGCCTCTTTGTACTGACCTTGAACTCTAGGAACATTATTCAGGAATAAATTGGAATTATAATGCTGGGCACTGGGGACCTGCTGGGCAGGTAAAGAATTGGTATTCATCTTCTGGCCTGCCTTTTTGGCATGTCCCTCGGATTTTGCTCATCTGAAAAAAGCTAAATTCTCCTAGGGGCATTACTAGCTGGGTGTGCCCAACTTTCAACTACCCCTACCACAGGGTCATTCTTCCCAAATCTCTGTGCCAATTGTTCCCTGCCCACAAAAGCACCCAGCTCTAATTTTACTTCACCTATTAAGCTCTTCAATGCTTCCATCTCCTTAACCACCAGCCCTAGGGCCGTGTGGGCTTGCTCCACATTACAAAATGTTTTCAAAGCCTCCTCAGTTACAGCCATGCCAGATAGAATACTCACCCTGCTTAATGGATCCACCCAGCTTTCACTGAGATCGCACCCCAGACTTTGTTGTCCACTTGTGTCCCAACAGACCTCAAATTCCCCTTTACCTCAGCTTTGGCCCCCCAAAAATCCCCCCTCACCCCTCAGATGGAACAACGGATCATTTGAATCCCTCTCCACTCCTCTTCCTTCCTTTTCCCTACCCTCCACCAGCTTCCTTTCCTCCCACCAGGCATTCCGTCCCTTTTTTTTTTTTACCCCTCCAATCCCTCTCCTAGTGAGTTCAGGGGGGGGAAAAAACTGTTAAACAAAGGGACCACTGTTGACACGGTTGTCCCATGGTCCTCCTGAGAAACTGCTTCACCATCTAGGTTAAAATTCAGTGGGTCGGGTATTATGTTACACTCAACTAGGATAACCTAGCTTCTTCCCTTGCTCTGTGAAGGAGGGGTTGGGGGGGGGGAGGGCTTGCAAGCTCGTAACCCAGCAGGATCAAGCCTGCCTCTAACAACACAGGCAACAAGACATTAGCAGTACTTAGAACACTATTCGCTTTCTCCCACATTTCAGCACAAGTCAATGACTTTTTTATAAAATAATGGGAGAGCAGTCCTTTTGCTTGTTGGTGAAATGTTAATCCTTTCCAGAATCACTTTGTTTCTACAGTTCCTTGCCTGGTGAACTGTGGTTCTGGTTTTGTTTTATCAGTTCAGTTCTGATACCTTGCATACCCAAATCATTTGGCTCAATGTCCTATAAGAGCAAAGCGATTTCCTCAATCAGCGCATATGCTAGATCAATAGGGTCCGTCAACTTTGCCATTTTCTTCCGCCGCTTGCTCGTGTGGGGGCGGGAGGGGGGGTTAATAGCCTTGCGCTTCGACATTGAGATAGGAGTAATATAAACCAATCAGGAGACCAAAGCAGGCATGGTTTTGAGACACCTGCAACCAAGAGCTACTTTCCAACTCTTCAGCTCACAATAAATAAAGAGCTCCCGCACACCTGACTCCAATAATTGTAATTGTTTATTTGTAAAGCGCTTATACACAAGTGAAGTGCTTCAAAGCGGGAAGAGAACAAGGGAATACAGAGTCCTTCTTAGGCCTTGAAGTTTCCAAATGATCTAGCAAAAAAAGTCGGCCCGCCACAGACCTCACTCACTGCATACTCAGCAAGCGCTCTGCGCAGAGTTCGAGATTCTGAGGGGGTGGCTCTGAATTGAATAATAGTCGGTGAATACTGACTCCAACAACTCCTGGACAGAACGACAGACATGCAACTGGCTTCCACAGCAGACCACACTCACTGCACACTCCGTTGCCCTTCTATAGGTTGGCTGATTAGGCTAATTGTCAAGTGTGATCGTTGAGTTGTCATCCTCGAACGCCTACCCCTTTCTCTTTTGAAACTCCTTAGTTATTAGCTATTCCCTTTTTTTTCAATATGCCCGACTGGTGGTTTCTCTTATTCTTTAAGTGATTTCCCTTGTATTTGATTTCTATTCTAGTCTCTTGTTCGTAATTCTTGTGCCTGTTAATGTGCTGCACAGCGGCGACTGAAGGCTTAAAGGTTTGTGCCAATATTTTGAAGTCTGGTGGAAGGAATACCGCTCATATGCAGCTCTCTGGCGGGACCTGGAGTCTCGCCAGTGTTTGCAACCAGCTGCTGGCTGAAGGTTTCTTCTGCCATTGGAAGTGGAAGAGAATGCTTGCAGGTATGGGCATAGCGCTGCACCTCTGTGCAGTGGTAACCCCTGTTTGTGCTGTTATTAGTGGTGTTAATTAAACTTGGGGGTACATCAGTACCTTCTCTAGGGGGTGTGTGGTTGGGTGGATGAAGGACTGCCATATTCAGGAATATGGCTGTGCAACAAATTGTGGAGTATTATACTGTAATTACTCTTCCTCGCTGCATTTCTGTGATGGGGTGGCTGCATAGCATCAGTCTTGGATCTTAGGAGGCATGTCAGTTTGTCATATGAAGGGTTTCTGGGGTCTCCCGCTTGTTATATCTTCACACAGTGAGTGGGTATTGCTTTCCCCCAGAGACCCTTGGTGTCCCAGGGTTAGAAACTGGGGCCACTGCTCAACAACCTCAGTTCCCTGTTTCTGCTCTAGGTCATTGAGTATAAAGTTTCATAGAGCAGATGCAAGAGTGGAAAAGGTTGTTCCTCTGATATAGATATAGATATATATGTATGTGTGTGTGTATCAAAATCTCAGGGCCACCATGTGAAAGGATAAATGAAGGGCTCATCTGCTAATGTAGTGTGCAAACAATTTGATGAGAAAGTTGGGGTTCAGCCAAGGCTGTTATTGGCTGGATAATGCGTAATGCATAGTGTATTAAACTAATGTTTTCTGTATCCTGGAGCCAGGGACATGTGTGCAGGGCAAGAGTAATGGGTTTTCCTGCAAAGGTGGACTAGTCGTCTTGTGGCCCTTTTCTGCACTAGTTTGATGTTTGTGCACTACTCGCTTGTGGGATTACCATATGCACTGTTTTGCTGTAATCTCATTGCTACGATATACCATAATGTACTGAATTTCTGAAGCTGAAGGTGGATAGAGGTCTTATCAAATTTTGAAGTTGGAAAATAAATATTTCTGGCCAGAATCTGATTTGAAGGTAAAGAAACAGATCAGTGTTAATAATTATGCCGCCAGATTGCAAACTTGGTTTGCTGATTCTGGGCAGGGACTTGAAATGTCAATTGAAATGGTTGATATGATGGTGTTAAAGGAGAAACCCATAGAAGTATTTCTACTAGTGAGATTTAATTTTTGATAAGTTATGTCAACAATTAACCCCCTGCCTCTATAGACTTTGCTAACTGAATGGCCTTGGTGACCAGGCCTCCTCCAGATTGAAGGAGAACCAGGGTACCATCAACATAATTATGTATCTGACTCAAACTCCTGAAGGAAATATGTCGAGGGGCCGGGAAACAAATTAAACCAGTTTGACGAGGGCTGGTCCCAGCAGCACTCTAAAGTGCACCTGAGATGGAGTAGTTTAATAAGGGGAAATGTAGATACTCCTGGTATGGGTTGTATAAAGGAAATTGCAGACAATGGTCCACCAAGTCCATAAGAAATATAATTTCCCACCATGCAACACCAATAATTAATGGAATCGGTTCACTTACCGAAAGGATATCCCAATATATCGGTTTACATTTACAACCTCTTGCCTCGAGCCTGGCTTCATACATTATTCAGAAGCTAGAATTCATCTCCTGGGAGCCGAACTACAGACTGGTCACACTAGATGTAACATCCCTCTATACCAGCATCCAACATTCAATGGGAATCCATACAACAGAACATTTCCTTAAATCTAGATCACCCTGGTATCATTCGCAAAGTAAGATGCTCATATCGATGCTGGAATTGACATTAAACAATAACCTATTTTGCTTCAGCGATCAAATTTATCAACAAACGCCAAGGAACAGCCATTGGCGCCAAATTTGCCCCGCCTTATGCTAACCATTTTATGGGATACTTTGAAACGGAGTATGCGTGGCAACACCCAGCATTCACTGAAAACAAGACTATAGCTTTTTGGGTATGCTATATTGACAATATCCTTCTCCAGCATTGGATCTTTCATGGATTCACATGCTTAGAATATTCCCCGTCGTCAGACTGGGACCCCTCGGTACACTTATAAGGCTGTTTTCCATAAGAAAAAACTTCCGACACTTTTGTGTCCTGTCTACGTCGTTTTGGGCTGCTTACGCATGCCCCAATCGGACGTAGCGGTATAAATGCCCCGCCCCCGCGGCTCCCTTCAGATTTCAACCGTCTTCCAAAGTAGTGGGATCACCTCGCGTCTTCTACTATTTTGACAAGGTTGTTTCGTCGTGTTTTTTCCTAATGTCTGGAAAAGCTCTTTTCCGCCCGTGCGCTACATGCAGGCTAAAGAAAGTGTATGAAGGAGATGGCCATGTGGACTGTATATATTGTCTCCACCCTCACCATTCGGCAGACAAGTGTGACATCTGTAAGGGGTTCTCCCAGAAGACTCTTAAAGACCGAAGTCGGCGGTTGGTGGTCTGGTTGAACGACGGAGCAGGTGTGTACCCCCCTTCGGAGGTAGGCTCCACGCGTAGCTTGGCCTCAACAACAATATCCTAGGGGGGGGGGGGGTCCCGCCGTTCACCCCCAGTGAAGAAACCGTGCCCTGCGGAGAAAGGGTCTTCGGAGAAGCATTCCACAAAAGAAGTTTCACTAAAAGGGAAAATCTCATCGTCCTCATCAAAAAAGGAGAGTAAAGAGAAGTCAAGGTCCTCCTCAGGTCATCATCATAGATCATCCTCGAGTCGAGAGTCTGAGAAACAAGGTCTAGTTCAAAAAAGGCGGGAACGCCTCCAGGAGCTGCACAGATACCACCGTCGTCGACGGGAAGGGCGGTCATCGACTCCCTCGCTACCGATGACGCAGTTGGTTTCGTCTGGTGTTCTGCCGCAGGTGACGACGACGGCTACAATGACGACCACTGGGCAAAGTTTAGCCTCGCAACGGAGATTCCACAGGAGGCCTGGCGGCAGCAAGTTTACAACCCGGTTTTACCAGAATCCTTGTTGCAGCAGGAGGTGGCCTTGTCCATATCCTCTGTGGACGACGAGTGTGAGAGGGTAGCTGGACCTGCGGAGCTGTGGTTACAAGGGGTTAGCAGACTGACTCTTTCGAGTGGGACAAATATCCTGGTTATAACCCTGTTGCTTAACCCTCAGACTGTTCTATCGCTGGAAGTTCTATCTACATTGCAGACCTTATTAAAGAAGCTGGATGTGAAGTTACCTCAGGTGGCAGCTCGGACGATACCGGACATCGACGAGCCGGCTCCTTCCTATCGACCAGCTCCGACGGTGCTGACGGTAATGCCGGCCTGTGAAGGCCTCCCATGTGCACGCCCGGAGGAAGGAGAGCTGCTGGAATCGGACAGGAGGTCCATATTGGATATTTTTGTTCTCCCCTCTAGGGAGCCAACCTGGGAGTCGGAAGCGGAGATCAAAGCTCCAAGAAGCCCATCCCAGCCGTCGCCTCAGGACGACATTGGGTCTTTCCATGCCATGATGAGTAAGGCTTGTACCGAAGAAGAATCGGGATTTAAACAGATCAACAACCGGGTGGTTCTACGGAGACAGGCGTGGCTTAAATGCACCAACTTTAGACCTAAAGTGCAGTACAAGGTGCTGGATATGCCCTTTGAGGGAGACCACCTTTTTGGCGACAAGGTGGATGAGGCCTTAAAGGGCACGAAGGAGGACTCGGACACGGTGCGTTCTCTGGGTGCCCTCCAGAGTGGAAGACATTTTCGTTCATTTCGCCCCTTTTGAGGAGCATCAGGAAACTCCCGGTTCTCAACATCAAGGGACCGGCTTTCAATAGACCGACATACTCCTCGCAGGGTTACAGGCTGGCTTCTCAGACTGCGAAAAGACGTCTGGATTATCAAGCCTCTAGGAAGAGGACAGGTTACTCGTCGTCGAAAGATGAGCAATCTTATGACCAGCAATGACAGGCGTCAGAACATCCTGGAAGGCAGGGTATTGCATTGTGTCGACGAATGGGAACAGATAACCACGGATCAGTGGGTATTGGACACTGAAGTTCGGGCATTCCTTGCAATTCAAAAGCAACCCCCCGCACATTCCACCAGCGGTTTCGGCTGAACCCCACCTGAGTGTGTTAAAACAAGATCTAGTGCTTATGCTACAAAAAGGGGCTATAGAAATGGTACCTGTGTTGCAGAGGGTCAGGGTGTGTATTCCCGATGCTTCGTAGTGAAGAAGCCCAACGGAAAATGGCGTCCCATTCTCGACCTTCGAGACCTCAACAAAACGTTGAAAAATCAAAAATTCAAAATGCTCACACTTCAGGGAGTCATCCGATCCATTCAACTAGGGGATTTTCTGGCACCGCTGGACCTTCAGGACGCGTACTTTCACATACCAGTGCGTCAACGGCACAGGAAGTTCCTAAGGTTTATGGTCGGCCAGACTCACTACCAGTTCGCAGTGCTTCCTTTTGGACTAAAATCCTCCCCGAGGACGTTCACGAAATGTTTAGCCCCGGTTGCAGCATGGTTGAGAAAACAGGGGCAACATGTTTACCCGTACCACGATGACTGGTTGGTGAGGGGATCGTCCCCTATGGCAACTCAAGCAAGTCTACAGGCCACCATGCAGCTTTTGTGACGACTAGGATTTGCAATAAACTTCGAGAAGTTCCCATTGACTCCGTCGAGAAGCTTGGTGTTCTTGGGTGCACAGTTCGAAACTCGGTCAGCATTGGTAAAACCATCCGTGGACAGAGTCCACAGACTCGACCAGCTGGCAAAACAATGGAAGGTCAACACCAAAGTATCAGTGAGGAGATGTATGTCGATACTGGGCGCGATGGCGTCGTGCATCCCTTTAGTGAACAACTGCCGCCTTTTCATGACCGATGGACCCAGTCCCAGGGACTTTGGTCGGACAAACTGATCGTCAACAACGAGCTCCTGCGAGCTCTTCGATGGTGGCAAGGCTTCCAGAACCTATCCAGGGGAGTACCCCTACAAGAACCGGAGTTCCACGTAACCATAGTGACGGACGCGTCGCTGACTGGATGGGGAGCACATATGGGTACTCTCCAAACGCAAGGTCGGTGGTCGCCGGAGGAATCGCTCCTGCATATCAACATACTGGAGTTGAGGGCAGTGCGTTGGGCCCTGAAAGCCTTTCTACCGCACATAAAGGGCTCGGTAGTGAGAATATTAACAGACAATACGACAATGTTTTACTTGAGAAAACAGGGAGGTACTCGCTCCAGAACCCTTTCCACCAAGGCTCAAAGTATGGCAGTGGGCTCTACAACACAATATAACCATCATAGCCCACCATCTTCCGGGAGTAAAGAACGAGCAAGCGGATTCCCTCAGCAGGGAAATGGACCACCTGCAGTTGTCAGAGATTTTCAGAAATTGGGGGAATCCTCCTCTGGATCTCTTTGCAACAAAGGAGAACAGAAAATGCGAACTGTACGCCAGCAGGTGGCCACAGATAGGTTCGCTGGGGGAAGCGTTCTCCTTCCCGTGGACGGACAAGTTTCTGTACGCCTTTCCCCCGTTTCCTCTCATACGAAGGACCCTGCAATGGATTCACAGATACAGGTGTCGAGTGATCCTAGTGGCTCCTTATTGGCCGAGACAAGCATGGTTCTCCGACCTGCTGCAGCTGTCAATAGCGCGACCAATAACATTTCGGAAAGTCCCGAACCTCCTGTCCCGGGACAAGGGAACAGTGTGGCATCACGACCCGGACAGTCTCAACCTCACAGCTTGGCTCCTGACTTCTCGGAGTTTGGTACCCTGAGTATTTTGTCGGATTGCCCTCGAATCCTGCAAGCCGCACAAGCTCCGTCCACGAACACTTCCTATGCATGCAAGTGGAGGAGATTCTGCGTCTGGTGTCAAAATCAGCCGGGATTACAGCCCCTGAATATCTGAATATAACTCCGGAACAGCTTCTTCCATATTTGCTGTCACTTTCATCGATAAAGTACACCTAGCGGCCATTTCAAGATTCACGCGGAGAAGACAGTCGTCCCCCTTGTTTAGTGATAGGCTGATAAAGCACTTCATGAAAGGTTTATTCCGTACATTTCCACAGATTAAACGCTTTCTTCCGACCTAGAGTCTTAACTTGGTGTTGGCGGGGCTAATGAAAGCCCCCTTTGAACCGATGGCTTCCTCGTCTATGAAGTTCTTATCGTGGAAGTTGGCTTTTCTGATAGCTATCACTTCAGCACAACATCTCTCGGAGATGCAAGCATTAGTCGTAGATCCGCCGTACTTGAGGTTCTTTAAAGACAAAGTAGTGCTGGCGACTAACCCTCATTTTATTCCGAAAGGTCCTACTATTTATCATAAACATTCGTCAATTGTTCTACCTACCTTTTTCGCGACTCCTTCATCGGCTGCGGAAAAAGTCCTCCATACTTTGGACGTGGAGAGCTCTGAAATGTTATCTTAATCAGACTCAGCAATTCAGGACTACGCAACAAATGTTCGTAGTTTATGGTCCGTCGACGAGAGGAAAAGCAATCTCAAAACAAGGACTACCTAGATGGGTCTCGTCGACGATTGTTTTTTGTCACTCCAAGGCGGGGAAACCGCTAGAAGGATGTCCGAGAGCTCATTCCACAAGATCAACTTCGTCTTCGGCGGCATTGTGGGCAGGGATTCCGCTGACGGACATTTGTCAGGCGGCGTCGTGGTCGGTGCCACACACATTTACCCGCCATTATTGCCTCGAACGGCAGCATGCGGACAACATGCAGATGGGACGAGCAGTCTTGAGCCATTTGTTTCAGTGAGGTATGCCCTATTCAGGGAAATTACCTTTATATATATATATCCCAATGCATATGGTGGTTAGTGTCATTAATGTTGTGGTTGTGGTTTTAAACTAACCTGTAGTTGCTGTTTAAAAAAAAAAAAGGAGGAATGTATGCTTGGGATAATGTTGGATTGCATTCACACCGCCATATCAGGATTACTGCTATAAAATCTATTCTAAGCCTGTGAATCCATGAAAGATCCAATGCTGGAGAAGGGAATAGTTTCTTACCTGTAACTCCATTTCTCCAGCATTGGTATTTTTCATGGATTCACATGCGCCCGCCGGCCTCCCCTGAATGCAATGTATATGTTTGTATTACCCCATTCTACTTTGGAGGGGTTAAAATCTGAAGTGAGCCGCGGGGGTGGGGCATTTATACCGCTACGTCCGATTGGGGCATGGTAAGCAGCCCAAAACGACATAGACGGGACACAAAAGTGTTGGAAGTTTTTCCTATGGAAAACGGCTTTAGAAGTGTACCGAGGGGTCCCAGTCTGACGACGGGGAATATTCTAAGCATGTGAATCCATTTAAGATACCAATGCTGGAGAAATGGAGTTACAGGTAAGAAACTATTCCCTTATCTGGTAAAGAGACAAAGCATCCCTCCTTGAATATGTTACATTTCTGAACACCAACAAATGCAATATTCAACTAACTATGAATGAGAGTATAGAAATAATGTTTTTTGGACTTAGAACATTATGTGGAGAACATCATCCACACTACTCTATACATAAAACCTGCAGCTGGAAATAGCATTATACATGCCAATAGCAACCATCCACACAAATTAAACTGATAATGTGGATCTTAAAACATGATGGAAAAATTCAGGCAAAGAGGATATGAAGAAAAGCAATTAAAGACATCTCTCACTAAGCAATTATAAAGCTAAGGTAGGGACCTACCTACCAACAAAATTAAAGACGCATCTCAAGACCCAAATTGCCAACTAAGACTAATTACAACCTATAGCTCGGATGTACATAACATATGGATAATTCTGAATAGACACTGGTACATCCTTAGACTAGATCAAGATGTAAGTAAATACCTGGACAAGGAACCAGCAGTGACATTTCGAAAGGCACTGACAATTAAGAACCTAATTAACCGCAGCTATTTTACACCTACACAAGGACCTAAAACGTTAGACAATGTGGAGCCTAAAGTCAATTCAGGGCAACCATAAATGTGGCAGTTGTAAAATATGCCCTCAAATGAAGAATGGGAAAGACACAATCTTCCTGCCCAATGGGAAAACCAAAAGGATCCTGCAACTCCAAATTTGTCGTATATGGCTACACTGCCTGTGCAATAAATTATACATAGGCAGCACGGTACACTCTCTCAAACTAAGAATAATGGAACATTTGAGAGCCATCAAAAATAAATACCCAAAATATCCGATGGCCAACCATTTCCACATGTAACGTGGGATTGACAATTTAGACCAGATAACATTCTTTGGAATAGAGAAAGTTAACTTACCACCCAGAGGAGGAAACAAGGAACTACTACTGAGAAGAAAAGAAGCAAAATGGATCAACCTTACACACACATGTACTTTCGGTTTAAATCAGGACGATGAGACTTGTTATTACCTGTAATAACTTTAGAAAAATAACAATATACAGAGACAAAACGAAGCTCAGGAAATTCCGATATTTCCCCCTTAAGATGGAGATGATACAATTGAATAATGTTTTCTATATACCCTTTGCAGCTATTATATAATTTCTCTAAGTACTAAATACCCCATATGTGCAGAAATGAAGATTTAATTAATTAGATTAAATCGCAGGCAGAGCATAGCGTTCATTCCATCCCAAGATGGCCGTGAAACGGCAATACACGATGACGTCATTGCGTGGACTCATAAATGGGCGGCCATTTTGAATCGCCGATCTGTAGCACGGATCAGCGTTTAAAGTTTCATGGGGTCAACTGAATCCGACTAACAGCAGAAACAAGGTAAGAAAGGATCCCTTTAAGAAATATGAGAATTCCAACCTTACTGTTAGTGGTGCATCCCCCATTCTGTAGACAACTGAAACTAAAACGCCTCTGTAATATTTACAGGCTTACCCCTAAAACATGAAGGCAATTTTGACAAACAACCAGCCTTCATGGTAAATATCAACTAAACTAAATAGACTTATTGGAAGTAAGGAAAAACCTACAACATATACACAAGAATCTACTAAGGGTGAGTTATCTTTTAATTTGGAGAAATATGACGATATGTTATAGAGCCAAACTATGTTCTCCTTTGAGATGCAGTACTTAAACTTCACTATATTTTTTCGTTCATGGCCTTTTTAAAATAAATGTTTAGATGTCAATTATTTGTAGAAAACCCCCTGACTATCCACTAGAACCACAGTGGAGAAACGCGTGTAGAGGTCACAAACAGATGTTGATACTAAAGTGATTGATTAAGAGCCCCAAAATTTGGAACACAGGACTTGGAGAATTAGATAGTTTCAAATCACCCTTTTTGATTGCAGGTGTTTTTTTCAATAATTTGCAAGCTGTTGCATATTGGATGACCCTTTCAAGCAACAACTCTTGGCATGGGTGTATAAAACCCATTTGAACAGTTTTCACATTTTTCCTTAAATGCCTCTTTTGTCATACACAACGTAGAAGTACCGTGTGATCTGTGTCAAAGGGGGCTGACTGGGTTTGATTTTATTTATACCGCACTTCACTGACCCTGAGGCTTAAGAGCACCGACATACAAACAATTACAAAGCAAGTAGATGTCTTAATAAAATAAACACACAACTTATAATACATAAACAATTAAATGGCCACATGGAAAAATGACAAAATATGTCCTACAAAAATCTCCTTGGGTATTAGGTGAGAAGAACCAGCACTGGCCATGCTAGTAGCCATGCTCCTGCCTGGTCATCATCTGTCATTCTCCTGGTAACTAGGATTGATACCACTATTGCCATTCACCTTCAATGGACAACCATCTTAGTCCCCTAGGATCCCAGTATTAAACTTGGGGCATGACAGCCACTTTAATATGTTTTGAGGGAAAAGGCAGCTGTGGGATTGGATGGATGGATCCCACCAACTTTGAGCACATGAAGGTGTTTCATCAAAGGCACTTCAATGCTGTTGATTTTAGGGGCGATTCTTCTTAGGTTTAGTTGGACATTGGTCGACCTAAAACCAAGCCAAGCTAAACCAAAAAGAGTAATTTAGTAACTTTTTAAAGTTGTCCTTTTGTCAAAAGGTTAGAATGAATGAAACGGGCTGCTTATAAGTAGCTTTGTGTCTCAACTGATAAACTTGCTTCAAGATCTGATACAGGGCAATCATTTCAAGATTCTCTAATTGTATGCATTGTAAAAGTAAAAAACTGCAATATTTTTGCAGAGGCTTTGTGAAAGAAGTGCTTCTTTTGTCAGGACCCTTTACCTTTTGCAGGCCCCATAGAACATGGATTAATTATTTGGTGATGTTCACAGCAATCATTAACATAATCTCTGTTGATTACTCTTGCAGCCTTGAAGGACGATTTGAGGATGAGGAGCTGCAGCAGATACTTGATGACATTCAGACAAAGAGGAGCTTCCAGTATTAGCAATGGTGTACATGCATTTAGCAAATGTGGTTTGACCCCACGCTTATGATCCAAGACTTTTATGCTGTATGCCCATGAGACTGATGCAAGAGCCATTTCCAGTGTATGCCGGATGCTCCTCACTGGAAAATACCCCTTTCCTGTGGATTGTATTGACAACTAGCGGACAACATATGTCCACCACAAGGAAAATTGTAACCTGCTGCTGGATCTTAAGCTGAAAATGTATACCAGTTTAAATGGTATACCACATTAATATCATTGGAACAGGGAAGTCCTGTTTGTGGGGTTAATAAACTCCACACCCTTTTAGAGGCCTGTAAGAGTTGCCCTGTATACCCACTGTTTCTTGTCTGGAATTGGGTTCTCTCCAATTGGTATATTGTTTTCTTCACATTCAGTTGTTGCAGATTTCAGTGTGTCACTGCTGTAAGCCCGTTTCTTTTCTGCAGAAAAGTGTTTAGCTGTGAAGAATGATTTGTTTATTATTCTTAATACCATTGTGATACTGTAATAAATATGCTCTTTTTGTACTGCTCATTTTATAATTTTATCGGGGAAAAGTTCAGTTAAAATAAAAGAAAATCCACAAACCTGGAACACAATTACCATCCAACTCCTCTTCGTTTCATTTTCTATATTTTAAAATCATTCATACATCAAATTGGAGACCTAAAAAAGCAATTGCTCCATTTCAAAATCCAGTCGTGGATCGAAGTAAACAATCCTGGTATGTTTATTTCGGGGTTCTAGATCATAGCACAAGTTGATACCTGGTCATATAATTCTCTTGACAAAACTCTTTGTTTCTCTTAGCAGCTAGCCCGATCACCACATTTGTTCCAATATGACATAATTATTCAGTATGAAAAATGTAGATGTTGCACACTGCTCTCAGCCCGGAGGCCAATAAACCATCTTGTTACTATGACATACTGCATTTACTCGCTGAGTCTCCAGGAAGATTCAATGGTTTTATTAAAAATAATACAGCGACAAGTGTATCGATAGTTCTCTTCATCAGTGGGTAGATTATACAGTATAAAGACAGGCACCGGTCTGGAGTGCGGGACGCTGCCCCTCTTTCTCTCTCGTCTTACCTTGTCGTGATGGCCTAAGGGCAAACCCCTTATGCATCTAAAGCTCCCTCTGGGAGCAATCTAGGTCATCCCTGCTCGAATTGCCCTAATGTAATTTAGCTAAGAGTTTGTGCCTTCTAGACACTCTTATCCTTCTGCGCTTTTGTGCCTCAACCTATGTCTCTCTACAGGCCTCCCTCATCTCGTCTCACTCTCATCCCTCATACTCTGCCCAGCTGACACTTCCTTCTTCCTTCTCCATCCCGCTGATGTTCTCCCTCTGCTGCTTACCTCTACCCTCCGATATTACTCCCCACTACTCTGTTCACCACACCCCTACTCTCCCCCCTTTACACTGTTCCTCTCCCCACTACTACTGTTCCTACACCACTCGCTAAAACCTTCTACTCACCTCTCACCATGCTGCTCTTCTAAGCCCCTACTGAGGGACATAGTGCCCTGCTCACCATTCCAGTGATATAGTGCCCTGTTCCCTCACCCAATAGTCACTCACTATTCTCACACCCCTTCACTTCTCTCCTGCGCCCTTCTCCTAGCATATCACTCTTATGACCCTCACTACCACCCTCTGTGAGCGTTCAGCAATGCGAGGCGGACAACTGTTTGTTCAAAATATGCCATTTTATTAAAGTAAGATAAATGATATTAAATGCCTCACTATCCCTACTCTGCTTAGGATGTCCCTGCTTAAAGAAACTAAAGGGAAACGCACTAACATAGGATGTCGGGCCCTCACCCTTAAACATCAAATACAAAGAAAATATATGGCATATAAATAATAACATTCACAGTTTCTTGATAACCTCTCAATAACCTGGGCGAGTTCCCTTCCTCCGAATTCAATGTTAATTCAGCTCCAATGTTCAACAAAAGAAAACCAGGAAATCCACGTAGGTAAAATAGTCTCAGATCAGTTCTTGATATTTCAATGTCAAGGTAGTCTTGTTAATCAAAGTTCCAACAATAACAAAGCTGTTCTTCTTGATTAAATATGGACTTTCCACTTCCTCAAAACAGCACCAATGGTATTCCAGGTTTCAAAATTGAGGGGAGCCGGGAGCTGTTTAGATCCTGCATCTAGCATAGTAGAGCCTGGTTAGCTTGAAACCAACAACTACCAGGAGCTACGTTTGGCTCCTAATGCCAAATGGTGCCTTCCAAACATGTAAATGTGACACTAACTTTGAATATTTGAGAATGTTAATAAACGAGAATTAGAACACATTACTACTCATTTAAACACAATGGTTCATACAAAATGGACGAAAAGTTAAAGAAGCATCTGTGGTAGCTTCTGTTTCCCCTGTGGTAGCGCCTGCAAGCAAGCTGATGCCCGACACCCAGGAAGTCGGTTTTAGCTCCTACTCATAGAGTCTCAATTTCGAACCCTGGTATTCTCAGCCAGAATGCTTTGCCACCACTTCCAATAATTCAAGAAGATGTGCAACAGTTCAAAAGAAATGCAACTTCTATAGTTGTTAGTGAAACACAGTTCTTGTTTAACGGTTATTATATCACTATTCATAACTGAGGATTTACAGTAGGTTTATCTGGATGACTTCACAGTACTACTGCTTCTACTTCAACAACTTCACTTCTACAAACGCGTACCAGGAGGACATTAACCTTCGTCTCACAATACTCTACTTCACTTGTACTACTGAAGTTTGCATCTACTGACATCCAGATATACCACCACAGCTTCAGTACTTTGTGATTGAAAACAGATTTTAGTTCTGACAAGATTTGCATTAAGTTCACTTCAGCACCTACAAATAGGTAAGGCACTCTTCCTCTGAATAGCTCTCTTCAAAAAAGGGCAGCCTCCTTGCATCTCGTCTTTTTGCCACAACCTAGGTTTGACTTTCTGACCCACTTCTCTCTGATGCCTAAAGACTTTGGCAATATAGGCAAGGCCATTTTAAGCACTTTTAGGGCCCGGTACATGGACACCTTTGTGGGGGGAGGGGAGGGGACTCCACCGAACCAATGTAATTAAGGGATAAGCATATCTGGTCGCATGCCCTCCCCCGTCCTCATGATCACCACCCAAATCTTGATATGCTGCCTCGCAGCAATCAAAATAAGTATGGGTACCTTTTCATTCTTGTTACCCTCTTAATTCTTGCTGTAATCAGAACGATAAAAAAAGATAAACCAGTAGCATTTCAAGAGCAACATTAGCAGTGTTATGATAAGGGTGCTTGTGTTCTAGCATAGGTACAGGACATAGCAGCCACAAGACGGTATACTGGCCATAGAACAAATGCAGGAAACAGATGGTATGAAAAGGGTGCACATAACCCAGAATAGACAGACTACTCAGATTAGCAGCCCCACAGAGTGCAAAAGTGTTCCACTATGAATACAGGAGACCACTTGGAAGCAAGGAGAAGACAATACATACCACAGCATACATAGTGTATGAAGATTAGAAGCTGCCAGGAAGGTGTCCGTATCTAAACGGACTGAGATTAGAAGAGGGACGTGGCTTTCAAGCAGTGTTGCCATTAGAGAGCAAATAAACAAGTGGCTGTGATTTGCAATACATAAATCCTCACCTTTATTAGGAAGCAACAATATAGCCAGTGAAACCATGAGTGAGGCATTTTTGAAGGACACATCCTGAAAATGAAATCACTCTGAAGGGTGACAATTGTGAAAGGTTTGGGGACTGGTAATTTTGACAGGTTAGACATTACAAGATCAAATGAGATGTAGATCACACATTGGTTAAGAGGTGATGCTCTGATTTGTGCCCACTCTGCAGTTTCTGCACCTTACCACTTTAATTTCCAGTTCTTAACATGAACTAAAATAATCAAATTTTATGGAAATGACTTGAAAAGTACACAAAACACATAACCCAATAAGAGAACTTTTGAAAATAAAATGTTATAGAACACATTATGAGAAGCATATAAATACCAGCAGGCTCTGACTGCCCTATAGGGCAATGCCCGAACCAAAAACGCAAAATGCTACTGTGAGCCATTTTATGTGTCCGAGTGGGCCACTTTCTTGGCCCATGTGGACCAGTTTGATAAATTGCTTCACCAGCAGCTAGTAGTTTTGACCAGTGTTACCGAATACATATTCTTTAAGATGCACAATTTGCATCACATGTTAATAAAAACCTCCCCCTTGGGTACTACTCAATTAGTCTGTCAGGAAAGGAAGGAATTGCTATTTGCAACGGTGGGCCACTTTTTCATTGGTGCCCGAGGCAATTTTATATCCAGTCCAACCATGAGTACCAGCATTCAAATTGATGTGATCTTAAAAGATTTTATCTGGGTTTCTCTTTTGTATTTAAAAGCTTTAAATATGCCCAAAGCACAGGCTTGTGAAATTATTTGTGAGAGTGCAGATACATCTTTGAATTGTTCAAAAAAAAAGTTTTTTGTGTCAAATGAACAGAGCTTAAAGAATGCTTTCCAGAAGCCTGCAATATCTGTATGCTTGCCCGTGGCCTGCAATATCTGTATGCTTGCCCGTGGTCTGCAATATCTATGCTTGCCAGAGGCCTGCAATATCTTCATGCTTGTTAGGCAGAAACCTGTGCAGTTCCCTCTGGGACCACTGCAAAAGATTTAAGACTACAGGTGTTTGGCAGTAAACCCACTTGGTAGCAGTCTGTACCACACAGATTCACTTGGTAGCTGTGGCTGAGCAGTCAGACTTCCCTCAAGAAGAGTTAGGCAGTATACAGAGTATTCACAATAGGTCAAGAGACCACAATAGAACAAGTAAACACTGACCAGGGCTTGGTGTAAAGAGATATAATTATTTATTTAAAACCACATCTAGAAAAACACACAGGCACTTATAGTAAGCAATTCAAAAACACGGTCACTAAAAGATATACACTCCCTTAAAAGAATATTAGACAAGTCTTAAGTAAAGCCCCACTTATTTTCAGACAGCGGTGAGCGCTTAACGTAGATGGCACTCTAATAGTTCGTTTTAAAAAGGGAGAGAAAAGCAGAGAACAAGTTGAAGCAGATCCCAACACTTTTACAAGAACATAACAAGAGAGGAAGGCAAAGTAAAAACCGTGAATTCATAGTCAATAGGCCGGATCCGCTTTAAGAGGATCGAAACGAAATGTGTCCAAGGTCACATGGTTGCAGTGCACAAAAGTCTTGTAATGGTTCAAAAAGGAGTTGGACCAAAGAAAGGGACCAGTTAGAGGGTCAAGGCGGCCAGCCCAGTCCAGAAGGTTAAGGAGTTATAATTACCTTGTAGCAATCTTTAGAAAGGGAGGCCTGGCGGACACGGTACCTGAAAGTGGTGAGAACACTCCAGCGGAGGCAGTTGTTCCTGGCAGCGGATGCAAGTCGGTGCTTCGTCCGGGGGAAGAGAGGATCTCGTCGTGGAGGAAGACAGTCCGTTGCACTGCCAGGGAAGAAACCAGCCGCAGAGTTTCTCAGGTACAAGGAGCGGTCTGTTGATTCGCGGTTCAGTGGTGAGTGGCTATCCGGCCGCCAGGGTGCTTGGCACGGGCAGTTCGACCACAAACCGGTCTGGGGTGCGAAGAAAGAAGGTAAACTGGTTGTGCCCACCAGTCAGGGGAAGAAGCCTCTCCAGCCGGGAGATCTTTTGTCATCGGGAAGTGGTGAGTCGGTTCTGCAGGGCTCCAGCGGTGGTGTCGTCGTGGTAGGTCGGCTCAGCTTCTCCCTCGTCGGATTCTCAGGTCCTGTGGCGACTTCTGAAGTTCTCCAGCATGGGGTCTGGCATGGATTCACATGCTCATGAATATTCCCCGTCGTCAGGCCGGGAATCCTCGGTATAGAAAAAAATCAGTATCAGTTTCATTTCTGATCTGTCTTTCTTAGTAGTAACCAATCACGGGTCTCTGGGTCATACTCCCCCCAGCCAATGACTGCCCTCTCCCTAAGCCCCGCCTCCGGCAGCCATCCTCGGATGTTTACCGCACGTTCAAGTGTTGGGAGTCCTCGTGCTGTAGCTCTCGAGCTTTTGCTGCGTTGTTTCGCTTTTTCAGGAGATTTTTCTCATTTTTCAGTTAAATAGAGCCTCAAGCTCCACCGTTTCTACATCCGATCAACGGGGATCCGTTTCGGAGTTTTCTACGCCCCTCAAGGGTGAAGATTTCGTCGAGGTACGCTTTTGGAGGATTCCAGAAGTGCCGAGGCCTACCCCGGACATGGCCCAGGAGAAAGGAAGCTCGACGCCCCGGAAGCTGTGCAGGACCTGCCCTGGATGCCAGCTTCAGAATGTTTTCAAGGAGGACGAGCATTTGTTATGCCTCTGTCTCCATGAGGACAAGATGCACACGGAGAAGGACTGTGAGTTTTGTGGGAACATGTCGGAGCGGACCATGAAGGATCGCCACCTCCGTATCGCCAACTGGCTGGAAGGGAAGAGCCCGTCAGGCGAGAAGAAGAAAAAGAAGTCCGAGCGGTCTTCTAAGTCCTGTGAGGGCGCCCCGGCGACAGGGGCCCAACAAAAGGCTAAGCACCATGAGTCCACGGGCACCGGGAGCGCCGAAAGGTCGGGCTCCTTGGCTGCCAGGCAGGGCGCATCCTCCCCGGCGCCATCAACCACGAGCCAACGCTCTGGCTCGGGTAAGAGGAAGTCCGAGAACCCGGCAAAGCTTCTGGAAAGGCCCCGGTCGATCACGAAGATTCCGGCAGACGGGGAGCGAGGCTCAGACCCTCCCCCCAAGGTGAAGGCCCCAGGCGTCCAGAAGGTGACGATGGCGTTAATTCACCCTGCTAAGACCTCGATTGAGGATGTCGCCGTGGCCCTGTGGAGGCTACACCAGTGGAGGCGACCTCAGTACCCAGAGTCTCCCTGCCACCGCGGAGGGAGTCGTCTTTCTGGCCCATTCAGAAGACCCCCACATAGTCCTCGTTGGAAAAGGTGGGGAGGGGCTGGTGGCCATCGTGGATACGGACACGACCACTGAAGAAGAGCTCATCGAAGTCGTGGAAGAGGCCCAGCCCATCGGGAGGGATCCCGACGAGAGCAACGGTGTCGCCGACAAGGCTCCTCAAGAGCCCTCGCGCCCGTCGTTTCCGGCGCCGCAGGACACTTCGGCGGCCATTTTGTCAGCGATTCAGTCCTTATGCTTGGAGTTAAGGATAAGGTTGCCCCTCCCCCCGACGGAGGTACATGAGCCAGACCCGACGGGGGAACCGGAGCCAGGACCTTCGGAAAGTCCACCGCATAAGAGGACGACGACCCATCCTACGCCACCTCTCCCACCTCTGCGGCCTGCTCTGCCTTCCCCCCGGTCTACTACCCACGGGGATGATACAGGCACGGACATGGCTACGACAGGTACAGATGACGACGGAGGCGACGACGGGAAGTGTCCCCCTTCGCCCCCTGCTCGGGCATCCCCGCCTGACGAGATTGGATCCTTTCATGCCATGATTTCCAGGTCATCCGAGCTCTTCCAGCTCTGCCCAGAAGAGAAGAAGGAGGAAGGGTTCCTTTACCAATGGCGCGAGGCTAAAAGGAAGACGGTCCTCGCCGTACCGCTTCTTGATGACATCTGAGATGAGGGGCTCGCCCTCCTCAAGAACCCTGCCACGGCGCCGGCAAAGAGGGACCGGGTCCCCGACACTGCCCCCTTGTGCCTTCGGGCGCAACCTACCCCGGATATGGTCGTCTCGGCGGCGGCAAAGAAAAAAGCTAGGGGGGCATCGGCCTCGACATCAACTTCCCCGCCGGACGGCGAGGGCAGGAAGTTGGACACGATGGGACGGCAGATCATCTCATCCGCAGCGACGACTATCAAGGCGGCCAACGCCCTGGCTATCGTAGCCCGCTACGACAGGGAGTTGTGGTTCAAAATCGCCCCTCTGTTGGACTTCCTTCCGGACGCCAAAAGGGCTGAGGCCCTTGAAATCCTACAGGAGGGTGAGATTGCTTCGGACCACGCCATCACGGTGGCAACGGACATTGCCGACACCGGTTTCCGTCAGTTGGGCAACAGCGTTTGCTTCAGACGACGAGGATGGCTCAAGGCCACGGATTTCCGCCAGGACGTACAAACCAAGGTTTTGGACATGCCCTTCGACGGGAACAACCTGTTTGGGAAGGCGGTTGATGAGTCCCTTCAGGCCATCAAGACAGACACAGAGACTGCCCGGGCACTGGGAGTGCTCCAACAACGACGGCCGTCCTTTCGGAGCTCCGGAGGCAGACAAGGTGCCTCCAAGGGATCCGGCAGTGGCTCCTCCACGTACCGCCAAGCGGCAAGATCTTCGTCCCAGGAAGCCTACAGGGGACGCGGCAAGTCAGGTGGTGCCCGTTGTTGTTGACAGGGAGGTCAAGGAGGCAAGGCGGCCTCCAAACAAGATTGAAGCGACCGTAGGGTCGGGCCCCCGCCGAAGTACCCCGGTGGGAGGCCGGCTGGCGAGGTTCGTCAGCGTGTGGGAGTCCATCTCCACCGACCGTTGGGTGCTGGACGCCCTGGCCCAAGGGAACACCCTAGTTTCAGAAGAAGTGCCCTCCCGTTCCACCCGTGGCCAGGAAGGAAAATCACGTCCCTCAACTACTGTTGGAAGTAAGGGCGATGCTCAAGAAGGGTGCCATCGAGCTCGCCCCAAAGAGGCTTCGGGGGTCCAGAGTTTACTCAAGGTACTTCCTCGTAAAAAAGAAGACGGGAGGATGGCACCCCATCCTGGACCTACGACGACTGAACAAGTACATCAAGGCACAGAAGTTCCGTATGGTCACCCTCGAGCATGTACTGGGACAGCTGGAGGAGGGCGATTTCCTGTCGTCGTTGGACTTGGAGGATGCGTACTTCCACATCCCCATTCTAAAAAGACACCGAAAGTTCCTCAGGTTCGTGGTCCAAGGGCGGCACTACAAGGCCCTCCCGTTTGGATTGAAGTCGGCACCCAGGGTGTTCACCAAGTGCCTCGCACCGGTGGCGGCGCGGCTGCGCCTACAGGGGATCCACGTCTACCCCTACCTGGATGACTGGCTCATCCGGGCAAGGACAAGGGAGCTCGCCGTGGAGCACACTGCGAAGACCGTCCACCTGCTCACGGACCTGGGATTCTCCATCAACTTTCCAAAATCCCACCTGGTTCTGTCGCAAGTCGCCCTGTTTCTGGGAGCCAAGCTCGACACAGTGGCGCGGCTGGACTCGCCGTCGGAGGAAAGGACCAGGACCATTCTGGGCAAGGTGCAGCATCTGCTGGCCACGGACATGGCCAGGGTAAGATCTATCAAATCCCTCCTCGGGATGATGTCCTCCTGCATTTATGTGGTGCGCCTTTGCAGGCTTCGGATGCGCCCCTTACAAGAGTTCCTCGACGCCCGTAGGGTCCAGTCGACGGGCAGCTTCGAGGACAGGATCCCTCTCAACGAGACGTTCCGTCAGGCGATCCTTTGGTGGGGTACCCGCTCCCATCTGTCGGCGGGCACAGACGTTCAGACCCCAGCTCACCAGGTGACGGTGACCACGGACGCCTCCCTGGAAGGTTGGGGAGCGCACTCCGGAGATCATCACGCGAGAGGCCTTTGGCTCCCGGAGAAGAAGTCTCTCCACATCAACATCTTGGAGCTCCGTGCAGTGTTCTGGGCCCTCAGGTCCTTTCTTCCGTCCCTCAAGGGCAAGGTGGTGAGGATCTTCACCGACAACACCACGATGTTCTACATCCGGAAGCAGGGCGGAACCAGGTCCCCGGCCCTATCCAAGGAAGCCCAGGATCTGTGGCATTGGGCCGTCGCCCAAGGGATGTTTCTGGTGCCTCTTCATCTGGCAGGAATAAAAAACACGATTGCCGACTCACTCAGCAGGGAGCTGCGCTCGTGCCATGAGTGGGAACTACGCCAGGATCAAGTGGATCGCCTCTTCCGACGATGGGGCGAACCCCGAATCCATCTCTTCGCGACGGCGACGAATTCCAAGTGCCGGAGGTTCGCCAGCAGGTTCCCCCAGCCGAGGAGCATGGGCGATGATTTCTCGTTCCCCTGGGACGACCTATTTCTTTATGCGTTCCCTCCGCTGCCGTTGCTGCTCCGGCTCATCAACCAGCTCAACAGGTCCCGGTGCAGGATGATCCTCGTCGCACCAGCATGGCTGAGACAGATCTGGTTCCCGGACCTTCTGGACTTGTCAACGTCCCCACCAGTCAAGATGCCGACGGACACAGAGCTTCTCTCCAGAGAAGGAGGCGCCATTCTTCACCACAACCCGGAGTCACTGAACTTGCAGGCCTGGCTCCTGCAGCACTAGAGTTTGGAGGGTACGACATCCCGGCCGACTGCAGAGAGGTTCTTGCAAAGGCCAGGGCGTCCTCAACTCTCAAGTGCTACGGACATAAATGGAAGAGGTTCTCTGTCTGATGCCGTGCACAGAAGATTAACCCGCTGCGGATTACGGCCCCTCAAGTACTGCCATACCTACTGTCGCTGGCCAAAGCTGGACTGGCTCACGCCTCCATCAAAATACATCTGGCTGCAATCTCCCGATATACCAGGACTACGGGACGGGCGTCCTTGTGGTCTCATCGCCTGGTGAAAGAATTCATGAAGGGACTTTTCCGATCATTCCAGCCGGTGAAGGCTCCTGCCCCGGCGTGGGAGCTTAATGTGGTGCTGACCAGGCTCATGGGGGGGGGCCCCCCTTCGAGCCTATGCATTCGGCGCCTTTGAAGTTCCTGTCATGGAAGACAGCTTTTCTCATGGCCATCACCTCCGCGCGACGAGTGGGAGAGATCCAGGCCCTATCTTGCAAGCCTCCATACTTGACTTTTCATGACACAAGGGTGGTGCTGAGGACACACCCCTCCTTTTTGCCCAAGGTGCCGTCGGACTTCCACCTCAACGAGCCCTTGGTGTTGCCAGTTTACTTCCCATCGCCTTCGTCGCCGGCCGAGAGGACTTTGCACTCGCTGGATGTAGCTAGAGCGCTGAAGTTCTACGTGGACCGCACGAAGAGTTTTCGGAAGACGTCACTGCTGTTTGTGAACTTTGGGGCTGTGAATCAAGGGAAGGCTCTCTCGAAGACTTCAATTTCCAGATGGCTCTCCGGCTGCATCATGCACCATCACCGGTTGTCAAACCGACCGCTGTCCGGCCGTCCGAGAGCCCATTCGACCAGAGCGATCGCTGCTACCACGGTGTTCCTGTCTGGTGTGCCCCTGCTGGACATCTGCAGAGTTGTGACGTGGAGGTCGACGCACACCTTCACAAGATTCTACTGCGTCGATCGAGACTCGTGGGAGGAGTCCAGGGTCGGCCAAGCAGTGCTGCGCAACCTGTTCGCCTAAGGTGAGCCTGGTGAGGAGGTAAGTGTTGCTTAATGTTGAGTTGTTGTATTGCTTAATGTTGAGCCTGTGGCCACCTCCCGTGGTTGTGCATGTGTGTACTGCTATGTATTCTCTTATTCATGAGCATGTGAATCCATGCCAGACCCCATGCTGGAGAAGGAACCAGTTACTTACCTGTAACTGTTGTTCTCCAGCATGGGTCTGGCATGGATTCACATGCGAACCCTCCCGCCTACCCCTCTGCGGCTCTTCACTTGGTCATACTGCCACTTTACGTGCTACCAAATCTGAGGATGGCTGCCGGAGGCGGGGCTTAGGGAGAGGGCAGTCATTGGCTGGGGGCAGTATGACCCAGAGACCAGTGATTGGTTACTACTAAGAAAGACAGATCAGAAACGAAACTGATACTGATTTTTTTCTATACCGAGGATTCCTGGCCTGATGACTGGGAATATTCATGAACATGTGAATCCATGCCAGACCCATGCTGGAGAACAACAGTTACAGGTAAGTAACTTTTTCCTTCCAGTCCCCAAAGCCCTGCTTTTATGCAGCATACCCCCATTCACTCAGCCTAGCTGTCAATCAAACATGCTAAGTGGTGAGCCGGCCGCTCACCACTTGGGCCAATCACACAAGAGTGCGACTTGAGTTACCAAGGTAACTCAGTCCAGGGTGCCTAAACCCCCTCCCACACCCCCTGTGGTACCCAGACAGAGTGGCACCACTTTTGGAGGCTTCTGTGGAGAAGCCTGCCAAAAAGTGGAACAAAGGGCTCGACTTGGGTTGGAGTCACAGAAGAGAACACAAACGCCATTTTAGAATCGAGTCTTGGCAAAAAATACCAATCGGCGAATTAATATTAATTAAATAAACCGGCGGTATGTTCGAGGCTATGAGAATTAAATAATTAAAGTTGGTAGCCTAGAATAATGGGAAAATCCCATAGGGAAATATTTGCGGTCAAATATAAGAAGTAGTTTCCACTGCCACCAGCCAAAACTCGATCAGGGGGGGAAGGAGACGTGCCCCCTCGACTAACAGACCCCAGGGCAATCGAATCGCCCCGACCAGTACGTCCACAATATGATGGTTTGTACTGGTTTCTGTTAATAATTTGGGACTAGTAAAGCCAATGGTGACTTTACATGCCCTGGGAGACAGTAGTCAGTCCAAGGGTTTGGAGTCTATGGTGGGGTGTCACTATGACACCCCTGTGTTACTGCACGGAGGGTGCTGTGTAACACACATAGTAAAAACACATGAGATCCTATGGAGTAAAGGACCCCATAGCCCAAAAAACACATTACCAGTCAAAGGAATACCATAAATCATGTCCAAGAGTGGGAGAAAGAGTCTCACTCTTGGCAGGAGGAAAAAAACAAACTCCAGAAATCCAGCAAAGCTGCTGGGGGACTCACTAGGTTAGGAAATTCAGCCTAAAGAGAGAATTCTCCCTAACAATGCTTGCCAGAGGCCTGCAATATCTGGTCTGCAATATTCTGTCTAGAACCCCTTCCACTGAAATGGCCTATATAAAAAGAAAGATCAATTAGTAGGCTAAATAATACCACAGCATGCCAGAAGGTAAACCTTTTTTAAATTATTATTTTTTTTAAAGGCAGCACAGTACTGTCAATGGTGTGCTATTTATAGATCTATTTTGCTAAAGCGCTTTACATAGGACATACAATATCAACTTACTGAAGTTGGCATTCATTTATTGACCACCGAAAGATGAAAGGCTGAGTTGGGCTTGCCGGGATTCAGACCTGTGACCTGCAGATCGTAAACAGATCACAGTTGCCAGTGCTCAACATGCTGAGCTACTTTACCAGCATATAAAATGATTTGTTCAGGATCACTATCGTCTACTGGCAAAGCCATGATAAAAGAAAGAATGCCTTAGTTTCACAGTTTTGAATTTGGATCCCTAATCACCTCTCCAGATTAACAATGCATGCTCTTCTTTAGGGGTAGCTACCTAGGTTTTACAACCACTCGTCTGAAGAAACCAATTCTGAGACCTTCACCAGACTGATGCTATGTTTGTTTTCATAGCAACCGCTATCTGGTGCAGGTACATTGCTGATAATAGCACTTGATGTGCTACAAAACAAAGTACATATACGTATAGGTTTTTCAACTTCAGAAATAGAAAAGGCTGGAATTTGCTATTGTAATCTGGTATATGAACACAGACCTCTGCAATGAGTGCTTAACACACTGAGCTATCTTCTGAATCGTCGCAGCACTCTGGTTTGTCAATATTCATATCAAATTTGGCTGTTGCGCATGATCAGTATGATCACCACAGAAATGCTACAGTTGTGCCATAGTGAATAAACAAACTATGTATACCACGATATGTGCTATTCATCTTTTGTGAGCAATGGAAACGGATTTCTTTAGATCCGGCAGTCTTGTGCGGCCCCCTCCAAGGTGAAGGAGTGGGTCAAGTACCCCTTTTGTCCTCCCATAAAGACGTCTCTGAATATAGGTTGTGTCAACTTCAAAGAAAATGTATGAGCAGCAGGTTTTCCTTCCCCAACTTTGCCTTCATCTCTTTGCCAAATGTTAGCCAAATTATTTACACAAAAGTCTTGGTGCCACTCTCTTGGCTTCAGGTAATGCTTGCACACTTGTATTTTAGGCAAGGTTAAACTTCTATTGGGCTCGGTCTTGGTTGGATTGTTTTCTGGTGCCCGTTTTCAATCTTAATAGGGTAAACTCTTGGCTTGGGCAATGCATGCTCTCTTTAACTGTCGATACAATGTTTAAATGCTTTTCCTTCTTCTATGAGTATTTGCGCGTAAATAAAGATGTCAAGGTCACTCTTGCTTTGAAAAGTGAAATTAGGACCACATGACCAATTCTTCATAAAGTTTCAAGTGTTTAAATATGTTCACAATGGCTTTCTGAAGCATTTGCTCTTCACGCCAGTGAAAGATAAATTACTGATCACACTCTAGTGCTACCTTCCCATTGTCACATTATTAAAAGTGCAGCAAATCACTTCAGCTCGCTTCTGCTTATACGCAAATGAAGATTGAACTGAATACTGTTGCCGGCAGTGATCGAGCAAGGAATCGGAACATCAGGTTTGACTCACCGGCTTCTGTGATCCCTGTTCCGTAGGTTGCACAACTTCCATGGCTTCGGGTACAGCTTCTACTGCTTCTGGCTTCACTGGGACCCGCACACCTTCCTCGTTGAAGGTGTCTCCAATCCGGCTACTCAGTTAGGGAGCCCTTCTCGCTCCTGAGACCCACCTCTGTCTCCGACACACTTCTTGCACGACAATCTCCACAATTGGGCACACATGGGGAAAGGCAGTCTTCCTGCACGCCTTTTGCTGCTCAGCCTCTGCAACACAGAGTTTGGGGGAACAGGACCCTCCCAGAATAAGTGGGTGGAATCTGCAGCATCAACGTTCTGGTGTCCCTTTTGGTTTTCCCACTTCTGCCTGGGTTGCCAACAACACGTCTTCTTTCTGCCTCTGTTTCTGCAGCTCGCACTCCAGCCACGGTTCCTGCTACTTATGCCTCCCAGGTTCCTTCAGATGTGGGCTGTTAGGCTTAATTGCCTGACTTCTACTGCAGCTTGCCCATTCAGCCCTATTCCTCTTCCCAGTACTCATGGGATTATGGTACTTGTAGTCCCCAACAACAAAGTAAGTTATTTTAGGTAGCTGCTTGATACCCATCTTTTCTGTCTCCTTTCCTCCATCCTGTATCAGCGTCCCTAGGTAGGGATGGGAACGGAACCTTTTGCACCAGAAAAAAAAACACTTTCCTTTAAATGTATCCACACGTGGCCTTAGGAACATGCGCTCCCTTAACCCCACCGCACTATGCCACACCTCAGCCCTCTTTTCCAGCTCGACGGGAGCGGACCACTTTCACCAATGCCCAAGCGCAATATTTCTAGATTTCTTTACATTATACATTTGGGAGTAAGGAGGGTGTTTATCCTGAAATACCTTGAAGCATCTTTCTGTGGGTAATGCTGACTCGGGTTTTATGGAACTTGTGCCACAAATCTTGTGTGGTTCAGATACATGATGATGACAAAAAGCCATTGCCTGTCTCAGCAACTCCTGAATGCTCTCCCTTTCAAAGGACAAATGCTGTGTCTCATCCCACGGGATATCCTTGCAACTCTCCGCGTCTGCCTTTCCCAGGACACCTGAGAGGAGACTTTAGGCAGGGTTTTAGTGAGGGATCTGTAGAATTAATCGCACCTCTCTCTCCTATTCCAATTTCCTCCTCTTCCCGCACAACTACCATCACCTTCACAAACACACTCTCATTCCCTACTTCACTCTCTCAACTGGTAACTCTCTTCTTCACATATGCTTGCACACTGCCTGAGTAATCAAACGTAATGCTCCTCTGTCCTTCCTCAGCCTTATCTGTTAGTCGGTGTCCGCCTCCTCACAACTCACCCAAACAATGACACATTGCCTTTCCTTAGTTCTCCTACTACTACATACTGTGGTCCTGAATATTCTCTCCCCGTCTACTTGGCTGCAGCTCTCACCTGATTCTAGGAACCAATATGTGCCCGTCTTCTACTCAGGAGCTGGGTTACACAGGTGAGAGGCTTAGCCACTTAAGTGCTAAGGTTATATGCTCATTCTGATTTCCCACAGGAAAACATTGTAGGCTCTGCCCACTCCCACAGTTAAAAAAAAGAAAAGAAAAAAAAAATCCTCTAAGCCCCTCACACTTTTTCATTGCTTGGCTATGGCAAGGATCTAGATGCTCCTTATGTTCGACCATCCATCCCCCATTTCCTTTCCTTTGATGTTTTTGGACCAGTGGATAGTGGGGAGGGTGTGCGGTTTGGGTCCTGCTTGGCTTACGGCCTCCTTAGCCCAACCTCCTCTGCTACAGCAGCCTACTTCAGGGGACAGGTTCATTCTAAAATTCCACATCCTCATGTCCACCCCTGCTATGTGGGTCTATTTCAGAGACCACCTCTGTGCAATGTTGCCACCATGCCTGTGGTGAGAGCCATTATCTGGGCTTCATCTGAAGATCCTCCTCTTGCGGCTCCCCTACTATGTCCCTCCAGTGCAGCCAACTCTACCACCTGCACTGCAAGTGGTAGATAATTCGCTCTTCAATGGTTATGGCCAAGGTTTACCAGAAATCTGCCTTGCATTTCCAACAGGCCAATCGTTCTGCTCTCCTAATAACTGCCAAGCAAAGACTGTGCTGGGAGTTTCAAGACAGGAAGCCATGCAGGAGGCGTTGAACTCTGGTCCTGCAGAGGTGAACAGATTTTGCAGGATCTGCTCCTGGCTGTGGCCGACCATGTCAATAAGTGGATGCCAGTAGGGGTTGGCATGAGGAGGCAGGTTATTTACGTGCCACAAAGTTTGTTTCCAGTGTCCTGGACAAATAATGGACCCTCCCCTTTGAGGGCTCGGGCGTCTTCCACACTTCCATTGGCAAAGGGCTTCCGAAGAAGAAAACAAGGATGCAAATGACCAAGTCTCTTTGGGCTAAAGCATCCCAAAAACCCTTTGCAAACCTTCAAAGATCGTCGAAGGGCAGATCTCGCTTCTTGGGGGACTTCAAGGGATTTCTGGAGAGGTGGGTTAGGCAGGCTCATCACTCCCACTCTCAGCTGAAGATGCAACAGCAGCCTAGCATGAGTAGTTGTAGCCTTGTGCACCCTCATTTATCTCTAATGGGATGGAGGATTAAATCCACCTGGTGGCATGCAGGGAAGGCTCATCAGTTCCATGGGGCTAGTCCATTGCCAGGGCTGGGTATCACAGTCCACGTCCTCGGTTTGCTCCCACTCAGCCTCCTCTGCTACAGCGAAGACCTCTCCTTGGCTTCTGCGGTTTAGAAGCTATTGAACATCCAGCCAGTGGTTGAGATTCCACCCTGCCTAAAGTGAATAGGCTATTGTTCCAATCGATTCATGGTGCCTTAAAAACAAGTTTTTAAGTTGGCCTTTAATTTGATTGCCATATTGTAGCATGCTCTAATTTTAAAATTGCTCAAGATTTTAGCTTGTAGTACATTGTCGCTTTTAATTTTGATTTTAGGGAATTATTGTTAATTGTGCCGTTTGTTTAGAAATGTGCTTTTAAACTGCTTTATTTAGTCAGTGTTTACATTATTGGGATCTCTGTGTGGATTACGATACGCTAGTGCCATGTGCACTTTCTTGGTACCCTTCAGAAGGATCGTAGAGTTTAGAAATACAACTCCCAATGGAGTTGTAGACCAATTCGAATTTCTTTGGCTAGTTGGTACGACAGCCCTGGTGCGACTGCCCCAAGCCAGTATTTGCCAGTCTTTGCCACTCTGTGTCGCTGTTTGCTGCCCAAGTCTTTCAGGTAATACTCTGTCTCCCGTCCTTCCCACTAGCGACAACTTGCCAGCATGCACCCACTGGAAGCGGTGAAGGCAAGATGCGGAACGGGATTGCGGACAACACCGCCTTCCTGTCGAGGGCATCAATTTGCCGTACAGAAATCAGCAGACATCTGAACACTGCGCTGCTTACAGATCATATGGGTAAGGGGCAGAGGGGGGGAGGGGAGGGATCTGGTTACCAAAAGGGTTAGTACATAACACACTGGAGGAGAAGGTTTCATGTGTCGGTGATACTGCCATCATCCATATAGAGAATGCATTACAGGCTCAAAATAAAGATCCTCCTCTAGTATCACCCCCAAGAGATGCCGCTATTAATATAGGGGATTTCAGAATGGGCTCACCGAAAGACGAGTCATAAAGTAGAAAATAAACAGAACTGAACACCCTATTACTTAATAGTAGATTGCTAGTAAAACATCCCATAGAGGTGGCCGATTACATCATAGAATATGATGTGATATATGCACCAGAACGTAAACATGGCTCCGCGAGGCAGCCGCACCCTCTGACATTAGCTTCACCCAATGATGATACTATTTTTATTTTATTGTATTTAACTGTATCAACAGTTTTTACAAATAGAACCGAGTCCTCATTGAGGTTGTTTATTTCTTTGTTTGTTTCTTAAAATTTCTTTAGGTTACATTGCGAGGGCTAAGCCCTTTCCTGTTGTGTCTTCTAAATTCGAGTATCCAACTCGAGGCTATGCAAAATATTTCCCATTGCTATAACTGGTCTTCGACTTAGCCGGTCCATCATGATGATACTATGCGATGCAGGAATAGGCAGAGCCAAGTGTGTGGGAGGGGTTGCTTTTATTCGTAAATATAATTTGGATGTCTGGGAAACTGATATTACTAGCCAAGATGGGTATGGAGCTCTTCTCATAAAGGTATGGACGGCAGCTAATGATATAATTTATATTATGCTAATATATAGGCCCCCTACACCGATGGCTGATTTCATTTCATAGATAGGCAAGCTCATATTCCCACTGCTCAAACACTTATCTACATTTATGTTTATGGGAGATTTTAACCTGTGGAAAGGAAACAATAGTGATGTACTGGCCACAGAACTGGAGAATATGCTCGCCAACCTGGCCTTTACCCATTGTATTGAAGAAGCTACTCGCATAAAGGGTAACATATTGGATTGTGACATATTTTACGAAGCAAACCCACAATCACCCCATGTCCCTGGTCCAAGTGGCTACAACATGGGCCATTTCCAGAAATACGAGGAAATTGAAGCCTGAAAATGTGCAAGATTGCTTTTTACCATTAAAAAATAACTTACTGCACACTTATGTAAATCTAACCAAATCATACCAAGAGACAATGAAGAAGGCTATGACTACCTCAGAAAAAAGTAATACATGGTTCTCTCCTGAGGTAAAGTTCTCTCAGAAAATGTAAAAGCTCTCAATTAGATTTGGATAAAACGGCCTATAGTATGGCTGCTAAAGAGTATAACATAGCAGTGATCCAAGCAACAACAGATATCTTTGAATCAAGAATAGTAATAGCACAGCAGGACTACAAGGATTTATTTAAAATCCTTAAAGAATTAGGAAAACCCTTGGATAACACACAAGAGGAGCCAGCCAAAGGCAAAGCATGGTGCACCTCGATGTAGAATGCCATGATAAATAAACTGGAGTTAATACAACAGAACATTCTGAAGGCTAGGCCAGTGGCTGATCTTGGATGCTCACAGCAAGGTGATGTTTATAGTCATGACCGATTCCCTAAAAAAGGCAGGCAATACCCATCTTTAACTTTATAGCGGTGACAGAATCAGAACTTAGAATCCTCTAAAGCAAGCTTAAATCGATGACTTGTAAGGGGGAAATGTGTCCTGCCTTGATAATAAAAGCATGCTTGGAATCACTCCTTTGACTCTCACTAAAATTGTTAATACTTCATTGATGGAATTCTATGTGCCATTGTATCTCAAAAATGCATGGATAACGCCATTACTGGAAAATCCAGGATTAGACCCAGGAATACCAGGGAATTATAGACCTATTACCAGCTCCCCTTTTTTGTTGAAGATCCAGGATAGAGTTGCCTATTGGCAAATATTAGACCACATGAAAGAGCTTAATGACCTCATTAAGTGGCAGTCCATATTTCTCCAACCAGGTTTTGGTACCGAATCGGCCTTCTTAGACCTTAAGTCTAATTTGGAGAAGGGTCAAATGATGTTGCTGATGGTATTGGACCTATCCGCTGTGCTTGATCTGGTGGAACACCCACTACTGCTACAAAGACTGGAGGAAGTGGCACATTTCAGTAAGGATGCTGTTGCCTGGTTACACTCCTTTCTGGAGGATAGATCTGTTAGAATTTGCAATGGTATTGCAGAGGTGAGCCTTGTTCCTTTATCATACGGGGTGCCTCTGGAGCGTGCTTGTCACCCTCCCTGTATAACATTTTCACAGATCTTTGTTTCAAATATTAGAGAGTAAAGACATATGTTTCTCAGACTATGCAGACGACACCAGTGTATCATCGCTTTAACCTGGAAATTATGAGGAGGATGCACTTGCTATAAACAAGATAAGATTTCATCCAGCATTGGATGAGGGAGAACTGGCTTGCGATAAACGAGAAGACATCGGGACTAGCCCCAGAATATCGTACCTAGGAGGTGAATACCTCAAGTTTCAAATAGAATGCAAAATTGCTATGAAAGAGAAGATCAAAACCCTTGGCGTATTCTTTGATCAAAACTTTAATATAAAAGCGTAAATTAACAGCTTTGTTGCCACATCCTCCTCCTATATTAAACTACTTTACCACATACGTCCATATCTGTCCAAAAAGAGCTGTGTTGACAGTCGCTAGAGCCATCATAAGCTCCAAGGTCATTATTGTAGCAGCTTTTTTACAGGAGTCAACAAAGGCGAAATTGCAAGACTCCAGGTCATACAAAACAGTGGCATTAGAGCTATTATAGGGCTTAAATAATACGACCATGTCTCAGAGGTTAGGAAGGGTTTACACTGGCTGCCTGTAGAGGTCAGAATACACCTCTGTTTGCTTACAATAGTGTACAAATGCCTGGAGGGCTCAAATCCGCATTACCTGGCAGAAAGGATAATGAAGCCTGTTGTCAAACACCCGAGATTAGACAATACCAACATGCTTGTTGTGTCAAGAGCAAAATTGCCACAGGTCATTAAAGGTGCATTGTATAGCAGCACCCAGATTATGGAACTCTGTCCTGCTGGATCTCAGAAGTGTAACTTCAAGAAGAAACTGAAGACCTTTCTCCAAGTAATTCCGAGAGCTAACTAGCCTCCTGGTGAGCAATCTATGTTCTAGGAGGTCTTGTTTAATCTTTGGTAGGATTTAATCCTACAGCTCCCTTATGCCTCTGGGCCTTCCTGGTTTTGCGTGGTACTAATAGAGTAAACCAAGCCGACCTGCCCTCCATCCTGGACCCGTCTTTCTTCAACACCTTCGTACTCCCATGATGATCACTCTGGTGCAGATGCGATCTGTGGTTTGTCAGGGAGATAAGATAAGACCTATTTTGGAACCACATCAGCCCTTTCATCGTTTCCACTAGAGAAGCTGCCGTTCCAATACAGACCGCTTCCTTTTGGGGTAAATGCTGCTCCCTGTATGTTTATGAAAATGTCTGTAGTGGCCTCCTCCCTCAGCCCCTCGCAAATGGGGTCATTCCTTTTTGTACTTGGCCAGCTTGTCTGCCTTGGTTTGTTGGTGAACTCTGTTAAGTAGTTCTTAATGGCTGCCCAGAGGCTGACTTTTATTGATTTTGTTTGGGATACTTACCTAGCGAAGTTTTTTCTAATAGAGGACAGTTCAAGACCTGATAAGAACCTGGGCGCAACTTTTCTGACGAGCACAGGGACGACAGCCGGGTGGTTTCAGAGGCTCTTGGGGGGGGGTCATGGCTTCCTGTGTGCCTTTATGCTGGGCTCAACATGAGGAGGGTCCAGCTCCTTCTAGTGTCCCACCTTTTTCTGGTTTCAGAGTGGAGGTGGTGGAGTGAACATTACAATCTGTTTAGGAGTGGGATTTGTGAAACCTCTTCCCTCCTGACAAATCACTACAGTACATGACCTTTGGAATACTGAGCAGAGGAACCTCAATATCGATGTGCAGATCTCCAGGCCATCTTCACTGCTCTGAAAATCCACCTCCCAATCATCTGGGATTCCTGCTTTCAAGTACTAACGGACAACAAAACTGCAATGTTCTATGTGAACAAGAAGGGTTAAGCCAGGTACCCATAGCTTGTGGCTTTAGCAGTAGACCTGTGGCAGTGGGCCAGTAAACAGAATATTCATGTGCATGCCTTCCGGGGGAGATGGGAGACCTGGAGGAGGCGGCTATGGAAGCAGATGCTGTCGGTAGGAATAGAGGCTATAGTCCACAAGTGAGAACTCTATCCAGAGTGGCACAAGAACCTTTTGTGAGGTGGTGTCCTCCAATGGTGGCCCTCCCACCACCATTTCAAAGTGGGAGGAGCTGACCATCTACATTTCCCCCCCCCCCCCTCACACACACTGTTCAGGAAATTAGGAAATTCATTGTGACTGTTTCTTGTTAATCGATTCTGGTTAATGGACTCCTAAAGGCTAGCCCACACCTCTTTGGCCAGGCTTCCCTCTGGGCTGGACCTTCTGTCGCAGAGCATCCGACACCACTCCTCTCAGCCACTTCAGTTTTCAGCCTGATTCGTGAAGAAGTGACGCTGTGTCACCAGGGGTTGTCTGAAGAAGATACTGAAGTTATAATGGCTGCAAGATGCTCTTCCTCGAGGACCCAGTCTGTAAAAGCAAATTGGCACGGTTCTGCCACTGGCAGATTAATCCTTTGTTGCATGGCCTGCACCTAGTTTTTCCACAGTGGTGTCCTTTAAGTATGTTGAAGGGGTTACCTTATACCTCTCTAATATAGTGGTGAAGCGGCATTTTGAGTGACCTAAGTATCTACCTTTTAGGAGTCTGCATCCTAGTTGGGGCGTCAATGTCCTGTTCTTTACTTTGGCCTATAAACGATTCAGGCACATGGCAACACTAGTTATCAGCCTTGTGGCCTGGAAAACAGCAGCCGGCACCTCAGCACACATGGACATCCGTCGAGCTCCGAAATTGTATCTGGATAGGACCCATGAGTTCAGGTCCTTGGATAGACGATTTATAAGGGCCGGTCTTGTGGCAATTGGCTTTCAAGCCCATGATCACTCTGTGGTTAGTTTTGAGCATCATGAAGGTTACATATGTCGGTGATTGTTCATACGGTTCAGGCCAAGGATGCAATAGTGGCATTTCAATGGCATGTTCCTTGGGAGGTCATTGCCAGGGCTGCTACTTTGGCTTCGCCATCTGCTTTTTACCGTCATTACTTCTTGGATTTAAGTTATTGGGCTAATGCCAGATTTGGGCCAAAGCTTTTGGGATAGACTACGTTGGGTCCCTTCAGTGGCTGTGTTGTGACAAGGACTGTAATCTGGCTTTGTCAAGGGGAGACGGGATCTTTTTTCTTCAGGAGGTTGGGGAAGGAATCTAGAGCCAGCCATAGTCCTGAGGGCCGGTTCAGCAGAGGACCCCAACTACTGCCCCCCACCCACTCTTTTTGCCTGTATGTTTGTATGTATGCAGACCCTTGTCTCCAGCCTTGCCTCTTTTATTAGATACTCACCAGTAGCTTTCTATCTTTTATAGAACGCCTGCATCCTATGCAGAATCTCCAGCAAAGAAGGCAGCACCATCCATGGGACAAAGCCATTCCAAGAACGAGCGAGCCGCTTGTGAGACCCAAAGTATAGCCACCGACAAACAGTGACCCAAAGAGAGTGAAGCCATGGCCCCATTTGGCAGTCCAGGAGATCATGTGGAGCAGCTGGAGGGAGCTGGCAAACCCGCGAATGGACAAGAAAAAATCCCAGGACCACCATGCAATAAAAGGTGTAGCACATCCCACCCTCCCCAGAGACTTAGCAGGAATCCCCATCAAACAGGACCTACAACAGGAGCTGGAACACTGAAGAATCTGTGCTGCCATCTTTGGTGCACGTCAAAATTGTGTGGAGCAAGTGGGCTGGGCTTGGCCCCCTTCCCCTTTTCAAGCTTTTCACTTCCATATGCAAGCCCTGGGTCAGGAAGACTAGGGAGAGGTGGCCAATTGTCACTGAGAGGGGGTTGGAGGGGAGGTATTTAAGCGAGGGACAAAGCAGTAGGTGTTGTTTGGGTGAGAT
Organism: Ambystoma mexicanum; assembly: GCF_040938575.1. NCBI lineage: Eukaryota > Metazoa > Chordata > Amphibia > Caudata > Ambystomatidae > Ambystoma > Ambystoma mexicanum. The sequence goes on along the minus strand of NC_090932.1, from coordinate 270,115,553 downwards.
CAGAGGTGAAGGAGAGTATGACCAAAAGATGTGCTTGAGGAAGGTGGGAGAGGCAGCTTGTGGATAAGATTTGTGGAGCAGGTAAGGTATTGACTTAGTGGAAGAGGTTCTGCATTGTGCTACATGTGTTTGTGTCACAAGTGAATAGAGCGGTTCATGTAAATAGTGAAGGTGAATTGAATGGTACTGGGTGAAAGAAGGGTGCTTGAGCATCTTGTGGGATGGGAGTAGTGGTGGGAGAAGGGGAATATTATTAAGCACATGAGAGTATAGCAGGAGGGGAGTAGTCTGGAGGAGGGGAAAGAGTAGCAGATAAGAGTGGTGGAATGGGAGGAGAAGTAACATCAAACGGTGGAGAACAGAACTAGGAAGATTGAATCATCTGAGGGCTAGAAGATTGATGGGAGGAGTAAGGTGGAGGGCGAAATGGAGTAGCAGAGAAGAGGTGGGCACGAATGAACCAGCCTGAATCTAACCAGGTAAGTGCAAGGCACTCTCCCAATTCCCTATTAGAACCCAACCCTTGGACAAAGGAGTGTCATAACAAGAATGCAGACAGTGGGGCAATACGCTTGAACTGTCTCTAAGACTAGAAGTGATTTCTGTGCCAGTATGCTGTGTAATCTCCCACAAGTTTGGAGGAAGGGGGCAGGCATTAAAGTAATTAACAAATACCATAGTGAATACTGTACTGCAAGTTCATAGTCCCCCTTCCTCCATATGCCCACCCCCCGCTACCAAGCCATACAGGGTCTAGGTGATGTAACAGGACTGGTGCAGAGAGGCTGGTGGCAGAGCCTGGAGGGCTATGACTGTGCGTGCCAAATCAAATTGTAGGCTTTTTCCAATGGCTCTGGTCCAGTCACCACAAGCTGGGAACACCCACAAATATGAAGGAATGGGGACTATGGACTAGAAGTGCAGTAGCGACAGCAGTGAATAATATTTACTATACAGCAGAACATTGACTGCAAATAGCCCTAATTTGTACTCTTCTTTATCTGCATGAATCCCCTTCACTTCTTCGTATTTTTTAATTGACTCTGCTAAAGGCTCAATAACAAGTGCAAACAGACGAAATAAAGGGTGTCCCTGTTGAGTCAATCTATGTAGATTTAATACATATGAAGAGCTACCATTCACCCTGCTGCTGTGTGTATAATTCTGTAATCCAAAACAGCCAAAGTGGTACAAAACTCCCAAGACGAATCTCCAAATGATCGGGGCAGAGGCCCTTCCCCACATCGAAGGAAAGTAAGACCAGCCTGATAGTAGGGATCTAGGTATGTAAATATTGTCTATGCTTTTCTTAATGTTATCCGAACATTGCCAAGCCTTCATAAATCTAAATTAGTCTGCATGAATCGGAAGTATTCCATCTAATATCTAGGCCAGCACCCTTGCTAACATTTGAGAGAAATCGTTGTATAAGAAGCACAAATCTTTGGATCCTTTTCTGTATAATACAGATATGGAGGCCTCGATTTTAAAAAAAAAGGTTCAGCTTTTTTCCATAGGGCATTCAATTAACACATTCTACTAAGAGCCAATATATCTAGGAATATTGTCTGAAATAGCACAAAAAAGCAGTCTTTTACTGGAGCATGTCTTGCTTATAAACTTTTTTTTTTTGCTGTCCTCACTTTGCGTTTCCTAAACCTGCCCCCGAGCAATGTCAATTGTTTTTGCATCATCATTGGGAGCTTAAGGCTCTCGAAGTTCTGTTGAATGCGAAGTACGTTGGTGCAATGACATCTTTGTAGCGGCGGATGGTCTGTGGGTATTTAGTGAAAGGGACCAAGTGGCACTCGATGTAGATGTGCCTGCTGCAGGCTATGTCAAATGACACCCAAAACCCCCAAATTGCTGCTTTATCCATATTAAAACTATCCCCAACCGTGATATGAAGAAGCCCTGACTGCGGTGGCTGATTTCTGCATTTATGGGAGCTTCTGACGCTGGCACTTGCCGGTGAAATACTTTTGGAAGCGCGCAAGCTCTGGCAAAATGGCGGCCTCCTTGGTGTCCTGAGAGCCCGTGGAGCGATTTGGGGACGATTATTGGGCTAATCGACTCACCCTGCACAGCTGAGCGGGACCCGTCGAGGAGCTTCAGGGATGAGGGATATCACTGGCATGGGACCTGGGAACGCTGCTTCGGGAGACCTGAGCGGCCAGGTAGCGGGAAGTACCGGCATCAGCAAAGAAGCAGCTCTTCCCCATTCGGATCCAGACACAGGGACTGAGTACCTCTGTGCCCGACACCTGCTTATCACACGCCTCTACTGGGAACCCTGCGGCGACTGGCGGGCAACCCGGAGACCAGAAGCAGATCAGACACTGTCTGCCCTGCAGTGTCCTACTGTGCGGTGCAGAGACAGTGCCTTTGAGGGACAGAGCCTGAGAACGCTGCATCCGGAGAGGCTTACTGAACGAAACTGGGCACCAGCGTGAACATGTATCCAGGCTGAAACGTAGCAGGTAACTGATAATATGATCATGTCTCTGCGTGCATTGAGAGCTCCCTCGCCAGCCTGATCTGACATTGCATCACAGGCACAGACTGAAGACACCCTGAGGCCCAGCGAACTGCCTAACCTCCACCCGCCATGTCATGCCACCATATAGGATATCCTTTGACAATAAGAGTGCACCCACTCCGACGATTCCTGCGCCTTTTTGGGAACACTAGGAGAGTCTGGAGCCAGCATGCTAGACACAATCCAGGAGTAAGTGAACATTACTGCTCTACTGCGGCGACCTGGGGCTGGGGGAATGCTTTGTGGGATCTTCCTTGCCTTGGTGGCCCCAACCCCCAACTACCTGAGGGCATAAAAGCACAGCTCCAAAAAGATCAGGCACTCAAGCGGTGGAACAGGAAGACAGACTGGGGAGTGTGGCACTGCTGAGCACAAACTCTTCACTGGAATAATGCCTAAAACAGGGGGCAAGACAAAAGGGGGTGACAGCAAAGCGCTCCTGGGAATACCTGACAGAGAAAAGACTGCTAGGGAGGTCCACTCACTACCTCCAACCCCTACCCAGACAAATCCTTCATTCAACAAGGAGGACATGATGGACATGCTCGCTACTTTAAAACATGATCTCACAATGGAGATTAAGTCCACAAATGAGGTGCTGGGCAAGACGGTTGCAGACCTCAACTCACACCTCCTGGGCCTGGAATTGCGAGTGAATGACATCGAAAATACAATTTGCGAACAGGCACATGACCAAGCAGAGCTCTCGAACAGTATGCTGGGGATCGAGAACAGCTGGACCTAATCTGGGCCAAACAAGAGGACCTAGAGAATAGGTCAAGGAGAAACAATGTTCGCATCCGAGGGGTGCCCCGCTCGGTACAAGATCAAGAGCTGCCAGAATATGTCTGCGACCTGTTTTGATCACTATTGGACATCCCAAATATAGCAGCGCTCAAACTAGATAGCACCCACAGAGTCTATTCTTCTGCCTAGTAATGGTACAATTTACTACCCGATGTACTCTCAAGAGTCCACTATTTCCTAAAATAAGAAGATATCATACTGGCAGCCCGGAAGGAGGAGCCGATAGAATTCTGAGGGGCAAGGAGCTCCCTATATCGGTACCTTTCACCCCGTACGTTGGCAAACAGCAGGAAATTGCAGGTGGGTATGGCTTGGCTTCACTCCCATAACATTCATTACTGCTGGGGATTCCCATGCAAACTATTTGAACACCAAAATCAGCGCTACTCCATCTGTTCTGAAGAAGAAATGGCCGAACTAATGGATGCTGTCCTAGAATCTAACCAGGAGGACCCTGACAAGCCCACTGGCACAACCACAGCACGGGGCTACAACATTAGGAAACCTAGATGAAGGAAGAACTCAGTGCGACCTGTGCTGTGCGAGGAGAGGGGTCGCCCCATGGTGCACCAACTTGACGATTCTGGGCCCAAGCGCCTAAACACAGAATGGAAACATAACAGTTTGCGATTCACCTCACAGGAGGCCATTTCTTATTTAAGGCCCCAGTTTTTCTTGAGGCCACAGTTACGGCACATGTGTTAGAAATCATTCCACAGTTGGGGATAAGGCGGGGGGGGGGGATATCACAAGCGAACTGCGCTCATTTCAGAAACTTTATAAATGTTTAAAGGTTGGTTAAAGATTTAGGGTGATTTCTGCCCAGATCAGGATTCATATTTTTCTTTGTTCTTCCTTTTTGGTCACACAGGGATCCTATAAACAACAGAAACCACGCTCACCCGATATTGGCTACCCTTTGGGAACATGGATGGCCTGTGGAACCAGACATTATCCTGGTATAGGACAGGATGGCGGCTTCTGACCTTATTTGCGTTAACCCTGAATGTGCGGGGTCTAAACTCTCCGGTGAAGCGCAAGGCACTTCTACATAGACTGTCCTTCCTGGATGTTGCACTAGTTTTCTTGCAGGAAACCCACCTGCTAGCCTAGGATGAAGAGCATCTATGCAATAAACAATATTCAAAAGCGTACTTCGCCGAAAGCAGCCTTAAAAAACAGGGGGTCGTCGCCATGTTCCGGAAAGGGTTTTCGGCCAGGGTGGTGTGGCTTCTGAGAGATAATGAAGGGAGATACCTGCTGCTCAATACTATTATGAATGGCTGCAAGGTAACATTAGCCGCTATATTTGGTCCCAATGATAACCAGACTGAGTTCCTCGCAGGGTGGAATTTGCAGAAGGTGAATTAGTGATCAGGGGGGATTTTAACTGTGTAATAAACCAAATGGTAGATAAATAGTTACCCCGTACCCCTTAAGACAGAAACAACTTCTATGCCATGACAACACTGTTGTTGCGAGAACACTCCTTGATTGAAGTGTGGTGCTTTTTTCACCCAGTTGAGTGATTTTACCTTTTACTCACCGGTTCACAAAGGCTTTTCAGGGCTAGATATGTTTTTGATCTCCAATACCCTTATCCCACCACACAAAGGGTAGAAATCTTACTGAAGGCCCTATCAGATCACTCGCCCCTCAGGTTAGCTCTAGACCTGTCCCATTCTGCCCCACAAGATAAGCCCCCCCTGGAAGCTTAATGACATGATTTTGACCGACATTGCCCTGAGAACACACATTGAAGAAGCCATAAGGAATTATTTCCAAGACTATGGCAAGGGAGGCATGGACCCTAGGATGATCTGGGATGCGGGAAAAGCTGTGCTTCGAGGGGTCATCATAGAATGTTCAGTGGCATGGGAAAGGGCACATAAGCAGCAGCTAAGGAGGGAAAAGAACACACGGCGAAGGGTAGCCATCGATCCCTAAGTGGCTCAGCAAGCACTAGAGGCACACCTGTCTGGGAAGGCTGCACAATCAATACTATGTACAAAGCAATTTTTATATTCCAGAGGGAACAAAGCTAACAAATTGCTGGTGGTAAAACTAAAGGAGGCAGCCTCATGACACTTTATAGGGGCACTGAGAGATGCAAAGGGTAATCACAGAAGAGGGGGAAAATGCAGGTCATGGGGGACTTCTTTAACAATGGCTCAGCCCCATTCCAAGTGGATCGAGCTCACACCCTTGAGTTCATCCAGCGGGTGCAGCTCTCGCAGGTCCCAGAAGAGATCAGAGAAGTACTCAAGAGAGATTACCGCACAGGAAGTATCACAAGATGTTCAGGCCCTCCCCATGGGCATAGCCCCCAGCCTAGATGGCTTCACAAATAAAAAAAAAAATGTTATCCAACTTTATTTTCAATTTACTACGACAAAACAGATTGTAAATAGTTACAACTTGTATTCACAAATACATTTATTTTATTTTTATTTTTTACATTTATATAGCGCGCAGGCAGCCCAAGGGCATTGTGGCGCTGTTACTTGCAGACAACTTAGTTACATTATGCATAAGTTACAGATTGGGTACATAGGCGTAACACATAATATGCATAGAGGCGTACACAGGTCAGGTATACATATGGCGTGTGTACATGAGAGACGGTTGAGAATCAAGCAAACGGTGGTTTTCAAGGTTTTGCGGAAGGTGGTCAGAGAAGGTTCAGCTCGCAGGGCAGTGGGGAGGGTATTCCAGTGTAGGGCCGCAAGGTAGGGGAAGATGGCACCCCCTGCTCTTGCTTTTTTTACCCTTGGTACAGTGAGTAGGTTGGTGTAGGGGGTCCTGGTTGGTCTTGAGGACATGGCCGGGTGGATCCTTTATGCCAGGTAGGCTGGTGCTGCAGAGTGGATGCATTTGTGGGTGAGGGTCAAGGTTTTGAAGATGATCCTCTCTTTTATAGGTAGCCAGTGGGAGGCTCTTCTGGCAGTAGATATGTGGTCTCTTTTGGAGATGCCTTGTGCTGCATGGAGGGCGTTGTTTTGAGTGACTTACAGTTTCTCAAGGATTTTTGTGGAGGTCCCTAGGAAGAGGACATTGCAGTAGTCCAGCCGTTATCCCGTGATAGCCCTAGCTCTGTTTGTGCAGGTGTCGCTAGAGAGGTAGGGTCTAACTGCATTGAGGAGTTTGGCCTGGTAGGCAGCTGAGGAGGCAATGGCGTTCACCTGTCTGGTCATGGACAGATTGGAGTCCAGGTAGACGCCTAGGGTTTTCACTGACTCAGATACTGGAATTATGATAGAGTCAATGGTGAAGTGGGAGAACTACGCGTCAAGTTTTTTTAGGGTGTCGGGGGAGCCTACAAGTAGGAGTTCAGTTTTGTCAGAGTTGAGACAGAGGCTGTTGGCAGCCATCCAGGTTTGGATTGCGTTATAGATGGTGTTGAGGGTCTTGGTCATTCTACAAAACATTTACAGGCATGCTGACCCCACACTTCATTTAACTATTCAATGCCTTAACAAACTCAAGGCAAGTATCTGACTCTATGGCTGAGTCAACTACGATCCTCCTACGGAAACGAGGCAAAGACCCAGACGAATGTACCTTATATCGCCGTATAGCCCTGTTATACACAGACGCAAAAATATTCAGTAAAATATTGGCCACTAGGCTAGGGGGAAGTCCTCCCTTTGATAATTGATAATGATCAGATGTCTTCATTAAAAATAGGAGTTCCCACGACAACATCCGCAGGGTGATTGATCTTATTGCCCTACCCCCCAAAATTTCAGGTGGTATGTCCTGCTTATCCCTAGACGCCCACAGGGCATTCAACAGCATGTCATGGGAGTATTTGCACGCTCTTTTGCATGCATATGGATTTGGCCCGGTATTTAGTAAATTTTCGGATTCCATCGTCTACTGATGCCCCCCCTGGGTAAAGGTATACGGCAAGGCTGTCCCCTCTCACCCCTAGTTTTTGCCCTGGCTATCAAACCCTTAGCACAGATAATACGCAGCCATCCCCATATCTCTGGGCCAAAATATGGATGGCACATACATAAAGTACCGCTATATGCTGACAATATTATTTGCTTTCTACAGAACCCATTAACCTCACTTCCTGCACTACTTGAGAAATTCGAGAAAACTGTCAGGTTTTCGCATTAACCATGAGAAGTCGGTGGGACTAAATAGCTCAGAGCCACCAGACATCCTGGACTCCTTGCGATCCACTTTTCAAATGAGCGGGAAAAGAAATTGTATACCTGGGGGGGGTCCATATCACCAACACATATGGAGCACTAGTAGGAGCCAACATCCCTGCGCTTGGCAAAGAAGCCAAAGACACAGAGACTCCTATATACCTTCCAAGTCCTTCCATGCAGGGTCCTGGAGCATTGGATATACAAAAAGCAATAGGGCAATTCATCTGGCGAGTTAAACCCCAGAGAATCTCCCACAAAATACTCCTGAGAACAAGAGGGTTGGGGGGTTTAGCAGTCAAGATGACCTTGCTTCTGAGACGCCTATATACCTTCCACGTCCTTCCATGCAGGGTCCTGGTGCATTGGATATACAAAAAGTAATAGGGCAATTCATCTGGCGAGGTAAACCCCAGAGAATTTCCCACAAAATACTCCTGAGATCAAGAGGGTTGGGGAGCTTAGGGGTCCCATCGATCCAGCAGTATTTCTGAGCCTCCCAGATTGCCCCAATGTCAGATTGGGCATCCGTAGACAGATACCCAAAATGGAAGACCTTAGAACAGGCGAGCCTTCGTGCCCCTATGGCCTACCTCCCGTTTCTTCCTAAATCAGCAAGGACCACCCCATATGGACTCATAGAATCCACTGCCTCATCTCTATACCATTGGGACACAGCTTGCTCCAACTAGGACTAACATCTGGTCTGGCCCACTTTCCCCAATACTTCAAAGCCCTGAGTTTTCCCCAGGCCATGAAAGGCAGGCGTATGCACAATGGGAAAAGTCACGCGTGCTGCTTTTAAAAGACATATATCGGGATGGAACGCCGCTTAATTTTATAGACTGTAAAGGAAACTTCAACCTACCAGAGACAGAGCGCTTTAGCTATACGCAACTATGACATTGGGTGTCAAATGCTGGGGTCAAACAAGCTGGATGCAGGACACCGGTGGGATTAGAACTTCGGATGCTAGAGGGTGTCGAAACACGTATCGCCTCATGGAGAAAGGGGGGTTGGGTGATATACTAACCTACATGACCCGTTGGAAAACCGAACTGGGAATGGAAATCTCAGAAGATTCTTGGCAGAGAATCTGGATGTGTGCGCATAACAGCTCACGTTGCACTCTTATCAGGAAGGGGGCTATCAAACTGTGTCATCAGTGGTATATGCCCCTTCAGAGACTGCATGCTATTTGTTCGGACTACCCTGACCGGTGCTGGCACGGCTGTGGGCAGCAGGGTGACCCCACACATATGTGGTGGCACTGCCCTATCATGCAAACATATGTTTAAGAACTGACGTTATCCTGGCATTCGACAGGTACTGTACTCATTGAAAATTCAATAAAAAGAAACTTAGTTTCTCAGCACTTGTAATGGGGAAGATGAATAAACACATCATAGCAGAAAGGAGAGGTGCAAAGAAAAGCCACCCCCTCCATTTCCCCTAAGTGTAAACATATTAAATACTATAATAAGATCAGGTCTACAGGATGCAACACACAAAACACTGGCCACTTTTTAGGGAGTTATTTAGTGGTACCTTTCTTATCTAGTGTCTGGCTTTGCCCTGGGTGTTACTGGGGAATGCCTTCTCAGTACAGCAGTCTTTTCTAGTTTTTCTATAAAAGGAGGGTTTAGAATTCACATGCCCTTTATTAATGAAATACCAATGAACCTATCTACTCTTATTACAGAATGCTACCTCTAGAAAAGCAGCTGCATGTTAAAAAATGATTTGAAAAATATAAATGTTGCACTTATAGCCATTGAATGGAAGTTCAAATGTCCTGGGCTCAGGCAGCTTATCAAGGGCTGCCTGAGGTGTTCTCTGCTTGCTGCTCCTCAGGAATCGTAATAGTGAGCCACACAAAATAGTTTTGGGTCTGGCCCCTGATGAGCTGATGGGGCTAGTGCAGTCTCCTGTGATAAGGCCAGTACCCTTGCCAAGAATGGATGTCAGGCTGGTAGGGTGGCGCTAGAGAGCCCGACCATGATGACTGTGACTCTCTTGAGCTCCGTTTAGCCGGGGCCGATTACCCTCTGAAATCCTGACTGATCCTGTACCTTACGGATGACTCGGACCGTGTACCGTGTCAATACGTGATTGTGCTCTCTCTGTGGGACTCTTGTTCCTGCCCCATGACCACTGTCCTCTGATAGCGGCCTGGCTCTCCCGACGGTGCGCTCAGGTGATGACGTGCATTGGTGAACAAGTTGACGGAGGCCAGGCCGAGAAGATGGCAGTTCGATGGTGTCTATCTGGAGGAGGCGCAGCTGGAGGAACGGCTGCAAAGAGCTCTTGTGGGCAGAGGCGGAGTGTGGCAGTGTGCTGGAGGCGAGGGGTGCCTTGAGGGGAAGTGGTCTCGCCAGCGCCGGTCAGTGGATCGGAGTGGCTGGGGGAGTCAGCTGGCCGGTCGTACAGCCGTTGGATCCTACGCTATGGTACCGCTGCGACAGTGGTGAGTGCAGCTGGCATCAGCGACCACAGGAAGGAAGTGGCCTGAACTGGGCTGGCTGTGTAAGGTACTGTGCATACTGGCCACCCCAGGTGTGGTGCACAGCCAGTTCTTACCTGGCGTTGGCGGTCGTCTGATACAAGGAGCCATATTCAGGAGTCAGAGGCTTGTGTATGGACACGCCCTGTGGAGAAACAGAGGGGTACTCTCTGGATAGTTGACAGTGTTGCGTACAGACAGCTGGGGCTGGATGCTCATTCGCCACATCAATCGGGAGTACGGAAGCATTTGTGTAGGCGTGTGATAGAAGGGCAGCTTAGGTAACCAATTTGTCTGGTTTGGGGCAGAGCTTGTGGACTCTGAGTGGGGCAGCAGGGACACTCTCTGTGGTTTATCCAAGCTGGTGTGTTCCCAAGAGTGTATTAGAGGGACGTGTAGCCTGACCCCCTGGGGACTTCTTGCATCATGGTGAAGGGCCAGCAAAAAGGAGTAAACCGCCTAAACAAAGTGCAAGTTGTGGAAGAAGGTTTGGACCCGGGCCCGCCTGAAGGAATGCTGACCATGGAGTAGCTACTGGCAGCGATCCGCGACTCCAGGTTTCGCTGGAGGGTAAGGTGCAAACGGGGTCTATTGAATTCTCCCTAGTGAGAATGGACTTCAAGAAGATGGGAGAATGGGTGTCTGAAGCGGAGAAAATAGTTGGGTATGTGAAAGATTTGGTGTTGGTACTTCAATCCCGGATTGATGTGCTCACTGCGGCTATGAGAGCACTTGAGGTCAAGGCAGAGAATGCTGAAGGCCATTCTCGGTGAAGTAACATCAAAATTCTTAGGGTCGCAGAGGTGGGCCCCAGTATGGACCTGTACCTGGAATGGATGTTCTGAAGATTAGAGGGCTTTCGATGTGGTTTATCTTTGAGATGGTACACTGGGTATTGGGAAGAAAACTTGTGATTGGATCCTGGTTGTCCATGAAAAAAACAGACAAAAATCGCTGCACCCACTTCCCCCATTTATTATATTTAAGTGCTCTACTTTCGAAAAGAATTGGGAAAAATACGGTCATTTCTTCCTTTTTTTCTGATTTGTTTTTTTCTACGGATACCTTGGAGCCCCACTGAGGGCCATAGTGGCAGAGCTATTGGATTATAGGGACTGGGATGCGATTCTTCAGGATGCACAGAGAGCATCAGTCTATAAGGGGGGGGACATATAGTGTTTTTCCCTGATTTCACCCAGGAAGTGCAGAAACCAGGCAAATCCTATGACGCGGCGAGGAGACTCTGGGACCTTGGACTGGGATAGATGATGTTCTTCCCCGCAAAACTAAAAGTGCTGGTGGATGGTCGCTCACTCTTTTTTCAGCCCTGAGTGATTTGTGTGATTGATTGGACTGTGAGCACAGAGGTAGCACCAAATCACAGCGTAGGGAGGTCAGAGGACCGAAATTAAGTGGTGAGAGAAATTCCAGTCATACTGGGAGTCAAGCAACGGAGAGTGGCCTGGGGAGAGTGGCACAGAGAAAGTCTGCGGGAATGAGGATGGCACGCTGGAAATGGGAGAGGGATTGCAGCTCCGGAACCTTGGTCATGGCACTAAGACGGAAATTGCAGATTGTGTGGACTTGGTTTGTGGTGGTAGAGAACAATGGTAGAAGAAATCAGATGGGACAAATGGTTACGCTTGCTGTACATGTTATGACAAGATTTGTTTGTTAGATGGTGGGGGTTTGTTGGGTGATGAGATGGGTGTAGGGGCAATGGTTATTAGCCGATGATTTATAAGTGGAACATGGGAATCCTGGTAGATTACGCCAGAAGGGATGTCCAAGAAGGGCTGGGGTAGGTTTAATTGGGGTGATCGCCCTGGGCTGGACGGGGTAGCCCACTCACAGTGTTCTACCTTTACCCCTATATTTGCCCACAAGGGTCAGATATGGGGCTTGAGGGGGAACCTCAATTTGAGGATTGGTGTGTGGAGCATGTTTAAAGGGTTAGGTTGGGAGATTTGGGAGCGTCCTATGTTGGGGGTTTTGGGCGTAGGTTTGTGGGGGACTCGATGGGATGGGGAGGTTTTGGTTTTAGGTTAAATTGTCATATATTTCTAGGTTTCACTCTAGTATCGGGTGGATGAGCACTGAGGACGCAGTGTGTGTGGTATGGCGATGTTGAATATAATCTGTTGGAATGTGAGGGGGCTGAATAACAGTTAAGAGGGTTAAGATCCAATCATATCTCAACAGGCATAAAGTTGATGTGGCTATCCTACATGAGACCCACCTGAATGGGCATGGGTTGCAGGTGTTGAGCACGCAGTGGAACGGGAGAGTGATTGGCACGGTTTCTTCCTCCTACTCTAGGACAGTATTCATATGGATTAGGTATTCCTTGATGCTGAAGATATCTCAATCCACAGTGGGCAAGGAACAGAGGTATGTGGCTATCCTGGGTGAGATGCTGGGAAATCCGATGTTTCGTCTTTGGACATAGGCTCCCAATATGGCTCAGGCTGAGTTATTTCAAGGAATGCAGGACCTCATTGTGCAACATAGCAGTTTTTGGACTCTTTGGTTTCAGACACTTCAGTTGCATACTGGACTGTACACTGGATGTTGCTATCAACATGGTGAGGACGCGGGGTACAGTGACTGCCTTATCATGGGTGGTTGGGGACTTGTGCCTTAGGAACGCATGTCAGATACTACATGGGGATGAGTGCAGTTATGCCCATTTCTCTGCTGTGCATGGATCCTATTTGCGCATTGATCACGCTTTGTTTGAGGAGAGATTTGACTTGGTTTCTTCAGTGGATTACCTGGACAACAACACTGTCCGACACTCGCCTCTATTGGTGGGGCTGGTTAGGAAGAATGTTAATCCACTCATACCGAAATGAAAGTTTGATAACGGAATGCTATTGGATTGCCCCTTCCGAGCCTCCGTCCGAGACAAGATCTGACTGTTTTTGGATGATAACTTGGGCACAAGGGCGCTTAGGTGTGCCGAGTAGGAAGCATTGAAATTCTTTACATGGGAGAAATGCATGTCTGTTAGTGTGGGGGTTTGCAGAGTACGCAATCAGGAAGTGAAGGTCCTTGAATTTAAAGTAGCAGCACTAGAACACAAACTTGCAAGGGGGGGTTTTGTCGTACAGTGAGGTGGCAGATGGAAGATGTGAGTTATGTGGGGCAGGGGAGCGGTTGGATATGCCAGGGATGTCGCTCAGCAACCTTCTGAGGGAGATGAGGCTAGTAAGCTATGTGAGGATGCGTAGTGGTCACTGGAGGCTGAATCATCTCACGCAGCACTGGTTAATCGGGTGTATGTTCTGATATTTTGGATTAGCAGCAAATTGCGGGGGGAGAGGTGTTGCCCCCACCTCTTGCATTAGCATGTAGGGATTGAGTCCCAAATATCTCACTCTGGTGAATATAGTGAAATAAGCTTTACTTCTGACGTTTTTGTTGAAAGTTTTGCGAGTCAAGGTAGGTCATCCAACACAGTTTTCGACCCATACAGATCTTTATGATGGCTATATTAACTCTGGGCTGCCCACGTAGGTAAGTGAGATGGTTTGCTGGTTCATCGAATCCCAATTTTCACTGGTCGAAAACACCCTTCTGTGCTTGGTGTAGTTGTCTGTGTTGACTTGGGTGTCTCTGGCTTTCAATTACTATACATATGGGCCCAGGTAGGGCTTAACGGAGCTGAGCCTTTGGGCTCACGTCTGCTCTGCGGATGTCCTGGTTAACTGAGCTATGTGCTTGGTTAGTTAGGAAGGAAGGTGGGCAACGTTTGTGAGTGATTTAAGGACTCTGAGGGGGCATTAGTCACTGATATGGTAGACATATGTGGAGAGTTTCTGCATCTCTATATGAAAAGAGGGGAGTGTCCGGCTAGCAAATCGGTGGTGCTGGATGAAGAGCAGAGGGAACGGCTGGGTTGTGCTGTAGATGTGCATGAGGTTGAGAGGGCAATTAATAGCCTATCGCGGGGTAAGAGACAAGGGTTAGGTGGGATTGCTGTTGAAGTGTATAGAGGGTACGTGGAGGTGCTGGCACCCAAATTATTTGGAGTTTTTCTTGAAGCCAAGGAGAGAGGCAAGTTCCCAGACTCGATGCTTAAAGCACTGGTAAGACTCCTACCAAAGGAGGGGGGGGCTGTGTCAGTGTGCTTTGTATCTTCCCTTACCTATGATTAATGTAGATATTAAAGTTGTGTATATTATTGGCTGGCTGCCTGTCTCCGGTGATGCAGCGTTTGTTGCATCCGGATCAGAATGGATTCAGTCCTGGTAGGTCCACTTCGCAGAGCCTGAGATGGCTGCTTTGGATCCTAGACAAGCATAGACAATCTGTGGAAAGGTTCGGTTTGGACTCGTACAAAGTGTTTGATTCTGCCTCATGGGATTTTCAGTGAATGGTGTGTGGATAGGATGGGACTGGGGGTCCAATTCATGGAATGGGTGAAGCTATTGCATAGGGGTTTGACTTCCAGAGTGCAGGTCAATGTGGTGATTTTGAGTCAATGGCAAGTGTGGCTGGGGACGTGGCCGGGGTGTCCATGCTCCCCTTTGTTATTTGCTCTAGTTATTGAGCCATTAAGTTATGGACCTACTGTTGGGGGCGGGGGGCTTAGATATTTCATATCCCTATATGCTGATTACACGCTTTTGTGCCTGCTGATCCCTGCTGTGAATTTGGAATGTGCCATGGATACGTTAGAAGAGTTCGGGAAGCTATCGGGGTTAGTCATTAATATCTCTAAATCTGCTATCTATGCTTTGCCTACACATTCCAGTGGTGATATGGCACAATTTGGGAGGGATCTCCCTGTGTGGGGATACAAATAACGTGCTCACTGGGACTGGATGGTGTCGAGGGCAGACCCAAACTGCTGGAGGTGCAAGAGAGAAATGGGGGCTTACCTACATATATGATGGGGATGTGATTGGATGAAAGGGTTTTGGGGAACAGTCAGTGGGGAATTGTTTGGGTTGGTTGCAGCGAGTTCAACTGGGGGGCTCCTGCTTGCTAAGAGAGTGATCGCAGTGGCATAGAAGGCACAAGGAGGGCCTAAAATAGGAGACTAACACAGGGAAATGTGCAAGTAGTGTGATGAACCCAATGATGTCGTCACTCCTTTCCTTGAGGTAAACTTCCCTCATGTGGCCAGGGTGAGGCAGACGCTTTCTGATCCAAGCCCTGCGGTGGCTATTTGAGGCAGGATCACATGGGGAGCAGGGGGAAGAAGTGGTCCGCAGGGAGGGGGCACAGCATCATTGAAGGAAAACCCATACCCTGCCCTTTCCTTTTAGGGGTGTTACTTCTCTTCCTCAGGCCCTGATCTATTGTAATATTCTCCCTCAACCTTTTGCCAACTCCACCTCCATATTCCTCCACGTGACATAGGGAACGATATATCCACAACTGTAACAAGGAAGAGGCAGGGAGCAGTAATGATTACTCCCAATGATGTCCAACATCAGCTTCCCCAATATTGCATATTAAAAGGACCAAGTAACATCAACATGAAACCAACATATATTTTTTTTTACTTTAAAGATACTGAAATTATAGATCCAAGCCTCCTTAGTAATACCAGATTTTCTGTCCATAGGTAGTGAAAAGGACAGGAACTTAATATTATACCAAGAACTGACTACCAATTCCATGCATGTGAAAGTACTGTGGTGAGAAAGCCGAAAAGAGTAAAGAGGACCAGTGAAGGCAGGAAACTCGAGCTTGCTGTAGTTGTTACGAGCACATATCTGGTACGGGGAGATTTAAACCCACGAACAAGCTGACTGAGATGCTGGCTGGAGAATTACACTCTTTTTGGTATTGACTGAGGGACTGTGGGGCTGGTGCGTGGTCCGTGGAGACAACCGACTCACCGACAAGGAAGAGGAGAGCTGACTGCAGGTGAGAGTATGCTGTGAGGACACCAGAAGCAAACTAAAGGCTTCTGGGCATTCACAGGTACTGGAAGACAGCCTACACACCATGTAAGCCTGGAAAGGGACAGAGCAAACTGGCGGGAGCCCGAAGAGGCAGTGAAGCGGAGAAGCAGAGGCAGTCGGTGGGAGCGAAACGCCGAAGGACCACCACAGACTTGCAGTAGGAGAACCAACATATGCCAACCAGAGCTGGTGAGTCCACTCAAGCGAAGCTGGGATACCAGTGCATATTGGCAACCCTGCCAAAGCCTAATGTGAATAAAGTATATGAGAGAGAACAAGCAAATGAACATTACTTAAAAAGGCAGAATGGAACAAGTTTGTAAGTGTAGAATTATAATGGTTCTTTTATATCGCACTTCATACCAGAGCTTGGTTTATAAGTGTTGGATTGAGATGCAAACCTGTGTTGTGCTGCATTGTCTTGCTTCCAGGACAAACGCATTTCCTGTGAGCTTCCACCACCAATGCAGTACACTTATAAGAGAATCCCTGCCAGGAGAGTATAACAGGCAGATGCAATTGTACGTGTGTTCATGTGAGAAAGCCCTGGCAGGAAAGCATACCAGGCGTGGTCAATATGAACAGTGTGTAATACACATTACCTAAGGAAGTCCTGAGACTAGCCAAAGGCTAAAAACATATTGGAAAGGAGTGAAAACCTGGCAGGAGAGTACACCAGGTATCCAGTTAAGATACAAACTAACAGCCACGTTGTTTTGTGTACCAGTTGTGTTGTTGATCAAGAAAAACCGAAGGAACTAATCATTTTCTTGAAAATATAAAACCGAGTGAAGAGAAATCCAGGGGAAGGGAACCTCCCGCTGGAACAAGAAACTCCATCCTTCTGAAACCTTGTGTTGCTGTTACATATTTATCTTTTTTGAACATTTGCACACTACTCGAGGCCAAGGATATTTTCCCTTTCACCTTGAAGTTGATTTATTTTAGAATGTGAGGGCCAGAATAGTACTTTGGACACAGAATGTTTTGCTTTGGACTTTGACATTTGTTTTGTTTGATGCCGGGACAGAGAGGCATTTACCAAACCCCTTTTCCTTTATTTATAAAGGTTTATGGCCAAAATCCAAAAGTCTCTGTCTGTGTCTAATTTCTGGCTCCTCACAGTGGGTAAGGGCTCAAATGGATTTGGGTGAACTGGTGGCAGCAGCGAGAGAGGGTGTCTCCCGGTACACTGTATGGGACAAGTTGGAAGCACGATTGGACCACAGACCGCCTTAGGTTTGGAGTGGATTACAGTTATCAGTCATTGGATTTGATAGGAAGGGGTATTCTGCGGATCAGTACTTGCATAGGTTACTTGTGGATTGGGATTGTCAATTGCTTTCCTCTCTGTACCTGAATATGTTGTAAATGAAGAGTGTTACCAGAAATTGTGTGGGTTTGTTCAGATGTACCTATGTCACATGTTGTGTAAAGAAAATTACATTGTTAAAAACAGATTGGATGTGTGGCCTATCAAGTAGAAATTCAGATCCATTACTACCCCTGAGGTGGACGGCACCAGAGAGGGCCCCTATTCCTGCCAACCCCAACCGTGCCAGCATGTATCGCAGCAGTACAACTCTTGTCTCAATCCATACCTCCAGTACAAGTTACTTGCCAGTGTTTCTCTGTTTCTTTTATAGCCACATCATCCAAGCAAGAAACTAAGAAGAGACATTAGTGTGAATCCAGATCCAACACCATACATTGGTGATAAGAAAACTGAAGCCCAGTCTCTGCCAGCCTGCATCACTAAACTGCCCTGGAGAGAGAGTAACCCACAAAGAGAAAATGGAAACTGTGACACACATGTGGATATACAGCACAGGCTTTTTGATCCACAGCGGGGGCACGGGGGAGCGGAGCAGCATAGAGGTCCACCTCCATCCATGACAAAAAGAAGGATCTTTCAGTGGCAATCCCTTGCAATGATCTACAAGCTCCCTACACCCCCTGGGATTAAGAGGGGAAAAGCACTTGCCCTCCCTGATAGGACTTAGCTCAGGGGCACCCGAGCCCGGTCCCTGAAACACCAACAGCTGCCTTCCTGGGCCTGTATTGCATGCAAAAATCTGGGTGTGCCTAGCCCACTACTGACTTTTTTTCCATAACATACCTCCGGTAGGGAAGGCCGGGCTAGATTGACCAGGTAGAGAGAACTAATGGCAAAAGAATGGGGGGGATATAAGAAAACTATAGGAAGCAGGCAGTGTGGGTTATTTTGGTGAAGTCTGAGGAGGAGGTGTAGGAGGAAAGCAATTGACAATCCCAATCCACAAGTAACCTATGCAAGTGCTGATCCGCAGATTACCCCTTCCTATCAAATCCAATGACGACCAAGAGACCAACAGGAAGGAGTAAGGCGTGGTTGAGTGTGGAGGAGTTTTCAGGTTCAGATGAGGTGTTGTGTAAGGCATGCAAGTGGGACTGCAGTGTGGGTGGTTAGTAAAGGTAGTGTAAGGAGCAGGGTTGGATTGACCCCTCGGCCTTTCAGCCCATGGCCGTGCCGAAATCTTCCCTGGGGAGTGGGGGCCGGTTTCTGGCCATGCCTGGGCCGGTTTTGACAACAAAGGAAATGATTTATTTGTATTTTTAAAAAGAATATATTTTTGGGGAAAAATACCTGCAATGGCATAATTCATCAAAGCAAGGTAACACATGTTACCTTGATGATTTATTTGCATGCATGATGTGTGCATCATAAATTATGATGCAGGAGTTATTCACATGCTGCTGCAACATGTAAAGTTGAGGGGCCGGGGCTGCCGTCGGGCCGCCGGCTGTCACCGTGCCGCCACTCCAGGGGACACGGTGCCCCCTGGAGTTGCTGTGCTGTTGTATTAGTGATAAATATGGATTAGTGATATTAGTGATAAACAACCAATTTTAGAGTAGAATAAGCATCCATTTCAGACTATGTATTTTGCCTTTTGCAAGTTGCAGTAATAGCATGTTTTCTTTCTGCCCTTGTCTCTGTTACGATCATCACAAGACATTCAATCTCGGTGTCTTCAGTCACTTGACAAAATCCTTGTGCCTTAAAGCTTCTGTACAGAGTACAAATATTTGACCATAGCACATCAAGTGGCCATTGACTTCATTGTGCCACAATGAACGCTTTGTTGCAATGTGTCTATCTTTCCCACCTCACTGGCATGCTGTTCAGGATGTTTGTTTGCATGTATGAGGTAACGAGTGCTCAGAGTATGGAATGTCCTCTAAGGCCTTAAAGTAGATGCATGCAGGCTTGACATGCGCCCAACTTTGCACCAGACCTGCAGATGAAAGGAACTGGTTTGCTGTTAAATCTCAGTTAAATGTTTAATGGTATCCACTTCAGAATAATTGCTCATTTTACTATAGCCGATATGATAGCTCAGTGAGTTGAGCACTCGCTGCTGCGATGAGTGTGTGATCTGCAGGCTCGAATCCCAGCAAGGCATCTCAGCCTTTCATCCTTCTTAGGTTGATAAATGAGTACCAACACAGGTTGGGTGATATTGTATGCATATTTGTTCTATAAAAAAGAGCTTAAGCATATGTGCTATACAATAACGTATTATCGTTTGGCCTTGGACGTCTGCTTGCATTAACAGTAATTTGACAATATGGATCTATACACACAGATATAATGATCCATATGGGCATCCATTCTTGTATGAAATGTATATTGTTTGTTGTGTACTTAGGAACAATGCTATTTGATGGCACTTCCTGTTTTGTCAAGGGGTGAAAGGTTGTTTCATCGCTTCCCGGGATGTCACTTTGGGGTGGGCTCAAATGACATCACTTCCGGTGATGTCATCAGAGGTCAAGGGTTGTGAGGCGAGGGGTGGGCCACTTTGTTTTGGGTGTCCGGGCCTATTTGTTGTACCAGTCTGACCCTGGTAAGGAGTGATTGTTAAGTGTATGATTCAGGGTGAAACGAGAGTGGTTAAGTAGTGTGGAGGAGGGAGAAGTAACATCAAAGGTTGGAGACAAGGCCTATAAGGAGTGGAAAACATCGGAGGGAAAGAAGATCAGAGTGAAAAGTGGGTAGAGAGTAGAAGAGTGTCAGTGTGATAGAAGTGGCTGAATCCAGCCACTTTTCTATAAGGCACAATTCCCAAGTCCCAGTACAACACTCACAATTGGATAGAGTAGGGAAAGTTATGAAGTCCCTGGGGGAGTTTAGCCAGAGAAGGCGCACATCTGCCTTTTAGTTATGTGAACGATGCCACAGAAATCACTGAGTGCTTGAGATGGTTCAAGGGTTTTTATGATAAAGAACATGAAGGATAGGGACAGTTTGATATAACCATGATAAGAGACAGACAATTGTTGTTGATATGGCATACTGGCTGGGTCTCGGTAATTGATGCGAAGGCTGTCCCTCTCTCTTGTCTTCCCAGGGATTCCTGCCCTAGCCCAGGTGTCAAAAAAGTTATGGTTAGAGAATTTCTAATGCAGATTACATTAGTGAAGTTTTTGGAAGAAAAAAAATGAAATTTAAAGAGTATACGCATGTGTACCTCCGTTTTGTATTCAATTGCTTGGATGCTTTCGATTGCCATAATCACGCAATAGATCACGCAAGAATAGTAAGACAGGAAGTTGAAAGCAACGCGAGAGGTTAGTAAAAGTATGAATGTGTGTGTGAATATGATTGCATCAGGGAGCTAGTGTAAGCTCAAAAATGCATAATGAAGCAGTTTCGATGACTGCACATAACTAACAATAGAATATGTCAACAAGCAGTTATACATTAGTTTGTATGTCACGCACTCAAATGTGCGAGCGCACGAAAATGGATACAACAAAGTTAACATGGGCACTATCAATGTTCGACATTATGTGAATTTGGTATTTTGGTACGGGCAAAATTCAGTTCATACGACCTTTTTAGGTTGACATGTTCAGGTATTTCCCTTTTCCTTCCCTCACTCTACTGCTACCACTCTGCCTCCTCTAATACTCTTCCTCTTCTCGCCCTACTGCACCTTTCCCACAACTACCAGTACTCCCCTTGCTACTGCCACTACTCTCTGCACTACTACTACTCCAACCTCCAAACACTACTACTCCCACACCTCCTTTAACTCTGTATCTTCCCCTTCACAGTCACTCTACACTAATTTATACTCACTTGCTGTAACGCTCACCTGGTATCCACGGGGACGTCACTCAGCCTGTTCTGACCTCTTACGACCTCAAACACTTCCCTGGAGTCTACTCGACTGGAGACTGAGCCTGAAACACAGGATTGGTAGAGTTTAACTCCCTACTGTCTCTGTGTGCTTGAACCCCTTCTTCCCCGGGGTCCGACCCTTCCCTTTGATCCACAGCTCACCTTGTTTTCTTGGAAAGTGTGCTCTCCTTCCTGCTTTCAGCGCAGGGGCGCGTTGATTGATGCGGGATCGTTGCTGCCTAGTTACTTCACTGGCAAGAGTCCGACAGGTAAGTATAATGAGTCTTTTGAACAGTTCTCTAAAATTGTTCCTTTTCTTCCTTAGAGGATGGCCGGCGTCCGTGGATGGCGACGTGCTGCTGAGATGAGTAGCGCTGAAGGTGAGTGAGAGCGCGATACGTGATGCGACCCTTTCGTATTTGTATTGAAGTGAGTTCTTTTTCTGTGTCTTTTAGGTGCCGCGAAGTTTTCAGAGTGGATGCCGGTTATGAAGAAAAAATGCAGTGAGTAAGCGCGGTATGCAGCGCCTCTAGATGTTTCCACGCTAACCTGGAGTGTCTTTTCCATCTTGCAGATGGATGAGAAGTTCCGGAGACAGAGTTCCCCCAGAGCGGTTGGGATTCAGGTAAGCGTTTGAAGCTCGTACAATCTTTAAAAATAAGCAAAGATTTGCTGAATGCTTACTAATGCCTTTTTCAGTTCTTTTTCCTTTTCCTCAGGAAGCGGCGTGCCGGGATGGCAATGATACCACTGAAGATACCAGCAGAACAGAAGGAGCGATGAATGGTGGGCAGAAGCGCTGCAAGGAAAGGCTGTTCCTAACTGTGTTCTTGTTCTTGCAGGAGCTGAGCGCAAAAGAAAGATGCAGGCCTACTGGAGACCGATCCGAACATGGTGAGTGTCACGCTACAGGTGCAGAAAACGCAAAGCATGTTTCTCAGCCTGGGCGTGGCTTAAATAGTCTCTGGGTATCCCAGGTGTCTCTGGGCTGAACCACACCCAAAAGACTAGACTGCACATGCAGTTCTGGGAACCGAAATATGTGGGGGCATCCATCTTGTCCCCATCAATGCACTACAAGTTCAATCCCCAATGTTATCCTATGGGAGTGAGTGAGTCTGGTGCCACAAGCGCCAAGTCTGACTCCAAGTGGGTCTTTGGAGGAATGGAGAGGCCCTTGAGGGCCATGTAGGTGATCGTGGCCTGGATCCAGCCTGACATCTTGGAGGGCTGGGAACATGAGGGGCAGGAATCATGACAGCACTCCCCCCGCCCCCCAAGGCCCCTCTCAAGGTGGCTCTTCTGTCTGGTCCTGGTTTGTTTGGATGGTTTTGATGAAATTGTCTAAGCAAGCGAGGTGCATCAATGTACTCACAAGGCTCCAATGTCCTGTCTTGTGGACCATACCCCTTCCAGTCTTCTAAGTAGTATAATTTGGATCTGATGTACTTTGAATCCACAATGTCCTTGACTTCGAATTCTGGCTCCCCGGCGACGACTACTGGCTGCGGTGGCGTTGCTACCCCGGTCCCAGGTTGAACAGGTTTAAGGAGAGACACGTGGAACACAGGATGAATCTGCATGTTTGACGGCAAAGCTAGTCTGACCGCCACAGGATTTATCACGGAGGTGACAGTGAATTGACCCAGGTATCTTGGACGGAAAGTTCAGGTTCCTTTAATGGACACGTGTTTAGACGCCAGCCAGACTTTGTCTCCCACTTAGTAGTTGGGGGCCTTTGCTCCGTGTTTATCAGCAAACTTCTTTTGGCGATTCATAGCTTGAAGTAGGTTTTCAGCTGCCCTTTTAAAGGTTTGAGAAATGGTCGTGTGCAAGGTTTTGACTGCTGGCATTTCCAGGGTTGTAGGAACATCCAACTCAGAAGTACGTGGGTGCCTGCCATACATGGTATAAAAGGGTGCCTGCCCAGTGCTGGTGTGTAGGGAATTATTATAAGCATATTCAGCTATCCATAATAGGTCGAACCAGCTTCCTTCAGCTTGGTGTAACATGCAACGCAGATACTGCTCGAGCATCTAATTTGTCCTCTCAGTTTGACCATCCGTTTGGGGATGGTGACTGGTGGATAGCCGGATGTCGATCTGGGCCATAGAGCAGCATTTTCTCCAGAAGTTAGATACGAATTGAGTACCTCGGTCTGAGACTAAAACTGAAGGAAACCCATGGAGCCGTATGATGCCTTCAAGGAATACCTTTGCCAGAGTGGAAGCATTTGGGAGCCCCTTAAGAGGAATGAAATGTGCCTTTTTTGAAAATAGGTCCACGACCACAAGAATAGTGTTAAACCCTTGACTGGGTGGCAAGTCAGTAATAAAATCGAGGGACAACGTGTGCCAGGGTGCTGGTGGGATTTCCAATGGTTGTAATAGCCCAGCCGGTTTCTGCTTGGATGACTTGTTTTGAACACACACTCCACAAGATAGGATGAATTGGATAATGTCTTTATGCCAAGTGGGCCACCAAAAGTTTTGTTTTACCTTGGCTAGGCTTTTAGCTTTTCTGGGGTGGCCCTCGATCAAGGAATCATGATAACCGGACATCACTTGTTCTTGTAGTTCTTGATTTGGTAAGAATAAATGATTCCTGAAGTAGGGCAACTGATCTTTTATCATGTAATGTTCTCCTTGTGCACTCCACTCTTGTAATTGCTCCGGACTCATCAGGTTTTGGATTTCTTCATGTAATTCTCTTGAGTTATGGTTGCTGTGATTCCTAGGGGCTTGTCACTTGGGATGATTGCTATTGGGTCAGGGGTCTGATACCCTTGCTCTTCCACCCCCATACGGGAAAGGGCATCGGCCTTCCCGTTTTTCACCCCTGGTTGAAATGTAATCACATAGTCATATTCAGCAAAATAAAGAGCCCAACATAGTTGTCGTGAGGATTGGGCCTTTGCCGTTTTTAGGTACTGGAGGTTCCCATGGTCAGTTATTACGGTGATTGTGTGTCTGGCGCCCAAGAGGTAGTGCCGCCATGCCTTAAAGGCTGACTTAATGGCCAGGAGTTCTTTGTCTGTGATAGCGTAATTGAGTCCAGGGGGTGTGAATTTACGCAACCAGAAGGCAACAGGGTGTAATTGGCCCGTTTCGGGGTCCTTTTGTGAGAGGACGGCTCCCATAGCCATGCTTGAGGCATCCGTTTCCACCAGGTATGGGAGATCAGGGCAAGGGTGGCGTAAAATTGGGGCAGATGTGAATCTTGCTTTGAGTTCCTGGAAAGCTTCCTCAGCTTCTGTTGTCCACTCAAACTTTTTGTTGCTTTTCCTTAGCAGTGACGTGATGGGATGCACGATTTGCAAAAATCCTGGGATGAACCGGCGGTAGAAGTTTGCAAAACCCAGCATACTTAGAACCCCCTTGAATGAATTTGGGGATGGCCAGTTCAGGATAGCATCTACCTTGTGTATTCGGATTCTATTCAGGCTGAGAATAAAGCCCAGGAATTCCACCTCAGAGACGTGGAATGAGCACTTTTAGAGCTGGTGTTGACGGAGTTTCTCCAATACAGATCGGACATGTTTAACGTGGTCTTGCTTTGATGCGGAATATACTAGAATATCGTCTATGTACACTTGAGCATCCGAGATGGTTGTTGGTGATCGTGGCCTGGCTCCAGCCTGACATCTTTGAGGGCTGGGGACATGAGGGGCAGGAAACATGACACTTGCCACACAGACACCTCACTCACTCTGCAGTACCCTTCCATTCACTAAACCAATACCTCACCTGCCTGTAACAAACTCCTCCACACTTAACCTCCTCCGCACTTAACCTTCCTCCCTCCCTCCTCTGGTCTCTTGGTCCTTGTCCACCTCACTGTTTCACCATTATGTACTCCTCCCCTTCCTGGCTTTACCTAGCCAATCTAATTCTGTTCCCCCACAATCAAACCAGGGTGTGTAGGTGCAGGGGAAGGTTTATATAGGGGCCTACACACCACCCCTTTCCCCCATTCGGGATTGCTTTAAATCTACTACGGCGGCTTTGTCAGATCCCAGTTCCCGTTTGCTGCCTGGTCCTGTTCAGGCTGCTGGGAGTTGAGGTAAGTTTAACTGGGGCAGATGGGTAAGCTTCCTGTCATTCTCAGATGGTCTAGGGATTGATGCGCAAGTGGCATTGAGGTCCTGTTGCCTGGTTGCTAAGCATGCTTCTGCTTCCTAGTGCATAGCAGGTATCCAATTGAGGAATCCTCCAAAAAGAGCCAGGGGAGTATTATGTTGTGTAGGTATGGTGTGAGATACAGGGATACCTTTAACAAACAGGCCCAGCAAGGAGGGAAGGGGTAAGGGTTGAGTCCTCTCCCCCGCTCTTGACAAACCCTGGGTGCTGGCTTTGTCACATACCTCCTACCTGTTTTCCAAAGTCGTCCTCGGCTCCCTTTACCTGTAGGCTGACTGACTCTCCACAGATGTAAGTTGGGCGTTTCCATTCTCCTGTATTTCTTGATTCCTGGTTAAATTGTGGAAGTGTTCTTTATAATTCTTATGACAGTGGTAGGAAATATGTCCCTGTATCCCACACGTATAGCACTTTGTAGCTATATTTACCCAGAGTTTCGGGGGTGTCATTGTCCTGGTCTCTGACATATGGACTCTGTTAAACCCAGGGGAAGCTTCGGTCTAGTATTGGATCGTCCAAGAGGTTCAGGTTCAGCAGGTCCTTGGTTTCTCAGACGGTCTTGCTCATTTGTATGGAGACTCTTGATGGTGGGTAGGACATTTTTTCTCCCTGAATGCAACAGGTGGCCCTTGGGCTCCTATCTTGCTGACTGTTTGGTGGTAGCACTTCTAGATGAACACTATTAGGGGCACTGTCTGAGTCTAGCAGGGCCCAGATTGCCTAACCGTG
This sequence comes from Ambystoma mexicanum, assembly GCF_040938575.1. Taxonomy (NCBI): domain Eukaryota; kingdom Metazoa; phylum Chordata; class Amphibia; order Caudata; family Ambystomatidae; genus Ambystoma; species Ambystoma mexicanum. The sequence continues at coordinate 270,089,582 of NC_090932.1, read as the reverse complement.
AATTCTTACCTGCAACCTGATGGTTTCTTCCAGGAGGTCACAAAGCTGCAAGTGATGAGTGTCCTTTGGAGGATCTTCCCTTCTTTTCTGGGCTTGCGCTTTCCATTTGGGTCTGTGGTTGAAGGGCTGATGTCTGGGGGACTACGCTAAACTCCTCCTCAATGGTCCCCATACTTTCATTGACTAGATACTGCACTCCTTTATCTAGTCCTTGCTCCTCTCCAGGTCATCATCCTCTGGCCATTGGTGCAATACCATAGCCCGCAGTTGGTCTATATTTTCATTAGTGGGGCCTTTCTCCTCCTTGGAAAGGATCTCTGGCAACAGGAACAGGGACTTAGGTTCTGACACCGGTTTTCCTGTGGCACGCTATCTCCCTGAAGAACCAAGGTCCTCTTTAGTCGCAAAGGAGTTCTCTTGTATAGATGTTTTAGCCCCTCCCTTTCTATTTTTTAACCCCTGGTTGACCTTTCTGCTTTGACCTGACCTCATTGACCCGTTAGGGAGGTATTGTACAAAAGGGCTGAATACCAAATGTTCGACTCCCTAAATTCCGCCCCCCCCATTTTCCACATATATATATGTGGGGGGTAAGTGTATAAAAATTGTATAGGGGTAAGGTGGGGGGGCTTTGGGAGGTCTCCCCCCACATATATATATTTGCGGAAAATTTTAAAAATAAAAAAGTCGAACCTTTGGGTTCGGTAAAATCACACAGATCGGTTAGGGAAAATGTCTCTTAATGCTAATTTACTTGTATACTTGTGGACCCCCCAAACATTTTGTTTCAGCATCCTGACCTGACTTTGTCCAATGGAGTACAGCCTTCAGCTGCACTCCACTGGGCTTTAGCTCATCGTTATGGGGAAACTGACACGTCTTTCAGGCCGTCAGTACTGAGAAACTTTGTTTCTCTTAGTCTTACGACTTTGTTGCTACTTTTGGCAACTGTATTTCATTGCCAAAGTGCATTACTGTACCGTGCAATGGGGTCCTTGCGTTTTGGAGCCCTAGTCATCCACAAAGGATTTTTTGTAACTGGACAATGTGCGGCAGAGTGCAGTGGTCAAAGTGGAAGAAAAGAAGTAGTGGAGCTATGTTCCCCACAGGCCTGCCCCGCTCCTCACAAACCCCATTGCCCTGCCCCCTCCCACACACTATACAAACCCCCAAGCACATTTGCCTGCTGTTTAAGGGAATGTTCAGTGCAGTGCACTTAAAGTGCAAGTTTCAATTTATTCCTACACTGTTATTATAAAACGAAACCGTTCCGGAACGGTTTCTTTTTAAAATAAAAGTATAGTAGCTGTAAAACTTAATTTAAAAAAGTACAGGAGCACTGCTCCCAACCGCTCCCGCTCACTTCGACCACTGGCAGAGTGGACTGTTGGCAACGGAAGCTTTTTTGTTTATTTTTTATAACGTTTTACTGATCCATACCGCGCTTACCGCATTTAGCTCATGACTGTGGCTAGTGTCCTTCATGGCCGTGCCACAAGGTCTTTTCTCAATACCTTTGGCCATTTTGTCCTTTGGCCTTCCCCCTGGTCTTTGTGACCCAGGTATTCCTCATTTGGGCATGCAGTTGGCCCGCGAAAGTCACGTCTTTCGCGGGCTACCTCAGTTCACATGTGTGGGTACACAGGAGGTGGGCTGGGACTGTATGGTACCAGGATGTCCGGTGTGCATGAGGGGAAGAGAGAGACAATAGTCCCTGATTGGACCACTGCTGGCGTACATAAGTGGGGCAGATCTCATTGACCGGCAGGTTGTGAGCACTCCCCGGATTTGTGTTAATGAGGAGGGGTTCTGAATGCAGACCCGCAGATGAGCAACAGGTCTAAATCGACCTGTCCACGGAGCCAAGTATCCAGAAGAGCTGAGCAGAACCAAGAGCTATCCAGAACCGCGCAGAAGAAGGTTGGCACCCTGAGCCCGTAGTTGTCCCGGTAGAGCCCTGCTTTGCGCTCAATCTCTGGTTGCCCTGCAAAAGAGCCTGTTCGAAAGTTTCCCAGGGCCTTCCAGTGGACTGTCCAGCTTGGACCTTGGCTCCCATTTAGGAGCGTTGTCCCATCAAGTTTTGCCTCGAACTTTTGGCCAATCCTAGCTTGCACTGCAAAGCACCTTCTTGCCGAATTTCATCATCACAGCTGCTTTGAGCCTCAAGAGTTTGTTGCCCCTGCATCACTGTCCCACAGTGGCGGTCATTGAAGGCGGTTTTCCTGCATTTCTTCAAGTGCCCTGAGACCAGCTGCATCAGTGTTTTCTTTGTCCTGCTACTGAGACGAGAGATGCAGCTCCTGGTGTGAACCGGCGCTGCATCTTCACCCGCAGCGTCTGTGCATTTTTAAACCAAATCAAGGGTGGGAAATCATACCGCTGGCGACCCTCTCCAGACCTGCCAAGTTTGGACCCAAACCGAGCTAAGGGCGGTGAGTACTGAAACCACTTACCGGTGGCCCCTGGTTCATCCTTGGTATTTTACAGACGGAGAATCCTTTGTGGTCCTCCCTTTGGCTTAGGTGGCCTCTGCTTCCTAAAGTCCTCCAAAAGTTGGGGATAGCTTTTTTCATCACAGCAAATCCTCCCTTGACTCTTGGAACCTGTTTTCACCTTTCAGAATACTTCCTCTAACTTTTCCAGCTCCTTAGATATTGTACTTTATGCCCGACCAAGCGCTTTTACGCGCACATCGAACACAATCGTAGGGCTGGCCTTATAAAGTTAGGTTTATCCATCTCTGAAGATTGTCAATGTTATAAAGTTTGCCTGCCCTTTTCCTTTACAGGTTTTGACGGGATTCCGCAATTTAATGCATTGACCAAAGTGACTATATTTTGCAAAATGTGTTTGAATGATGATTTTACTCTAATTTTCATTCTTCATGTGTGTTTATTCTTTGGCCTAATAAATGGTATATTTTCGTACACTACTGTCTAAGGGTAATTCTTGATGTCTTGCTGTTTGTGCTCATCAAAGACCTCAGATCACCCCCACTCCTCCTGTGACATAGCCAGGGCTCCTCTCCAAGCTACCGTGAATTAGTCTGGCTATCTTCACAGAAGGGTTCCCTGTTTCACCAACAAGGGTGGCCTCCTAACCTTCTGTTCACCACAGCAGAGTTTAGCAATCTGTCTTAACACCTCTCCCTTGGGTTCTGGATTTGACAGGATCTGCCTCTTCTTCTCAGTCTGTACAGGCTCCTGTCTCTCGCTCAACCCAATGGCTAACTCTAGGTCTCAAACAAGACAACAAGGGGGTACTTTGGGTCTCCTTTGCCGTTCTCCCAGGTGGCAATTTCCGCCTGTGAGCTCTCCAGGGCAAACCTTCAGCCTCTCAAGCTCAGGATCGGTCAAAGCCTCTGGACTGGGGCTGGACTCTCCAGGTGGTGGCTCTTTGATTCCCGGGGTGTATCTTCTCCACAGGTCAACCTTGATTTCCCACACCGTGTCCCAGCAGAACTGGACAAACGTATCTCCTTTATGGAGCTGGATGGGTTTGCAGGATTAACATTGAGGGCAGAGATGTCACTAGGCGGACTGATGACAGTGAATTTTTGTATTGTGGGTTTGTACAGGCCTGGTGTTCGGGATGAACCTTTCCAATACAATCCCTGGGTAGAGCTCAGTCTCCACATCACCTTCTTGTTAGTCGGAATCCAATAAATGCATGTACTTTCTACCTCATAGAAGCTCTCCCGAGGGGACCTTTGCAAGGGTACATGTGCTTGCTCGTTCAGTGTGTGGATGACAGGTCTGGCGACTGAAGTTCGTTGTATTGAAATGTGTTTGAAGAGTTCCTTTGGAACTTGTAGAATTGGAATGTGTGGAATGGAACGTGTGGAGAGAGGATGGTTGGTGAGAGAGCTCTCAGGGGAAAGAGGACAGAGTTAACCACTGACTTTGAGCAATAAAATCCATTACCTATCTACCTGGCTTTCGTCTCCCTTTGAAGAGAGACACAACTATTTGGTGATGACGCCACCCATGGTCCGGACCAACAGTGATCTGACGACGTCCCACTGTTGGTGTTGGCGCTGAAGATTCACATGCCGCTACCCTGCCCCACAGCGGCAAGGCGGGCAGCCAGCCCTGTTGGTGAGTGCACAGAGGGTCCAGAGTTCCCAAAAAAGTCAGTGCGCGGCACCCGCGAGATGTAGGGCGCTAATGCAGCAGGCTGGCATTCACGAGCAAGAAAAAAGAGACTTGCGTTGTGAACTGGCTCCGCGAAACAGAAGACATGGATTTAGGGGAAGGGACATATTAGCTTCCCTGGAAGCCACACATGGGAAAAAACAAAGCATAACACAGCAGATTTAAAGACGCAGTGTTACATTAACAGATATAGCTTGAAAAATATAGAGAAGTATTTAACTGAGATTTTAAGTATTTAACTGAGATTTTACCAAGCTGGGTACTAATATGCAAGGGATAACAGTACACCCCCCGGCAATGTTTTTGTCAAATCCTGAAAAACCTTACATCTAATGGAATGAGTGGAAAGAGTACTGGAGAAATAATCTTAAGGCAGTGGAGCATGAAAACCTCACTGCAGAAAAGAGGATTCACTTCTACAGCACGCATTTAGGATCAGAAGGGCAACAGAAGTACAGGGAGTTGCCTACATTGACAGTTCGAAGCTGGAGACTTGGATGCACATCGCGATAAAACAGATGGATAAATACCAATGTTGCAATTAATATATTACATTTTTATATGAGAGTGCAGAAAGAGGAAGAGCCATTAGAAGACTGCCTCCCTTTAAAACATTTTAGCATTGACATGTCGATTTTGGAACTGGCATAATGACCGAGGAGCCTATAAGAGATCAGATAATACATGCTCAAAATGCTTTGGTGCAAGAGCAACTGTGGATGTACGGCGACACCTGACTGCAAGACTCCATAGTCATAGTAAAGTACATTGAGTACACGCAATTGCTTGAAAGAAATCAAACTAAGAAAGAAAGAAGTGCAACAAGTACAAACTGAGAATAACAAAGAGAGCATAAATAGAGCTCAAACCAGAAGTGTGATCCGGAAAAAGATAGAGTATGTTTAAGAGTACATTTAAACACAGATGAAGAAGGTACAGAAGAAGATAGACTGCAGAAACACAGAGGACAAGAAGGTAAAGATTACAAGAAGCTAGGACAGAAAGCCGATTCCAAATGAGAGGGAAGAGAAAAGGACAAATGTTTCAGATGTGGAAGTGTTGGACTGCAAACTAAAACAAAATTGTCCAGCGATAGAACAAATGTGTGCCGCTTGTAAAATGAAGGGTTATTTTGTAATAGTGTGCAGAAATAAAGAGCGTGTCAATGTTGCAAGAAGAGTCAGACACAGAAGATGAATGAGTTGTAGTAGTACAAGAGAAATTGTAATGTCCCATGACCAGAGACATCACCCCGACCATCCTCGAGCTCTGGCTGGGCTGCGTTACAGAATTTCCCTCCGTGAAGGGATGGGACCCCTCCCAGGGCTCCCTGGGATTGACATGGAACTTGTGGACGGTCAACACTTTTTCTTTTCCACCCAGGCCAGGGCACCCACACATGTGAGGTACCATTTTCGTCAGGACACCTGTGGGGAAGGTAGGACATGTTACCAGCGTGTTATGGTGGTTTCCTGGTGGCAAATGTCTGAAAATTGTGTTTTTTCCCCCCTCAATTTAGGACTTTGTCGGGCATTGTGGATAATACATTCTAGGGCGATTCGCGAAAGTCAGACCTCTTTGGATTCCCACAGGTGTCTTCTTTTCAGAAATGCATGGCGTTCCCGGTTTTATTTAGTGGCTGCGACACCCGAGGGTCAAATCTGTGGGTTGTCCACAAAGTCAAATCCAGTCTTCCACTGGGTCTTTGATGTACCAGTTGTTTAGCCTTTTCACTTTGCGCCCAGGTAGGTGCACCCACACATGTAAGGTACTGTTTTCATCAGGACACCTGTGGGAATATGGGAAGGTAGGACATGTGTTGTTGCTGCCGTGTTTCGATGGTTTCCTGGTGGCAAATGTCTGAAAAATTTATTTTGTTCCCTAAAATGTTGACTTTTCCGGGCCTTGTGGGTATTCATTCTAGTCGATTTGTGAAAGTCAGACCTCTTTGGATTCCCACGGGCGTCTTCTTTTCAGAAATGCATGGGGTTTCCCATTTTCCTTAGTGGCTGCAACACCCCAGACCCAAATCTGTGGGTTGGCCACAAGACCAAAATCCTAAAAATGTCCACTTCCCAGACCCTTTGGTATACCAGTGATTTACTCGTTTCCCTTTGTGCCCAGGTAGGTGCACCCACACATGTGAGGTACCAATTTCCTCGGTACACCTGCGGGAATGTGGGAAGGTAGGACAATTGTTGTTTTCTCTTGGTTTTGATAACATTTTCAATACATTTGCTACTGCACTTTGTTACACAACCCTTTAATTTCCTAAATATAACATACATTTAGTCGCTAGGTACTGTACACTTTTGTAACCTGCACAAGTCACCTATGCCGCAAAAGGTCTGCCTGTGCTCTTTCAAAAAATGTATGCTTGCCATTCCTCACCATGTTTGTTTTCCTTATTTTCAAATTATGTCTGTTTAGGCTGTCAGCATGAAAATCCTGTGTACCATGGCTCAGTTTTTGGCTTGTGGTATTTCTTGTTTTGTGAAACATTATAAAAAATGTGTGATTTCCTAACTAGAAGAGTCAGGGGAATGTAGCGGTGCATTACGCTTCTCAATATTCACAGAAGCCAGTCCAAACATGTCCAGCCCATACCTTTTTCTTCTGTAATTTTTCCAATTTCTTCCCGAATATGGGAATTTTACCCACATAGTTGTTTCCTCACCTGCGGAAATAACTTCTTCCTAAACCTTTAATGTTATATGCTTTTCAGCAATGTATGCCCTTCTATTTTCAGTTTCAGATTTCCTACCCTCATTCCGTCTAAGCATGTCCTATTGAGAAAAAAAGGGCAAAATCACCTACATCTCACAAAACTGATGGTAACCTTATAAACAATGTTTTTTTGTTTCCACTCAACCTGTTCTCGAAAGCTTGGAAAATGGTGAATTCAGAACAGCAACACATTTGTTCCTAGCTCTTACAAGTAAAAAACACAGGCTTCTTTGTACATCATTTTATTGGGATTTTCTGTAAAAACACAAAATCTGCTCTTTTTTGTTATTTTCTCTCACCCCCCTAACAGCAAACTAGGATCCCTTGGTGGCATTTTGACCGCCTACATGTGGGAAAAAAAGGGGCCAAATTTGGCTGATATCTTATGTAACAACAAAAAGTTACAAGGGATTGAATGTGACATACTGAAATCTTTTAAAAAGGGCTCCACACGGGGAGGGAAAACCCTCAGCAGTTAAGGGGTTAAACAATAACCTACAGATTGACAATTTTCCATTTACCATAATGTCGGAAATTATTAATTGAATACAAGGGGCTGATTTATTTGCAACATTGGACCTTTATAGTGCTTATAAAATAAAATTGGCTGATGATTGCAGATACCCAACAGCTTTCATAACAGTTTGGAATGAATCGGTATCAAAGAATGACCCGCCGGGTTCCCCAGCAAGAACGGAAACAATCAGAGCTGGGATCCCTCTCCGGCGGCCGACACTAGAAAAGCGCTGGCCGGGCTGGCTTGCGATCTGCCATCTTGCCGCTGGGGTGGTCCCGGCGTTTTGGGTCCTGCCGAGACCGAACTCCTGGGCTGTGCTGGTTGTGCACCGTGAGCAAAGGAGGAGTGTTGTTGCGGAGAGGTCAGACAACGGACCGAAAGTGGGGGGCACTGTGTTGATCTGCGGGAGTGGGCCTCGAGCTGCGCCTGTGGCTGTGACCCAACACTCGCTGGCCCCCTTCTGTGAGAGACGTCTGTTGCTGGGCGTGCATGCAGCGGGCTGTCTGTGGTGCAGTGACTGGTGGACCCATTGAGGAACTGCCCCAGGCCGGGATGAAATAAGACGGTGTGCCTTGGAAGGAAAAAGAGAGGCCCGCCAGGTAAACGCGCTAGGATTGAGCAGAGTGGTGGTGCTCCCCCACTGCTCCTTATCCACTCTCCGGCTTCTCCCGAGATTGCTGGGTCTGGCCCAGCATGAAAACTGCTCACTGGCTAACGCCACAGAGGTCAGTTGAAGCCCTAACACACATATTGCCAGAAATATGGGTGTCTTGGAAGGTGGACAGACGAGTTGGGGCCAGAACACATGAGGTGCTGATACTGCCTGGCTATTTGTGCACTGCCTGTCCTACAAATCCTAGTGAGGTAATTATAGCCCCAGCGGCAGAGGTGTACAGCCATTGCAAATCCTGGGAGGTGCCGTGGATAGAGATTCCATTGTGTGCATACTAGTCCGTCCGGTTGGAGGCTCCGCCGGCTGCAAAGACACAGAGTTCGTGCTGCCACTCTGCCGGTAGGCGGCGGAGAGCTGGGGGTGACGGTGGAAAACCATACGGAACAGAGTCAGCAACCCAGGCCTGCCAGGCCCCAGTGGGGTTGAAAGGGATGACTAAAGACAAGCCCCGCAAGGGGTCCACACAGAACAAAATGTATTGATACTCAGTGGCTGCCCCTACACCTGCCACCATGTTGGTTGAGAAGGAAACAGACCGGGGCATCCCAGGAAATGAACAAAGCATATCCCTCACAGATATTATGAATGCCATAGAAACCTCTAGGTCATTGGTGGAAACAAATATCGGTGGACTCACTTTGCAGGTTTCTTTTCTCCAGCAAGACCTCCATAATCTATCTTCTAGGGTTGGTGAAGCAGAACAGCGCATCTCAGACAGTGAAGACGCGTTCCAGAAGATGGAGCGTCAGCTGGTGGCCATGTCCCAGAAACCTACAGTCTCAGAGAACTGCGCTGAGGATAGCCAGGTCAGATCCTGCTGCAATAATCTGTGCATTCTTGGGCTCCCTGAGAAAGAGGAGGGACCGTGTATGGAGCTGTTCTTGGAGTGGTGGCTATCGGACCTCATGGCTCCCAAAACACTCTAACAACTTCTCGATGGAGTGGGCACACCGAGTCCCGACGGGCCGCCCGGTTCCTGGAGCGCCTCCACAAACTGTTATAGCACGGCTCGTAAACTACAGAGACTGGGATACTCTCTTTCACATGGCGAGGTCAACAGGCCCAATTACTTGCAACGGAAATTGGACTGGTTTGTTCCCCGATTACACAAGGGAGGTGCAGAGAGCCAGGCAGTCCTATGACTTTGTAAAGAGAAAATGGATGGTACATAATATCAGATATGTCTTTTCTTCCCGGTGCAGCTTAAAATATACCACAAGGTCACTGTACACCTTTTCCACAACCCCAAAGACACCTGGGATTGGCTAGAGACACTTTCACGACCTTATCCCCTTCTAGGGTTCACGGGCCCTTAAGGACCTCATTTGGCTCGCCTCGGGTGCTCTGGAGCCAGTCTTGGCGTTGCTGGCATAGGAGATGCTTGCAGGAACGTGGTTTCAATGAGCGTTGGACCAGCATGGCCGCCCCCAGGTGGAATACAGGAGAAATGCATCCTGCGGTCTAGCTTCCAGGGTAGGGCCCGCCCCAAAGACACCTGGGAGACCGCCCTGCTATTTAAACCACGCCCGTCTTGAGGCACGCGCTTCGGGTTAATCTGCTTAGCAGCGTGACGCTCATCTGGTCCAGTCCAGCATACCTTCGGCTTCGTCGACATCCAAGGCCCGAATCTTCTCCATCCTTACCTGCATCTCTGCATCCGTCGGCTAGACAGTGTCCTCCAGCTTCGTCGACATCCAAGGCCCGAATCTTCCCCATCCTTACCTGCATCTCTGCATCCGTCGGCTAGACGGTGTCCTCCGGCTTCGTCGACTTCCAAGACCAGTCTCTTCTTCATCCTACCCTGCATCTCTGCATCTGTCGGCTAGACGGTGTCCTCCACCTTCGTCGACTTCCAAGACCAGTCTCGTCTTCATCTTTCCCTGCACAGCTTCATCCACCGCCTGGGCAGTACCCTCTCCTCCCGGATTTTCGAGGACAATTCACCTCCGGGCCGCCCTGGCCTGCAAGATAAAGCAAATCACAGGTTACCCATTTGCAAGGACGCTTCTGCGCCGCTTGGCGTTCACTTACCTGTTCGGACTCACCTTCGGCCACTTCGCAGCATCATCACCTGCAGCAATAGTAAGAAGGTTTCTACCGGCGAATTCATCATGGCAAAACCCCACCCAAAGACATTGTTCCACCAGTCAAGACTCACCTGAATACTTACCTGGAGTGGAGTTGCAGCTGGCCTGAACTCCGGCCCTCACCAGTTAAGTAACTCAGCGATACGGTGCCACATCGACGCGCCCCTGCCCAGCGTGGCAGGACGGAGAGCGCATCTTTACATTATACAAGGTGAGAGCCGTCACTGGGAGAAAACTCCAGGGGGAACCTGGTGGAGGGTCTCGAAGAAGTAGTTTCTAAATCGCCCCTCCTGTCTTCCAGTCTTACCTCTACCGATTCCAGGGGCAGGCGAAGGATTCCGAAGAACTTCCCGGTTTTGGAGAGGCGCCCCCGTGGAGACACAAGGTGAGTGTTACAGACACAAGTACTGTCAGACCCATGCTCTGGGGCACCGAAAGATGGGCCCCGTGGAGGGAGAGTGGGGGGGGGGGGGAGTCCTCTGCGGCCCTCTTTTGACAGGCAAGAGTCACTCATACCTGGCCTGGCAGTGGTCCGAGATGAACATGATGGAATGGGATGATTAAGGGTATCTAATGTGGACTGGACGCCTATATTTTTGAGAGGGGGTAGACCTCCTATGGACACAATGGTGCAAGATGTTTGATACTGCAGGTTGGAATCCTACACATAGCGGCCTTGGACGGGCAAGTTGGAAGGGCGTGGCTGGCACTCACAGATAACCCTGAATATGTTTTTAGTGATTTATGTATCTTGGGGGGGGAGGGGGGGGTTGGGTCTGGACGACAGGTGCTTCTGTTTGGGGGGGAGTATCGGGTGGGGGTATTTTGGTTTACGGATGTTGAAGGGGGCTGGTGGGGATTGGGGAGATGGTTTGAGGCTTGGAACACTGAAAATAGCGCTTCTCTGAGAAATGTACTACGTCTTGGCTCAGTAACCTGGGCAGAAACTGGGTCATTGACATGTCTGTTGTTAATGTATGACAGGGCAGGTAAATCCTAGGACACGCTCCTTTTTTACCTCGAATGTAAATAGGTTGGGGTTGAGCATTAAAAGGAAACTGGTACTGCAATTTCTTAATCGTCACTCCCCTGGTGATGGATCTCCTGAACGAACTACAAGCAGCACTGCTGCATGGCCAAATAGACAGATGGGTCCTCAGGGGAGGTTTTAACAATGTCATGGACCCCATGCAGGACTGCACTACCTCTGGGGGCAGATTAGTGGGTCCCCAACGAAGCTGAATACATTCACCCATGCCATGGGGTTGGTGGGTGCATGGAGGACGCCCCATCCGGGAGTGCATGGGTCTCTATCCAGGCTTGATTATATCGTGGTTCAGATGGGAGACTCACACAGGATTAGGTCAACTGATTAATTGGCCAAGGGCATCTCTGATCAATACCCCTTGTATGTGGTACTTGATACAGGACTTGGGAGGGTTGGGCCCCTGTGGTGCTTGAACAGCTCCTATCTGGGGTTTCCTGACTTTCTGAAAAGGATGGTGTCCAAAACTGAGGAATATTTGGAGATAAATGAGGGAATGGTAAGCAGCCCAACAATGTTATGGGAAGTATATAAAGCAGTCCTGTAGTGGGAGGCGATTTCTTTGGTCACAGGCGGTAGAGCTGCGCACAGACGGGCAGTTGAGGAGGAGGTGGAGGAACAGGAATGGGCGGTGGAGGTGCCATACTTGACACACACCACCCCAGGCTGGGAGGGGGGGGAGACTCTGAAGGGTGCAGGAAAAGTTTTGGAATATTGCATTGGACAACGCTAAACAGGCCTACTGGCCTAAAAGAGTCAGTGGATCAGGCGGGTAAACTGCTGGCTTGGTTGGAGATGAGAGAAGAGGGGTGCAGGCAGGTCAGGGAGGTGACCGGCCCAGATGTGACGCTGGTGAGATTGCAGAGGCATTCACCACTTATTATGAGGAACTCTACCACCCCCCACAGTGCGCAGAGTCGTCAGACATCTTCTCCTTCTTGGGAGAGATCACTCTCCTGCAACTGACCTCCACCCAGAGGGACGACCTGGAGGCAGACATTGCGGTCGAGGAGATGGCGGTGGCCGTATCACACCTCGAGTCTGGGAAGGAACCCGGACCTAACATGTTCCCGGTCGAAGTCTGGAAAAAGCTGAGAGACTTGACATTGCCGCACATATATAGTACATTCAGCCACTCTAAATCAGCGGGAAATCTTTCCCCGGACCTCAGGAGGACTTGTATAGTGGTGATTCCAAAGGTGGGTATGCCTGCAGATTCCTGCGCCTCTTACAGACCCATCTCCCTTATCAACGCTGAAGTTAAGATCCTGGCGAGGGTATTAGCAGAACGTTTCAATAGGTTGATCACTTGACTAGTTCATCGAGACCAGTGTGGCTTCATTCCTGGCAAATCCACCAGGATGAACGTCTGCAGACTGTTCATGGCTGTGTCACAAGCAGACACGTTGGAGGAACCCACAGCACTTCTCTCAGTAGATCTGCAAAAGGCCTTTTACTCAATGGAATGGGGGTTCTTGTGGGAGGCGATGTGTCGCATGGGATTTGGGAATAGCTTTGTGGGTTGGGTGCACTTGCTGTACACGCTTCCCTGTGCGGAGGTCAGGGTGAACAGGATGACTTCCCGAACATTTCCCCCTAGAGAGGGCTCTCCTGTTTCCCCCCTTTTGTTCACGCTGGCTAGAAGCACTGGGGGTTATACGCAGATGACCTCCTGATTTATCTTAGCAAGCCGCTGGTAGCCTGTGCCTGTATCACCCACACCCTACAGGAGTTTCTTGGGGTCAGTGGTTTAAAGGTGAATTGGGAGACATATATCCTCTTTCCCCTCCGAGGGGTGGAGTCTGTCCTTCCCCACGGCGCCCCATATCGATTATCGGCAGAAGGTTTCAAATATCTGGGAGTATGGGTGGTTCCCGACCTAAAACATTATGTGCTATCTAACTCCAATCCTATTACTGAAAGGTGTTTGCGGGATGTCACACACTGGAGGTCCCTCCCGCTGACGCTACTCTGGCAAAGCAGCCTTGTTTAAGATGTTGGTGCTCCCAAAATACAAGTATTCCCTTCAAAATGCCCCCCTCCAGACCAGGCCAAGTTTTATTGGACTGATGTCGCACTCCAGATGCTCCTCTGGGGTGTTGGTCAACCTCGTATTGCCCTTGCTGCACTACAATGCTCGGTCTGGGAGGGGATTATCAGGCTCCTAAGCCTGCACGGGTATATTGGGGTAGTCAGTTGGCAGTCGTGAACAATTGGCTGCATGGCGATGACTCGCTGCTGCATGTTGCCGCCAAGAAAGGGTGGATGAGGGGGATTCACCCCCCCCCCCTCAGGTTCTGTACAGTGCGCGGACAGTTCCGCCCATGATGCAGCACACCAGGCGGATATGGCCGGATGCCCACCGTCACATCGGGTGGGGGAATAGACCCACCCTTGCACAGCCTGTTTGGGAGAATGCCCTGGTCCTGGAGGTTGGGAAAATTGGTAGAGTGGTCGCTTTGGAGGAAATCGAGATATTTAGAATGGGAGACGTGGTGAGGGAGAGGGGATTGATTCCCTTTTCTGAGATGTGCAGTAGGTTTGGACTCCTTGAAACTGAACGCTATCACTTCTTATAGCTGTAACATGCTTTTTCGACCCAGTTCCGGGGTCCCCAAGACCTGCTGGTTAGCTCTCCGATTGAGGTAAATCTACTTCCTGATTGTATCAGAGCAAAGGTTATCTCTACATTGTACCAGGTCTTTACAGATTTTGCCACAGATTTAGTCTCCCCCAGAACAAGGTGGGAAGGTGATCTAGGCCTGTTACATCTAGAAGACTGGGTGGAGGCCCTAATGTTCACCCGAGATATTGGTATTTCGGCCCGAGTGAGGTTGATACAGCTAAAGAGCCTACATAGGATTTACTACTCTTGTACCACCCTATTTAGATGGCAGAGGGCATCCCATCTGAAATGTCTGATGTGGAGGACCAGAGAGCACTTTTTCTTCCACACACTCTGTGAATGTCCACGGATGGGTCTCTTTTGCCGTAAATGCTTGGGCAAGATCCAATCTGTTACTGGCTTGGTGATACCAGGGGACCCCGAAATTGCTGCTCGTGTAGATGTGGGGGAAAACAGGCTTTATGCAGTTTCAGAAGCTCTTTGTGTCCACCGCTGTAGGATTGATGAAGCGCACTATCGTGACACTGGGGGGGGGGCACCATCTCACCAGAGGCTACCAAAATGGGCCACTGATATTGACTGCTGTATGGCCCTCGAGAAGAGGATATACAATGCGAGAGGTTGCCTGGGGAAATGAGAAAATATCTGGGGTAAACTGAATGGTGAAACCTAAAAGCAAGGGAAATGGTCCCATTAGACACTCACCTTGCAACCATGTCGGATGATCTACACCCACTTCGTATGAGTTCCTCAGACTACTGCATAGCTACTGCAAGTTGTGATATCCAAACCTGTTAAAGTGTTTTTTCTCTGCTCATTGAGCCGGACTGTTTATTATATGTGTGTTTTTCTGCCTGAAAATAATAAAAAATTGTTTAACAAAAAAAGCACCAAACTGCATGATTTCAACTATGAGATCAGATATGTACCAGGAGTAAAAAACAGAGTAGAGGATTTCCTTTCGAGATTGCCAGTAAAAGCAGAAGGGCCAGTAGAGGATGATGATGAGGATGTGGTGGCTATTGCGTTGGATACTGTAAGCAGAGAAAGGTGGGAGGAAGAATTGAATGTGTCTAGGTTTTACAAAGTGTTATCAAGTATACTGTTGGCAGATGGCCAGCGAAGTGTGAGTTGTGGGAAAAGATATTCCTATTTTGGTAAGGGAAAGGAGAATATTCTGAGCAAGATAATCTTTTGGTCAGGGGGGAAAAGTTAATCCCTCCCTAGAATGCGAGGGAAGAGTTAATGGTGCTGGCACATCAAAGGCCTCCCGGATCCACCGCTACTAAATAAAAGATTAGAGAAAAATATTGGCCAGGGGTGGAGAGATTTGTGACCAATTGTTGGCCATGTCAGAATTTGATCAGATAAGACATCCAAATGAAGCTTGGGAGCAAGGTAGGTATAGAAATTGTTTGACCTTACAGTATGTTGAGTTTGGAGAGAACATTTCTCATTGTGATGGTTGTCTATTGTTCTAGATGGGCTGAAGCAAACTTTGTGTGGAACATGAGTACCGGTGAGGTGATAACATTCTTGTAGCAAGTTTTTCACAGAGAGAGGTACCCTAGCAAAATTATCAGCGATAAGGGAGTAGAATTTAGAAGTGAAAAAATTAGAAGATTTGCTCAGAGTAGGAATTTTGTGGACGTTTATTGGCAAATTATCCCTCCCAGACTAACTGGTTAGTAGAACAATACACTGAGTATTGGCTGAGACCATAGAGCAAGAAATCAGAAATAATTTGACAGTTGATTAGGCTATTGCAGAGAGGTTGTGGAGCTTTATGACGTCAGAAGTGATACTAATGAATCAACATTCAAGGTCATGCGGGGGAGGGATCCAAATACTATATTTAACCCAGCATGGGTTAGTGAATACAAGTGTCACACAACAATCAAAAACGAGAGACGAGAGTAATAGAAGGTTAGGTTTCCTATAGGGAGATTGGGTGAGAATAAACAAAGTTGTGGTACCACGTAAGGGAGGTTGTACATTTTCAGATCCCATGAGCATAAACAAGGTATTTACTGAATATGAGCAGGTTGAGTAAGTGTAGAATGATCTTCGTAGAAGTGACCTGAGGAAGGGAAAGGGTGCAAATATTGGTTGGATGCAGAGGAAAGGATGGATGTGTACGAATTGAGTGCTATAAGAAATAATGGACAGAGCAGTCATTTGGAAGTTGATGAGAGTGGTGACCGTGGGAATGGAGAGAAATTAGTGGAATGAGCAGGAAGTTGATGGTACCTCCAGTATGGTTAAAAGATTGTGATGATGAAATAATAGTGCTGTGAAGTAGAATTCACTGCATATATGTTTATGGTTCATGTTTTTTACAAGTGGTCTGAGATGTTCACTTTAGTTCTGATTCCATGTGTTCCATTTCATCCAGTTTCGTTTGAGTTACAGAAGTACAATCTTATGTTATTTCTGTTATTTGGTGGGGGGGTTGTGTTGTATTTAAATGTGTTTGTAGAATTTCTTTGGAACTCGTAGAATTAGAATGTGTGGAGAGAGGACAGTTGGTGAGAGACTGGTTGGAGTAGAGGAGAGAGGGCGGAGTTGACGAAAAAAGTCATTACCTACCCTGCTTTTGTTTATCTTTGAAGAGACCCAACAAGTTCTTAATGGGGGCTACCAAAGTGGCACACCCTGATTTCCATCTTCTTTTCTTGGGCTCCCATGTATTTGAGGCTGTGTGCGGCCTTTGTATTCCAATCTAGTTGTATCGCACTTCTGAAATCACGTGATGGATTCCACCAAAATGACTCCAGAGTCCTTGAGCTGCTTCAAGGTTTTTTAAAATTATAAATAGCACAAAGCACATGGACTGTAATAAGAGACAGATCATTTTTGTTGATCTAGGATAGTGTGGTAAACCAGCTTGAGGAATTGGTGCTCAGGATGTCCCTCTCTCGTGTCTCCCCTGGGATTCCCATTCCAGCCCTGCTATCCATAATGCCTGGTTAGTGTTATAGAATGGTAACCCCCTACTCTCTGAATTATTGACCTTAGTCAGATGGTGCAGGTTTACTAACTCCCTCAGGACTTTCTAACTTTCCCTACTCTCGACACAGGTGTATGTTCTACCGGGCAACTGTCGTGCCTATGCAATCGCTCTGTAAGGGTTTCCTAGTTCTACACAGGCCCGTTTTCACTGAGCCCTTCCTCGCTACCTACTTCCTCTACTTTCTCCTCCCCCCAACCTTCTGTTTCTCCAGCTTCCACTTTTTTTTTTATTTTTAAAAACAAATTTATTGGGGCGTGGCTTGGAGCGCCAGCGATGTGGCTGCTCCCCTGAGGCCCGCCGTGCGAGGCCCGCCGCTTCTGGGCCCCTAATGCGGCTCTACGCCTCGATACCGGAGCCCGGCTGATCCTATGGACGTCGGATGGCCTGGGGCTCATACAGGCTGAAGCGGGGATCATAACGCCCAGCGGGGACGAAGTTATTCGCCCCGGCTTCCCGAGCCGTCTTCAGCGACGAATTCCCAAGATGGCGGCCGAGCTCATCCCCCGGCCCAGGAGGGCGAAGAGAGCTCCTTGAAGCCGCATCCGGACACGGCTCAACTCCTCGAGTGCCCGGGGCGCGGCGGAGTGGCACCAGCCCCCCGGACTTTTCCTCCGGTGGCCTCCCCGAAGCGACCGCTGCGCAGCTGAGCCGCCCGCGGGGGGCCTCCGCTTCCCGCGCTACCGGCCCAGGCCTGCCCGCGGCTACCCGACGAAGAACGGCACGGACGGTGCCTATCAGGTAGGGGCTGCTGGGGGTGAGGACCCAGGAGGGGGGCTGGCCTCCCATCCCTCCGGGGCCACACGAGAGGAGCCCTCCAGACCTGCCACAGCACCTGAGGTGGGGGCCACACTACCCCCCCTCCGTCCCCCGGCGGCCCCGGAGTGGGCTTCATCCTCCACTCCTCGCTACCCGACCAATACCCGGAGATCCTGACCCCATACGCCGCATTCCTGGGGCGCCCCAGCCCATACCGACGTCTGGGGCCTCCGTCCTGGCCCGGGACCTGGAGGTCCCCTCCCATTATCATCCCCACCAGGGGATCCGGGCCTGGGTCCACGGAGGAGGGGTGGTCCTGGCCTGGCCGCGTTGGGGGGTCCACATCTGCAAGCCCCGAGGAGGGCCTGACCTACGCACCACGAACCAACGCCGCCCACCTGGAGCCCCGGCCTAAGGCCCTCACCGACGCCCCCCGACGCGGCTAGGCTAACCCCCGGGCCTGGCCGCCCCTCCGCCCCGGGCTACCCCTGACTCCGGAGGGGAAGCCCCCCCTCAGCTACAGAAGCGACTTGGCTGCGTGTTTCCTGGGGCGCCCCGGCCCACTGTATCACCCGCTCTTTCTCCCTGGCCCAGTCCCAAGCGGGCGCACAACAATCTATCTACCCACCGGGACCTACGCCCCACACATCTGCCCACCACCAAGATCTGGAGAGCTCACCCCCTTATTTGAAGCCACTGTGCACCGGCCAAGCTCGGAACCAGCATTCCCTCTCCTCAATCAAGAGCCTTGACGCCCGACCACAGGGTGGGCCTTCCAAACCATCTTCCCACCCACGATTCGCCACCATGTCTAGACAGTCGAAAGCTACTAAAAACGTGGACATTGCCACCATGCTCACCGCTCCTGACAAGGGAAAGAAACCGGATTCAGCTAAACCCACCCCAACGATCTCCCAGGAGGAGGGTGACACCCCAGCTACCAGAGGTGATCTACTGGCGTTTATGGCAGACATCAAAGCTGAGTTCCGGTCCTGCATGTCGGAACTCACCACCAAATTGGAACAAACGGACCACAGGGTGACCGAGGTGGAGCAGAGACTGAGTGAGATCGAGGACCGCTCCCAAGACCAAACATCTGCTATGGGAGATATCCAGCAAACAGTAAGAGCCCTCCAAGACAGGTGCGAAATCCTCGAACACAAACAAGAAGACTTAGAAAACAGAGCCCGTCGGAATAACCTCCGAATCCGGGGAGTTCCGTCCTCAGTCCTCCACATAAATCTTGCAGACTACATAGGAGACCTCTTCCAAACCCTCCTCCCACAACTAGATAAATCCCAACTGCTGCTGGATCGGACTCACAGACTGCGTCCGCGTCGGGGAGTAGACTCCGACCAGTTCCCAGATGTCATTACAAGAGTTCACTATTTCTCCACAAAAGAAGCTATCTCCGCTATCAGTCGGTCCGGAGATGAACTCTCCTTCCAAGGTCACCCTCTTCAAATTTATCAGGACCTCTCCCTCTCAACCCTACAGAAAAGAAGGGCTCTCCGACCTTTAGCCCTCTTCCTCCAGGAGCGTCAAGTCAAATATAGATGGCTCTTCCCCACAGCATTGCAATTTTCTTATAATGGCTCCCTCCGGAGAATATCACATTTAGAAGATGCCGCTAAAATCATGCAGAAATCCTCCTCCCCCGAAGGAACTACCTCCCCAGACTTCGATGCTTCGGGGAGCCCTACGTCAGCCTTTCCTCCCCAACCCAGGCGACCCTCATGGTCCAGGGCCTCCCGAAACAACAGAAAAAGATAGCCGGAGTCCGAGCGGCCCTAAATATCTTCCGCTCCTCCGGCGTCCCGGACGCCCGACGCCCTTTCAGCTAAACCCAGAAGCAGCAACTCCGGCCCAACACAGTCCTATGTTCACCCAGTGCGGCGGGCTTCTTTCACGGCCTATGCCCCCCTCCAAGGTCCGCTCCATTTTAGAGTCCTTGGATGCGTACGTTACTTTTTCAGATACAATTGGCCCTGTTGGCCTGGGGTGGGGTTACACCCACAATGTTTCCCACCCCGCCAGTTAAACAGTTGGCCTCCCGTTGGGGGCCTCCGTTAAAACTGCAAGTACGGTACAGATCGCTTCTACACCCTCTTCACGATGGCAGCTAATGGACAACCTGGAGTCCCCCCTCCATCCCCCAAACATGGAACCTCTAGCTCCCAGATCCCGGAACACCAGACGCTGAGATGCCTTTCCTGGAATGTTAACGGACTCAACTCTCCCCCCAAGTGCAAATCGATTCTCCAGAAGCTACAAGATGAGGAGGCCGGAGTGGTGTTCCTTCAAGAGACTCATCTCCTCCCGGCAGACTTCGGTCGTCTCCGATCTAGCATGTATCCACGCCAGTTTTTCGCCTCGGGGAACTCTAAAAAGGGGGGCACAGCAATTATGTTCCGGAAAGACCTGCACCCCCAGATCTTAGATTCCATGATGTGCCCGGAGGGCCGCTTCGTGGCCATCAAGTGCTTCCTACTGGGGGACCTCTACACCCTGGTATCGGCATATGCACCCAATTCGGGACAGGCAACTTTCTATGATTCACTGGGCTCCTCCCTCTCAAGCTTTGCGGAAGGCCAGACAATAATTGGAGGGGACTTCAATGGGGTTCCAGGCCCCACTAAGGACAAATCCCACCCCCCTGCTCTTGGCGAGTTTGGTCAGGCCCTCAGTCTGCTGCGGCTCTTCAGAACCCTGGAGGTGGTGGATACATGGCGGGTGCTTCACCCCACCGAGAAAGATTACTCTTTCTTCTCGGGCGTTCACCGAACTTATTCCAGAATTGACCTCCTCCTATCTTCCCCCCAAACTCTCGCCCTCGCTAATGAGGTATCTATAGGCCAGCGAATTCTATCAGACCATGCTCCGATAATAATGGAATTAAGCATTCAGAACACCCACGCTAAGGCGCCACGCAGATGGGCGCTCTATGACCCGATCCTCGATGATATGTCAATCAGAGACCATATAACTACCACCATCAAGAACTTCTTTGAGGAGAACCCAGCCGCGGACACCTCCCTAGCCAATAACTGGGATGCAATGAAGGCTGTAGTTCGGGGATCCCTGATAGCCCAAGGCGTAGCATACCATCGAAACCGGAAACACGTCCGTTTATCCTTGGAGGAGGACTTGCGAGCAGCTGAGGAAGCCCAGAAAAAAAATGGCTGGTCTCCCAGAACGCAAAGAGCGCTTTGTTCGGCCAGGAAGAAACTGGAGGCCCATTATGCGGAACACACTGCGCAACTTTTGGCGAAGACCAAACAATTTTACTATGCCAAAAGCAACAAGGCCAACAAGCTGCTGGTAGCCAAGCTAGCTAAAACAAGACGGACTAACACAATTATAGGGCTCCGAGACCCACGGGGGGTGATGCATCACTCCGAACAGATGAAACTACAACTAGCTTCGGACCACTTAACCCAGGTCATGACAGCGCCCCCCCGAGATCGGACGAGGCAGGAGGCATACCTGCGAAACGCAGCCTTAACGCGTCTCCCAGACTCCACACGAGAGCAGTTGGAAGCCCCAATAACAGATGAAGAAGTCGACGAAGCCAACAAGGCCCTCAAACCGCGAGCCCCGGGCCCAGACGGATTCTCCCCGAGGTTCTATAAGATATTTAAGCTCCAGCTCATCCCCCACATGGTGGCTCTTTTCAACTCTTTCCAGGTTTCGGGTTCCGTAACCCCCACAATGCAAGAGTCGGTGATGATCCTCCTTCCTAAGCCGGGGAAAGACCCGAGGGATCCGGCGTCATACAGACCCATTGCCCTACTGAATATTGACGCCAACCTGTATTCGAAGATTTTGGCTAACCGCCTGGCACTTATTCTCCCGGAAATAATCCACCCCGACCAAACAGGCTTCATTCTTCATCGAGCAGCAGGGGACAACATCCGGCGGACTCTCAATCTGGTGGACATTGCCCACCGCAACTCCCAAGGCCTGGCCTTAATGGCCCTGGACGCAACCAAAGCCTTTGACAGAGTCGATTGGTCCTATCTGGAATGTACCCTGGAAGCATTTGGGTTCGGCCCGACAACCCAAGCCATGATCCTAGCGAACTACAAGCAGCCCAAAACCATCCTCAGGATCAATGGCGCCCACTCAGCCCCGATATCTCTGACCTGTGGGACAAGGCAGGGCTGCCCGCTGTCACCCCTGCTCTTTGCCCTCACGATGGAGCCCTTCGCCCAGAAGATCAGGCGGAATGAGTCCATCAAGGGACTTCAGGTGGGCCCGTCCCACCACAAAATTGCTCTCTACGCGGACAATGTACTACTGACACTCACAGAAGCCAGTACCTCAGCGAAGCACGCCCTGGCCGAAATAAAGGAATTGGGGGAGGTTACCGGCTTTACTGTTAACTTCGCCAAATCAGTGGCCCTGGGAATCGGCTTCCGCCCAGAGGAAAAAGAGGCGTTAACGGGTCTATGCCCGATCGAATGGCGGGACCACTCGATCCCCTACCTAGGAGTTTTCATCCCGGCGAACCCAAGGGAGACCTATCAGGCGAACTTTCCCAAACTGATCAGGGAGCTGGAGGGAGACCTGAAGCGCTGGACCACGCAAGAGATCTCACTAATGGGCCGGATTACAGCCGTCAAAATGAACTTGATCCCTAGGTTCCTCTATGCCTGCTCGTCCCTATCGGTGCCTTTCCCGGCCCAGACCCTCCACCACTTACAGAGGAAGATATCGAAATTCATATGGAAAGGCAAAAAGGCCAGGATCCCCCACAAGACCCTGATTGGTAACGCCAGGCTAGGAGGCCTGGGGGTTCCGGACCTGCAGGCCTATAGCGCAGCGGCGCAACTATCACACATACACGCCTGGCAGTCGAGCACAGCCCGCCCCAGATGGGTGGAACTCGAGCAAGCCCAGCTTCCGCTCCCCCTCCGGTTCCTCCCTCACATCCAACCCTCCCTCAGGGTGTCCAGTCAACTCGTCGAAAAAAAACTGGTCGACTGCAATTTGGTCGACGCAATTTGGTCGAAAACCATTTCGTCGAAATTTTTTTTTTATTTATATATTTATTTTTTGGGTTTTCGTTTAGTTAAAAAAGGGGTTTTTAGAGAAAAAAAGGGGGTTGGGGGGGGGACCCCCCCCCAAAAAAAAAAAAAAGGGTTAACATAGAAAAAAAATTTTTTCGACGAAATGGTTTTCGACCAATTTGCTTCGACCATTTGTCTGGTCGACCAATTTTTTTCGACGAATTGACTGGCAACCTCCCTCAGGGCACGTTGGAAGGACGTCCTACTGACAACGAAGCAGACCCTAAGCTTCTGGGACTGTGCTCTAAAGCAGAAAGGAATCCCGAGGGGCCAGAGCCCCCTCTCGCCGATCTTCCACAATCCCAACTTCTCCCCGGGAACTCATCCCCGCAACTTCCAGAATTGGATAGACGGGGGCCTTGAAACCCTGGGGCAGATGTACTCGGAAAACAAACCCCGGACCTTCGAACAGTGCAAGGAGACATTTCGGCTTCAAGAGAGGGACAGATTCACGTACTGCCAGCTCCGCCACTGGTGTTCGCACCCCCGGACCCTCCAAGCGGCAACTCGCCCCCCGACTCCTCTGGAGCTAACTCTCGCGGATCTGCCGGCTAGAGGGAGAACTTCAGCCATATATAGACGCTTCTTGGGGGATTTCCTGGTGGCAAAAACCTGATGCATGGCCCAGTGGGAGGCGGACCTAGGCCACCCGATTGAGGACCAAACATGGGTGGACATATGGTCCCGCACCCACTCCTCCTCCACCTGCGTCACCAACAAAGAATGTGCATACAAACTCACCCTGCGTTGGTATTACCCCCCTCTCAGACTCCACCACATGAATCCACAAGTGGACCCCGCCTGTTGGAGAGGCTGCACTCAGCCAGGCTCTTACCTTCACATGTGGTGGACGTGCCCCAAGATCCAGCAATTCTGGACCAGGTGTCTCTCAACCATTGAACAAATCACCGGCTCCGCCCTCCCACTGGACCCTGAAACAATTCTGCTGGGGATCCCGGTCCCCGGAATCTACCCCCGCTCCGGCAACAGGGCTAAGCTCCTCACACAATGCCTCTTGGCGGGCAAGACAGTTCTGGCCCGTTTCTGGAAGTCGCAAGATGGCCCCTGCCTAGCCCACTGGTGGGGAAAACTGTGGGACATCTTGATAGCGGAAAAGGTCACCGCAGCGAGAGCAGGGACTCTGCACCGCTTCCAGAATGTATGGGCCCCAGTGCTGGACTATGATCAGCGATTTCCCGCAATGACGTTCAAACCAATCAACGCCCGTTGGGCCCTGAGGGACCGGGAGGGTACACACCAGGCGGGGGTGATAGACTGAATCTCTGGCCCGGGAAAACCAGAATGATGGGGGGAAAAGGACACACAGCCAGAATCTTTCTTTTGCTATGTTATACTGCCATCCGATACTGTTTGTAACCTATACTGCCTTGCTATAAATAAACATTTAAAAAAAAAAAAAAAAAAATTTATTAGGAAAAGCAAGACGCACACATGACAGGTTCATTTACAAGCATTACATAATCTGGACAGCTAACTCAATCCACTCGAGTGAGCGCAATCCTCAATATAAAAAAATACGAACACTTGTTCTGCTTCACATGACAATCTGCATTAGAACAGTATCTGAGTGCGCCTGTTCTTATACTGGATGTTTACAACAAGGCAAAATATTTAAATAGGTTAGGCTTATATACAGTTGGAGGCTCTTTATTGGTATATTCAATAAATGGATCCAGACACTAACATTTTGTATACAATTACAATGACAAATCTGTAATGTTCTCTGCCGCAAGAATCTCACAGATTTTACCCCACCACATTTCAGTGTTTGGGCCACTTTGAGCTTTCCAATTTCTCAGTATTGTGATCTGTGACGAATCTGGCAACGTCATCACTTCTTTCTTGGGGAAAATCTTCCCTTATGTGGCCAATGTGAGGCAGCCGCTACCTGATCCTCACCCTGGGGGAGGCTACCCTCCTAGGAGTGGGGGTAGACTTGCCAGATGAGACATGGCATCCCCATTCAGTTTCACCTTCTTTTCCTCCCTCTTCACTTATGAGGGTAGTGTGGTGTGCCACCCCCTGTTATAGAAAAGGCCCTTCCAGGGCTTGTGCTAATGTTCCATGGTTGTGACCATGTGACTTACTTAAAAAAAAGGGACGAGCATTTTCCGGCTTGTCAGCCAATACCAACTGACTCATGACTGTGGTGTGGTTCTTTCAGCAGCGTGCTGCTGCGTAGCAGGCAGAGGGCCTGCCTGCAGGGCCCTCTACCATGACAGTGCCCCTGCTGGGCAATGCTGTTCCTCTGCATTGGCTTAGCAGAGCTCCTGCTGGGCAACTCTGCAGGTGTCCTCCGTAGCCCCTGCTGGGCAACTCTGGCTCCGACGGCCTGGGTCTGTGTGATCACAGCTTATCAGGGTGACCCTCTGCAACTGTATGTGGTGGGTGCCCCCTGTATGTGGTGGGTGCCCCCCCCACCCCACCGGCTGGCGCATGTGCCTGTGAGCCAGCCCAACAGGTTCACCGTAGGTGAGTTTCTGGGTTCCCCAAGCAATGATGTACTGTGCCCTGGGCCCAGGAAATTACAGGTTGGTACCCTCGAGGAGTACCTTCATTCCACTCGCACAAGGAAGATGACAACCTGCCCTCATGACGATTACCTTGTAAGAACTGGAATGAGGAAGAAACATAGAGGAATAAAGATTACCCACAGGAGCCACTCTAAGCATTCTAGTTGTTGCTGGTTTCCTATTGGTTCCCTCCCAATAGAAATGGAGAAATGGAACCAGGAAATGGAGTCAGTCACTCCCTGGAGGAATCTGGAGCCAGGAGGACATGCTGCTTCTGTGCAGACCCAGGAAAGGTCAGTCCTTCCCGGAAGGGACCTGGAGGAAGGTCGCTGGCCTGTTGGAGAAGAGTTGCAGGAGGGATGACTGAATGGCCACCCAGCTCAGAAGGCAAGCTTGGGCCCTCGGTCCACTGCAGGGGGGCAGAGTTTGCTAATCCCTCCCCAGAAGAATTGCAAGGAAGCTGCTGACCAGGAACACCAGAGACGAGTGGTGGCATGGTCCCTTAGTATCCTGCAGTTGGCAGGACACCCACAATGCAAAGATGGCTGGGCCGCATCAAAGATTGCCAGAGGCTGCTGCAACACAAAGAGAAGCTGGGCAGAGTGCCGCCAACAAGCGTCTGAGACTCACCATTACCCAGAGGACACCTGGGACTGAGGAAACTAGGGCGGAAAGCTGCCACCTACCCGTGGAAGACCGGGACAGATGACACCAAGTGTCTGGGACCCACAGCTATCCCAGGAAGGCATGAAGAACCAGAATTGAAGAAACTAAGAAAGACAACACCCAGGGCAAGAGACCCCAACTCGGTAGAGAGTGACCTTGGAGACTGATGCAGAGGAACACACTAGGGGAAGAGAGTCCCCAGTGAGTGTGAACAAACAAGTAGGACTATAACCCCATGTAGAGCTGCTGCTGGAATACAACAAGATAAAGGGGATCACCCTAGGTATCCACAAGGTAACACTCTTTGTTTTGCCAAGTTTTCTTTTGAATTGCTGTTAAACACTTCTAGGAGAAGGGCAAACCCAAGACTATTACACATTTGTAGACCTGTGGCAAGTATTCCTTTGAACTGTCTGTAAACATTGTAGGGAGGGAAGACCCCTAGGAATATATCCACCAGTTGAACTGTAAGATATTTTGGATACTTTGTTTCTTGACATCCTGAACCTTTTCTTCCTGTGAGGAGGACCCAGGGAGAACTTGCCCTTTTTGAACTTTTGTTGGAACACTGTTTGGAACTTTGTGTAACATTGGAACTTTCAGCTAAAGAAGACAAAACACTATGCACCTCTTTAGTGAGATTGTGAACATTTATGTAGGACTTTGGACTATGCTTAGTTTTAGTTTTGAGGTACGGCAAACCCTCTGAGAGGTTAGGGATAATCAGGCCTTTCCCCAACCCCTTTTTCCTTTAATTGTCTAAACAAAAATCTTTAACCCCAACAAATATGCCACCTGTGTCTCGTCTCTCTTCTTCTGCACCCTTACAGATATTAGCTGCTACTAGAAGGTGAGTGACTAGAGAGGCCTTGCAGACTGCAATTGGGAAGAGCCCATCCGCACGTGCCTCCCAGAAATATGATTAGAGGATCTAATTGTAGGTGAATACCAGTGATTGATGTGCTATGCAGAGCACCACTTTCCAAAAGTAATGCGCTCTCGCACACACCTGCCCCATGTGGAATGATGTTCCAATCTCGTTACACTCCCTCCTACAGGTGGATGGGTAGGATGGATTAGGACAGGTTATTTTTATGAAGTGCGACGAAACGAGGGAATGTGTCCCTGCTCCCTAAAGGGGGGAGGTGGGGGATCCCATCCCCTCCCGTGATGCTAGGGAGGCGAGCCTGCTTCGTAACACCCGCCCTATTGTCGAGGCAAGTGGGACCTCACTGGGAGAGACTCCCCCTGTGGGGACAAGGACTCCCGTTCCTGTGAGGACCCTCTCAAAATGGCCTATTTAGGAATATCAGACCCACTAAGAAATATGCAATATAAAGACTTGTGGGAAGAAAGAACTGCCATATGTTGTCAACAAGAAATGGAGCCTGTCACATTTAACTGGGACGAGGATTCTGGAGAGGAGAGAGATGCGAACATCAGCCAGGAAAGCCCCACTATGAAAGCAACTCCTAAGATGGAAGGACACTGCAATCAGTGAAGCCTGTGATTTTGGAAACTGCTTGGGTGCCGAAGGCAGGGCCCTGGATGCTCAGCATCCTTGGAGAAGAGTTTGTGGTGGACTGGCGGTCCACAAAACAATGCTGAAAACATGAAGCAGTCACAGCCACATACTCTCAGGATTCCTGCAGAGTTGCTAATCCATCCAGAAGGAGAAATATATATATATAATGAAGCAGTCACAGCCACATACTCTCAGGATTCCTGCAGAATTGCTAATCTATCCAGAAGGAGAAATATATATATATGTAAAGGGAGAGAGAAAAGAAAAAAAACACGCCGAATGCAATAAAGATTGAGAGAGAAACTATAGGACACTTGCCTGGGGAGAAGGCAGCAAGTTATATATGTCTAAAGACAGAGACGATAAAGAGAAAGAATACTGTAAATTAAGAAGCAGAGAAGAGAATCCAAAGAGGGAGAGTGGTAGAGGCTGGATATCACTACCCCGGGGAAAGAATCTCCTTTTTGTAGAGGGAAAGAACAGAACCAAAGTAACGTCAAACCCCTTTATAGCATTTGTCTAACGTCAAAGAAACCAATTGTTGAGAAGAAACAAAAGTATAATGAGATCTTGAAAGACTTATACGAACTGATTAAAAAAGTCACAAAAGACTATTTATAAATCACCTATTAAGAAGAACCTGGAAGAAGGGATTTGCGAGAAGTAAAATACCAGGGGAAGGGAGTCATTCTCCTGTCTTTAGTTAGAATAGTGTTGGGGTTAGTTTGGACCGTGGACCTATTCTTTGAGGCATTCACAGACGACTGGCGAGCACCTTAGTTAGTTTGATAGGTAGGGAACACCCCATAGCCATAGGGAAAGTTAGTCCTTATTCTTTAATAGACACAAATTTGAAAATGTCCAACAGGAGTATAAGTCCTTCTTCTGACCGGCCACAGAAGCCTATCAGGGCCAATACCACATATAACAAGAGAAAGCATTCCCTATCAGTGGTGCTCACCCAAGTCCTGTTCCTACCCTAACCACATTAGGCAGGAACTACTGGGAGTAGACCCTATAGAGGGAGGATACCTTTACTTTGGCCAGACCCGAGAGGTAGGTGTGTTCAAGAGCACTCTGGGGCCCTGGTCACTCACTGCTTTATATCAGGGTGGGTTGCTCAATGTTGAAACTGTGCACATTGAAATCTTTCCTTTTCATCTAGCCAAATTTGGATTTGCATTCAACAAACACTGGTGGGACTGCCCAACTCACAAAGCTGCCTTAATTCCTTCAGGCCTCCCCTCTCACACATCACAAAATCGTTTATATGAAAGCCTAGTTTGAAGTCTGGGTTTCCTAAGACTGGGGGAAAGCTGACCCAACCCCTGTGAAACACCCCACCTGGTTCTAGCTTTGTTACACTGAGAGACTGAACTAAGTGTGGATGGCAGAAGTGAATAATCCTTAGGGGTGGAGGGATATCACCTAATATTGGTAAAGCGGAGGCCCAGCAAAATGGACTGGGGACATGTCCTGTTCTATACTTAGCCATGTGGCTTGGTTGTGCGTTTAAACCCATGGCAAAATATGAGATAGTGGCACAGCTAGGTTGTACTTGTATATATATCTGGAAAACCTAGTGCTTCTCAGTAGGACTTTTTCTGTGATTCAGTCTCCCTTACCTCGCTGTATGAAGGGGACTATCTTTCCCTGAAAAGCGTGAAAACTCCCATGAGGGATTTTGACAGGAAGGGCAAGGCAGCGGTACAAAAGTTAGGTACTGTATTCACTCGACTGCGGTGACGCAACAAATCCAGGAGGTTTCTTGACTATTGCATTGGTCTAAAGAGTCTGTCATGCCTCACTCACCTATTGCATATGGTAGCAGGAGTCCATATGCTTTCAGAGCGGCAGCAAGACCGTTCTATAACAGGTGGAGGCTATTTTCCAAACTCCCCGCGAAACGGCATTGCATTCCTGCTCCTAAAGTCACGTGATCGCACCTTTGGCTCACCAGTCACATGCCTTTGGTACGTATTTAGGTCCTGTTCTCTAAGCGTCCCGCGCTTCTGATTGTTGCAACTTTGTTTCCTGCTGGCGGTTTGTTTCCATACGGACCGCGTCCCTCAGCTATACGCTTCTTAAAGCGTTCCCGTTTCCATTCCTGGATTCCGGATCAATTTCCACAATATTTCCTGAGCCCTGAGCATCAAAGACGATTGCCGCACCTCGTGGCGGCTTCCCGAAGCCGTTTGCTGTTTCCCACAGAGGTGTCTTCGCTTTACCTGCCGTAAGGTATACTTCTAGCACATGTTCACTGCTGTGTGTTAGCATTCGTTTATAAACTTCAATGCTGCTCTCGGAGCTACAGGAGTATTTACAACATCTTTCTTAGTCCTGTGTCCACGAACATTCATTTACTGAGATTTAAGTACTGTGTCCTGGTTGGGATTACTTTATTTTCCAATTTGGCATCTACGGTGAATAACACACTACTGAATAGAGAAAGATTTCTGTTTTGAACTTCTGGAGATGCCAGGACAATTTACTTTCCAACATTAATCAAGGTGATCTACGTTGTGCCAACCAAAGACTCTTCCATTTACACCCTGCTGGAAATACCAGATTTATTTTTTGTTATGTTTAGTGCACCAAACTAAGGACACTATCCATAGTGCACCTACCTGACTCTAGTTCGGCCCTAGTTCCGTTCAGGATTAGTTTCCTACTAACTTCCCCCATTCCTTTCAGTTGTGTTGGTGTTTTGGATTCATTGGGAACATTGAGCTCACCTCAACTCGACAAACCACTCCTACAGGTTAGGGTAGCATTAGTGGGATTTAAGGAGTACATCTAATATTCTTATTACTTACCTTATGCTTCTTTGTACACAGATTGGAGAATGTGCATAGTTATTCATCCTTTCAATTCCTTCCTCGCTCTGGCTGTGTTTTGTATCGGACAGTGGGTGTAATCAAGGGAAAGGATTCTTCCTTGAGGATTCTTCAGTGAAGTTTAAGTAGAAGGAATTTGGATCCATATTGTATCCTTTAATGTTAACTCCACCTGTATCCTTTATGGTGTATACCTTTTCCTAGTTGAATTGAGGGCCGCATGTCAGAGTCAGACAATTTCCTTAAAGAGAGGTGCAATATTGAGACAAAAAAGGTTGTCCATTGAGGCCAGGCTTTTACCCTAAGTACTCTATAATGTCAGGCAACCACTGCATTGGGCTAAGGATGAACAGTATTTGCTTCGTCCTAGGGGAGATCAAGATAGCCAGGCCCTGGGATTTAGAGTAATTAATTGAAAATCCTGAGACTGATCCAAACACTGTCAACTCTTCCATCAGTGCCACCATGGAGTTAGCAACACCCATGACCATAACCAGGACATTATCGGGATAGAGGGAGAGCTTGTATTCTTCACCTTTCTGCTTTATGCCCACAGTATAGTTATTATCTCTAACGCATTTAGTGAGGTGGTCCATGGACAATGCAAATATCAAGAGGATAGAGGGCATCCCTGTCTAGTGGCTCTTGTGATTGGTATTGTTTGAGTAGATGTTCCTTTTTCACAGATTTTGTTGAAGGGGAGCATCGTAATTAGCAAGAAAGTAAGGCGTGAACATTGGACCAAATCCGGAAGCCTGTAAGAAGGTTTATATATAGCTCCAATCTAGTTGGATGAATGCTTTGTGATCTTCTAGAGAGATCACACCCACCTCTATTCCCATTAGCCCACCGATTTCTACAATGTTGAGGATCCTTATTATATTATCATGGATGGTCCTATCAATTATAAAGCCAGTCTTTTCTGCATTGATCTAGTCCGGAAGAGTCATCAGATGGGTAGCTCAAACATTAGGGTATATCTTTGCGTCGTTATTCATAATTGTAATTGTCCTGTATGATTCATGTAGCATAGTGTCACACCCAGAGGGATGGGTATCGACAACCGCTCCCAAACCACAGAAGCTGAAGGAAAACAACCCCTCTGTCTTTAGTTGGCACATGTTCCTGTTTCAGGTCACCACGAGGCAGCCAGTGGGGGGGGGCGGATTAGGGAGAGGCTGTGGATAGGTATGGGGGTTTTAGGAAAACCGGAAAGAGGGTTAGGGTAACGTAGTTGGATAGTATGGGGGAGTTTAGGAAAAAACACTGTACTCTCTGCAGCCACTCTTAATTGTGACTTCTCACAAATGCCTGCACACCTCCTGACCTACCTAATCTTGGTTCACCTACCCTCTGTTTCACATGCAGCCTAAATCCTGTAATGCGCGACCCCTAACATGAGCACCGAAGTGCAAGAGTTGCAAGAAACTCCAGCCATCTAGGGCGGCCTCTTACAAGTACATGAAAAGCATAATGGTCCTTATTAACATAGAACATGAAACTTATGGATAATACATGTACACAACTTAATACTCCTGAAATGATGGACAAGGATGATGGTGTGAAATGAAGGCCACAAGACATGCACACAAACAAAATATACAATGAGTCTCTTGCGAGTTGCACCACAGAATGTCTAGCTTTGCCTTCCAACAGAACAGCCACGTGCTAACCTCAAACTTGATTTAGAAATATTGCAGTTCATTCATCCTTTACTTAAACGTGTTAACTTCACACTTGATCATAGACATATTGCGGTTAATTCCTCATTTGCTTAATTTAAGCCGAGGATCCCCACAAGGTGTCCCCGGGGCATGTTGTACTGCCTTGAATCCACCTGGTGATGCTCTGTCGATGTAACCACCTTGCCAGGGCTGGAAATGATCACTGCCGCAGCCCGTTAGGGAAGCCAACTGCCAGCACGGTTCAACAATTGGCAGGGCTGTTCAAGCTCACTGCCACATCCGGGTTGAAAGAAGCTCACTGCTGTCTCCTGGGGTGTGGAGGGGGAAGCCTGCTGTAGTTCCGCATTTGTCCCTTAGAGCCCAAGCTGACGTAGCTTACAGCAATGGATGCTGGCACCCAGACTCGTGGCTAATGTAGTCTGGAGGCCCATTAAGTTGCACTTCCTGGGCTTATTAGCCCACAACTGGTGGCTGTGGCTACAGTGGCATGCCCCCACAATCCTGACAGTACCCCCTCTCTGAGGGCCGACCCGGACCTGGTCTCCCTGGAAATCATGTGGAATTGACTCACCAGATGTGTTGCATGTGCCGCCTCATCCGATTCTCATGAGCAGTATTTGGGTCCATATCCCAGCCACTCCACAAGATGCCACAATCGACTTTTGCTGTCTTTTTTTATCCAAATTACCTTGCGCTACAAATTCTTCTTGTCCATACTTCATGATAACCGGCTGTCTTTTAGCGCGGACACCAGGAGCTGCAAGTTTAAGCAAAGACATGTGGAAAGCTGGGTGGATTTTTAAATGACTAGGCAATTTCAACCTCATTGCGGTTTGGGACACACATTTATCAATCGCATTAAGCCCAATGAACCTAGTTTGGAATTTCTGTGGCCCCACTAATTGTAAATGTTTAGTCGATAATCGCACCTTGTCTCCTGCCCCATATGTGGGAGCCAATCTGCGTATTTATCTTCGTGTTTCTTATGTCTCTTTAGCTTTTCCAAATGTTGCAATGCATTTTGCCTGAGATTAAGAAGCACCTGTTTGCGCTCCATAACCACAGGAATTGTGTCGACATTTGGTAATGTTACAGGAAGCATATTTTGTGTCAAACCCTATAGACATTCCTTTGGTGGCATTCCCAATGAGACATGCTCGGTATTGTTATATATAAATTCTGCTAACCACAACGCCTGTACCCAAGAGGTCATTCCATCTGCCAAAAAACATTGTATGTATTGCTCCATGGTTCTAGTTCACCCTCTCCGTTTGTTGATCTGTTTGCAGATGGAAACTAGTTGAGAGTGCACAGTTGATTCCCAACATTCTGCAAAAGGCACACCAAAACCGAGAGGTACATTGTGAACCCCAATCTGACATTATAGTCTTAGGCAAACCATGCAATCGCACAGGGTTGCTAAAATAAGTCTGCCAATTGACTAGCGCTAGTATTCCACTTGTGAAGACATCATGAAGTAGACACAGACAACAGATTCAAAATTGGATCTCAAAACTATATTTAACTTAAATGTCAGTATGGAGTAAGGCCTAACTGGCCCTATCCTAAGGTGGGATTTCCCTACCTAAAGAAAACTAAGGATAGTCTGTGTCAGGAAGTCAGAATCAAGTCTGTCTTGACCAAAAATAACTGTTTACCCCTGACCGTCTTCACATCTAGAATGGCCTGTATCTCAAATTCCTCAGAACCTTTCACCAGGAGAGGCGGTGGACGAGGAAGCACATCGGCCTTCTGTAGACATGGCTTGAGTAGAGATCCATGAAAAACCGGATCTATCTTCCAAAATCAAGGGAGTTCCAAATTCACAGCCACCGGATTGACCAGAGACTGAACAGTGAAAGGACCCACAAAACGAGGCAAGAGACACTTGCAGCCTGGTATGCGAAGGTTTTTTGTGGACAACCAGACACTGTTACCTGCTACATATTGAGGGGCCTCCCCACGGTGACGGTCAGCATAATGTTTGGCATGGTCCTTTGTCATTGTCAACTGGAGCAGCACAGCTTTGTGTACGGCTGTGATATCCCGTAGACAAAGCTGGACTGCCGGATTAGCTGCATCCAGAACAGGATCCAGAGGAAGCGTCCGGGGGTTTTGGCCATACATTGCATAGAAAGGGGTGGTACCAGTGGATGTATGGATGGAGTTGTTCTATGTGAACTCAGCATGGACAAGAACCGAAAACCAAGATTCTTGAAATTACAGTGTAAGGCAGCGCAATTATTGCTCAAGGGTGGAATTGAGCCGCTCAGTTTGACCATCTGTTTGCGGATGGTAAGAGCTAGAGAAACTGTTGTCAATGCTGATAGAACTTGTAAGGTGTCTCCAGAATCTGGAGGTGAATTGTGCACCTCGATTGGACACAATGATACCCGGAAGACAAAAAAACAGAAAACCTGGTGCAAAAACAGTTCGGCAGGAGCATTAGGCAACCTCTGACGAGGAACAAAACGGGCAAGTTTGGAAAAGTAATCCACAATTGCCCAAATAGTATCAAAGCCCTGAACAGGGAGCAGTTCTACAATGAAGTCCATCAATATCCTTGACCAGGGATGATCAGGGACGGGTAAGGGTTGCATAAGTCCCACAGGCTTCGTCGTGGACCCCTTATATTGGGCACATATTGAACAAGAGGATACGTATGCGGACACATCCAGATGCAAAGATAGCCACCAGCACCAGCGTCATAACAATTCCTGGGTCTTATGTCTGCCTGAATGAGCGGCCAATAACGAATCATGACACCATTGCAGGGCAGTGCGCCGAGTAGCCAGATCAGGTAGGTACACTCAACCCTGTACATAAGGCAAAGAGTGGATGATGTCCATGTTGTATTCCTTTATTTCGCTGGGTTCCGAGGCCACCCACTCTTGGATGGACGAAAACAATGAGGGCTGTAAAGTACAGGTGCAAACTACTTGATGACCTTGAAGAACAGTACCACCCCAAGAACGGGTGAGTTGCCATGTAACCTTGACAAAGCATCAGCCTTTGAGTTCAGTGGGCCGGGGCGATAGGTGAGAGTAAAGTTGTACATGGAAAAGAATTCATGCCACCTGGCATGACGAGCCGTGGTGCATTGTAATGATTGCAAAGCCAATAGATTTCTATGGTCAGTGTACACTTGCACCGGTGAAACTGC
Organism: Ambystoma mexicanum; assembly: GCF_040938575.1. NCBI lineage: Eukaryota > Metazoa > Chordata > Amphibia > Caudata > Ambystomatidae > Ambystoma > Ambystoma mexicanum. The sequence goes on along the minus strand of NC_090932.1, from coordinate 270,054,502 downwards.
ACCAAGTAAATGGTGTCTCCAAACAATAAAGGCATCCATAACAGCCAAGAGTTCAAGTTCCGAGACCGTGTAATTCTGTTCATAAGGGATGAATGATAGGCCACCGGATGCAACGGTCCAGTGTCCTTGCTCATTTGTGAAAATACAGCTCCAACAGCGACTTCTGATGCGGCAGCCTCCACATTAAATGGATGACTTGGATCCGTATGCTGAAGCACTGGTGCTGTAGAAAATGCTTGTTTCAAGGCGTCAAATGCCGGTCGAGCTTCTTTATTCTAGACGAAAGAACGCTTACTGCTGGTCAAAGTGGTTAATGGAGCTACTGTTTCAGAAAAAGAGCGGATGAAACAACAGTAAAAATTGGCAAAACCAAGAAAAGACTGTAATGCTTTAACAGTGGTAGGAGTAGGCCAGTCCAATACTGCTTTAACCTTGACATTGCTCATTTTAATACCAGCACTGGTTATGTCACAACCAAGAAACTCTACTTCAGTGACGTGAAACAAACACTTTTCGAGTTTGGCATATAAACGGTTTTCTCTCAAACGCTGCAGAACCGCAGATACATGGTTAACGTGTTCTTCATAGGACGAGGAATACACTAGTATGTCATCTAAATAGATGACGACGCAGCTGTCCAACATGTTGGTAAAAGCATTGTTAATACATCTTTGGAAAGTTGCAGGCGCGTCACAAAGCCCAAACAGCATAACAAGGTATTCGAATAGTCTGTATTTCGTTTTGAACGCTGTTTTCCATTCATCCCCTCTTCTCATCCATACCAGATTGTAAGCTCCTCACAAATCGAGTTTAGTGAACAACTTTGAAGTACCCAACTGGTCCAGGAGGACAGAAATAAGAGGGATGGGGTACTGGTTTCGTATGGTAACAGTGTTCAGTTCACGATAATCAATACAATGCCGCAAATCTCCCTCTTTATTGGGCACAAAAAATAGAGGGGAAGCAGCCGGGGAACGAGAGGGACGTATAAAGCCATTTTCTAGGTCCTTGTCCAAATACTCCTTCAACATGACATTCTCCTGCTGAGTGAGGGAGTAAACGCGTCCTGAAGGTATTCAGGCACCTTCCACTAGGTCTATGGGGAAGTCATAAGGGTGATGAGGTGGAAGTGTTTCAGCCCCCACCTTGTCAAAAACATCCCTGAAATTCTCATATACTTTGGGAAGGACTGAAGAAACACCTCCAATCATAGCTGCTGTATCCAATAAGGGAACGGAACTCGATTCATTTAGAAGCCAGTAAATGCCGACCGAGCAGCATCGCTATATCGCTTGCACGACCCAGCAAGACACCACGAGGTTTAGTGTCGAAGGAAGTCACTCCAATCTGAAATCGTTTCACGATACGAGTCGGAGGCACCGAACTCTGAAGCTCCACCCACTGTCAAAGGGGTAGCTGGCTATAGACCGGGGAACACAGAAGATACCCTAAAATTTCATCTCCGTGGTCTACAATCTTTTTTTCGGCCACAGATTTGGCTTTTCATACGGAAAAAGGGTGAAGACGTTAAGCTTTTATTAAATCATCATTGTCCTGAAGATGGCCCAACACTGACTATTTAGACCATCGCAAACAACGATGGGACTATCGAAAGGGGCCGAAACATATGTCGACCTATATAGAAAATGTAATTGTGTATTTTCTAATTGTTTCACATATGAATAACAACCAATATGTTTGAAGAAATTGTTAACTGCCGAACCCGACTGTCACAGAATGATTGCATTGATATGAATGGTATGAGTGAGATATGATAAAGCCTATTAGTATATATATTTTTCTACAAAAATTCTTTTATTAGTATCTATTAAAGAGATTTACACATTTTGCACGGTTCTGTTTTAAAAAACTGTCTCTTCCTCTAGGCACCTGCTGTTGATTCATACATCAGTTCTCTAGCACCTATACCTGTTGTGTCGTCAGACTTAAGAGAGAGGAGTAGTCAGTCTGTTACTTGTTTCTTTTTTCCAATAAGGGAATACATGGACCACGAGGCTTCATCGGTGCGGACAAGCAATGAATCTTACAGTAGTCCGAAGAAAACATAATAACACCAGTCTGCCAATCCACCAGTGGGTTATGATGCACTAGCCATGGTAACACCTTGAATTGGGGAGCGGCGATGACATCGAAACATATAATTTCCGTATGTCCAGAATCTAGTGTCATAGTAAGTCCAATGGTACGCTCAGTAACCAAACCTGACCATAGAGAGGTGCCGTCAACAGCGTTGACCACCTCCGGGTATTCCTTTGGTTCAAAATGGATTTTCCACTGATGCAGGTACTGAACGTCAATATAATTTCCCATAGCACCTGAATCCAAGACTGCATGAACAGACCAGGGTTCTACGGAATGAAAAGCCAACCTTGCTTGTAAAACAAAGGGAACAGAAAAATTGGAGCCCTGACATGAATTGCTCGGCAACAGGACTCCGTCTATTGCCGGGCACTGGCATTTCCCTGTTTCTTGTTTTTTTTAGGACATTGTCTCAAAAAAATGTTCTGCGGAACCGCAATAAAAGCACAAGTTACTTTTCTTGCGGTGTTCTCTCTCCTCTGTGGTCAACGGACCCCGTACTGCTCCTATCTGCATAGGTTCCTCAGTGCTTGTCACAAGAGCACTTACTGAGGTGGGAGCAGGAATGGGGCCCCACTTTTCCCCCTTCCTTTCCGCCCTGCGGATGTCTATCTGGAGGATCGGGTCCAACAATTCCGGAAATGAGGAGGGTACCATTGGTACAGTAGCCAATACATCTTTTAAATTATCAGATAGACCCTTGTAAAACAGGGCAGCCTTCTTTTCATCGGGCCACCCAGCCTCGGCCATTGACTGGTTGAATTTAGCCAGATAAGCCAACAGAGTAGTGTCCCCCTGTTGCAGCGAAAGGAGTTCCAAGTCAGTGGCCTGGGTTTTGTACCTGGTATCAAAAACCCGTGACATGGCTTCAATCAATGCATCACAATCAAAAAGGAGATGGCTACCCACCTACAATAAGGGATTAGCCCAAATAGCTGCTGTACCTCCTAAATATGACAGTATGAAGGCTGACTTCGTAGTTGAGTCAGGAAAAGAAGAAGGGCGGCACAAAAAATGTAGACGGCATTGATTGAAGGTCCGATACGTTTTCGGGTCACCATGAAATCGTTCTGGCGGAGCCAGAGGAAATTGCACAGCAAGAACCACAGGAGCGCTCTCCTGTCTATTGGAGGCAGCCCCCGAACTGGCACCTGAACCGGAAGCAAGACCAGAGGTGTCTGCCCCAGCCGACTGTATGCCAAGTAGCAACTCATGAATGTTGCGTGGAGTGGTCTCATGGGCTGCTGTCATGTCAGCCCTCAGATCTGCCATTAGTTGAGCCAGAGCGGCCAGTGGGTCCTCTGTGATGTCCATTGAATTGTATATAACAGAATGTCTCACCATGTGTGAGATCTTGTTATTTTACAAGGATGGATGAATGTCTGTGGGGAAATGAACTTGGATTTTGAAGCAATGTTCCACCTACCCACCGCAGGCACGAGGACGCCTAAAATAGTAATCCAGTTTGAAAATTGATCCACCTGATAACCACCGGCATGCGGACATATAGAAAACAACAAAGCGTCCCTAGTTCAACAGAGGAAAACAATGAAGTCTGTGTTCACGGGACCGCAAACAGATCCAGTTAGTGTAGATGAAGACGAAGAGTTTCAAAGTTCCATTTTCGTAGTGAGGGGAATTCTGGGTCGGTAAACAAATGGGCAGCGTAGCAGCAAATCCGTAAAGCAAGGACAAAGTCAGTAAACAGTTCCAGGAGTCGCAATGGTGCGGGCAAGATCAAGACAGAAATCCGTAAACCAAAGGACAGTCCGGTAAGCGTTGTGAGGCTCGTAGCCAAAGTAACCAAAAAACCAAAGTAGACAAGGGGACAAGAAGCAGAGTTCCGTGAAACAAGAGCCGGGTCAAAACCTCCAAGGAAATGCAAAGTTCGTAGAGCTAAGGAAAACTATTTCAGAAGCAAGGTGAAACAGGTAGGCAGGGCATAAATATGAGTAGGAGGCCGGTCAGTGATAGCAACAAGGATCAATGTGCAAAAACACGTTAATCCAGGTACGCAAAGCGGCCGCGTTTCCAGGGCAACCCCCAGCTCTGTCTGAAAGAATAGTAATGTACTGGATGACTGCATGTACGTTTATTAGGCACCCATTTTTGTAATAAACCTGGAGATTGATAGACAGGAGAAGGTAGAGGATTAGATACGGGATGTTGAGCGTTATGATTCACAGAGCGCCTCTGTTCCTTACAATTCCTGGCACTCCCAAAGGGATCCACGGTATTTGGTTGGATATCAATTGCACAGTCTTCTGGACAATGAGAAGGAAGCTGACGAGGTAACTTGTCTTCAAAAACCTCAATATAGTGCTGATATTTGGCAGGAATCATATTGACCTCTTGTATAAGATGACAGGGAAGAACTGATCCAAGAACAGAAGCAAGATTGGCTTTGACTGTACTTTCTGATTTGTAACATCAATCCTTGCAGGTGGATGAGGTCAAATGGACTTTATTTTTTTCCCAATTAATGACCAGATTATGGAAATGCAACCAGGATATCCCGAGGATGAGGGGAAAATGTCTGGCTCGGATTATGTCAAAAACAAGTTCCTCCTTTTGTTGAGTGATGTCCATCTTCAGAGAAATGGTCTGTTGGGTTATGGGGCCAGAGCATAACGGGCGCCCGTCCACTCTTTCCACAGATTGAATTTCTGTTCTCTTTCCCAGATGGATTACATGTTTTTTGTCCATTCGCTGTCCATAAATACCCCTGCGGCTCCGCAATCCAATAATGCAAGAGTGTTTGAAGGTTTTAGTGAAGGACCTTGTAAATTCACTTGAAGTACCATCAAGCGATCGTCCATTGCTTCTCTGACGGCTGTGATGTGAATATAGGTGCTCATTACAATATCCCGGTCTCCAGTCCCCATTAGGGCCGGGGTCTGTAGTTTCCCTTTTTCCTAAGGGGAACTTCCTGGCAGTCACGGAGGAGGTGGCCTTTAGTGCCACAATATAAACAAAGGCCCTGATCTAATTTCCGTTGTCTTTCTATTGGGGTCAGAGGTCCTCTAGTTGCTCCTATCTGCATAGGTTCCTTTGGAGTGTCTGAGTCTTTAGCAGTAGGAGGAAGACTTTGTCGTGCCATCAGGAATGGTCCCTTAATCCTTTTCCACTCATCTCGCCTTTCTTGTTGTCTGTATTCGGTCTGTGGTACAACTGATATTAATTCTGCTAAAGACGGAGGGCGTGGGACTTGAGCCAGTTCATCCTTGATCTCTTCCAACAAGCCTCTATGAAAAATGGTGTATTGGGCAGATTCTGGCCCTCCAGCTTCTTCTGACAATTGTTTGAATCGTGTAACATAGGCCAAAAATTCCAGACTCCCTTTTCTGAAGTCTAAGAGAGGTCCATACGGCTGGAAAGTCAGTTCTTGTCTCTCAAACATATCCTTGAGATTTGGACAAAGGCTGTATAAGAGGCTACTAAAGGGTTTGCAGTAATCACTATTGGTGTAGCCCAGGATAAAGCATTTGCAGACATGTTAGAAATCATGAAGCCTATTTTGGCCTTGTCTGTAGAAAACGTATTGTCTCTGAACGGAAAATGAACCATGTAGGCATCCAGAAATTCCTTTAAACGTTCTGGGGAACCATCACATTTTCCTGCAGTAAGACCCCCTGCCGGCGCATCTGTGGGTAATGAATCTCTAGCCGTTATCATGTTTCTCAAAGTATCATTTTCAGCCTTTACTGCCTGTAGGTCGGCTGAGAGACCTTGGACAGCACTGATTAGTTCTTGCATCTGAGCCATCTTAGAAGTATCTTTTTGATGTTGCAATGTCTCAGCTGTGTAGCTGAGACGGAGTCCTTACGGGTGTTTTGGGATTTTTTCTTCTTGCAGTCTTCAGGGTCTGATGTGTCAACGTCCTCTCGGGAAGGCTTGGATTTTCCTTTCTTGTTCTTTGTCTTGTCACGTAATCCGTCCTGGAAGAGGTAAGGCCTATCCTGGCCCGCCACCACAATGACCTAGTGTAGGTAACCACACGTAGGGCACAGCGGCAGGCAGACATGACGTTCCCTGAGAAATTAGGGAAAAGCCCTAATGCACAAAAACCCTCTGCAAGTAGATATGACATGATATGGCATTTATAACGCGCCTATACACAAGTGTTTCAAGGCGCTGCAAGAGAGGGGGAACAGAGGGAAGACAGAGACAGCAATCCTACTAGGCCAGGTGTCATTCAGATCGCGCAAGTGCAGGAGAAGGGGGAAGAGGAAAAGTAAATAGTGGGAGCGGTGTGGGGACAGCGCAGTACAGGGGGTAATAGAAAAAAATAAACAATTGGAGACGTAGACCAGCTGGTGGCAAGTGTAGGGGAAAGTGCAGACATTGGGTGTCAAGTGCTGGAGGGGAACGGTAGAGGTACAGAAAAACAGTCCTCAAGTACAGGGGTTGCCATGGAGGCAGTGCAGGTGTGTAACTGGCGGGCGAGGGGACCTGGGCCCAAGATCAGAGGATGGCCAGGTAACCAGTAGAGTTTCAGCTGCCAGGAATTCAGCAGAGGAGGAGAGAAAGCAGAAGCAAAGAGGAAGGTTTTGAGGTGCTTCCGGAACCGGAGGTGGTTCTCCTCAAGTTTCATGGTGGCGGGGAGGCTGTTCCAGAGGGAGGCTCCGGCCGAAGAAAGAAATCTACCACCAACTCATTGCATGGAGAAGCGACTGACCCTGATGGAGTTGGAGGCGGATGAGCAAAGAGCTCGAGAAGGAAGATATTTAGGACGAGAGAGTTGAAGGTATTGAGGCCCCACGCACTCGAAGGCCTTGTGAACAATGCAGAGGGTTTTGAACTTAATCCTTGCAGCCACTGGGAGCTAGTGCAGAGATTTCAATCCTGGAGAGATACAATCCCTGGGCTTGAGGCTAAGGACAAGTCTTGCAGTCCTGTTCTGGATGAGTTGCAAAGGGCAGAGAGTAGAGGCAGGCAGATTTAGAAAGAGGCTGTTGCAGTAGTCCAGCCTAGAGAGAACCAGAGCTCTGGAGACAATGAGCTTCTGGGGGAAGGAGAGGAAAGGAAGAATACCTCTGAGGAGGTGCAGCTGGTAGTATGACTTCTTAGAGACGTCAGAGATGTGAGGAGAGAAGGAGAGTGTAGAGTCGAAGATGACCTTGAGGTTTTTAGCCTCGCAGATGGGAGCAGGAGGAGGGCCAAGAGAGGCCAGCCAGAAGGTGACAGGAAAGGAGGGAACGGGAGTGCTAATGAGGAGAATCTCTGTCTTACTGGCATTAAGGAAAAGATCATTGCCAGCACACCACTCCTGGATAGCAGACAGAGATGAGAGATGGAGAAGAGGTGGCTGAAGGTAGCCTGAAAATGAGCGGAGTATCATCCGCATAGCACTGAAAGTTGGGTCACAGAGCAGCAATGCAGTCTGCAAGAAGTGCCAGGTATTGGTTGAACAACCAGGGAGAGAGGTTAGACCCCTGTGGGACACCACAGGTAGAGATAGAGATAGAGAGGAAACACCCAAGTTGGACCTGGGAGGGTCGATCAGAGAGGAAACAAGTCAGCCACGCTAGGGCCTGACCGGTGATACCCAGGTTATCACGGATACGATTGAGCAGGATGGCATGGTTGACCATGTCAAAGGCAGAAGAGAGATCAAGTAAGATGAGGACACAGGGGGTGTTGGAATCAAGGTTTGAGAGCAGGTCTTCACGGATGTTCAGGAGAGCAGTTTACGTGCTTCTGGCAGCTCTGAAGCCAGACTGATGGTCATGAAGACAGCCAACAGATTCAGTGTGAAGATTAAGCTGGGAGATGGCCAGCTTTTCCAGGAGTTTGCCCAGGAAGGGAGTGATGGAGAGTGGGCAATAGTTAGCCAGGCAGGACGGGTCGGCGGAGGGTTTCTTAATAAGAGTGTGCACATGGGAGTGCTTCAGGGGGGATGGGAAGACTGCAGTGGCGAAGGAGTGGTTGCAGAAGTCGGCCAGAGCAGGAGCCAGGGAGTCAATACGGTCCTTGATGGTTTTGGAGGAACAGGGATGAACCTGTTTTGATGAGACTTTCATAGATCGACTTGTCTAGAAACCTCATCTAGGGAGAACAGGGGAAAGGCACAGAAGGAGGGATGAGAGATGGCCGAAGGGCCAGAGGAAGAGCAGGGAGTAGAGGGGGCAGGGGGAGAGGAAGAGAAAGAGTACAGGATGTCTTGCGTTCTAGAGATGAAATGAGAAGCCAGAGCCGTGCAGAGGGCCTGGGAAGGGACAGGAGAGATGGAGACTGCAGCAGGATTGGCCAGTTCCTTGCAGATTTTAAAGAGTTTGGCCGAGTTGTTAGATGCCACAGAGACGCGGGCTTGGATGTGAGCTTTCTTCTTGGTGCGGACTGAGAGTCGGCATTGCCTTTGGAGCAGGCGGCAGGCCAGTTTGTCAGAGGGTGTACCAGAAGCACCCCATTTCCGCTCAGCCACCCTGCACTTTCGTTTGAGAGTGATGAGGTCTGATTCGTACCAGGAATTGCACTTGGCTTTGTGCTTCAAGCTGATCCCCATGACAGGGGCAAGAACATCGAGAGTATCAGATATAGCAGAGTGGAGCATAGAAAGAGCTGTGTCAGGGTGTGAGTCAGCCAAAGGGGGAGGAGAGGGGTGAGAAAGTGGCGGCGAAAGCCTCAACTGACACACGCTTCGTGGGTCGGATAACTGAGAAGGTGGGTGGCAGTGCTGGAATTGGCTTAGCCTGGGGGGAAGAGAGGGTGAGCTGGGAGGAAAGGAGAAAGTGATCACTCCAGGAGGGAGGAGTGGTGAGAGGGATAGAAAGGGGAAGAATTCAGGCACACAGTTGGATGGCAGTATTTGGGAGATGTTCCAGATGGTAAATGTAGGAGAATGCAATTGGTAGTATGTCTTCTTGAAGTCTTGAATAAGGGATGTTGAGGTAAGAAGTCCAGAGCACATAGAGGGATGGAGAAGAGAACCATAGGAAAAAAGGGAACACAGGACGGAAGCAACAGACAACAACCAACGGGACAGGACAAGGAGCGGGTGACCACTGGAGGCAGGAGATCAAGTCACAGCAGAAATCCAGGGATCGAGGCGGAATCAAGAAAGCAGCAAAGGAAAGAGCACTGAATGAAAGGTACTAGCATTTTACCGAAACAGTGAGGCGATCAGGGTTGCAACGCAATGTACGTTGGGTCTTTGCTGGCATAAGAGTGAATGCTGCTATGCGAGCAGCTATCTTAGATTGCAACTAGACCACTGCAGCAGATATGCGGGCAACATGATAGAACACTCACAGTCCTGTAGCGTAGAACCCGGTAATGGAGCCTCTGCCGCCCTTTACACCAGCAATGCCACAGTGACCAACGGGTCGCTGTGACACATAGGAATCTTTATGTAGATGAAAACAGTTATCCGACCAGCAGATAAAGGAGGTGCACTAGTAATTTTTAACAAGGAGGATTATGAAGCAGAAGGTTTAAGACAACTCAATGATACAAGTATATACCAACTATTATTTACGAATCCAACACAAAGAATTATCGACAACCTGAATGTCATTGTAGATATGGTAATAGAGAATGAGTGGATCAATGAAAAAATGCACACTTTTCTCTCACAAGATCACCCAAAAACCCCACACTTTTATCTCCTTCCTAAGATACAGAAATCAATGGACAAACCACCTGGACGTCCTATTGTGGCGGACTACCAATAGCGTCTTGCAATCATTGTGAATCTATGTAGATATTGTCTTACAACCTTTTATACAGAAGTACCCTACATACATTAAGGGCACTACGGATTTCCTTAACTGACTTAAAGACATTAAGATTCAAGAAGACAATGGGGCTCATTACAAGCATGCCGGTCCAGAAACAACGGTGCCGGAAAGCTTACAGGCACCTTTGTTTCCGGACCGGCATACTACAGGTCTGCCTGCTGGAGCTGCCGTGCCCGACAGGTCTGACCCTGCCTGGCACAGCGGCCACGGTATGCAGGCCAACACGGAAGCACCGGCACCGTTGTTAACGGTGCCGGTGCTTCCGTGGTCCCCACTCCCATAGAGTCCTATGAGACTCTATGGGAATGGGGAACAACATGTTGCTGCTGCCTGACTTTCTGGCCCACCGGGGTTGTAATGCCCCAGTGTTACCGGGATGTCAGGCACCGGTAAAAATGTATGGGTCCAGCGACAACCTGCCGGTATCACCGGCACGGTTACTGCCAGACTCGTAATGAGGCCCAAAATCTTAGTGGCAATTGCTGTCTGTAGTTTATACACATCAATTCCACACAACTTGGGACAACAAGCAGTTGAATGGCTTCTACTTAATGAAGAGGAAGTAGGAGCATCCAAAGAGTGGATAATAATTCTTTTAGAGTTCATCTCTCAGAATGCCTACTTTGAACATGACGGAAGATATTTCTTACAAACCAGCAGGACCGCAATGGGGGCCATGATGGCCCCATTATATGCAAATGCATTTATGCTTACATTCGAGGAAGACCACATTATTAAACACCCAGTCTGGCATAAGTACATCAGCCATTGGGGTTGTTGTATAGATGACATTTTCATGGTATGGAATGACAAAATGGAGACACTGGCAGCATTTTTGAGATACCTTAACCTGATAGGCGAAAGGACACAATTCACACATGAAATTGGTAACTCTGGCATCCATTTTTTGAATGTGCAAATAACTCTGATTGCCCAAGGGTTTGACACGTCACTATATCACAAACCTACAGATTGTAATAACCTTCACAGAATGAGTTTGCATCCTCTATCTATGATCAGAAGTCTACCATATGATGAACTTTCACGCGTTAAACGTATAGTGAATATGGACAATGAATACAACCGAGAATAAAAAGAAATGATCTAAGTTAAAAAAAAAAGAGGATATACAGAAGAGGTGCTCAGAACGGCTAAAGAAGTTGCCACCAAGGTACGCCCAACTCTTTTGACACCCAAAACCAAATCCATCTCAGATGACAAACAACTAGTCTTTGTGAGCAAGTACAGCACAAAGACACCCAATGAAGAAGCTTATAGTGAAATATTGGAGAATCTTACAGTGTGACAACAAACTACAGGACGTATTTAAGGACAGGCCCAGCTTTGCTTTCCAAAGGAGCAATAATCTTAGAGATTTGGTAGTCAGAACTTATCCCAAGGAAATGAACATCCAACAAACTAAAAAGAAAGGAACGCTCCCTTGTATGACTTGCAATAATTGCAACAACATCATTAAAGGAGATATTGCCACACAGCCTAGAACAGGTGAAAAAATCAAACTACGCAACATCCAACACTAAATATATGATTTACTCCATTAAGTGTCCATGCGGCCTATTATACATAGGCCAAACCAGTCGTAAAGCTGGAATCAGGTGGAGCAAACATAAGTCCAACATCAGGAGCAATAACCAACAATCCTGGATCGCGAGACACTTTCAACAATAGAGACATCAACTGGCAAAAATCAAATTTCAAATTTTAGAAGCCATCAACCTAAAGAAATGCAACATGGGTTTCACCAAAAGACTTCAACAAAGGGAAGGTTTTTGGATTGACAAACTTTTTTTTTTTTTAAATATATTTTTATTTTATCTCAACCAAACAACATTACAACGAAACATAAATAAAACACTTCAAACAACAAAACCAAACGAACAAAAAGTAAGGCACTGCAATCCCCATCCCTCCCCCCTATGAGCCTGTAGAGTGTTCGCCATCAGTGTCCGTTCCGTGGGGTCTCATCGCTCTCAAGTCCAGCCGAGGCCTATCCCGCACCAAACAGCTCAGCTAACAACAACTTCCATGCCGTGAGAGAGCCTATTTCTTCCCCCATCCCCTGCCATACTGCCATCTTGCCACGCTGTTGTTTCGGCATCCACCCATTTTTGGAGATCCCGCCACCAGACCTCCACTCGCGGCTTGTGAAATTTCTTCCACTCCATGGCTATCCTACGTTTGGCAAGCACATAGGCCAGATCTTTAAGTTTATCAACATGTCGAAGCTTACGCGCCCTGGGATACCCTCCCAGCAGACAAGCCCAAGCCGAATCCACCTTAAGTGTGATACCCCTCCCTGCCAGCCTCCGCGCCACTTCATCCCAGTAAGTTGCAATCACTGGGCACGCCCAGAACATATGTATCATGTCCGCATTCTCTTCGTTACACTTGGGGCACGCCTGGCGCCCACTACCTAGGAATTTGGAAATTCTAAGGGGGGTCATATATGCCCTGTGCGTAATATAGAGCTGTATCTGCTTGAACCTGGTGTTCCTCGATACCTTTTTGTGGTACCCCAGGGCGCGCTCCCACATCCCATCCGACATCGGGGCCCCCATCTCCGCTTCCCACTCCAGTCTCAGGTGCCCTAAATCCTTCCCAACCTTTGTCATCAACATCTCGTACAACCTAGAGACCTCGTGTCCGCCCTCTGATGCGTCATACATCGTCTCCAGTGTGGCATCCGGTTCATCGGCCAAAGTAGTTTCGGGCCACGTGCTCCGGACCTCCCAGACCACCCTGTGATATGTTACATATTGACCCCTGTGTAGTCCCGACCCTGCCTCCAGTTCATCGAACTCCATCAGGGTCCCATCCTGCCAGATGTCGCCCATTGTAATCAATCCCACTGACTCCCAATACGTCCGGATAATAGTTCTCAGCTGCCCGTCCTCCTTTGCCAGGGCGATCAGAGGGAACTGCGGCATACACGACGAGGGGTCACCCATCATCCGACAGGCACGCCGCCATATGTTCCTGCCAAGGGCCAGCATCTTAGGACGCTCTCTCATCCATGAGCCAGTCACCCAAATCACCTCCCGCAGATAGAAGGGGGAACAGTCTTTCCCTAGCAGCCTATGTTCGGGGGTCTCTTCATCTGAAAGCCACCTGGCCACATATTGCAGTTGCGCCGCGATATAATAGGCCTCAAAGTTCGGCAGCTTCACGCCACCTTTCTCGTAAGAGTTCTGCAATTTCCATAATGCGACCCTGTTGCGCGTGCCGTGCCACAGGAAATTCCTACACACGCTATGTAACCTAGCGAAAAACTTCCTAGGTATCATATACGGGATGTTATTAAAGTAATGCAGGAGCCTGGGCAGCACCACCATTTTAAGCATAGCTCCGCGACCCATCATTGCTAAAGGCAATCTTTCCCAGAACCTCATGCACCTCTCAATCTTTCCCACAGCTAGTTCAGTATTATACTTGTGTTCTTCCTCGGTCGTGTGATACACGTCAATGCCCAAGTACCGGAAGGAGCTCGTTGCCCACGGAATCCGCAGCACCGGCAACCTCTCCACCGGTATCCCCACATAACTGCCCAGCGGGAATAATACGGATTTCTGAGGGTTAACCGCTATGCCGGACAACCAGGCGTACCTCTCCAATACCTCCAAGATATACTGCAAATTCTCTTCCGGATGTTTCAAGTATAACAGCATATCGTCTGCATACAGGGATATAAGATGGCACTCTCCTCCCACCTCTATGCCCACCGGATCATACTGCTGCCGGAGGTAAACTGCTAAGGGTTCGAGGGCCAGTATGTACAACATTGGGGACCAAGGACATCCCTGCCTGGTACCTCTGCCTAACTGCCATCTGTCTGACACTACTGCACCCGTACGGACCCTAGCCAGAGGCGCACTATATAATAGCTCGGCCCACCTCATGTAGCATGGTCCCAGTCCGAACTGCCCCAAAGCCGCCAGCAGCCATGGCCATCGGATGGAGTCGAACGCTTTAACCGCGTCCAGCGCCACTATTGCCATTTCGCTGTCCTCACTGCCCCCCCATTCCACCACCCTGTGAAGGCGCCTGTGATTGTGAGTAATATTCCTGTTCGGGACATAGCCCGTCTGGTCAGGATGGATCAGCTTGCCTATTACCCTCCGCATTCTGGCCGCCAGGACCGCTGTCAGGATCTTGCTGTCCTGGTTCAGCATCGACAGGGGCCGGTAGGAGCCACAATCATGCCCCGGTTTATTGGGTTTGGGGAGCGGTACTATAATCGCCTCCCTGAGTGATTCCGGCAGCCGCCCCACCTCGAACGCTTCATTAAACATCTCCAGCATGGGCGGGAGCACCTCCTCCCCATACGCTTTATAAAATTCACTGGGGAACCCGTCTGCACCTGGGGCCTTACAAGTGGGCAGCTGCCGCACAATCTCCTGCAGCTCCTCTAGAGTGATCGCAGCATCCATCTCCTCTCGCTCTTCGTCACTTATCTTGGGCAGGCCTATGTCTTCAAGTACTACCTCTATCTCCTCCCGGCTTCCCCCCTCTCGATCCTCATATAATGCTTGATAATATTCTGCGAATGCTCCATTCACCCCTTCCTGGGTGTCCAGCTCCACTCCCTTTTCAGTGATAACTGATCGGATCGGGGATCTTGGGGTCTCGCTCTTATACAGCCAAGCAAGAAGCCTGCCCGTCTTGTCTCCCCCGGAATGCAACCTCTCAATGTACTTCCTGTAATTCAGATTACAAAACCTGTCCCAATGTTCTGCGCACCTCTGTTGCAGATTAATGACCTCCTCCATGTCCGTCCCCCCCTCCCCCAGCTCTCTCTCCAACTCAATCTCGGCTCTACGCAGATCTGCCAGGACTCCTCCCATTAATCCTTTGGATTTAGCAATGGCAACCCCCCTCATTACAACCTTAAAGGCCTCCCACAAAGTACCAGCCGACTTGACGCTGCCAGTGTTCGCTTCAAAATAAGCAACAATCTCCTCCCTCACTTCCTCTCTGAAGACTGGATCCCTGAGCGCTTCCGCCCTAAGGCGCCATGTTGGAATACGCGCACGTGGGGGACAAAGCTGCCAACGCATGACCAGGGGCGAGTGGTCCGAAAGGACTCTCGCCCTGTAGTCTATCTGGTCACACTCCGCGACAACGTCCGGAGTGGCGAAAAAGTAATCCAGCCTTGTGTGTAACTGGTGCGGGGCCGAGTAATGTGAATATTGCCTCACGCCAGGGTGTCTCGTCCTCCACACGTCTGCCAGGCCAAGGTCTACCAGCAGCACCTGCAGTACCCTAGCCGCCGGGCTGGGCCTGTCCACCCTGTCATCTGACCTGTCCTCCTTGGGGTCTAGTACACAATTAAGTCCCCTCCCCAAATCACAGGACCCCCCATCCCCTCACCCAGTCTAGTGGTCAGTGTCCTGAAGTATGTCGCCGTGTCACGGTTGGGGGCATAGGTATTTATAACGCACACTACTTTATTTTCCACAAGCCCCCTTACCATGACCAGCCTCCCATCAGACTCCACAACCTCCCCAAGTAGCTTAAACGGGACATGTGGTGCAACCCAAATCAGCACACCTCTAGCATAGGCAGAATATGTAGATCCAACTACAGTCCCTCTCCACTTTCTCCCCACCAGTTCCAGTTTATCCCGTGTCAGATGTGTCTCCTGTAACAAGGCGATATCTATCTTTTGTCTTTTTAGGTACAACATGACCTTGTTACGCTTAAGGTAGCTGTTAAGCCCTCTAACGTTCCACGTTAGTATCCTAAGGTCCCCCATGATGCATCAGTAGCTCCCATCCCTCTCCCAGGTCCACTCGCCTCCCCCCCTACCGCAAGGGCCCCCATCCCCAGTTTCTCTCCCAGGCTCATATACAAACTGACCCACCCCACCCCCCTAACCCAACCAACTGCCCAGCTCCATCCCTGGATCTCAGGCATCCCTGTGTTCGGGTCTCTCTGGAACCCAAGTAGAGAACCCGACAGAGTGTCACCCCACACACCGTGACTAACCTAAACTCAAACTGGGGTACAAAGAACAGTCCCCTGAGGCTCCCCTCCCACACTACCGTATCCGCACACATGGACCATGTTTCGAAGTCCTAACGCATACACTACCATAACAAAGTCCCACCGACTATATTCCAGTCCCAATATTCATCGCCCAACCGGGCCCGCAGCGTCACTTATCTCTTCCCGTTCCATCCGACATCCGCTCATCTGGCTCTTGAGGACAATTTTGTGCATCGAGCCATTCCATGGCCTCCTCCGGAGTGTCAAAAAACAGTGTCTTAGTCTTAAAGAATATCTTCAATCTGGCCGGGTAAAGCAACATATACTTATACCCCGCTGCCCGCAATCGCTTCTTGACCGCCCCAAAGTTCATGCGACTACGCTGCACCTGCAGGGTGTAGTCGGGGTAAGCAGTGATGGTCGCCTCTCCTCGCTGTATGGTACCCCCCTTACGAAAGTGCTCAAGGATCCTTTCCCGGTCCCGATAGTTAAGGATCTTGGCGATCACAGGCCTAGGTGGGTTCCCCGGCGGTGGTCTTCTGTTCAAGGCCCTATGCGCCCTCTCCACCGCAAACCCCTGCGACAGGGCTCCCCCAGTGATCTCCTGCAGCAGCAAGTTCTCAATAAACTCCATGGGGTTCTGGCCTTCAGCCCCCTCCGGCAGGCCCACGATGCGAACGATATTTCTCCGAGCGCGTCCTTCCGCCTCTTCGGCCCTACTTTCCAAGTTACCCACCCGCTGCACCAGGGCATGGATATCGCTCTTATATGCAGTGCAGTCCACCACAGTAGGGCCCATCTCCTTTTCCAGAGTTTCTGTGCGCTCAGCAAGGGCTCGTACATCCTGCCTCAGGAGGTTCACGTCCTCCTGCACCGCCCCGACCTGTAGTTCCAACGCAGTTTTCAATTCGACCACAGCAAGTTGGAGCTTGGTCTCCCACGTCGCCTTCAGGTCCGCGATCGCAGCGAGGACCTCTTGGTTCGCACCCCCGGCGGCCATCTCCTTGGTCTGAGCTTTATCCCTGCTCCTGGCACCTTCCAGGCCGGGCGACGTCTTGGCGTATTCGTCGAGCGTAGGCTGCTTATTCTTCGCCCTCAGAGGTTTGCTCGACATATCTCCAGTCAGGACCGTCCTTCTGGCCGCGCTCCGGTCCAGGCCAGGGAGGCACCGTGCCCATACACCACGACTCAGTTGAGAGTCCCAGCTCGCCCTACAGCCTCAGGCACCGCTGTTGTACGGCGCACCCCCAGATGGGCCAGGTCGCGCTGCCCCCTTCGTTCCGCTGAGAGGGCGCACGTATGCTGTGGTCCCAATCTACCGCTCCTTTGTCCCCTCGTCAAGCGGCGGCGGCCATTTTGTCGTCAGTCGTGATCTCGCCACCAGTGCTTCATCCGGCTCTTAAGTACACGTGCGCACCACGAACCCGTTTAAAAATGTGTCCTCGCGTGCAGCCGGACTTCATGTTCACAGTCTTCCCACTTTCTGCCAAATCACAGCGGTCCTTGCGCGGTATCAGTCGGATTATGTACGGATCAGCGGGAGCTCCCGTACAGGCACGTCCTTTCACATGGCTTCCAAGCCACGCCCCCTGGATTGACAAACTTGACATGGTTTCACCTCAGGGTCTGAAGGAGGAGCTTGATTTTTCTTGTTTTCTATAAGAGATGATATCTTTCTCTATTCTTACAATAGAATATTACCTAACACATACGTACATGAGCCTAAATGTGTCCAACACTTGCAAATATACCATTAGTGTCAACATAGAACTATGTTACCTGGATTATGCGATGTTTTCATATGCTTCCTTCCAAAGTGAAATCACACTCATATGTGAAGAACAGTACATCATATTCACAATTGTATTTAAGTTGTTTGATGTTGGCTCTTCCCTTTAACTGTGAAGAAAATACATTGTTTGACATTATAATCGAATTAGAGGAATTCCTTTGAGAAAAGAGGTCTCTTTGCAATCAATATAGAAATTAGTCAAGGAACAAAAGGTTCGAGAGAAGTCACTTGGATGGTTTGTCTATGTTAAAAGCTGTGACAGAAGGTAATTCGCGTGACTTTTGGCAATTTATAAATCCACATTCGCAACATCAAGCTTCGGTTCAGTCAAATTGCATTACGGAATTGTCATGGACGAAGTACTTCTCTGGGGTTTTTGAGGAAATTATCCGATGGAGCTGTGGTTTAAATCCAAAAGTAAAGTGGGAACTCGACATTGAGCCAAAAGAGATTGAAGGCCTGATACCTAGCTCATCGTGATATAGGGCTGTGGGGCCAAACGGCCTCACAAATTAAACACTAAAGTCTTCCGTGGGTTTATAGACCTCTATTCTCTTTAATCTTTTTAACAACATTATAAAAACATGTCCTAACCCTGATTCTTGGAGAACAGCAATAATAATACCTATATACAAGAAAGGCGATCATGGGAACCCTGTTAATTATCGCCCAATCGCCCTGATGGACATAGAGAGTAAAATCTTTGCCCGTAGGAGTTGGAGCAATGGGCCGAGCAGACAAATATCATCTCAAAGTTTCAGACAGGTTTCTGTAAGGGACTGTCTATGACATTCAACAGCCTGGGGCTCAATATGCTAAACACAAAGCAAAATAAAGAACGGCTACTCTATGTGGTCTGGATAGATTTATTTAGGACGTTTGATACCATCAATAGAGGTAAACTCTGGTAAAAATTAAAAGATTGGGACATTCCAAGTTCTCCTGGCCTTTCTCATTCATTTACACAATAAAACCATGATAAAGGTTTGACTGGACCTTGATGGCCACTTGTCTTCACCTATTTCAACTGACAAAGGTTTAAGACAGGGATGTATAGTAGCACCCTGCCTCTTTAACCTTTTTCTGGCTGATCTTTGGAGTAAACTCACACCTCCCTCGTTGGTTACTCCATCAATTGGCAATCTCTAAATCAATGGTTTGGCCTACAAGGATGATGTGGTCCTATTGGGTCACGCCCCGATAGGCCTATAGCGCTTGATTGTAGCCTTTAAAAACAATGCACGCTCGAATTACCTCATCAGCAACCCCAACAAAATCTTCATTATGACCTATAATCATTCAATTAAGAAAAGAACAGGAAGCTTCAAGTGGAAGATGGCAAATCAGAATTTGCCTGTGGTAAAAGAAATACAATTCTTGGGCTTTTGATTAGATCGACTCCCTCCATTTCAGCCTTGGAGGTAGACCTAGGGAAAAAGGTGACCTAGCTAACATGCCAAATGAAAACAATCCTGTGTTTATTGCAGATTCACCCTATTATCTTTAATTAAATTTTATAAGGGCAAGGTGATTCTGATCTTAATGTATGGAATCGAAATTGAGAAAATGGCCCTAAACTAAAAATTAACTGGGAACAAATTGAGGGTTTGGTTTGGAAAAAAGCACTCAATTTACCATGCTCATTTCCTATGGGCAGGTTACGCTATGAATATGGTCTACAATCTTATGTAGAATGGAGAAGGATTATGTTGTATATATCAATCATAAACCCTCAAAAAAAGGCTCTTTACATAGACATAGGTGGTCTGATGGAAATAAATACCAACAAATGCCTGCGTGAATTGAAGCAAGATGCCACAGTCCTGTTATTGAAATGTCAGTCCTCAGAAAAAGAACTTATGGACAATCCACATTCTCCCGTTTTGTCCATCATACTGACTGGTTATATTCTGAGGAGTTTTGGAACCGAATGTCAGTGGGGAGAGAAACATTTCTATCTTTGGAAGTTTTGAGGTTCTTGGAGAAAATTGGGCCAACTATAAAGGCTTGATGGCTGTGTAAATTGTTAATTAAGTGGAAACATTTTAATTATTTAACTTAGTTGGTTGAGGTATTTGTTTTTGTGTATTATAAGTTTTAATCAGTGAATGTAAATGTGATTTCTAAAGTTATATCGACGCCTAGGTTGATGATATTTTCCTGGTGAATGTAAATGTAATTCCTTTTAAGTTCTATTGATGAATTGATTCTTTTTTTTTCTCTCTTCTCTTCTCTTCTGTCTGTATTGTGAAAAGTCAAACGTTGAGTAGCCACAAATACAAATAAATAAAAATAAAACAAATTAAGATCTTGTTATTGTTTTATCTTAAGTTTATTTCACAATCATGGGCACATTCTTTTGTTGACCACATATGTACTTTCTGATAGACCTCTTGAGACACATTAACTGTATAATAACAGGGAATTAGCCACTATGGTCCTCATTCCGAGATTGGAGGTAGTCATGGTACTATTTGCGCCATGACTGCCTCCAATAACGGATCCGGCACTGGTATGGTTCAATGGGGACTTACCGGTGTAGTCCGACCTTTGCAGGACCGGTAAGTCCCCATTGAAAAAGCCATTCCCCATTCCCATAGGGCTCAATGGGAATGGGGAAGGCGCTAATAACGGTACCACAAATTGCTCTGAATTCCCTTAACGGGTCCCGTCCATAACGCCTGGTCAGACCATGTGTTAAAGGAGGGACCCGCTAAGGGAACTCGTAGTAGGGCGGTAAGGGATTACCAGCACCAGTCTCCTTACCGGTGCCCGGTATCCCTTACCGCCCCACTTGGAATGAGGCCCTATGACTTGACGTGTTTTGAACCACACATGGTAACAATTGTTAAGTACAAAACGCTTGTCATACCAACTGTTTGATCATAAGATGTATTTTCTGTTTGACTTATGAGTATTTTCAGCTAGACCTTTCAGACACATCAATCATTTGTTAATTACAAATTGATCATGATGGATTTATGTTTTTTTGAGTCACATATGGCAACTATTGTAAAGGGCTAAGAGGCCTACAGCGGCATTATTTTCATCAAACCATAAAATTGGCTCACATTAGCTTGACCCTAAATTGTATATAACAACAACACTACTAGGCGCATTGATAATGTTCTCACTGTCTACGGTTTGTAACATCATTATTACAAGCAGTACACGCACACACGGCCGTTTAAGTGGTTCCTATGACAACACCAGAAAACCTCAACACAGCATCGACAGTCTCACAGAGCGTGATGACGTGTCACGTACTCTTAATGTTTTCCCTTAGCGGTTGCCATCGACACGTTTGAAACTTTGCAGTTCGCGGCAACACGCTGTGAGTTTTCCTGACTATGTTCACCTAGACACACGGTACAGCTGATCCAACGTGTTGGGGTAGTCTCCTGACTATCCTCAACCAACATTTCCTTTTTGAAGGGACGCGTAGCAGCGAAGATAAACTATTGGGCATTACAGGTGCCTTTTGGGACTCTTCGGTCATGACCGCTGTACTGGCAAGAGATGCAATATTATTATAGACAGGTACCATTTAGTGCTGTACCGTTTAACTTTAACAGAAACACACTGATAATTAAATATAGCCACTGCAGGACAAGGTCTATATATATACTCTATCTTCTAGTTAACACGTCAGGAGCACACTTCCATGTAAGCAACAAAAATCATTGATTCTCATCGAAAACCTACATCATCAGAGAACTCTTCATTTCTCCAATAGAGACCAGGTATCACAGATCACTTTTGTTTATTATCATTCCAGTAAATGTGGACAATCAATCAACTGTAATTTTCTTGTAAATGAATAAATCACATGCTAAATGTATGTATTATGTTGCATTTGTAGAGATCGCCCTGATGAAGGACAGAGGTCTGAAATGCATCAGCAACGTTGGCCTCTGCACAACGATTTTATCTAACGAAGAATAAAAAAGAATTACACATACAATATGTTCTTTGAATATCATTGTTTTATACATACGATTAACTGAATGTGACATGATTTTGAATTACTTATAGTAGCATTCACTACCACCGTTAGCGTCAACAGGTCTGGTGAGATTTTCACAAGACACTTCTTTTGTCAAAGGTTGTAACAAACCCATCCTTTTACAATGATCAGCCTTGCTCCGCATGCAAGCATCACATTCAGGCACATATTAATGTACATGTCTATTCATACCAGGCCACCCAAAATATTTTCCCAGCATGCATTTGGTCTTTCGTTCCCTATAATAACCTGCCAACGGGGATTTATGGCACCAATACATGGCTTTATCTCACAAGGCCTTCGTAGGCAAATACAGGTGCTGGGCATGGTAAGGAAGCCCATTCCACTGGATTCTTAACGGATGGCCTGCCACCCAGGAGAGTAAATACCTCCCAGCTAGACTATTCCGTAATTGTTCTAGTAGGCCTTCTGTCACTGCCCCAGTTATCTTTCAGGGGGAATGACTGCCTTGCTTTCTATATTAGGAACCTCCAGATGTTGCCATGACAATGCATCTTCCATCCCATTTTTCTTACCCAGCCGATAGGTCACCACAAAATCAAATTCATTAAAGTATTGGGACCATCTCAACTTCCAGGGACTGACTTCAAATACTGCACATTTTTATGGTCTGTCACCTCATGCCTCCACTCCTGAAAAGCTGCTCTAATTGTCAATAGCTCTTTGTCTGTTATCAAGTCGTTTTGCTCACAATGTGTGAGCTTCCTGGATTAAAATGCCACTGGGTGCAAAACTCCCTCCTGAACTCTTTGAGGCAGTACCGCTCTCCTCTGCCTGATTAGACACTTCTGTCTAAACCTGAAATGGTATCTCCAACACTTGGTGTCTTAACATTGGCGCTCTAGTGAAAGCCGTCTTTAGCTCCTGAAATGCATCCTATACCTCCTTGTCTCATGAAAAATGTGTGCTCTTCTTAAACAACTATTTAATGAGTGTAACAATTTGGGGAACATTGCAAATGTACCTCCTTTATGTACCTCCTTTATAAATTTGCAAAAACTATTACACATCGTTCACACACTGTGGTGAGGGTCAGTCAGTTAAAGCCTTCACCTTTTTTCTGTCCATGACGACTGTCAATGGAGTCAAAATATATCCTTAGAAGTCCACCTACTAAGCAGGGAACACACAGTTCTCCAATTTTGCTTATAATTCATATTCTTGCAACCTTTTTAAGCACTGCTTTAACATGAAAGACGTGTTGTTCCCTTGGCTCTAAGTAAATCAAAACATCATCAATGTGTACAATGGCGAACACATCAATATCGTCCCTTAACACCTCTTGCATACAATGTTAAAACACAGCAGGTACATTATAAAGAGGGAGACCTAAACGTGACCCTTGTTGTGCTTATCCCACTCTCGTCTGGACGGCAGAGAAACAAAAGGTGTACATCGTTCATGTGCCCTTCTCCCCATCTTGGATGTATCACAGGTGTTAAAAACGCTACTTACTCAGACAACCGTTCAGACCCTATCCTGATGACAGTGCTGAAGAGATACAGCTGCAATAAATGGAACAGGTTGACTGACTGCAACGTCGAGGGAGCTGATGACATCACGACTGACACTCTGACATATATTTGTAAGACATGAAGCACATAGGCATCCCTGCATGAAGCTTTGCAGACACTTTAGATCGATTGCTGATGGACATGAAGAACATGCTTATGACTCACTTAGATAGATGATGCACACACACTTTTGCTGAGCATAAACTGCAAGTCGCGCACACCTACATACAAACTGCTTGCTGACAGTTAAACGCAAATAACATGGGCCACTATGTAAATCAAGTTAGCAGCCACAAGTACATTAGAATGGATGGAAGGAGCAGAATGGAGTTGAGAATGCAGAGATGAACTGACTAGCTGATCTCGCTGAAACACACAGGCCTGGTTTCCATTGCAGCGCCGTGCACAGCCTTGCCAAGGACACTGGGAGAAGGAAAGGTACAAGTCAGCAGAAAGTACAAGACACCCACCTACATGGAATACAAGCTGAAAATCCTCATTGCACGCAGGATAAATTAATTCTCTGATCCCTACACACATGATCTGAACCTGCAAGACAGAGCCTATTCATTCAACCCAGACTGAGGTGGCTATTCCATGGGAATGAATACAAGATGATAAAGAGCAATATCAGGTTCAAAGCCAAATGTTCTGTCCCAAGGCCTAGGAGATCAGAGATGGGAACTTGTTGAGAACATGCAGCACCTTTTGGGCTGTTGCCACCACCTTCGGTAGTTGCACTTGGCATGGTAACTTTCCAAAGCTCCAAAGCTGAGAAGACCCTCTTTGCCCAATCCCTATTCACTTTCCATGCTAGGCTCATACTGCGTTGCATCCTCAAATCACCACACACTAACCTGCAACATTTGTACTCGCCACATTTAGAGGTGGTCGCAGGTGGAGCCACCAGATACATTCTACCCAATTGCCACTCTAACTCCTTATAGAATGTGTATATAGTTTACCTTACTAACCAATCCCAAGTCCTGTTGGGTTTTCTAGGATGTAACTTCATTTTGTGATGTCATGTATGAACAAAACTGGATGGCCTGTTTAAAAACGATGGGAGAGTGTGGAGAATGCTGAAGTGCTTATGCTTCCATCCCTGTCATTGATTTTTTAATAAAGGCAGTAAAACGTTGTCCTTTGGCTGGATCTTCAGTTTTTTGGTGCATGCGATTTCCTCTGCCCAGTTCCTCTTGCAAGTAATTGGGGAGACTGATAACAATTCCCCTGTGACTGTTATGCAGGTGGTAGCAGAGGATGGTCGCTAAGACACCCGGCAATTAAAACCGTTTTTCCTGCTGCATGCCTAAAGGGATGCATCGCGATCCGCGAGGACCGGAGTGAAAACCACGGGTGGATACTGAAGTTGTCAGGAGCTGCCTTGGAGAAATTCCTGCCCGCTCCCCTTGGGACGCCAAGCAGACTATATGGCAGAGTGGCAGATTGTGGTAGAAACAGTGCCTGAGGGCTTCAGCGGATCCATCGAGTGTAAGTATATGGCAAATGTTAGGGAGGGTAATTATCGGTTGTGATTCGTTTTGTGATTTTGTGAAGGATTCCTGTTTCAGGCCTTTAGCTAGGTTATGGAGGAATTATTTTAGGAGTTCCTGTTTTCTAGGTGCTAGCTTGGTTTACAGATGACGAGAGGAATCCCTATGTTAAGGCACTGGCTTGCTTAGGTCATGGAAGGTAGTGTCTAATTGAATCTTTTATAGATGTATTCCTATGCGATGGTGTAGAAGAAGAACCACAACGTTTGAAGAGTTTGTTTCCCCTGTAATTTGAAAAGCAGGAAGACCGATGCATTTCATTTGTGTTGTGTCTTGGGATATTGTTGGGATTTTTGCCTTAGGTTTGTCACATCGCATAAAAGGTTGATAACAGGATGTGGCGTGTTGTTACAAGGGTGAAGGCCCTCGCTGGGGCACAGACTTGTTGGTGAAATTAAACAAACAAACCTGGCCAAAAACAGTGAGTTTTTAACATGACAAAGCAATGTTGAAATTGTAAAATTGTGTTATACCATTTGGGTTGGGCTTGAGGAGCACTTGGAAGGATTGTGACTTGGCCTTGAGGGCAGAGAATAGTGTGTGGACAGTGGGCTGTGCATGCTCCTGTTGGTGTTGCTGAGCCAAAGAGCTGGTGGACTATTTAGAGAGCTTTTGTAGTTTTGGAGTTCCTTTTTTTAATGAGAACTGATGATAATTATATTTTTGTTGAAGAAATTGCTGAAAAGTGTAAAAAAAAATCACTTAAAACAGCATTAGAGGCACACGAGGACGAGGAGATGACTGTGTACTCTGATTCCACCCAACGTAACGTCAACTGTACACGTAGGATTGTCACGTTGGAAAAGGAGGGGCTACCGATGTGCTGATGGTACAGCAGTGCAGCACGTGACCCTATTGGCTAGGCTCATATACGCGCTGTAACTCCCATCAGTCATAGTGGTTGTGAAGTGCCAAGCACCCACAAGGTGGGAGGACACGATGTCCTGCTGCAACAAAGCTGCAGACACAGTGGCAAAGTCAGCAGCATATTTTACAGACTGAAATTAGTTTGATACACCGCCCAATAAATGCATACACGTGGTTAGTATGATATTGCGAGAAGAATACAGTTCAGTACCTGTTACCCAAATAGTGGAATTAGAAGGGCGAGCACCAGCAGAGGAGGAAGAGCATTGCGCATAATGCGAGGAGCACATCAGGAACCTTGTGGGCCTTTCCAACAGCTCCACATAGATTACGTGGACATGATCCAAGTGTGCAAGGGGGAGACAGATAAATGATTGTGGTTGCATGCCTCTTTTCTTGCTGGATTGAAGCCGGTCCGTGCTCACATCCTGATGCCCTCGCCAGAGAGGTGTTCCCTTCGGTGGGGTTTGTGCAAGGTCCTGTGTTCAGACAATGAACCTCACTTTGTGAATTATGTTTATGAGCACATCACAGCCCTGCTGGGGATTACGCATACGTTTTTCTGCGCTTATCACCCGCAAGCGAATGAGATTTTTGAACGCCTCAATGGCTTGCTCAAAGAAAAGATAGCAAAAATCAAAGTAACACTAGAAAAGGGATGGCTCATTGCCTAGCCTTAGCCTTGTTCGCATTGCGTAATCAACCTGGATCCAACCACTATTTAACTCCTCATGAGGTGCTGACAGGACGATGCATGTGACTCCCGCTTGCTTCTCTCGCTAGAGCATTGACAGATGTCCAAAGTACAGCCACTGTTCTGGGTGATGAAATGCGTCAATATCTTTCTTCACTGATCGCTAGTGCTTCTTTTATCTCTCAACCGCTCCAGTCCCTCTGTGGTAGGTTGAAGTAGGATGAGTGTAAGGAAGGCATGGTATCAAATAGTAAGACAGACTGGGTTTGAAAAATGCCTATCTAATCCTAAATCTAAAGATGGGAGCAAGCTACGACCATCAAATAATAACAACACATTCCTAGTGGTGTCCTAGTGGTGTCTTGCCAAATAAAAGGGCCTATACTAATAAACCCTTTGCCAATCCTTACTTCTAAATTCATATAGTGTAGGAAACAATGTTATGCAAAAGAAAAGTGTTCAAGAAGTGAAATGTTAGGATTTTCAAGCCATTGGCTTCTCTTCCAGACATTTTCAGCACAGGGCAAGGCGGCACACTGAAGCTTAGCACAATCTCTGGCTTCTCTAGCATGAGAATTCAGTTCAAATCTCAGTATCAGGGCCTTCTGTACCAAAGTCTCTTTGCCATTCAAAGTCTCTTACTTCCGAGGGCCTGATACGACAAATAAACATTCAAAAGTTCCTTTCTCCTCAGGATTCTTATGTACAACTTCTTGGCTGATTTACCATTCACCCCGGGTCCCCCTCTGCCGGGCCCAGATGCACTTCAACACAAATTCTTCAATTGGTCTCCAATTAGTCTCCCTCTGCCAGGCTCGGACCATACTAATGTGCTTTTTCATCCTTTCTCTATTTTGTCAAAATCAAAGACTTTCTACTGTGCGTGTGATTTTGCTAGACCCGTCGCAGGACAACTTCGATTCACATGTTTTCGTTCACTTTCAAATGATCTCCCTCTGTCGGGCTCAGATCAAATGTACCTACTTTTGTTACTCCTCAGCTGGATAGCTTACAGAGACCAACGATTAAGCACCCACGCAGTGCCGGACCACTCTGCCAAAGGTGTTATAGCTTGCTTTAAAGTTCATTCACTCATCAACAGTTTAACTTTACTCGTGTCTCATATTACACGTGTTTTAACAATGTTCATTCCAGCGCTCGCCATACAATGTTGCTCCTTGCAACCTTGGCTTCAGCACAGACCAGTCTTGTATCGGTCTCCCCAACTCACAGGCTGCGTTATTTTCACTGATGCTGCTTTGTTCTTGGATCCAAGGACAGTACCACGGTGGCTGGTGATTCTCCCCGCCTTGATTGTTGATGTGAGAGGGCCCCGGGTATCTCTGACACACAATGCATGATTCTTCAGCCTTTTTTCCTGGTTTTACGCTTTCTAATCTTGAGGACTCATGAAAGCAACGGTTCATTGTCGAAAAGGTCAAGGGTACTTCCCTCCTTGCGAGCCCTTTCTGTTTTGTCATCTGTCTTCTCTTGTTAAACTGCCATCTCGGAATAGCTATTTCCTCGTGTGTTCTGCCTCACCCAAAGTGTGTTCTCATGCCCCGCCTTTTATCTGTGTGGGGAAGGGTAATGGAAGTCAGGTGTGAGTGATTGTCGGTAATTGCCTGACCTCGCCTGACCATAGTATTGGGACATGTCAGGTACACGGCTCGGGTGCTAGTCTGTTTTCCCTCAGAGCGGGCTCTCAGTGAGAAAGTGCTCATGTTGTGAAAGTGGGGACGGGTTAGAGTTCCTAAATATCCTACCTGGTAGGATGGGGTAAAGGTGTTCCAGGGAAGGGGATACCGCATCTTACTGTCTGGTGTCACTCCCACTCCCTGAAGACCCCTCACCCCTCACTTCTGGTTTCTCATATGCCCTTACCCTATGCGATCTAGCCACATCTGTTTCACAGGGACACCAAGAAAGGAAATCGACATTTCGCTGGTCTTTACCTTTTCAGTGCTCCACAGTGAAATCGTACGGTTGCAGGTCTAAGAACCATCTCACGACCCAAGGGTTAGAGTACTTTTATTGCCTTATCCACACTGGTGAAGAATGAGCTGTGATGAGTGTGAACTTTCCACCTAGGAGATAGTATCTTAGATGGGTTATGGCCCATTTGATGGCAAGGGCCTCTAATTCTAACAGAGTTGTTTTTTTCACGTGGGAAGAGCATTCGACTAGTGAATAGGATATGGTGTTCTAATCCATCACAAACTCGGGACAAGACTGCTCCTAACCCTGTAAGAGAGGCGTCAATTTGTAACACAAAGTCATTTGAAAAGTCTACTACCTTTAGGATCGGGTTCTGGCACATGGTTTGTTTTAAATTGTTGTAACATACATCGTCCTCATCAGTCCAATTAATGTTGTGGGGTTTGGCGTTCTTTAATTTGTTTGTCAATCTAGCTGTTCTGTCCAAGAAATGAATCCTAAGAATGCTCTGAGGTCTCTCTTGGTTTTAGGCGTGGGGGTATCTAGGACGGCTTTCACTTTTTCCTCTTTGAGGCTGGACGCTGCCACTCCCTACAAAGAAGCCGAGGTATTTCATGGCTGATTGAGCAAACTTGCCTTTTGATGGATCGGCAGTTAAGCCTGCTTCTGAGGGCTTTCATAATAGTAAAGAGATGGAAAAAATGGTATTTGTGGTGGGCGAGCCGGTACTTCGGGCCGCCCCGTACTAACACGCACATGCATACAAGCACTGAGACATGACACATGCGACCATGCTTTCCAAGGTCCCGGCGGCAACTCCCGCACGGACATTCTTTATTCAAAATGCGCATGCGCAACCCAAAACAAGGCTTGCGCATGCGCCGTGTACACTGACAACGTCACATCCCTTTTTTTCTTTAATTAAAACAAACTAATATCAATAACGCAACAGTCCAACATGGAACAACGATGAATGTCCCCGTAGGGGATCGCTGACCTGACTAGGACGCCAGCTCAGTCTCCTGAGTCCAGGACATAGTCCTTAAACCGAGCCGGCAGCCGGCGATTATGTTGCACCGGATATTGGGGACTGTTCTGGGGGATCGCTCCTGGACACTCCACCCGCAGCAGCCCTTCCGGTGGGGTATCCGTTCCGGGGCTCTCCGTCCCCGCGTCCGATGGTGATGCCTCGTCAGGGCCTGTCTCCTCACCGGGAACGTCCACCTTCTTAAAAAAAGATTGGTTGCGTGTTATGGTCCCTCGCTCGTTGGCCGCGGTGACCATGGTCCCCTTCACGTGGGTGAGGGTCAACGGCCGGGGTTCGTGTTGTAGTGCCAGCTTCCCTTCCGGTCGACGGGTCCGCACTAACACGGAATCGCCTATGGCCATCTCCTTATCTTGCAAACCTCTCCTTGCACTTTCCTTCATGTTGCGTGCCGCTCGCTCCTCCCCGATTTTCTCATTGTCAATAACCCCAGGTTCTCGGCCCTCCATCTCAGGGATCAACCCTCTCGGGCAGCGTCCAAAAAGCGCCTCGGATGGGGCGACCCCCGTGGACTGGTGGGGCGTGGCTCTGTATTCCCTTTGAAACTCTACCAATTTCTGCCATAGGTTATTCCCTCTGATGGCCGATATTCTGAACACTTTGTTAAGGGTCTGCATCATTCTCTCAGCTTCACCATTGGCCCGAGGCCAGAGGGGCGAGACCTTCCGATGTTGGATGCCTTTGTTTTAAGTAGTGGGCGAACTTGTTTCCTGTGAACGGGGGTCCATTGTCCGAGCACAACAGTTCGGGGAAACCATGCGTGGCAAACATTCTGTCCAATGCCCTGGTGCTGTGTTCAGTGGCTGTTGATTCAACCACTTCCACCTCCGGGTACCTTGACCATTGGTGGACCACCGCCAGAAAGTACATGCCCCTTCCCGTTGATCCAAAGTCGGCATGGACCGTGCCCCACGGCTTCTCACTCCGTTCCATGGAACTGATGGGTGGAGCCTTCTCAACCGGACTCGCTGCTTGGCACGGCAAACACCTCTTCACAAACAACTCCACCAGACTTTCCAGATCGGGGAACCATACCTTGGGTCTGAGCCGCGCCTTTGTCTTGGCGATGCCCTGGTGTCCCGTATGGGCCAGTTCCAGGACGCGGTTCTTTAGGGCTTGTGGAATGACTATTTGCCTTCCCCGCAGCAGTAGTCCATCTTCCGATATTGAAAGTTCATCCTTCACCTTCCAGAGCGCCTGAAGGTCCTTCTGAGCCCTCTGTTCCTGTCTGGAGTTGTTTTGGAACATCTCCTTCCAGTCACCACTTCTCACCACCGCCTTGACCATCTGAAACACTTCATCCATCGACAACTCCTCGGCCACTGCTACCCTGGATAGTGCCATGGGCATTGCGCTCTCCACCACTTGGCACACCAACTCTTGGCAATCCAATACTTCACTGGGGCCTTCCGCCCGCTCGTGACTCGCGTGGCGGGAGAGGTAGTCCGCCGGATTATTAGTCCCCGGTCTGTAGACAAGCTTAACCCCGTACTCGATGAGTGCTAGCATCCAGCGCTCTATCCTTGGGGGAGGTTTTGACGACACGCCCACCAGGATGGGCAGGAGTGGCTTGTGGTCAGTCACAACCGTAACTGGCTTGCCCAGAATGTACAGAAGAAAATGGCGGCAACCCCACAAAATGGCCAACGCCTCTCTCTCAATCTGCGAGCAGCACTTTTTCGTGTCCGTTAGAGCCTTACTCGCATAGGCAATGGGGTGCATGTCTCCTCTATTATCGGCCTGCATAAGGACAGCCCCTAGACCCACCGGGCTGGCGTCAACGACAATCTCTGATTCTGCGGTGGGGTCAAAATAGGCCATCGTGTCCCGATCAGACAGAGCTTTCTTGATCTCCTGAAACGCCTCCTGCTCTCTCCTGTCCCACACCCAGACGGCCTCATTTCTGGTCAAAGCCCTGAGAGGCTCGGACAGGGACTCCAACCCCTTGATGAAGCGCCCGCAGTAGTTGACCATCCCCAGGAAGCTACGTACTTCCGTGGGAGACTGGGGCGCCGCCGCTTCGCGGATGTCTTTGACCTTCTCAGGGTCTGGCGATACGCCGCTAGCATGGAATATAAAGCCAAAAAACCCAATTCTGTCCTTGAAAAACTCACATTTATCACGGTGCAGAGTGAGACCCAGCTCGCTCAACCTTCACAGGGTACGCTCCAGTCTCTTCATGTGCTCTGCCTTGGACTCTGCAAAAACCAAAATGTCATCACCCATATTGAGTACCCCTTTTATGCCAGCCAGCGCACCCCGGATGGCATTTTGAAAAACTTCCGCCGCCGAGGATATGCCAAAACTCAGGCGTTTAAACTGATAGAGGCCCTGGTGTGTAGTAAACATTGTAATATATCTGAAATCTGGGTGGAGCTCTAGCTGGTGATAGCCCAACCTCAGATCTAGCTTCGAGAACACTCTGGCCCCTTGTAGTTCCCCCACGATGTCATCCAGGGTAGGTGTCAGACGTCTCTCACGTTTAATGGCGGCATTCGGGAGGCGCATGTCCACGCAGATGCATACCGCCCCAGGCTGCTTCGGTTTCGGTGCCACCACGATGGGCGAGACCCAGGGCGTCGGCCCCTCCACCCTCTCAATGATGTCCATTTCGACCAGAAGTTGAAGCTCCTTCTCCACTTGCTCCCTGAGGTGGAACGGGATCCTTCAATGTTTGAGGGCGATGGGCTGGATGGTATCATCGATATGTAGACGCACTGGGGGACCATTCAGCTTGCCCACTTCCTGAAAAATATCGGCGAATCTGGTCAGCAGTTGGTCAATGTCCACCTTGTACACCTCAAGGGCAAAATGCACCAGGTCCAACGCCTCTGACGCAGCACAACTGAGAAGCGAGTGCTGGCTGACGTCCGTGACCAAAAAACGGGCTTTGATGGTCTTGGTCCCTCTGGTGACAGGTGCCACAAACACCCCTTGAATGGGTAGTGGAGTGTCACCTCCAAAGGTGAAGATCTTTGCCGTTGACACATCCAATGGTGGTGGTCCCGGGATTGCCCTGTAATGGTCGGTGGCAAGCACACAGACAGAGGCGCCCGTGTCTATCAGTACCTGCGTCTGGACACCTTGAATGTCAACCACACACTTAGGCTGTCTCTTTTTCCGTGCTCCTGTCGCAAGGTTCGAAATGAAAAAAACCTCTTCTTCCTCTTCCTCTGCGATATCTAGTCTCTGGACATCTTGCTCGAGTGTCGCAACACTGCGTTGTCTCCTGAGCCCACTGCCATTTGGCCTCACCGGTCCTGTTTGCGTGGCAACCGGTGCAGGCGCACGACACATCCTGGCATAATTGCCCGGACCATTGCACCTGCCGCATGTTCTTGATTTGGCGGGACATTCATCAGAGTGGGGCAGATCATATCCGCAGTATTGGCAAATGGTCGCTGATCCGTGTGCTGGGGCTGCATCCTGACGTTTCTGGCTCCATCGCGCCTTCGATGAAGCTTGCCTTCCCACTGCAAATACCTCTTCAGACCTTCTGGGGCACACAGCAGCGTCCATCTTAGCTCCTCTCGTCTCAGCCAATTCATACACCCTGCCACTGTCTAATATTTGGACAAGAGACAGTCCCGGCTCTCGCAGTATCTGTCTGCGTAGTTTCCCCGAACTGCACCCCTGAATCACTTGATTGCGGAACATACCCTCTTCATTGTCCCACCTACAGGTGGTAGCCATCTGCCACAGGCGTGCACAGAACTGATCAAGCGATGCCTCCTCCTGCTGTTTCTCACTACAGAATAAAAATCTGTCAAAGTCCACGTTGGATAGGGGAATGAAATAGTTCTTGAGGGCAGTTTTAACAGCATCATATGTCGCCACTCGTAGGTTTAGAGACTCATATATGCGGAGAACGTCCATCCCTGCCGAATAGAGCAATGTCGCCCTCTTGGTGTCGTCATTGGTCTCTCCGGTCTCTGCAAAGTACATGTCCAGTTTTTTTTATCCACAGCAACCATTTTGGGCCCAATTTTGAGGGTGGACCTGAAGTGTCAAATTCCTGCATGGGTAGTAATGAACCCTGTTGTCTGTGCACTACCGTTTGCGTCGCCAACGTTTCTCCATCGCTGTCCGTCATCTTCGCCAGTCGCACGGGCACCTCACTGCAATATTAGAGGCCACAAACGTGACTCGGACAGATCGCTGACGCACCTGGTCCCGTGCACAGAGGAGACTCGGTGCTACGACGATGTTCAGTACTGCAGTCCTCTTGGAACAAAGCGCTGCGGATGCTTTGGCGTTTTGTCTTCCGTTAGCACGTAGGCAGCGCACGAGCACCCTCGCAGGCCGCTACTGCCTTTCGGCCTGAGGCTAACGACATTGCTCGTGTCGGATTCAGGATACACAACGAAGAAAATGCTCGTGGTTGACACGTCGGTGCGTGTCAAGCTGCTCACTTCGTTGTATCCCGCCTCGTCGCCAATGTGGTGGGCGAGCCGGTGCTTCGGGCTGCCCCGTACTAACACGCACATGCATACAAGCACTGAGACATGACACATGCGACCATGCTTTCCAAGGTCCCGGCGGCAACTCCCGCACGGACGTTCTTTATTCAAAACGCGCATGCGCAACCCAAAACGAGGCTCGCGCATGCGCCGTGTACACTGACAACGTCACAGTATTCCCAAGTTTTACTATAAATTACTATGTCGTCAATATAAGCTCCACAGAAATACGAGTAGGGCTGTAATATCCTGTCCATAAGCCCCTGGAAAGTGGCAGGGCCTTTGTGTAAGCCAAAAGGGAGGACTTTGAACTGGAATAGTTCCAGGAGCGTCAAGAAATCTGTCTTTTCATTATCAGGTCCATGTACTGGGACGTGCCAGTACCCCTTGGTTGAGTCTAGGGTTGATAGGAAGGTGGCATTTCAGAGCTTATCAATCAGTTTGTCAATGCATGGCATGGGATAGTCATCAAAGTCTGAGATGGCATTAACCTGTCGGAAGTCTATGCAAAACCTTCAGGAATTATCAGGTTTTGTGACCAATACTATAGGGTAGGACCATGGGCTTGGAGAAGGTTTGATAATATTAGCCCTTAGCATTTGGTTCACTTCCTCAACCACTATCTGCCTATGGGCTTCCGGGAGTCTATATGGTTTCAAAAGGACCACTTTTCCCTTTGGAGTTCTGATATAATGATATGTGCCTTGCACTCTGCCTGGTTTCTCACAGAATACATCGGGGAATGTCATGACTAAATCTTTTAAGTCTTCTTGTTGTTGACTAGATAGCTCTTGGGAAATTCATTCAAAATGATCTATTTCCTCTGGTACTAAACAAGACAGTATCGTGGCAGTGGCTGTGGATGGATTAATTTTCTTTCCATTCTTTTAAGAGATTCACATGGTAGATTTAGGTCTTTTGTTTCCTGTCAGGTTGGTTTATTTTATAGGTACAGGTCCCTGTTTGCTCTAATATTTCATATGGTCCGTTGCCACTTTAAGATACGTTTATTTTCAGAGGAAGCCAAGAGGACTAGTACCTTTTGTCCTATTGAAAAAGATCTTAAGTTTACTATTTTGTCATGGGTGGACTTTTGTTGCGCTTGGGCTTTTTCCATGTGGGTATAGACTAGGTTTCGAACAAGTTTGATATGCTCTCTCAATCTGGTAGCTGTTTGTGAGAGGGGATAAGGTGCCTCTTCTAATTCCTCCCACATCTCCTGAAGCATGTCCAGGACATCTCTTGGTTCTGTACCATAGAGTAGTTTGAAAGGAGAGAATCCATTGGACGCCTGAGGGGGCTTTCTTACTGCAAATTTGGTCCAGGGAATCATGCGATCCCAGTCCTTCCCGTCCTTGTCTGCTAACTTTCTTATGATCATTGTAAGTGTTTTGTTAAATCTTTCTTCCAATCCCTCCGTTTGGGGTTAGTAAACTGGGGTTCTTATGTGGCAATATGGAGCAATTCTTTGACTTCACCCATGAGTTTGCTCATAAAATTGAATCCCTGATCCGTTAGAATTTCCTTGGGAAAACCAACCCTATAATAATATGGCAATAGATGTTTTAACATCTGTTGGGTTGGGTTGTTCCGCATGGGGAATACCTCTGGGTGGCGTAATCAATGATTACAAGAACATACTTATTACCCAGTCCTAGATGTTTCCAGCAATCCAATGATATCCATCCCAATCTGGGAGAAAGGGATTTCTATTATTGGTAAAGGGTTCAGATGGGCAGGTAAGGGAATATGCGTACTGGTTTTCTGACATATTTCCCATGTCTAAATGAAGTTATTTATATCAGCATGGATACCTGGCCAGTAAAACTTCCCACTGATGTGCATCTAGGTCTTAGATTGACCTAAGTATCCCCCTGTCAAATGAGAATGTGCAATCTCTAGCACGGTCGTCCGATGGGTTTTTCGGATTATTGAGTTTAATTTAAGCCTTCTCGAGAGGTTTCCTTTCTGTACAGTAATCCTTGTTTTAGGAAGAGAAAAATACTTCCCTTCTCTAATCCTTACCATTCAGGAATCACCTGTAAGAAAGCCTCTGCGAGTGTTGGATAGCCAAAGTCTAACTCGGGAAGGATGGTAGGTCACTCTTCCCTTTTTTGCCTCCATAATAGATGGTTCATCAGCTTCCCCAAAGCCTAAGGTACCTCTCTGTTTCTTCTGGTTAACTTTCTATAAAACGGGGAAATATAGCCCTTTCAAGAATTCCCTGTGCAATTGTGTCCCAATTATGTACTTCAAATGGATTTTTGCCATGCTTCTGTAGGAGAACCTTTATGTCTCCCTGGAAGTCAGGATCTATTAAGCCCTCTAGGACATCCAGACCGAACTTCCAGGGCAGATTTCTAAGCCAATCTTATATAACACCCAGGAGGGGTGTCACTAAGCCATCAATCTCCTGTCAATACAGACTCCACTTCCTTAAGCTTCTCCACAGGTGGCAATACGACCCAGTCAAACTTTCTAAAATGTTGCCAAACTCTAGCCCAGAATGTTGGAGAGGATGCAGACTACTGGCACATGTGGGGGTGCCCGAGGGTACAAATCTTTTGGGACGAGGTTCTTCGGTGGATAAAAGATCTAGATGGTATAGCCCAAATGAAATTGCCCATGTTGGTCCTGTTTGGCATGGAGGGGGACAATGGGGATTATAACAGAACCTCGAAAATGGCTGCTGCGTTACTTTTGGCCGCAAAGGCATGCATAGCCACTAAATGGAAAAGTGTAATACCACCTAGTAAAACGGAATGGGCCAATGTTCTCCTCCACCAGTAACCACGCCCCTACAAGCACTGTATGTACTCCTCTAGAAATACCCACGTCCCTTCAAGCACTGTATGTGCTTCCCCAATAACCACTGTTCAAGCACTGTATATACTCCTCCACCAATAACAGCGCCTCTCATAGCACTGAATGTGCCCCTCTGGCAATAAACATGCCCCTTCAAGCACCATATGTGGTCCTCCACCAATAACCACGCTTCTTCAAGTGCTGTATGCACACCTACACCAAAAACTGCACTTTTTCAAGCACTGTATTCGCTCCTCCACTAACAACCATTCTTCACCAAACACTGTACCCCACCAATAACAGTGCCTCTCATAGCACTGCAT
Organism: Ambystoma mexicanum; assembly: GCF_040938575.1. Lineage (NCBI taxonomy): Eukaryota > Metazoa > Chordata > Amphibia > Caudata > Ambystomatidae > Ambystoma > Ambystoma mexicanum. The sequence goes on along the minus strand of NC_090932.1, from coordinate 270,017,636 downwards.
GTTCTCTTCTAGCAATAACCACGCCCCTTCAAGCTCTAGATGTGCTCCTCTGCCAATAAACACGCCTCCGTAGTACTGGATGTGCTAAATTAATAATGCTAATGTATCTCCAAGACTTGACTGTGCTCCTCCCCAAACTCTGACCCCTCCCCAGCACTTCCTGCAGTCCTCTCCCTACGATGGACCAAACCAGGCGTGTGGTGCTGGCCAATACTGCCCACATCTCTTCAAGCACGGCCTGTGTTCCACACTAAGCACTTCCTGCCATCCTGCCTCTCCACGCCCTGGCTAGTCCCTTCCCTATATTTTCCTCCCTTTCCACACCCCTTTTCCTCTTGTTGTCCTAATTACTCACACTCTTCTTATACTTCGTATCCCAGTATTGTCCTTGCCACACTCTGCCTATGTGCTGCCCTATATTGCCTTCCACCCCATTTCCCTACTTATGCTTCTTCTCTATGCGCCTGCGCCCCCGTACTGCTTCCTGCTTGTGTCCTTCTGTGTGCTGTCTTTCATCTTTGTGCCTTGTCTATACATCTCTTACCAGTGTTGTCCTTGCTCTCTGTGCCCTATATATGCCCCGCTTCCCATTGTTGTCCTCCCTCTCCATGCCCTGGAAATGCTTCTACGATTGTGGACGTCATCTCTCCACACCTTGCCTATCCTACTCTTCCCAGTGTTGTCTTTCCTCTCCACGCCCAGCCTATACTCCACTTGCCAGTATTGTCCTCCGTTTCCACACCCTGCTTCTCTCATCCGGGGTGTTCCCCCTTTAAACAAAGATAAACACTTGCCAGCAGTGCGAGCACGTACGCACCCGCTCGATTAGGTGACACGCGGTCGGCTCCACAAATAAATACAGCTGCGCCGGACCGAGCCTTTCCATTTCTCGCATCAGTGTGGATGACACGGTTAGGCAGTGATACGGTTCCATTTCGGGTAAGTTCTTTGCTCAAACTACGTTTCTTTTGTTCTGAGACCACACAGTACCCCAGCCTTGGTCTGGAGGACAACTCTATCCTTTCTGTCCTAATTTTATGTGGCAGCATTGGGAGACAGTTTCGACTACTTACCCACATTAGGTGTTCTCCTTCTCTACCAAATTGATGAACTCATCTATTTTAGAGTCAGTTCGCTTAGCCATTTTTAAGAAATAACTATGGCTTGTGTCCTCTTTAGTCTTTAGGGATTCAAACCCCAACCGGGATACTGAACAGAGGGGAGCATGTTTTTCACTCCGGTCCTTGCAGAATCAAAATACTCATAAGCAAGCTCACTGTGCAAAACCTCCTCGCAACGTAAGCGTTCTTTAATATAAGCCACACTGTATATATGTATGTATAACCTAGCGGACAGACATATAACAATAAACTTTATCTTGTTAGCCCACAGGATACCTCTTCCGGGTCCTGAAAAAAGCAAGCTTGTCTGCTTCATGGATTGATGTGACTTCAAAATAAAAACAAATCTGTCTCCTGTGAAAGTACAGAAGTAAGTCTGGTGCTACTTCAAAGCTTTTCTTAACAGTGTTAGATAGTGAGAGCAAATAAAATTAAAAATGGTACATTTCTGTTTATAGGAATCAGTACTTTTTCCATTTGTGGAATAAAGCTCAGAAGTAGTGCCACAAGCACCTTAGAGCACACATTTGTGCTAACCCAGGCAACTAATGTGAACAACCCTGAGGAGTTTGACCTTTCAAAAAACATATCTCCTAAGTGAGTCGTCTTCTCTTAGCTTCTGGTAATAGGGATAGAAAGCTGTAGTCGGGGGTTGCCAACAATACCGCACTGGCAGTGTTTCTCAGCCATATATATATATATATATATATATATAATATATGGTTAAGTTGCTGTTTTCATAGGAAGAGCACTTTTTGGGTGGCTTATAACTCCGCTCCCCCTGGACGAATCTTCACCAACCTTTGCAAAAAAAGTACATTGCCCACTATGAATTCTTTTCCCAAGTTCGGTGATGTTTGGTAGAGGGAGGGGGAGTTATAGGGTGGGTTCCAAAACGTCTTTTTTTCCCATAGACTGAATGGTGGAAAAACCTTGCGCACGGCTACAGGTCAAGCCGCTGGATGGATTTTCACTAAATTTGCGGCAGGTGTAGGGGCTTGGTCCAGAAAGCGTGCTTTTGTAAATTTGTTGACAATCCGGCCAGTATTTTTCTTTAAAATGACCAAAAAGTATGTCTCAAAAAATTAGTGATATCTATGTCCACTCCGCGGTCACACTTCCCTGTTCACTCCGCGGACAAGATAACGATTGGCTAATGGGCTTGCATCATGACCGCTGACACGCGACATCTCTGCCGATTGGGTGCTGCGAGACTTGTTCTGCGTCAGATTGTTTGGCTGCGCCCGACATCTTGGATCCGCCGATAGCGGAGCAACAACCAGCGTATACATGCTATATTTATAAAACTCTTTTGCTATGATATGATATGATATGGTATTTGTAACGCGCCTATACACAAGTGTTTCAAGGCGCGACGAGGCAGGGAGGGAGGGAAACAAGGGGAAGACAGACAAACGATCCTACTAGGCCAGGTGTCATTCAGATCGGGCAAGTGCAGAGGTAAGGGGAAAAGGAGAAAGTGCAGGGGGAGGAGGTGGGGGGGAAAGTGCAGTACACGGTAAGTAGCGTAATAAAATAATAAATAATAAATAAAAGGGCCAGCTGGTGGCAAGTGCGAGGTAAGTGCAGAGCAAGTGCTAGGAAGGGGGCTGTAGGGATACAGTGACAGTCCCACAGTGCAGGGGGAGCCAGGGAGGCAGTGCAAGTAGAGAGTGGCTGGGCCCTGGACCGAGGTCGCTGAGAGTGGCCAAGATGCAGGTTTAGTGCAGAATTTCAGTGGGGAGTTAAGCAGGTTTAGCAGGGGAGAGGGAGAGAGAAGGCAGAAGCGAAGAGGAAGGTTTTGAGGTGCTTCCGGAACCGGAGATGGTTCTCCTCAAGTTTCAGGGAGGCAGGAAGGCTGTTCCAGAGGGAGGCCCCTGCTGCGGAGAGAGATCTACCCCCAGCTCGTTGCTTCGAGAAGCGGCTGACCATGAGGGAGTTGGAGACGGATGAGCGAAGGGCTCGTGAAGGAAGATATTTAGGAAGAGAGAGTTGAAGGTATTTAGGCCCCAGGCTCCAGAAGGCCTTGTGGACAATGCAGAGGGTTTTGAACTTAATCCTCGCAGCCACTGGGAGCCAGTGAAGAGATTTCAGTCCTGGAGAGATACGGTCCCTGGGCTTGAGGCCAAGGACAAGTCTCGCAGTTCTGTTCTGGATAAGTTGCAGAGGGCGGAGAGTGGAGGCAGGCAGATTAAGATAGAGGCTGTTACAGTAATCCAGCCTTGAGAGAACCAGGGCTCGGGAGACAGTGAGCTTCTGGGGGAAGGAGAGGAAGGGAAGAATACCTCTGAGGAGGTGCAGGTGGTAGTGTGACTTCTTAGAGACGTCAGATATATGAGGAGAGAAGGAGAGTGTGGAGTCGAAGATGACCCCAAGGTTTTTAGCCTTGCAGGTAGGGGCAGGAAGGGGGCCAAGGGAGGCCGGCCAGAGAGCTGCAGGGAAGGAGGGAGTGGGTGTGCCGATGAGTAGAATCTCAGTCTTACTGGCGTTAAGGCAGAGGTCATTGGCGGCACACCATTCCTGGATAGCAGACAGACAGTCGGAGATGAGGGAAGAAGAGGAGGAGGCCGAGGGTAGCCTGAAAATGAGCTGGGTATCGTCCGCATAGCACTGGAAGTGGGGGCAGAGAGCGGCGATGCGGTGGGCAAGGAGTGCCAGATACTGGTTGAAAAGCCAGGGAGAGAGGTTGGATCCCTGGGGGACACCACAGGTGGAGAAAAAGATGTCGGAGAGGAAGGAGCCCATTTGGACCTGGGAGGGTCGACCGGAAAGGAAAGAGGTCAGCCATGCCAGAGCCTGACCAGTGATACCCAGGTTATCACGGAGACGGTTGAGCAGGATGGAATGGTTGACAGTATCAAAGGCAGAGGAGAGATCGAGCAGAATGAGAACACAGGGAGTGTTGGAATCGAGGTTCAGGAGCAGGTCCTCACGGATGTTCAGGAGAGCAGTTTCCGTGCTTCTGGCCGCTCTGAAGCCGGATTGATGGTCATGAAGGTTACCAACATATTCAGCATGGAGGTTAAACTGGGAGATGGCCAGTTTCTCCAGGAGCTTGCCCAGGAAGGGAGTAATGGAGATTGGGCGATAGTTGGCCGGGCAGGAGGGGTCGGAAGAGGGTTTCTTGAGGAGGGGGTGCACAAGGGAGTGCTTGAGGGGGGATGGGAAGACTCCAGAGGCGAATGAGTGGTTGCAAAAGTCAGCCAGGGAAGGAGCCAGGGAGTCGATGTGGTCCTTGATGGTTTTGGAGGAACAGGGGTGAACCTGTTTAGACGAGGCTGTTTCACAGAGCGTTGGGACAGGTTCAGACAGTAAGACATGGGTGATCAATGCATTTGTTCTGGGGGTCGATCTTCACAATGTATTTTCTATGGCAACCTTGTACGCACAGAAAATGAGGGGTGTAATAACAGTAACATTTCAGTCCATGCAGTGCACAGGAACCTTGTTACTGTTGTAAGGACATGCGTAGTGGTAGCGAACATTGAAATTGAGTACATGCTGTAATTAAATCATTTTTTCCCTGTGAGTGTGCTATTCATTTGTACGCCGCCATGGGTATGACATGCTTTGGTGGTTGTGGCCAGGGCGTACAGCCATGGGTGTGACATGCTGCGGTGGTTGTGGCCAGGGCGTAGAGTCTTGGATGCATGGCCATAGGCCGTAGGCCGAAGGCCATACTTCCAAGACTGTACGCCCTGGCCACTACCACCGCCACATGACACAGCAATGGATAAACCGGTAATATTGCTTATCGATCAGATGGTTGTGGGGAGTGTGTAGAGTCTTGGCCACTGGAGGTATAAGCCACTGCACACACATACATTGTAATATCTGGGGACATACAGCTAGGAGTGTAGCCTCTGGCCACAACCACTGAAGCATACCACACTTATAGATACACCCGTACTACCGCACATCACTCAGGTGGTTGTGGGGAGGGCCTGCAGTCTTGGGTGCATGTTGGTTGTAGGCAGATTTACTTCCACCAAATTCATACGGTAAAGTGGAAGTTGGTGCTCAATGTACGGCGAGCAATGCCTGCATCTGTGTTGTAATGTTTTCAGATTAATATTGAAGTGGACTGGCGTCCTATGTTTTCAAATCTGAGGCGGCCACCTGGAGTCTTTGATGGGGATTTTCATTTGTTGTTGCACAGTGAGAATGTATGTGCCTTCTGAGTGAAGGTCAGTTAATTTGCTTTTTTGGTTGCAAGCTCAGTAGGCCCACGCATTCAAGTGAATTCCTAAGGGGCTATTGTTTTTTGACCTTGAGCGAAAGTGAAACTTTAAAAGCTATGCAAGGAATCAAAGTTTGAAAAATAAATACTATTTGATAAGGTTATAGTTTAAAAACGCTTGTAAGGAACATGAAATATCAGTTCACGAATATTCTTTGATGCGAACAGTTTGCTGTGTGACTTTGCCAAAAATAATGGAGGCTGTGAAGATGATGTAAGTTTAATGTTGACGACTGTACACTAATTGTGACAATGTACCTGAAGTATTATATCTTTGCGGAGTTGTAATTTTCCTCCAATACCAGAGAGTGTACATTGTTCGCGTTTGCAAGCTAAGAGTAGAGTCACCGTTGGTGAACGTTATTTCTTTTTCTTTGAAATGTTCTTTTGGTCTTGTCACAGTTTGCACGTTCTTTTGGTCTTGTGTAACATTACGATATGTCATTTTTTTCTTGCTTGTCCATTCATGCTGAATCCATAACCGAATTACCATGTCACTGTGTAGTTGTCCTTTTTTTATGGCGAGTGCTGTTTATATGCGTTTGTAGGGTATCATTATATGTCCCCATGGTGAACTCTAATACTTCTTTAAAATGTCATGTTTTGCCACTTACATTTGTGTAGTATTTTCCACAATCTTTGTGTCTGTTTTGGAAAATTTTCCTAAAGGTTGGGTATTGACACACATTTTGTCTCACGTTTTCCGTATAGCCATATTTTGCCATACTGTAAATGCCACGGTTTCCAGATGCCGAGTGACTGCTTCTTTCCACGCCAGATGCAACTGCTGGTGACCGGGTGCCTGTCCATTATAATGTTATGGGATGACAGCCCAGGGCCACTATGTCCCTACGCTGAACTAGCGACAAGGAGTGACTTGTCATCAATGACATTTGTGATGTCATCTTTGATTTCCTGGGTGTTAGTCTTAGCAGTGCATGGTGGTGGCGCGAGTTATGGTTGCTTAGCTTACCATAACATGTGATGTCATCAGTGATGTTATTAATGATATTTGTGATGCCATCTTTCAATTCCTGGGTGTTAGTGTTAGCAGAGGACAGTGGTGCGGGCAGTTATGGTCGCTTAACCTACCATAACTGGCGAATTTCAGGGGTTTTTCGGTTTTACTTTGAACCATAATGGCACGTTTGAAAAGTTTTTTTAGTTAAGTGCACAGGTTTTTGGTAGGGCAACTTAACCATAACGTCCCCTTAACAAAGTTTTTTTTATTGATATATATATATATATATATATATATATATATATATATATATATATATATATATAAAGGAGAAAATATCCTGTTTTTCAAGTACCCTTTGAGGGTGCGCCATATGTAAAACCCCCTCCTGCTAAAACATGCCGCAGGTTTCTTTATGTGAGAAAACCATGTTAGAGAGCAAAAAGATATAATTGCTAAGAAACAGCAAGCAGTAATAGCCATGTGCCAAATAATATGGACGATAAAGACATTTTTATCTGTAATTGAAACAGATAAGTCTTACGCCTTCAGTAAATGCCTATTAAGAGTGACTATGCTTGTTTGTCCTGTTAGTTTTGTGTATTAAGTTATGTAAAATATACCGTAACCCTTGTCTACATATTATGTGGAATTGTTGATCTGTGAACTTTTGATAAATAGAAGGACCTGTCTGATATGTTTTTATATGTTTTGTAGAAAAATCACGTATGAACACCAGCTCGGGTATAGACAAATTACCAACTATATTGAAGAAATGTTGTCCTGAAGATGACCCATAAATTTAGAGGAAAAAAGACACCAGGGATAGTGTCCAATGTTTAATTAGGCCGAAATATGTCGACAGTCTGAGACACCCACAAGAATAAGTTTGGGCTCTCTTGAAACAAAGTGGTTATCAATTTTTTATGCTGTTTTGTTCACCCCATTTCTAATGTGTATATTTAGCCTTGTTTATGTCTTTACGTACATTGTTTAAGAAGAGATTTTTACGTGTGTTAATCATGACAAATGATATTTATATGTCCGTTTTGATACACCTTATTTTATCTACTTTTGATAATGAATCAGTTGTTTTTTAGTATCGGTTTATGTTGGGTCCTATAATGTATGGTCTGTACAGTTATTAAGACTACATATGTTTAGTTTGTAAGCACCACCACTCTAATAGTTGGACGGCGTAAAGAGGAGTAATCAGTCCCACATTTGTTCATGTATCTTGATTAAAGTTCCCTTTTGAGCCCTGATCCCCCGTCATCAAAAAAGTGGGAATTTACCTGATTGAGGTAAGACTAATTAGGACAGCCCTTTGGCTGCAGGTATAATTTGTATCAAAATTGTGTTTCCGTGGGTCAATTTACTTGATACAACTAAACCTAAAGCAGAGAAAAAGGAAAATGTAAATATATTAGCTTCAGTACTACCAAAGACAAATAGGTTTACCATCCATTGTGTCCACAGACCCTCTAGGAGATATTCCATTGACCCAGTGTTAGGTGGAAACCTGTGCAGTTCCCTCTGGGACCACTGCAAAAGATTTAAGACTACAGGTGTTTGGCAGTAAACCCACTTGGTAGCAGTCTGTACCACACAGATTCACTTGGTAGCTGTGGCTGAGCAGTCAGACTTCCCTCAAGAAGAGTTAGGCAGTATACAGAGTATTCACAATAGGTCAAGAGAACACAATAGAACAAGTAAAGACTGACCAGGGCTTGGTGTAAAAGAGATATAATTATTTATTTAAAACCACATCTAGAAAAACACACAGGCACTAATAGTAAGCAATTCAAAAACACAGTCACTAAAAGATATACACTCCCTTAAAAGAATATTAGACAAGTCTCAAGTAAAGCCCCACTTATTTTCAGACAGCGGTGAGCGCTTAACGTAGACGGCACTCTAATAGTTCGTTTTTAAAAAGGGAGACAAAAGCAGAGAACAAGTTGAAACAGATCCCAACACTTTTACAAGAACAGAACAAGAGAGGAAGGCAAAGTAAAACCGGGAATTCAGAGTCAGTAGGCCGGATCCGCTTTGAGAGGATCGAAACGAAATGTGTCCAAGGTCACACGGTTGCAGTGCACAAAAGTCTTGTAATGGTTCAAAAAGGAGTTGGACCAAAGAAAGGGACCAGTTAGAGGGTCAAGGCGGCCAGCCCAGTCCAGAAGCTTAAGGGGTTATTATTACCTTGTAGCAATCTTTAGAAAGGGAGGCCTGGCGGACACAGTACCTTAAAGTGGTGAGAACACTCCAGCGGGGGCAGTTGTTCCTGGCAGCGGATGCAAGTCGGTGCTTTTTCCGGGGGAAGAGAGGATCTCATCGTGGAGGAAGACAGGAGTCCGTTGCACTGCCAGGGAAGAAACCAGCCGCAGAGTTTCTCAGGTACAAGGAGCGGTCAGTTGATTCGCGGTTCAGTGGTGAGTGGCTATCCGGCCGCCGGGGTGCTTGGTATGGGCAGTTCGACCACAAACCGGTCTGGGGTGCGAAGAAAGGAAGGTAAACTGGTTGTACCCACCAGTCAGGGGAAGAAGCCTCTCCAGCCGGGAGATCTTCTCTGTTGTCGGGAAGTGGTGAGTCGGTTCTGCAGGGCTCCAGCGGTGGTGTCGTCGTGGTAGGTCTGCTCAGCTTCTCCCTCGTCGGATTCTCAGGTCCTGTGGCGACTTCTGAAGTTCCAGTCCCCAAAGCCCTGCTTTTATGCAGCATACCCCCATTCACTCAGCCTAGCTGTCAATCAAACATGCTAAGTGGTGAGCCGGCCGGCTCACCACTTGGGCCAATCACACAAGAGTGCGACTTGAGTTACTAAGGTAACTCAGTCCAGGGTGCCTAAACCCCCTCCCACACCCCCTGTGGTACCCAGACAGAGTGGCACCACTTTTGGAGGCTTCTGTGGAGAGGACCGCCAAAAAGTGGAACAAAGGGCTCGACTTGGGTTGGAGTCACAGAAGAGAACACAAACGCCATTTTAGAATCAAGTCTTGGCAAAAAATACCAACCGGCGAATTAATATTAATTAAATAAACCGGCGGTATGTTCGAGGCTATGAGAATTAAATAATAAAAGTTGGTAGCCTCGAACAATGCGAAAATCCCATAGGGAAATATTCGCGGTCGAATATAAAAAGTAGTTTCCACTGCCACCAGCCAAAACTCGATCAGGGGGGAGGGAGACGTGCCCCCTTGACTAACAGACCCCGGGGCAATCGAATTGCCCCGACCAGTACGTCCACAATATGATGGTTTGTACTGGTTTCTGTTAATAATTTGGGACTAGTAAAGCCACATGAGACCCTATGGAGTAAAGGACCCCATAGCCCAAAAAACACATTACCAGTCAAAGGAATACCATAAATCATGTCCAAGAGTGGGAGAAAAGAGTCTCACTCTTGGCAGGAGGAAAAAAAACAAACTCCAGAAATCCAGCAAAGCTGCTGGGGGACTCACTAGGTTAGGAAATTCAGCCTAAAGAGAGAATTCTCCCTAACACCCAGTCTAATGATTTAGACTTGTTGACTCAAAAAAAGAAAAAAATTGATTAGGACAGAGTCACATGGGCCCTCATTACGACCCTGGCGGAAAGTGACTGACCGGACCGCCACAGCGTAAATAGCGTTTCCGCCATTGCACGAAGGAGCAAAGTGCGGCCCATTCTGACCCATCGGGCACGAGCACCACGGCATGGCGGAAGTGCAAAGTCCGCGATGGCGGAAATGACCCCAAAACGGCCCACACCGCCGCCGTACGGCGCCCTAGGTGCAATACCGCCACCCATCACAGCGGACACCGCAGTGTGCGCCTACCGGAAAGTACGGTGACCGTAAATATACGGAAACGGAAGTAAAAACATGGGCCCGGAACGGGAAACATCCCGCCGTACACCTATAAAACCACAAAAACCACACAACCACTAAAAACACTACCCCGAGACACACCCCAACCCGTCATCCACCCTAGCGAAACCAAGAAAAATGGGAAAAGTAGCGAAGAAAGCGTGCGACCGCAAGCGGCAGGTCCACTTCTCCCGTGAGGAACTCACCGTGCTAACAGAGACCCTCCAGGAGAATGCTGCCGTCGTCTTCTCCACGCAAATGACCAGGACGGCACTTGCGAACAAGAAGGCCATATGGGCTCTGGTGGCACAGCGGGTAAGTGCGGTGGGGACCGCACCCCGCAACCCACAGCAATGCAGAAAGCGATGGGACGACCTGCGGATACGCGTCCGCAGCATACTCTCTGCCAACCGCAACATTGCCACAGCCACCGGGGGAGGTCCTGAATCACCCATCAAGTTGACCCCCTGGGAAGAAATCTGTGCCTCCACCATCGGAATGGAGAGCATAGAGGGAGTCGGAGGGATGGAGAAAGGAGTGCAGACATCCGAAGATTCAGGTGGGTGGGCCAGATAAAACAATGCTAAATCCACAATGTCCAATCATGTGAAGTACCATGTGTCCACATAGTGCAACAGAAACACATGTCCAGGAGAACGTCCACACACATCGCCCTGATAGCGCACTTTAAAACTCACAATAAATACATAAATAATTAAAAACCCCTAAAACACCCACTACACGTGCAGCAGGCACACCCTAACTGCAGGCTGCCAAACAACTGCACCCTCACTCCACACACAAATGAAAGCACCTCCAAGGCCCCGACCCAAATCACCCTCAGGTACCACCCCAATGCATGTGATACAATGCCATTCCAATACCCACAGACCCATTAATAACCCTCGCCCTCCTTTACTCCACCACAGGGTCCGATCCAAAAGACGAGCATCAGGACACCCCTACCAGCACACCTGCAAAGAGGGCCAAGACCAACGGCCAAAGACCCTCCACCTCAGCTGCACGCATCAAGACACGGCAGCAGCACAAATCAGGTGGCAGCACAGAGGAGGGAACATCAACAGGCACCCCAGCAGCCAGCATGCCCACAACACCACCACCACAGGTCCCCCCAACGGATGCCACAGAAGGCACTGCCTCTGGTGGCAGCAGCACCATAGGTGACACCCCATTGATGGCAGCATGCTCCGACACAGAAGACGGGGATGTCGAAGTCAGATCCATCCATGACCTGTCCCATTCCCCCTGTCTGTCCCATCCCGTACAACATGAGGATACCACGCAGGGGCACCCACAAGACGACGACTGGCCATCCCCCACAAGCCCTGTGGCAAGGCAACATGAGGTCAACAGCCCCTCTGTGACACCCCCGCAAATGGCCATGGCCCAGCAGAGGCAACAGTCCCTCGACCAGTCAATCGTGCAACAGCAGCAACTGGCCACGCTCCTCAAGGACCATGCCGATGAATGTGGGCGCACTAAGGCAGACATAGAAACATCAACTGAGACACTCAGGGCAGAAATGGAGAGAAGTACAGAGACACTAAGGGCACAAATGGAGAGTAGCACCGAGAGCCTGAGAGTCCAAATGGAGAGAAGCACCGAGAGCCTGAGGGGGGAACTGCATGCGACGTCCAAAGACGTATGTGCCGAACTTGCCGCAGTGCGCCGTGTGCTCACTGAGCTCTCACAAACCCTTAGGGACATGCATGGACGTGAGCAGGCAGAGACATCATCCGTTGCAAGTTCCGTCCAGGGCAGCCCCCAACGTAGATCTGGGAGGAACCTGCGCTCCACAGGCAGGGGTGCCCCTGATACCCGCAGAGGGGGCTTGCAATAGCGACAGCCCACTGACAATGAGCATCTTTGGACACTGGTGTTCGGGGGGAGGTAGGAGGGTGGAGGGGGTGTGTTGGGCTCACTTGGGTGGCCGGTCGATAGGGTGTTCAACATGATATCACATATGCCATAAACAGTGCACGATCAACCAATGAGATGTGTGGACAATGATCTTTGTGTACTAGGCCATCATAGGCGTACAGTCCATATTGTGCATGTACCAGACACACACAGTGCCACGAGTCCCGTGTCCATGTATCAGCCACCAGGCGTGAGTGCTAGAAGCATGCATCAATGAGATGCTGACGAATGTCACGGCCCTCCGGTGCCTCGCAGACTCCTTGAGGTGCTGCCACATCCCCACCCTCATCATGACCATCATCAGGTGCTTGCAGTTCTGCGTCAGGGGGCATGGGCACATTTCTACGTACGCACATGTTGTGGAGCATGACACATGCCATGACCATCTTTGCAACTTTCTCATGGCGGTACAGGAGTGCCCCGCCAGACCTGCTGAGGCAGCGGAAACGAGTCTTCAGTAGGCCGAATGCCTGTTCAATGACTACACGGGTACGTGAGTGGGCATGGTTGTAGTCCTCCTCATGCTGGTCCCGTGGGTTCCGGACTGGTGTGAGGAGCCATCTCTTCAGTGGATACCCAGCATCACCTGTATGTGGACGATAAACGTATAATGTGGAATGCCATTGCTACGTACGCACACCCCCCCCCCCTTCCTGCCAGGTCATTGCCGCATCACATACCCCACATCATCATGCATGAAATGAGACTCACCGAGTAGCCAGGATCTGTTCCCTGCGTGTCGCTCCATGTAGCGTGGTATAGTAGAGTTCCTCAAGACCATAGAATCATGGGTTGATCCAGGGAATCTGGCACAACAATGTGTAATGATCCTGTTGGAGTCACACACCATTTGTACATTCAGGGAATGAAATTGTTTTCGGTTGCGGTACTGGGCCTCCATGGCATGTGGGACGACCAATTCCACATGGGTGCAGTCGATGGCACCAATGCAACCCGGTATGCCGGCAAGTGCATGGAATCCCACTTTTGTGTTGGTAATTTCCTGCTCCGAGCGTGGTAGAGAGATGTAGTCGTCTGCGTGCTGCAGGAGGGCATCGAGCACTTGCAATAGTGTCCGTGAGAACAGTGGCTGAGAAATGCCTTGCAACTGTCCGACTGTGTGCTGGTAGGTGCCTGTGGCCAGGAAGTGGAGTACAGACACCACCTTCAGTAGGGGTGGGATGGCGGTTGGGCTATCTATCATGCTGACAAGGTCAGCGTGTGTCATGTCCACAATGGCGGCTATGGTGTCCCGGTCCAAACGGTAGAGGGTGTGGATCTGCTCATCAGTGAGGTTGAACGGATGTGCTCGGAGGCGTGGGATTGCGGGCTGCCTGCGTGGTGGTAGTGGCTGTGCTGGCGGCCCTTGCTGGCCCTGCCTTGGCCTCCTCCTCCTCCTGCGTCTCCTCCGTGCGGCCGGTTGTAGTTGGTGTTCGTCTTCTTCTTGGAGTTGGAGTACTTGCAGTGCTATCAGGTCCCCCAGGGCCAACATCGCGAGTCCTGCCGGTAGCATTTCGGAGTGGGTGTGGTTGTGGGAGGAGACTGGGTATGCAATTTATGTGTTTTCAGGCTGTATGGCCTCCACCTGTGGTGATTCATTCCACCTGTGCAAGCTGCTCTCCCCTTTGGGCGAGCACGTCCCGCACACAACGCTGCAATTCGAGGAATGGCATCTTGCTATTGCAATCATGTATTTGTACCCGATGGCCGTGTAACATTTGTTGATATGTACATTCGGCTATGGTCCCATTGTTTCACATACAATCTTTGCAGTCGCGAACAGACTTGTGATGGGTCAGTGGAACGTAGTACTCGAGTAACGGTGGGCCCTCATGCATCACTGTACCGAGTTGCAACGACGGGCGGGGCGTCCCATTAGTGGGTGAAGGCAGTTGCCATTTTCACACACAGCCGCACTAGATGGATTAATTTGTGATTTCAAACGGCCACAGATGCCTTTTCGACGTGATGTTGCAAATGAGGAATTCGAAGGGCGGCGCTTTCGGTTTTCAGCTAGCGGCGAGGAGATGCCCACAGGTCTGACTACAAATGTAACGTTCTATTGTTCAATGTCCTTGAGACAGGGGCCATGGCGAGGATGCAATGATTGATATGAATAGTTTGGGATGCGCAATAGCGACGTGGGCGATGAGGCCGGACGTTCCCAAATACATGTTACTTCACAACACTGGAATGACGGGCTGGGGCACTGTGGACTTTGCAGGCTGCATAACGCACAGACTCAATGGAAATTTCTAATGTTATGTGAGTAAATATTCAGGCGTTTTTATACCGGGATGAGGGAATGATGAATGGATGCATGGGCAGGTGATTTGATACAGGGTTTGCCATGTACAGGGCTTCTTGGAATCTATCCGCCTCCCCTGCGCTATGTGATGCAGGGCTGCCATAGTGGGAGCCCTCCCTGTCTCGACGCGCCTTCAGACACTTGTGTCCATGCACGTTAACATTCCCATCTGATGGAATCTGTTTTGACAGACGCATGCACAGGTACACTCGTTTGTGATGGTGTTTACACCTCGATATAGATGGTTATGAGTCGCAAGTGGTTTTGGGGTGGTGATGATCCTTTGGAGTGGGCTAGCATGCATATGGCTGTGGATTTAGTGTGATCATTGAAGTGAGTTGTTCGAATGTAGTTCTGATGGCCATTCTGTTCTTTTTCTTTTCTTTTGGTTGACAGGTATCTCCTCCCCTTTTGCCACTGCCATCTGTATGCCACTCCTGCAGATGGCTTTTACTCCCGACACCTGCTGCTTCGTGTTAATCAGTGGAGCAGCATTACGATCTTATGGGACGATCGCCAATGGGCCACATGCCCTTACGCAGTACTAGTGGCTCGGAGCAACATTTCGGCCTTTCAGCTGGACTAGTGCCTCCCCATTGGGACGGCCCTGCGGTTCTGTGCGCTTCCATGTTGCCTTTTTGTACGTGAATGTGGCTCTGTGTACCATGATGGAACAGGGCGTCACACAAGTAGTAGCTGGTCATTCCTTGCGGATGCAGCCCACAATGGTGATATGTGTTTTGGAGTTCATGGCCTAATGGCTGTATGGGCTTGGTGATTTTGTTGTGCATTAAATTTCTATTCTGATATGGGCCGTGTAGCGTTCTTCTTTGCGAGTGATGTGGCATATTCCTATTTGGGGAGCGATGTATTGTGAGGAGATCTGCATTGGGTTCCAGCTTCGGAGTTTAGTTGCGTGGTACTGTGCTGGGCGCGTTTGCCTACGGAGCCCAGTGAGGTCAGGGATGGGGGCTGCCAATATGACTGTTTGAATGTTGTCATGCTCAGGGGCGGGGGATTGGGTTTTGTGTAACAGATGCCGGTCAGCCAGGTGGACTGGTGGAATGATGTGATTTTCGGAATATTGCTGGTCACAGGTGCCTGTGTTTGCGTGCGTTTCTGGGGGGGGGACTGTGGTCATGTCCATTGGAATGGCTTCTGTATTCGTGCCACCTGTGCCCTGCAGCTCCCATTGGCCCCTCTTGTGATTCTTTTGTTCGTTGGCATGCATGGGTGACTTGTACATTTCACTGGTTGCATTGTGACTTCATTGCACCTACGGGGAGTTGTACTTTGTGGGCAGGGAGCGGTGTACAGGCACTCAGTGGGGCCGTTTACGGTTGATTCGCGATGCCGTACTTCTCACCATGGCGGAATGGTACTTTCCGCCATGCTTGATGGCGTTAGGTACATGTCCGCTAGGGTCGGAATTCGCGTACCCTTGCGCCATGGTGGTATTTACGGTTTGGCATTGCGCGCGCGCGTGCTTGGTGCAGTTAGCGTTGGCGTTCACTACGGTGTCGCTAATGGCTTCGTACTTTGCGGTGACGGGTCATAGTCGCACCGAGCGCTATTCGATGGCGGTATCGCATTTCCGCCATCGTTTTCCGATTTCCGCCAGGGTCGTAATGAGGCCCATGGACAAATGATGCTAGCTTTCTTGAAAGCAGGCATCATCCCTGAGGGCCTACAGATAAAAAATGTCCCACGTGTCTTCATCGACAATCCTAAATTGAAAGGCACAGTTCAGCACATTGGGCAAGAAATGCTCAAGAGATTTCTTGATCTTTATCATTGACACCTCAGTCGAGGAGGCGACTAAACAAAAAGAAGAAATTGCCACCTTAGAGAGTGAAATAAAAGGAGATGTTTTCATCCAAAACATAAAAGACAAACTTGAAAAAATAGAAGAGGGGATACAAAAAATGTAAAAACTGACTTTGGATAAAAAATATGGAAGTACAAGAAAGATGCCGCCATCTACAAGGAAATGATTACGTACCCATATCTTGTCGACTCTTACTATACCGATTTGAATAAAACGGCCCAGAATAGAGGCAACTTCACAGGACGGGAAAAAAACAAAAAAAACAGGTTTGTCTGCTTCTCGCACACTTCCAACTCAAGCACAAGTAGCGATTCAGACAATGCCAATCTAGCAACAAATACAAACACCAATGGCCAACCCCAGTTTTTCCAGGGGAGGGGGAAACGAACCCGCAATTGGCAACAGGGACCACTGAGAATGCAAACCCGCAATTGGCGGGACCCCCCTCCCACTTGGTGATCCCGGTCTTTAATTTATCCTCGCATCTCCTTACAGACCCAGAAATGAATATTTTAAAAAATGGGCTGCGTTTTGTCCCTACTGCCCAAGCTAGAGATTTTGAGACATAAATAGAATTGCAAAGATTCTTTCGTCTAATACGTCTAAAGTTCTTTTTCAATGACTCCACTCCATCTAGTAAAGAACAGAGTGTCACTGGGCTTAAACGCCATTCGACTTTTGTTCCTCTCAATTCAATGGTTTCACCAGCCATTGTTGCATTAAAAAATAAAGTAGCAGAAGAAATCCAAGCTCTGCTTAAGACTAAAAACCTTAATAAGGACAATATGTCACGAGAAGAGAGAAACGCTTTACAATCTCTACAGAATAACTCCTCTTTCCTTGTCAAACCAGCCGACAGGGGAGGAGGCATAGTCCTGTGGGACAAGATTCTGTATGAAACAGAAGTTGGGTTGCAATTTAGCAACCAGATATTCTATCGCAAACTAGATAGAGATCCAACATCTTGAATACGAGAAGAAATTAAAAGCCTTATGGACCATGCCTTGGGGGAAAACTGGATCGAACAAGACAAATATAGTTTCTTGATTAATAAAAATCCCACCATCCCAGCATTTTACCTTCTTCCAAAAATCCATAAAAATATCACAAGTCCTCCCGGCAGACCTATTGTCTCTGCCTTGAATTCAATTCCCGAACCTCTCTCAATCTACTCAGATTGGTTTCTTAGACCATTTGTTAGATCTATGAAATCGTTTGTGAAGGATACCACAAGTATGATCAACCAACTAAAAGATGAAATAGTGACAAAAAAAGACTTTCTTGTTACCCTCGACGTGACAGCATTATATACAAGCATTCCGCAAGGTGAATGTCTCAAAGTCATGGGGCCTCATTACAACCCAGGCGGTAAGTTACCGCCTGGGTCGTACCCTTACCACCATGGCGTAAACTACGTTTACGCCATGGTGGTTGGCGGATTTACCGCCCCATTCCAAGGTGAGTGGGGCGGTAAATCCCCATTTGCCATTTTACCCTTCCCCATTCCCATTTTTGCCCCATAGGGCATAATGGGAATGGGGAAAGGTGATAATTACGGCACCGTAAATTACGGTGCCGTAATTATCGCCAAGGTCCCTTTGCGGCATGGCTTTTAACGGCTGCAAAAAGCAGCCGTTAAAAGCCATCCCGCAAAGGGAACCTTGTAATCAGGCATTAAGGGTCGGCGCCGTTTACGGCGCCGTAAACCCCTTAACGCCTGAGTCGGAATGAGGGCCATGGAATCGCTCTTAAATAAACATACTACCACCCTTGAAAAAGTACCAACTAACTTTATTTTAGAGTGCATCCGGCTAGCTCTCACTGAGAATTTGTGTAATGGCTCGTTCTACAGACAGACACTTGGAACAAGTATGGGAGCCACTTTTGCTCCCGACCTAGCAAACTTTTTTATGGATTCTTTTGAGGCGTTATCCATTTACCATGAAACCATTTTCGTTTCGGTATATTGATGATGTCCTGATGCTCTGAGAGGAGACAAATCTAACCTAGAAACTTTTCTAATATGGTTAAATGACCAGAATACGTGTATCCAGTTCACCATGACATTTGCTCTACTCCAGGTTCCTTTTTTAGACTTATTGATCAAAAAAGATACTTCTGCATTAACAAACCTTTTCAACAACATTAGGGAAACTGGGACAGTTACGCCAGACATGGGCAAATCAACCACAGTCCTCATCTCGAAACCAGGGAAAGACCCCACAAATTGCACAAGTTACAAGCCAATATCATTACTTAACAGCGACGCCAAGCTATATGCAAAAATCCTGGCAAACAGGTTAGCGAAAGTTCTACCCCAAATAATCCACAAAGACCAAGCGGGATTCATCATAGGGAGACACACACAGGACAACATTAGGCGGGCGACAGATATTATAGAAATAGGGAACAAAACAAAACAGAAATTCTCCATAGAGGCCTTAGACGCACGTAGGGCCTTCGATAGCCTAGACTGGGCATACCTGGAGCTAACCCTGAAGAAATATGGCTGCGACCCCACCTTTACAAGGATGGTCCTGGCGAACTATAAACTCCCCTGAACCACATTTATAATCAATGGCAGACCCACCACAAATATACAAATCTGCAGAGGTACGCGGCAAGGATGCCCACTATTCCCCCTCATATTCGCAAAGGCAATTGAGCCAGTGGCACAAACCATAAGAAAGGACCGAGACATAAAAGGGGTATTAGCGGGAGGGCTAGAACACAGAGTAACCCTATACGTGGATGATATCCTATTGTTCCTACGTGATACCGCCAAATCACTACCCAAAGCCCTAGGAAGACTCCAGGAATTCGCTAAAGTATCAGGGTTCACTATTAACTATACAAAATCAAAAGCCCTAAACATAACCGAAGGAGAAACAATACCCCAAAGAATGTCAGCCCAGTACCCACTGACCTGGGAGCCCAAGGCCATAGACTACCTAGGAGTCCAACTAACACGTGAATACAAACACTTATACGGGGAGAACATAGTCCCACTGTGGAAACAATTAAGGGAGGACCTCTCGAGGTGGGACGCCCAGGAACTCTCATGGTTCACGCGTATAACCGCACTCAAGATGACCCTCCTGCCTCGCCTCCTATATGTAATTAGCTCCCTTCCAATAGTGATCCCCCCCCAAAATGTGTAGAAAGTTACAAAAGGACCTGGTGACCTTCATATGGAACGGGAAGAAAGCCAGAATACAGAAAAGAATCCTAACTAGACCACCCCTATTGGGAGGGCTGGGACTCCCCGACGTCGAAAGATACGCCCTGGCATCCCGGATAGCCCCTATGCTGAAATAGATGGGAGGAAACCCACACAAGGGATGGGTGGGAATAGAACAGGGAGGAACTAATATCCCCATTGGGACCTTACACGCCCTACGGGCAGGGGCCAGAGGGGCAGAGGGACACCTACTAGAATCTACCCGCTCCTCACTAAAAGCATGGGACACAGCACTTAGAAAACAGCACATAGCCCCTGGACTGGGGCCCTTCACACCGATGGCACACAACCAACATTTCACCCCGGGTAAACGAGACAGTTTTTGGGCAAACTGGGGGCAAACACACCCGATCTACCTAAAAGATCTCTACCACGAAGGATCCCCATTACAATTTGAGGAATGCAAACAGAGATTCAGCATAGGGGAAAGGGAAAGATTCAAGTATATACAAATCAGGCACTGGATCTCCCAGGGAGGGATGAAAAAGGCGGCCACTAGGACCCCCACAGGACTCGAACTAACCCTACAGGAAGGCCAGACCCACAAAGTAATAACGAGAATATATAAGCTCCTAGACAGTGCTCGAATGGAGGACCAAATCTCTTACAGAGACAACTGGGAGAAGGACCTGGGGACCCCTATCACGGAGGAGGAATGGGGTCAAATCTGGAAAAGGGCCCAGAAAGCATCCAAATGCACCACGATCAAAGAGACCTCATATAAACTATACACAAGATGGTACCTAACCCCACACAGACTAAACAAGATAAACCCAGCCTACCCTCCTAACTGTTGGAGACAATGTAGTAACCAAGGGGACCTATACCACATGTGGTGGACCTGCCCCAAGGCTGAAATATATTGGAAAGAGATACTGGGACACATAATGGAAATCACGGGGAAACAACTCCCATACGACCCAAAGGTAATACTCTTGGGGACCGCAGTCGAAGGCGTCTATGCAGAGACAGGCAACAATGCTACCTTGATCACTCAGCTACTAAACGCGGCTAAAACAACTCTGGCCCAAGGATGGAAAAATTCCGAAAGCCCAGTGGTCGCGTGCTGGTGGGTCAAGATAGGGCACGTACTGGCAATGGAGAAGGTGGGGGCCTTAAAGGACAACAAATAACTGAAATTCAGGGCAGTGTGGGACCCATTCATAGACTATGTCACAGACAGGGAAGCCTACTTTCATAGACCTAACCTGATGAGATCGATTATGAACTAAGGCCCCTCGACAAGGAGGAAACTCGGAGGGGCCCACACCGCCCGCCAAAACAGGCAGAAAAGGCCCGAACTGTACCAGCACAATCCAACAGTGGATAAACGCGGAACCAGCCCAGTTTTGGGGGGGGGGGTTTGAAAGGGGAAACATGGCGAAGACCAAAAGAAGAGGGGGGGGGGAGTTATAAATGTTAAAACTTATGGACGTTCTATAGATTCGAAAATGTACCAGGGGGGAAAAAGAGGATAAGTACAATAATGAGATTCAATTATACTGCTCCACACAAAAGCTACTTCTGGACACCTGATGACCACTCTATACCGCAAGCCCACAGATAAAAACACGTTGTTGAAGTACAATAGTTTCCACCCATTGGGCCTCAGAGATAACTTACCGGTGGGACAATTCCTGAGAATCAGACAGAATTGCTCCTCTATGAGCGATTACGTTAAAGAAGGAAACAATCTCAAACTAAGGTTGAAAGCAAGTGGGTACCCAAGTAAAACCATCCACTCGGCCTACAAATGAGCGCAACATGCGAATAGAGAAAGATGTCTTTATCCGGAAAAGAAAATCAAAGAAGACAAGATCACATGCGTTAGCATGTACAGCCCCATCAGTAACGGTCTCAGGAGAATAGTTCAAAAACATTGGCACATGTTGAAAACAACTGATTTCAATCCAGCCATTCCCAGATTTGCCCTAAAAAGGCAGAAAAACTATAGGGATATGCTAGTGCACACATATCCAGCCAATCTAAAGGTCGATCAACAGACCACCCTATGGGGTTTGCCTACGGTAACAGGCCATTTTAAATGTGGACAATCTTCCGTTTGTGCCCTGACAAAAAAACCTGATGTTAATTGATCTGAATGGCAAAATCTGTCAATTACGCGTTTTCTCTAACTGGGCAACTGAGTGGGTTGTGTATGGTATCAAGTGCCCTTACTATCTCCTGTACATTCGGAAAACAAAAAGGCCCATCAAACAATGCATCTGTGAGCACATATCCTGTTTAAAAAACAAGGTAGAAAAGAAACTGTTAGTAGCCCACTATGAGATAAAAAAACATAAATATACCAAACTTTTCTGGTTCGTTATCCAAAGAATTACAGCCACACCAAGAGGGGGCAATAGAGAAAATATATTGTCCTGATGCGAACAACGCTGGATCTATACCCTTAAGACAGTGAAGCAGGGTCTAAATGTGTCCTTCGAGTGGAACACACTTTTATAATAGTGTGGCCTACTCCCTCCCCTGATACTAAGTGCAAGACCATATATTGTGTTAAGCATGACACATGATTTCGCTTTCCAGTACATGGTTCCATTACATGTGGAGATTTGTAGTCCATATCACACACCATTGGGCGCTTCTACAGATAAAAACAATCTCTTGTGCAAACAAATCCCTTTTGAATAACTACTGATTCCCCTTAACATTTTTTAATGTTTTGCAAACCATGTGGTTTGGTCCACTGGCCGATAACAGTTACGTGCAGGATTTGGGGAAATACATGCAGTTTAGAACTGTCACCAATTAGGGGATTACTCGTGTGTATCTCTTTAAACAAAGGTAAACACTTGACAGCAGTGCGAGAATGTATGCACCCGCTCGTAAAGATGACACATGGTCGGCTCCGCAAATAAATACAGCTGCGCCGAACCAAGCCTTTCCATTTCTCGCGTCAGTGCGGACGAGACGGTTAGGCAGTGATACGCTTCCATTTTGTGTAAGATTTTCACTCAAACTAACAGGGTAATTCATAGAATTTCGCAGAAAAGTGTCGCAAGCGGCTGGCGCAGAGTGTCCGCGTGCGATTGTCTGCGCCAGGCACGTGCGCTAAAACCGATTTCCGCGCACAGCGTATTCATGGATTTTAGGCTCCCAAACCAGCCGTGGCGCAGAGTATCGCAGCGACCCTGCAGCAGCGCCAGTAACGCCCCCAAGAACGCCCTTGCACAAGGAAAAGCCATCAAAATCGCTAAATCATCGCAAAGGGCTGCGCTAACCCTGGACCAGTCTACAGGGCTGCCAAACAAGGAACGCAAAGCGGGTAACGTGCATATCAGGGGTACGCGTGAAGTTATACACGCGATTAGCCAGGGTACGTGTATTACAGGGGTACGCATGAAGTTCTACACGCGATTAGCCAGGGCACGTGTATCACAGGGGTACGCAGGAATTATCACACGCGATTTGGCTGGGTACGTGTATTACAGGGGTACACGGGAAGTTCTACACGCGATTTGGCCAGGTACGTGTATTACAGGGGTGCGCGGGAATTATCACACGCGATTTGGCTTGGTACGTGTATTACAGGGGTGCGTGGGAAGTTCTACGCGCGATTGGCCAGGGTACGTGTATTACAGGGGTACGTGGGAATTATCACACGCGATTTGGCTGGGTACGTGTATTACAGGGGTACACGGGAAGTTCTACACGCGATTCGGCTGGGTACGTGTATTACAGGGGTGTGCGGGAATTATCACACGCAATTAGGCTGGGTGGGTCCTCACAGGTGTTCCCTGTACACCCTCCACGGCCCCTGCAGGCAGCCCAAAAAACAGGGGACTACCCTGCACACATGCTCATGTCCCCCTGCACCCCCACCCCCCAGCAGTGCAGGGACAGCCTCCACCAGGCCCCCACTCATGTCTCCCACCACCACCACCCCCCAGCATCCAGGGGCACCCTCCACCAGGCCCCCACCCATGTCTCCCACCACCCCCACCCCCCAGCCACCAGGGGCACCCTCCACCAGGCCCCCACTCATGTCTCCCACCACCCCCACCCCCCAGCAGTGCAGGGGCAGCCTCCACCAGGCCCCCACTCATGTCCCCTATCACCCCCACCCCCCAGCAGTGCAGGGGCACCCTCCACCAGGCCCCCACTCATGTCCCCTATCACCCCCACCCCCCCGCCACCAGGGGCACCCTCCACCAGGCCCCCATCCATGTCTCCCACCACCCCAACCCCCAGCCACCAGGGGCACCCTCCACCAGGCCCCCACTCATGTCTCCCACCACCCCCACCCCCCAGAAGTGCAGGGGCACCCTCCACCAGGCCCCCACTCATGTCCCCTATCACCCCCACCCCCCAGCAGTGCAGGGGCACCCTCCACCAGGCCCCCACTCATGTCCCCTATCACCCCCACCCCCCCGCCACCAGGGGCACCCTCCACCAGGCCCCCATCCATGTCTCCCACCACCCCCACCCCCCAGCCACCAGGGGCACCCTCCACCAGGCCCCCACTCATGTCCCCTATCACCCCCACCCCCCCGCCACCAGGGGCACCCTCCACCAGGCCCCCACTCATGTCTCCCACCACCCCCACCCCCCAGCAGTGCAGGGGCACCCTCCACCAGGCCCCCACTCATGTCTCCCACCACCCCCACCCCCCAGCAGTGCAGGGGCACCCTCCACCAGGCCCCCACTCATGTCCCCTATCACCCCCACCCCCCAGCAGTGCAGGGGCACCCTCCACCAGGCCCCCACTCATGTCCCCTATCACCCCCACCCCCCCCCACCAGGGGCACCCTCCACCAGGCCCCCATCCATGTCTCCCACCACCCCCACCCCCCAGCCACCAGGGGCACCCTCCACCAGGCCCCCACTCATGTCCCCTATCACCCCCACCCCCCCGCCACCAGGGGCACCCTCCACCAGGCCCCCACTCATGTCTCCCACCACCCCCACCCCCCAGCAGTGCAGGGGCACCCTCCACCAGGCCCCCACCCATGTCTCCCACCACCCCCACCCCCCAGCCACCAGGGGCACCCTCCACCAGGCCCCCACTCATGTCTCCCACCACCCCCACCCCCCAGCAGTGCAGGGGCAGCCTCCACCAGGCCCCTACTCATGTCTCCCACCACCCCCACCCCCCAGCAGTGCAGGGGCACCCTCCACCAGGCCCCCACCCATGTCTCCCACCAACCCACCCCCCAGCCACCAGGGGCACCCTCCACCAGGCCCCCACTCATGTCTCCCACCACCCCCACCCCCCAGCAGTGCAGGGGCAGCCTCCACCAGGCCCCCACTCATGTCCCCTATCACCCCCACCCCCCCGCCACCAGGGGCACCCTCCACCAGGCCCCCACTCATGTCTCCCACCACCCCCACCCCCCAGCAGTGCAGGGGCACCCTCCACCAGGCCCCCACTCATGTCCCCTATCACCCCCACCCCCCCGCCACCAGGGGCACCCTCCACCAGGCCCCCATCCATGTCTCCCACCACCCCCACCCCCCCGCCACCAGGGGCACCCTCCACCAGGCCCCCACTCATGTCTCCCACCACCCCCACCCCCCAGCAGTGCAGGGGCAGCCTCCACCAGGCCCCCACTCATGTCCCCTATCACCCCCACCCCCTCGCCACCAGGGGCACCCTCCACCAGGCCCCCACTCATGTCCCCTATCACCCCCACCCCCCAGCAGTGCAGGGGCACCCTCCACCAGGCCCCCACTCATGTCTCCCACCACCCCCACCCCCCAGCAGTGCAGGGGCACCCTCCACCAGGCCCCCACTCATGTCTCCCACCACCCCCACCCCCCAGCAGTGCAGGGGCACCCTCCACCAGGCCCCCACCCATGTCTCCCACCACCCCCACCCCCCAGCCACCAGGGGCACCCTCCACCAGGCCCCCACTCATGTCTCCCACCACCCCCACCCCCCAGCAGTGCAGGGGCAGCCTCCACCAGGCCCCCACTCATGTCCCCTATCACCCCCACCCCCCCGCCACCAGGGGCACCCTCCACCAGGCCCCCACTCATGTCCCCTATCACCCCCACCCCCCCGCCACCAGGGGCACCCTCCACCAGGCCCCCACTCATGTCTCCCACCACCCCCACCCCCCAGCAGTGCAGGGGCACCCTCCACCAGGCCCCCACTCATGTCCCCTATCACCCCCACCCCCCAGCAGTGCAGGGGCACCCTCCACCAGGCCCCCACTCATGTCTCCCACCACCCCCACCCCCCAGCAGAGCAGGGGCACCCTCCACCAGGCCCCCACCCATGTCTCCCACCACCCCCACCCCTCCGCCACCAGGGGCACCCTCCACCAGGCCCCCACTCATGTCTCCCACCACCCCCACCCCCCAGCAGTGCAGGGGCAGCCTCCACCAGGCCCCCACTCATGTCCCCTATCACCCCCACCCCCCCGCCACCAGGGGCACCCTCCACCAGGCCCCCACTCATGTCTCCTACCACCCCCACCCCCCAGCGCTGTGGGGCACCTGCCAGCAGGCCCCCACCCATGTCCAACCCATGTCTCCCACCACCCCCACCCCCCAGCCACCAGGGGCATCCTCCACCAGGACACCAACTTCCCTGGCACTGAAGCTGGTGCCCCTCTGCCTCCTTGGCCGGGGGTTGCCACTGGTGCCAGATGTTGTAGTGCCCGACATGGCAACCCCAGAGGCAGGAGTGGGTGGGCAACTGGGTCCTGGGGCTGGGCTGTGGTGCGACGGAAAAGCAGTCGGGAGCCTTTGGTTCCAGCAGGGGTGGTCACAGCAACAGCACCCCTGGCTGATGTGCAGGCAGCAAATGGCAGGGCACGTGGGCAGCAGGCAGTCAGGCAGCAGCAGATGGCAGGTGGGAGCGTGCTCAGGGCTCTGGGGGGCAGTAATTTGGCCTCCTGGGCAGGAGCGTGGTCTTTCGTGTGTGAACGCATGGACAGCTTGATACGTAGTGAGTGATTTTGCACGTGAAAATCCCACACGTCTGCGTGTAAATCGATGAAAGGCCCTTAGCGCGTAAACGCGTATGCGCGTCTATGAAGTCACGTGCACGCGTAGGAAAAAGTTGCGTGACACGTCCGAGTGTCAAAGCGTGTTATTGATGGAAATAGCCCTACACGCAGAAGTGTCAAAGCGTGTAATTGGTGCAAATGGACATACACGCAGAAGTGACAAAGCGTGTAATTGGTGCAAATGGACCTACACGCAGAAGTGACAAAGCGTGTAATTGGTGGGAATGGGCCTAGCACGTACACGCCGCGTAAGTGACGCTGTACGTGTGGGCCTGCATATAAGGTACGTGTAGAACACCAATTCCTTGTACTGCTTTTCGTGGAGAGCGAGTGGGTGAATTCTGTACTTCTTGTCGTTTCACACGCGATTTACTTCACGGCGTTTCAAGTTCGTACTCCCTGTTACCTCTGACAGCTTTTTCTATTTTTTCTCTTGTACTGGTTTACCTGGGCCTGTTCCCTCAAACAGTGTTCCCTTCTACTGTTGTCCTGTCTCCTCAGACAGCGTACATATCTTCTTTTGGCGGGGGTGTTGCCAACCAAACGCGCTCATTTTTCACGCTCTTTTACCTGGCAGACGGTGAGTCATGCACGTATCTAACATCTGTGCTTGCCCCGTGTGTAGCCTACCCCTTCAGAGGTCATTCTAGGCTGCGTGTGACACGCATACGTTCATTCTTGTGTTACTGGGTGCCACAGCGTAGTGCAGGTTTTTCTTTCTGCACACGTGGTCTAGGAGGGGTTGCGTGCACGTCATCTCCCTTTTTTGGGCCTCCTGTGCGTTGCGTGACCCGTCATCTTTCCCCAGGGGTTACATTCAGCCTTGCTAGAGCACTAGGGTACAATTACCATCTGGTACCCAACCCCTTTGACCCCCAATTGCCCAGGACAATAGTCTACATCCACTCCCATACGCACATTAACATCAGTGCCATGGCTGGGAGGCGAGGATTCCGTAAGGGTGGCAAAGGTGGAAGAGCCACAAGTGGTGGCCGTGGTGGATCCGGTAGGGGACGTGGTCGTAACTTGCAGGGTGAGCCTGTCCCCCCATGTGTGGAGGACCAGTCACGGGCACCCATAATCCCCCCCTCCCCCCCTCCCTTTGAGGCTGATGTGGCTGACACCATCCATGCTCAGCCCTTGTTGGACCAGCCCATTGTGGCACCAGACCTGGCTGACTCCATGGCTGACTTCCAGGTCAGCAGGGCTACGACACGTGCGCTGGTGCACGTTGATGCCATCATGCCACGTGGATCTGGGGCAGCAAGGTCATCTGCTGCACCAAGGAGGCAGGGCGGAGAGGCTGCAGGGGCAGCTGCGGCTCCATCCACCCCAGCCCTCACACACCCAGCCAGGACAGTGTCGGTCCTAGTCCATGCTGCTGACATTCCCCCTGACACCATCACACTAGAGCCAATGCCTGCACCAACTCCCATGCTGAGTGTGCAATCCCACACTCCTGATACAGAGTCCACCAGGGCTCCTGCCCCTAGTGTCCAGAGCGGCGCAGGACACTCAGGATCACCACCACCTTCCAAGCGGAAGAGGAAGAGTGCTCGTCCGGCACAGGCTGATGCCCCAGACACGGCTACACAGTCCGGCCCGTCCAGGAAGCCCAGCTTCAGGGATGACGAACTGAATGCACTTGTCGAGTATGTGTCCGACATGACAACGAGATGGTCATTGTTGCAGGATCCAAGACCACACCTGCACAACGCCAGGCACACTGGCAGACCGTTGCGGACATCGTAAGTGCCCTTGGAATCGTGAGGCGCACAGCCAATGGTTGCTATAAGCGCTGGAATGACCTAAAGCGCAAGTCTCTGGCTGCACCTCCCCCGAGCTGTACTCAGGTGTTGATTCGGATGAGACCTACGTGCCGTCGCAGGTGAGTGTTCCAGGGAGGGATTCTGTTCTGTCTCACCCACCTGCACCAGGGTCAGAACCCTCCATGGGGATGTCAGTGTTGGCAGCTACGCCTTTGGTGGTTACGGATGCAGGGTCACACTCCGCGACATCTGATCCTGTTCCTGGGCCAGCAGATCAGAGGGGGAATGCAGTCCTGCATCCTCAGGCAGTGCCGGCACAGCAAGGCGCAGTTCGCCTTGCCCCAGACAGGTGTGGTGCCCGCCGACGTGGTGGCCGTACGCCACCTGGCAATACCGCATGGGAGCAATCCATTTACTGTATGGCAACCCAACAGGCTGCATCATCCGAGATGATGGCTCAGGCCATGGATAGGGTGGCCACTTCCATTGTCCCCCCAGAAAGGCTGATGGAGCGACTAGAGCAGGCAACCGACTCCATCTGCCAGTCACACAGGAAGGACATGTTGGGGTCCAACAGGGACAGGCGGGCGGCACTGGCGACTCTGCAGGAGGCCATCTCCATTGAGTCCCAGGGCCACAGGGAAGCCCTGAGGCAGGAGCTCCTTCACCTCAGGACGACTCTTGTTGAGCTTGAGGCTTCAACACACCAAAGGACAGAACAGCAGCTGGAGCGTCTCACCCGTACGTTCTCAGCTGAGATGCAGGCAACGAGGGCGGAGGTCCGGGCATCCTGTGAGTTGTTGCATGGGGACCTCCGCACACTCATCCTCCAGAACCAGACCTACCACACCCGCATGCTTGCAGCCATGGAGGAGCAGACTAGGGCCTTGCGTGGGCTGCCTCCCATAGTGCAATCACCTCCGGATGCAGCTGCACAGGGTGATAATAGCGACAGCAGTGATACTCCCACAACAGGGTAGCCGTGTGGGCCATGAGCCCATGGAGGTGTTTTATTTTCCCAGGATCGACACAGGTGGGTTCTGGTGTGCATCATGTCCTCGGACCTCCTGGGTGGCCTCCCCAACCCCCCCGGGCCCATCAATGGCCATTTTTGATTGTTTCTTATTTTTATTTTTATTTATTTTATTCCCTATTTTTTTGGGACGATTTGTTGGCTTCCGTGGTTCCTGTGGGCATACGCTGCATTGTGGCTGGGCACATGCAGGCTTGTAATGTATTTGGTTCAGATGCTTGGGTTTGAGTCACACACACCCCTCCTGCTTCCCGTTTCCATGGGCTTGCAAAGGGTGTGCCCAAGTGACAGTGAATTACACAGTGACGTTGGACTCCCATGAGCTGTGTGGGCAGTCTGTAGTCAATACTGTGTATACATTCCTAGTGCATATTGCTGTTGTGTTGTACACTGCATGTTGCATTGATGTGTAACTCATCTTCTGTGTCTACCTCCCATTTTGCAGGTCCCTTCCTCATGTCTACACAAGGACCTCTAGTCTGGAGATGGGGTCCATGTTGGCAGCAGTGCACCTACAACTCTACATGGCGCCAACACTGCACAGTTGGTAGTGGTGGGAGTGCAGGCATTTCCAGGTGGTGAGACTACTAATATATAACATTTGTGATGTCATGTTAATGGTAGTACGTGCTCAAGTATGTTGTTGGTCCGGCATTGCTGTGAGCATTTCAGGTGTTGCAGGTTTCTAATAGGGACACTGTACATAGTGACACTAGTGTCATGTTGTGGGGATTACTTTGTTTACCTGCAAATAGCATGACATGGCACGGTGTGTCGTGTGGCGGTGCTGGGGTTGGGTTGGCTGACATGGCACTGTCCTCTTGTTGCATTTTGCAAGTGGGTATTCTTTTTAGCTGCTTGAATGTGTAACTCCACAAAACTGCATTGGTGGTGTCTGTGTGGGTAGGGATGCACACATTGTGACACTTCCAGGTGAACAATCTCAGGCTGATATGGTATTCACGGTTCATTCTCCAGACATTCAGGATCAGTGTCAGGTTGAGTCATCATTGATTGTCAGATGGAATGTGCCAGGGCAGTGTGCACTCCACAGGGGTGTGATTTCTATGTGAAGTAATTAGCCACTAGCTGTGTACGGGCTGCCTCCCCCCGTGCCCTTTCCCCTCCCATGCGCAGCGGCTGTGCATGTGGTTGGGGATGTGGGGCCACCACCATGTCCACGGCCAGGCCCCGGCGTGTTGCAACGTTGTGCAGGACACATGCTGCCACTATGATCCTGCACACTACTGGGGGAGCATATAACAGCTGGCCGCCAGAACGGTCAAGGGAGCGAAAGCGTGACTTTAGCACTCCGAATGTGCGCTCCACTATGCCCCGGGTCGTAATGTGGGCTGTGTTATATCTTACCTCGGGTGGCGTGGTGGGGTTCCGAATTGGCGTCATCATGTGGGGGCTGAGAGGGTAGGCACTGTCCCCTGTGGAGGTGGTGATTGGTATCATTGGTGGGGTTGTGACCTTGCTCAGTATCCAACATGCATGCATGTGCAGTGGCATACATACTCACCAAGCAGCCATGTATCGCCATGCCGCCCAGCTTCTAGGTCCCGGCTTAGGGTGGACATTCGGTAAATGAAGCAGTCGTGGGTGGACCCGGGATAGTTGGCATATACTGAGGTGATGATTCCCTTGGCATTACATGCTACCTGCATGTTGATGGAATGCCAGTGCTTGCGGTTCCTATAGATGTGCTCAGATGCCCTGGGGGGACGTAGAGCCACATGGGTGCAGTCGATGGCACCTAGCACTTTGGGGAATCGTGCCACACCGTAAAAATCCAGGGCGGCAGCATGCCTTTCTGCAGGTGTTCTGGGCAGGTATATGTGCCTGCGGACTGATGGGCGTGCAGTGATGATGTTCAAGACCTGGTGTAGGCAGCATGACTGGGTGGCCTGTGACACCCCACCCACTATGGCACTTGTCCGCTGAAATGATCCAGTGGCTAAGAAGTGCAGTACATTGATGACCTTCTCCAGGGGGCTGAGTGCTTGGGAGCACAGGGTGGGTGATGTGAGGTCATCCTCCCACTCACTCACCAGGTCCAGTATTATGTGTGGTGGAAACCTGTACCTCCCATACACCTGGTCATCAGGCATCCCGAAAAGGCTGGTTCTGGGTGTGAATATTCTGGCCCTGACTATCCTCCTCCTCCTCCTTTGGTAGCCCACTGCCACTGCTGCTAGGAACGGTATGTTCATCCTGGCGTCTGAGCTTGTTATTGTTAAAGTGCGCAAATTTATGCTTTGCGCGTGTTCTAGGCGAGCGTGTGACCCGCGCACCCCTGGAATCCAGTTCCCAGTCCAATAGCGTGTGGAAATTCCCACGCACCACGGGATACAGGTGCGCTGACGTACTTGCGTGTGTAAGTGCCCGCGCACCCATGAAATACACGTATATAGGCCAATCGCGTGTACGCGCACTTTTGTCCAATTACACGCTGACGTGCAGTATTTCCACGTGTGCTCCGTCATCACGTGCTGAGTGGGGAACACCCGTGCGGGTCACGTCACAGACGCGCTTACGCGCTGAGGGACTCTGGTCCAATAGAATCGCGTATGCGTGCTGACGCGCTTACGCGCTAAGGGCCTTTCCTCGGATTTCACGCTGACGTGCAGGATTTTCACGTGCCAAATCACTCCGTATCAAGCTGGCCACGCGAAAACACACGGAAGACCACGCTCCTGCCCAGAAGGCCGAGTTACTGCCCCCCAGTGCCCCGAGCAGCCTCCCACGTGCCATCTGCTGCTGCCTGCCTGCCTGCGTGCCTGCTGCCACCGTGCCCTGCCATTTGGTGCCTGCACATCAGCCATCTGCAGGGGTCCAGTTGCTGTGTCCACCCCTGCTGGAACTGAAGACTCCCGACTGGGATTACATCGCTCCACAGCCCAGCCCCAGGACCCAGTTGCCCACCCACACCTGCCTCTGGGGTTGCCATGTCGGACACTTCCACATCTGGCACCAGTGGCAACCCCAGGCCAGAGGGGCAGAGGGGCACCAGCTTCACTGCCACCGAAGTTGGTGTCCTGGTGGAGCATGTCCTGGGGCAGTATGATGCCCTCTTTGGATCGTCCCGCGCCAGCAAGGAAGGACGGGAGAGGATCTGGGCCGACTGTGTGGTTGTCATCAACGCGGAGGGGGTGGCAACCCGCAACATCCTGAAGATCAAGAAGCGCTGGGAGGACTTGAGGTCCAGGACCCTTGTGAAGGCCCGGCGCCTCGTGGAGGGGGCCCGGGGCCGCATGAGTTCCATCCAGATGAGGGTCCTGGAACGCGTACGCCCAGCGCTCCACGCCCAGATCTTTGAGAGGGAGGCCCGTCTGGAGTTGAGCGGTAAGTGTCCAAGCATTACTGTGTGAGACAGGGCATGTTGCGGTGTGCTGGTTCTATGATACTTGCCTGTTTGTGTGCCATAGGCCATGTATGCATGTATGTGTGCAGGGACATCATAGTAATGCATGTGCGACCAGTGATGTGTGACCCACATGGTTGTTGCATGTGTTCAAATGCCGCATGGGGAGCCCTATGCAGATTTTGAACATGAGAGCATGCCAGTCTCTGTACCTGGACATGGGTGGGGGTGAGGGATGGGTGCTGATGCCAGGTACATATATGGTAGCCATGTCTGTGTGCCTGACCTGCGTGTCTGTGACTTGTGCATGCCATGGATGCATGACACATGTGTGTGACAATGCACAGATTCAGTGAAGCAGCCAAATTACCCTTGTATCCGCTGTGTTTGGTGTGTTTGGGGCCAGATGGATGTGACTGAGGTGAAGTGTGTGCATGTGATAGGCATGAGCCATGATGCATGTGAGTTACATATCATTGAATATTTCAAGAGTCCATTGGACATGCATGGAAATGTCCATGGCATGCACCATGCCTGTTACTGTGTGTGTTTTGCCTGGACTGACCCATGTGTTGTGGAGGGACATGATGGAAGTGTACTTTGACAGTGGTGCTCATCTGCTATTGCTTCCTGTCTAGGGGACCATTGTACAGTACCCTGATGCTTGTGTTCTTTGTCTCCCTCTACGCAGCGGCTAGTGAAGAAGAGGGCGGAGAAGGCGCTGTGGAGCAAGGCGGCGGGGATGCCCCCACGGCTGCAGCGGAAGGGGTGGGTGAGCCCCCACAGGGGCCTGCTACGGTGGGAGACGGTGAGGAGCCATCCAGGTTGGTGGTTTGCACAGAGGAGGAGGAGGCCGCCACTGGGGCACACATGGGGCCTGGTGGGGGCATCCCTGCTGGTGCAAGTGGTGCAGTCCAGGGCCAGGGGCAGGAGGCAGCACAGGTCACCGTGGAGGGGCCTGTGCATGTCGCTGTCCCTGACCCTGTGAGTGCACCACCATGCACCAGCAGGGATGCCCCGTCCCAGGCCCGTCCGCAGGTAGAGGGGATGTCCATGTCACCTGACTCCCCTCCACCTGCGGACGTGGGAACCCCTGGCCGTGTGGAGAAGGTCCTGATTGGGGTCGCGATGCGCACGGCTGTGATTCGTGATGCCGTGCATGCTTCCCGGGAGGAGCACGCACGTCATCACGAAGTGCACCGTGCCGACGTGGCCCAATTGGGATCGGCCATGTTCGGGGGTTTGCTGCATGTGTTGGCCAATCTGGCGGCCCTCTCCTCCTCTGTGCAGGCTATACACCAGTCGTTCTCCTTGCCGTCTTCCGGCCCAGATGACACCAGGGCCCCCTGTGGACCTGCCCCGACCAATGCAGCCAGCTCGGTGGGGATCCCATCCCTGCCACAGTTGGGAGTCGGAGGTCCAGCAGGGGTGGACAACACAGCAACTGGACCCCAGCAGATGGAAGATGTGACAGCATCATCGGGCAGGGCACGTGCACGACGGCGTCGGTGGTTTCCATCAGCCTGGATGCCGTCGTGCTGGCAGAGGCAGTGGCGTCGGAGGCAGCAGCAGGCTCGACGTGGGAGGCATCATGGCTCGGGGCCATCAAGATCAGAGGGGCAGGCATCGGCCGGAGGGCAGGGCAACCCTGGGATGGTGGTGTCTTCCGTGTGGGAGCAGTTGGTCCAGCGGATAGGTGCGGAGCGGCAGCGGGCGGAAGAGGAGCGGCTCACCATGGTCAGGGCGGAGTTCTCCATGCGTCGGGCGTTGAGGCGGGCTGATTGCCTCGAGGAAGCTCGCAGGGAGTTTGAGCTGAACATGGGGTTATCCCTGCGAGACCTCGGGGCCAGGACAGAGTCCCGCCTCCAGGACATCGACATGGAGTTCGATGATGCCCTGGCCAGCAACATCACAGAGTGAGCCGCAGGACTTGCCCGCTGCCTTTGTATATAGTTATTTAGTTAGTTAGTGTTAGGTTTCCTTTATTCATTTTTATCTTTTTTGGACCTCTCGGACAATGGCCACTTTTTTGTAGATATTTTTTTCATTAGGTAGTAGTAGGTTTCATTTATGGTGTTGGGCTCATGGACCCTGGAATATTCGTGTATATAGTTTGCTTTCTGAAGAATAATTTTTTTTATTGATTATTGTGTTCACCATGAGGAAATGGTTTTTCATTATTTTCCTTCCACATGACATTGCTTTGGACTACATTTGTTTTTGGATTACTTTTTTTTTTTATTTTTACATTTGTTCTCGGACATGGACCATTTATTTTGTTATCCCCATTGTTGTATGTTTGATTTGTTCACTTATTTTTCATCTTTAATACATGTTTTTTTAACTTTCACTTGTGGTATTTTCTCATTGGTTTCATACATGTCATGATATGGGTTTTGACATTCACTTGCACCCGTTGTGTATGTGTGTGTGACGGACATGTGTTCATTTATATACTTGCCATTGGGGTTGTATCATGTAATTGCATTCACTATGTGGGTGGAAGCAATCCTTGCCTGTGTGTTTGTGCTGGGTATGCTGCCCATTACTGCCATGATTGAGTATCGTCAGGACCTGGGGGCAGGGGGACATGTGTGGGTGCCTGGTGGAGGCTGCCCCTGCACTGCTGGGGGTGGTGGGAGACATGAGTGGGGGCCTGGTGGAGGCTGCCACTGGTGACTGGGGGGGGTGGGGGTGGTGGGAGACATGAGTGGGGGCCTGGTGGAGGGTGCCCCTGCACTGCTGGGGGGTGGGGGTGGTGGGAGACATGAGTGGGGGCCTGGTGGAGGCTGCCCCTGCACTGCTGGGGGGTGGGGGTGGTGGGAGACATGAGTGGGGGCCTGGTGGAGGGTGCCCCTGGATGGTGGGGGTTGGGGGTGGTGGGAGACATGAGTGGGGGCCTGGTGGAGGCTGCCCCTGGATGGTGGGGTGGGGGTGGTGGGAGACATGAGTGGGGGCCTGGTGGAGGCTGCCCCTGGTGACTGGGGGGGTGGGGGTGGTGGGAGACATGAGTGGGGGCGTGGTGGAGGCTGCCCCTGGATGGTGGGGGGTGGGGGTGATAGGGGACATGAGTGGGGGCCTGGTGGAGGCTGCCCCTGCACTGCTGGGGGGTGGGGGTGGTGGGAGACATGAGTGGGGGCCTGGTGGAGGGTGCCCATGGTGGCAGGGGGGTGGGGGTGGTGGGAGACATGAGTGGGGGCCTGGTGGAGGCTGCCCCTGGTGACTGGGGGTGTGGGGGTGGTGGGAGACATGAGTGGGGGCCTGGTGGAGGGTGCCCCTGGATGGTGGGGGGTGGGGGTGGTGGGAGACATGAGTGGGGGCCTGGTGGAGGCTGCCCCTGGATGGTGGGGGGGTGGGGGTGGTGGGAGACATGAGTGGGGGCGTGGTGGAGGCTGCCCCTGGATGGTGGGGGGTGGGGGTGATAGGGGACATGAGTGGGGGCCTGGTGGAGGCTGCCCCTGCGCTGCTGGGGGGTGGGGTGGTGGGAGACATGAGTGGGGGCCTGGTGGAGGGTGCCCATGGTGGCAGGGGGGTGGGGGTAGTGGGAGACATGAGTGGGGGCCTGGTGGAGGCTGCCCCTGGATGGTGGGGGGTGGGGGTGATAGGGGACATGAGTGGGGGCCTGCTGGAGGCTGCCCCTGCACTGCTGGGGGGTGGGGGTGGTGGGAGACATGAGTGGGGGCCTGGTGGAGGCTGCCCCTGGATGGTGGGGGGTGGGGGTGGTGGGAGACATGAGTGGGGGCCTGGTGGAGGCTGCCCCTGGTGACTGGGGGGGTGGGGGTGGTGGGAGACATGAGTGGGGGCCTGGTGGAGGGTGCCCCTGGATGGTGGGGGGTGGGGGTGGTGGGAGACATGAGTGGGACCTGGTGGAGGCTGCCCCTGGATGGTGGGGGGTGGGGGTGATAGGGGACATGAGTGGGGGCCTGGTGGAGGCTGCCCCTGCACTGCTGGGGGGTGGGGGTGGTGGGAGACATGAGTGGGGGCCTGGTGGAGGGTGCCCATGGTGGCAGGGGGGTGGGGTGGTGGGAGACATGAGTGGGGGCCTGGTGGAGGCTGCCCCTGGATGGTGGGAGGTGGGGGTGATAGGGGACATGAGTGGGGGCCTGCTGGAGGCTGCCCCTGCACTGCTGGGGGGTGGGGGTGGTGGGAGACATGAGTGGGGGCCTGGTGGAGGCTGCCCCTGGATGGTGGGGGGTGGGGTGGTGGGAGACATGAGTGGGGGCCTGGTGGAGGCTGCCCCTGGTGACTGGGGGGGTGGGGGTGGTGGGAGACATGAGTGGGGGCCTGGTGGAGGGTGCCCCTGGATGGTGGGGGGTGGGGGTGGTGGGAGACATGAGTGGGGGCCTGGTGGAGGCTGCCCCTGGATGGTGGGGGTGGTGGGAGACATGAGTGGGGGCGTGGTGGAGGCTGCCCCTGGATGGTGGGGGGTGGGGGTGATAGGGGACATGAGTGGGGGCCTGGTGGAGGCTGCCCCTGCACTGCTGGGGGGTGGGGGTGGTGGGAGACATGAGTGGGGGCGTGGTGGAGGCTGCCCCTGGATGGTGGGGGGTGGGTGTGATAGGGGACATGAGTGGGGGCCTGCTGGAGGCTGCCCCTGGATGGTGGGGGGTGGGGGTGATAGGGGACATGAGTGGGGGCCTGGTGGAGGCTGCCCCTGCACTGCTGGGGGGTGGGGGTGGTGGGAGACATGAGTGGGGGCCTGGTGGAGGGTGCCCATGGTGGCAGGGGGGTGGGGGTGGTGGGAGACATGAGTGGGGGCCTGGTGGAGGCTGCCCCTGGATAGTGGGGGGTGGGGGTGGTGGGAGACATGAGTGGGGGCCTGGTGGAGGCTGCCCCTGCACTGCTGGGGGGTGGGGGTGGTGGGAGACATGAGTGGGGGCCTGGTGGAGGCTGCCCCTGGTGACTGGGGGGGTGGGGGTGGTGGGAGACATGAGTGGGGGCCTGGTGGAGTGTGCCCCTGCACTGCTGGGGGGTGGGGGTGGTGGGAGACATGAGTGGGGGCCTGGTGGAGGGTGCCCCTGGATGGTGGGGGGTGGGGGTGGTGGGAGACATGAGTGGGGGCCTGGTGGAGGCTGCCCCTGGATGGTGGGGGGTGGGGGTGGTGGGAGACATGAGTGGGGGCCTGGTGGAGGGTGCCCCTGGTGACTGGGGGGGTGGGGGTGGTGGGAGACATGAGTGGGGGCGTGGTGGAGGCTGCCCCTGGATGGTGGGGGTGGGGGTGATAGGGGACATGAGTGGGGGCCTGGTGGAGGCTGCCCCTGCACTGCTGGGGGGTGGGGGTGGTGGGAGACATGAGTGGGGGCCTGGCGGAGGGTGCCCATGGTGGCAGGGGGGTGGGGGTGGTGGGAGACATGAGTGGGGGCCTGGTGGAGGCTGCCCCTGGATGGTGGGGGGTGGGGGTGGTGGGAGACATGAGTGGGGGCCTGGTGGAGGCTGCCCCTGGTGACTGGGGGGTGGGGGTGGTGGGAGACATGAGTGGGGGCCTGGTGGAGGGTGCCCCTGGTGGGGGGGGTGGGGGTGATAGGGGACATGAGTGGGGGCCTGGTGGAGGCTGCCCCTGCACTGCTGGGGGGTGGGGGTGGTGGGAGACATGAGTGGGGGCCTGGTGGAGGGTGCCCCTGGATGGTGGGGGGTGGGGGTGGTGGGAGACATGAGCAGGTGTGCAGGGTAGTCCCCTGTTTTGTGGGCTGCCTGCAGGGGCCGTCGAGGGTGTACAGGGAACACCTGTGAGGACCCACCCAGCCTAATCGCGTGTGTAACTTCCCACGCACCCCTGTAATACACGTACCAAGCCAAATCGCGTGTGATAATTCCCGCGCACCCCTGAAATACACGCGCCCAGGCTATTCGCGTGTGGAAATTCCCGCGCACCCCTGGAATACACGTACCCAGGCTATTCGCGTGTGGAACTTCCCGCGCACCCCTGAAATACACGCGCCCAGGCTATTTGCGTGTGGAACTTCCCGCGCACCCCTGAACTACACGCGCCCAGGCTATTCGCGTGTGGAACTTCCCGCGCACCCCTGAAATACACATACCCTGCTGTAATCGCGTGTGGGACTTCCCGCGCACCCTTGAAATACACGCGCCCAGGCTATTCGCGTGTGGAACTTCCCGCGCACCCCTGAAATACACACGCCCAGGCTATTCGCGTGTGGTACTTCCCGCGCACCCCTGAAATACACGCGCCCAGGCTATTCGCGTGTGGAACTTCCCGCGCACCCCTGAAATACACGCGCCCAGGCTATTCGCGTGTGGAACTTCCCGCGCACCCCTGAAATACACGCACCCAGGCTATTCGCGTGTGGAACTTCCCGTGCACCCCTGAAATACACGTACCCTGCTGTAATCGCGTGTGGGACTTCCCGCGCACCCCTGAAATACACGCGCCCAGGCTATTCGCGTGTGGAACTTCCCGCGCACCCCTGAAATACACGCGCCCAGGCTATTCGCGTGTGGAACTTCCCGCGCACCCCTGAAATACACGCGCCCAGGCTATTCGCGTGTGGAACTTCCCGCGCACCCCTGAAATACACGCGCCCAGGCTATTCGCGTGTGGAACTTCCCGCGCACCCCTGAAATACACGTACCCTGCTGTAATCGCGTGTGGGACTTCCCGCGCACCCCTGAAATACACGTACCCTGATGGAATCGCGTGTGGAACTTCCCGCGCACCCCTGAAATACACCTACCCTGATGGAATCGCGTGTGGAACTTCCCGCGCACCCCTGAAATCCACGTACCCGGCCAAATTGCGTGTGAGACTTCCCGCGCACCCCGGTATACACGCACACGTATTTTTTGTCAGCGTGTCCGTGTTTGTGGGTACCCCTTTGCACGTCATTTGTCCTGGAGGGCCACAGTATAGGACATTCATCATGGCAGTATATGGGTGCTATTTGTTGGCGCACCTTTTGGCGCACATTTCTTACAGCCGCAGAGACGCTACCGCCTGCTTTCTTGTGGCGGTCGTGTTTGTGCCTGTGCGCTGGTTTGAGCGTGCGCTTTTTTGCCCTATTCTATTCCATGAATACGTGTTGTAGGCGAGCGTGTGGGCGTTCCGCGCACTTGTGCCCTGTACTTCCCCCGTAACGCCCACGTTTTTGCAAGTTGTTCCCCATTCCGAGTGTTACGCCCGTGTTCCGCCTACTTTTGTTGCGTGCGCCGCGCTATGTGCGAATTTCGCTGTGGCCTGTGCGATTTTCGCTGTGACCTGGCGCACGCTGTTAGATGGCCTGTGCGCCAACGTGCGCGGCGCACTTTTTATCGCACATCCGCTGGTTTTCTCGCGCACGGACTTCCATGAATCGACGTGCGCTGCTTTTCGTGCGATTTTCGCACTTGCACTGCGATTTTCGCTATTCCACTGCGATTCGCACGTTTTTGCCCACTTGCGCCGCGCTAATTATTCCATGAATCGGCCTGTAAGTTTTTTTTGTTCTGAGACGACGCGGCTACCCCATCCTTGGTCTGGAGGACAACTCTGTCCTTTCTGTCCGCATTTTGTGTGCCAGCATTGGGAGAGAGTTTCGACTACTTACCCCATTAGGTGTTCTCCTTCTCTACCAAATTTATGAACTCACCCATTTTAGAGTCGGTTCGCTTAGCCATTTTTAAAAAATAACTATGGCTTGTGTCCTCTTTAGGGATTCAAACCCCAACCAGGATACTGAACAGAGAAGAGCATGTTTTTCACTTCGGTCCTTGCAGAATCAAAATACTC
This sequence comes from Ambystoma mexicanum, assembly GCF_040938575.1. NCBI lineage: Eukaryota > Metazoa > Chordata > Amphibia > Caudata > Ambystomatidae > Ambystoma > Ambystoma mexicanum. The sequence goes on along the minus strand of NC_090932.1, from coordinate 269,977,280 downwards.
ATAAGCAAGCTCGCTGTGCAAAACCACCTTGCAACGTAAGCGTTCTTTAATATAAGCCACAATGGGTATATATATATATGTATAACCTAGCGGACAGACATTTAACAATAAACTTTATCTTGTTAGCCCACAGGATACCTCTTCCGGGTTCTGAAAAAAGCAAGCTTGTCTGCTTCATGGATTGATGTGACTCAAAATAAAAAATGTTTCTGTCTCCTGTGAAAGTAAAGAAGTAAGTCTGGTGCTACTTCAAAGCTTTTCTTAACAGTGTTAGATAGTGAAAGCGAAGAAAATTAAAAATGGTAAATTTCTGTTTTTAGGAATCAGTACTTTTTCCATTTGTAGAATTAAGCTCGGAAGTGACACAACCACCTCCGAGCACACGTTTGTGCTAACCCAAGCAACTAATGTGAACATCCCTGAGGAGTTTGACCTTTCAAACAACATATGTTTATGTGAGAAAACCACATTAGAGAGCAAAAAGGTATAATTGCTAAGGAACAGCAAGCAGTAATAGCCATGTGCCAAATAATATGGACGATAAAGAAATGATTATCTGTAGTTGAAACAGATAAGTCTTACGCGTTCAGTAAATGCCTGACTATGCTTGTTTGTCCTGTTAGTTTTGTGTATTAAGTTATGTAAGATATACCATCACCCTTGTCTGCATATCATGTGGAATTGTTGATCTGTGAACTTTTGATAAATAGAAGGACCAGTCTGATATGTTTTTATATGTTTTGTAGAAAAATCACATACGAACACCATCTGGGGTATAGATGAATTACCAACTATATTGAAGAAATGTTGTCCTGAAGATGGCCCATAAATGTAGAGGAAAAAAGACACTAGGGATAGGTTCTAATGTTTAATTAGGCCAAAACATGTCGACAATCTGAGACACCCACAAGAATAAGTTTGAGCTCTCTTGAAACAAAGTGGTTATCATTTTTTGTGCTGTTTTGTTCACCCCATTTCTAATGTGTATATTTAGCATTGTTTATGACTTTATGTACATTCTTTAAGAAGAGATTTTTACGTGTGTTAATCATGGCAAATGATATTTATATGTCTGTTTTGATACACCTTATTTTATCTACTTTTGTTAATTAATAAATCGGTTGTTTTTTAGTATCAGTTTTTGTTGTTTCCTATAATTTATGGTCTGTAGAGTTATTAAAACTACATATGTTTAGTTTGCAAGCACCACCACTCTAATAGTTGGGCGGCGTAAAGAGGGGAATCAGTCTCACATTGTTCATGTATCAATGGGGACAAGACAGAGATCCTACTGGTGGGCCCTAAAGAAATCCTCAGAAAACTAGACAGAAAATACTGCAATTTCAAAATTGACAACTCTATGATTACAGCCTCCTCTTCTGTAAAAACTCTGGGAGTGTACCTAGACTCAACTTTGTCCATGGATAGACATGTAAGCTATATCTCCTGAGCAGCAGCACTCACAACTAAAATAATCAATGCTGTAAAACCCCACTTATCCACTGAAAACTGCCTCAACATTGCCAGGGCCACTATAGGTACAAAACTGGACTACTGCAATGTCCTCCTACTGGGTACTTCCACCAAAAACATTAACAGATTACACATTACACAGAACAACGCCTTGAGAGCAGCCCTCAGTATCCCCAGGAGGGAGGTCATCTCCCAAGCAAGACAAAAAGCCCACTGGCTCCCAGTCAAAGTGTGCATCTTGTTCAAGACTCTCACTATCACCCATAGATGCCTATCACAATCTTCTCCCAGCTATCTAACTGAACAAATACACCAAATGCAGACACTCAGACCTAAACGGGACATGTACACACACCAACTCTCAATTCCTACCTTCAACAGAACCAAAGCCGGCGGGTCGAGTTTTGAAGTTCTAGCACCAAAATCCTGGAACTCACTGCCACCTAAATTGAGATCGGAAACATCCCTCATGGCCTTCAGAAAGGCACTGAAAACCACTTAGTAAACATGTACCTGCCCCCCTGTTCCCAGGTAACCTGGACCACGAGTAATGTCTGTAACCAGTCTTTTACTGTGTCCTCAATATTGTACCTATGTCACTGTTCCCATGTAACCTTGGAACATGAGCAATGTATGTAACCAATCTTCTACTGTGTCCTCATATTGTACCTATGTCAAGTGAGCTTTCTGTAACAGCGTCACGATGCCCCAGGGCAGTTGTGCGCTTTAAAAATGCAAATACATAAATAAATAAATAACCCAAACAAAGAAGGGAGATGTGTCATATCTTATGCTAATAAATACAGGCTCCAATGAGTTGGGGGTGGGGAGGGGAGGGAGGTGTAAGGGATAGGCTGGGGGGGCGGGGGTTTTGAAAAGTTAAAACCTGCAGATCCAGCAGAGACTCCTAACGGGTAGATAAAGTTGTTTCAAATGCAGTTGTAAGACAATGGGCCTCATTACACGGTAGGCGGTAAACCATGGTTCATGCCGGTAATTTACCGGTACCACCTTGGAGGAAAAGGGAATTACCGCCCTATTCCAAGGTTGGCGGGGCGGTAATTCCTCCTTCCTCCATTGCCCTTCCCCATTCCCATTTTTACCCCATAAGGCATAATGGGAATGGGGAAGGCGCAAATTGCGGTACCGTAATTCGCACCCTGGTCCCTTTGCGGGTTGGATTTTTAACGCCTGCAAAAAGCAGGCGTTAAATTCCCCAACCTGCAAAGGGACCTTGTAGTAAGGCGGCAAGGATTTACCGGTACCGGTAAAATACCGGTACCGGTAAACCCTTACTGCCTACCGTGTAATGAGGCCCAATGTTTTTCTGTATCAGTTGATAAGATGTTCTCTGTGTGAGTCTGCAGAATAAATAAACCTTTGAACAAAAATAATGGTGTGGAATGGTGAAGGGAGATTCCAGACTGAGTGGTTGTGAAGAAGGCAGGAGGTGATACATGGAGTAAGCCTTTGTGAAGATACTTAAGAAGCTTGTGACTGAATCCTCACCGTTGTCAAAAGCTTCCATATGTCAGAGCCTTTGCAACAGCTTCTCTTACACAAACAAGATGCTTCATTTTACACAGAGCATTCTCGCCACCTTTAAAGCAGTTTCAGAGGTATGTTGGCATTGCCATACTCATTAAGGCACTTTATTACACCTACATCTATGAATGTCACTCTATCATCCTGTTCTGGGCAAAGTGGCGGCTATGCAACAATTCTTGTCTGCTGGGTTTTAGAAGGGCAACAGGGAAGGCGTTTTGTGAACCTTGGGGGGGATATTTTGGAGGGTTGTGCCTTAGTGGTAAGCATGTTTAAGAGCTTTGCCCTTTCTATGCCTGCGGATTACAGAGGCACTTCCCCTTGGAATCTTCTGCTAGTGCTGAAGTTTCTTCAGGATTCCCATTTTGAGACGGTGAAGGGCATTGATTTTAGACTATTGACTCTAATGGCAATTACGCTGCCTGCAGATTGGGGGTGATTGGGGGTCTGATCTGTTCGGTGCCGTTTCTAAAAGTGCTCCCAGAGGCACCGGTGCTGTGCTGCAAACCTGGATTTCTACCGAAAGTAGTTTTACATTTCGCATTTCATTTTATTTATTTGTGCCTATATAGTGCTTTACACCAAAGCACTTAACAATGTACGGAAAGCAAGCAAAGTCAGTCAATGGAACAAACATGTAAAAAGAGTGACCTCTTTACATAGAGGAAATAAAATTAGATTTTAAGTGAGAGCGGAATAGACTGAATGAATCAATAGAACAAATAGAGGCAAACAATTTCAAGATTTAGGAGCCAATAAGGAAAAAGAGCTAAAGCATGATTGGGCACAAGGAGGACAAGGAACCGTAAGAAGGAAGAGGGATTAGGACTGAAGAAGGCATGGGTTGGTATAAGGAAAATAGAGAAGAAAGATAAAGAGGAGCCATGTCATAAAGGCACTTAAAAACAATAGAAAGAAAATGATATTGGAGACAGCATTCAAAGGATAACCAGTGAAGAGAGTTAAGAGCAGTAGCAATAGAACTATGATTGGAAAGAGATCAAATAAGATGGACAGAATAATGATAAATCGATTGATATGGTGCAAATGAAGAAGCAGGAAGACCAAGGAATGAAGAACAGCAATAATCAAGCCGAGCCAAAATGAAGCTGGAAACAAGCTGTTTTGTTGCTCTAAACATTATGAAGGGACAATCTTTACATATGTTGAAAAGATGGAAATGACAAGCCCGGGTAGTAGCAAGAATGTGAGAGGAAAAGGACAGAGAAGGATCAAAAGTAATAGCGAGATTATGAGCGGAATTGGATAAAGATAAATGTGATGGGGAAAATAATAGAAGGAGGGGGAATAAGAGACGGAATAGGAAAAGAAGGAAAGAATAGAATTTCTGTTTTAGATGAGTTCAGAAATAGAAAGTGAGAAGATATCCAAGACTGGATAAAGGAAAGGTAAACAGAGAGTTTTGAGTGCAGGGACTCTGAGAAGGAAGAAGAAGAGAAGAAAATGTGGGTGTCGTCTGCATACAAATGATAAGCAATAATAGCCAATAGAGTAATTGTGTATAGAGAGAAAGGTAAAGGCCCAAGAACCAATCCTTGGGGAACCCCAAAGCGAAGCAGAAGAGAGGGAGATGACTGTCCAGCCAAGAAAACAGAGTATGTGCGTTGACTCAGAACAAAACCAACTGTGAACAGTACCAGAAATTACCAAGTGAAAGTAGCCTAGAGGAAAGAATGTGGTGATCGACAGTGTAGAAAGCAACAGAAAGATCAAGTCAGATAAGAGGAGAAGATTGTTTAGAGTAAGGAGCAGAAAGGAGAGAATCAGTTACAGAAAGTAAAGACATTTCAGTTGAGTGAAAGGGTCGAAAACCAGATTGTTGGGAAGAAAGTAAAGAATGGAGATTCAGGAATTAAGGCACTTGAGCGTAAACAACTCTTCCAAGGATTTTAGACAGGAACGGTAAGAGAGAGAGATAGGACAAAAATGTGAAGGAACAGAGGGATCTAAAGAGGGCTGTTTTTAAATAGGAAGGGTAATGTCATGCTTGAAAGAGATAGGAAAAGTAGCAAGCGAGAGTGAGTTGTTAAATAGAGAAGAAAAGAGGTAAGAAGGGGAAAAATGTGTGGAATGGGAGAAGATGGGACTGGGTCTTTAGGAGCAGCTGTAAAGTTAGCATGAGCAAGAAAGAAAGAGGTAACAGTATCAGTAAGAGTAGAAAAGGAAGAAATAGAAAAAGGGGGAGAAGGAAGAACCAGCAAAGTAGTGTTTGAGGGTGTATCATCAGAAGCCAGTGGACAGGATGATCGAAGATTAACTATTTTAGTAGTAAAGTAGGTATCAAAGTCATCCAAAGGGGGAGAGAAGACGATAGAGTTCAGGAAACAGTCTGCAGGGATGAGAAGAATGATAAGTAAACAGATGAGAAAAGTAGTGTTGCTTGGCAGAAATGAAAGATTCATCATAGAGGGTGTGGAGATAGGAAAGAGAAGCAAGCCCAAAAGAGTGAGATTTTTTCCACCGACATTCAACCCGATGGAGAAGAGTTTGAAATTAGTGAAGAGAAAGGAGTAAGCCATGATTGGGGTCAGGGGGTCCTATGAGAAGGAGAAAGGGGATGTGAGGAATAAAGATGATCCATTGTAGATTGTAGACCAGAAGAGAATGTTTCTGCAGCAGAGTCAGCTGAGAGGGAAGAAAAGTGAGTAAGTGATGGAAGTACAGAACTGAGGGAGGTGACAAACATAGGTGGATTAAAGTTCCTAAGGCTACGATGAGAAAACAATAAATGTGAAGGAGAAAGGGAGGGGAATAGATTTAGGAAAGAGAAGAGAAAAAGAGAGAAGGAGATGGTCAGACAAAGGAGGGGGGATGGGGGAGATAGTGGGTGGGATAGAGGAAAAGATCAGATCTATGGGAGAACCAGATTGGTGAGAAAAAAAGAGTGGGCAACTGAAACAGATGATGAGATTCAAGAATTGGAATAAAAGGACATGAATTATGAGTAGTGGTAAGGTAAAGAGCAAAGTCACCAAGCGCAATGGTAGGAATGGAGGTAGGGAGCAAGCAAACGAGAAGTGCATCAAGCTCATCACAAAAAGAGCAACAGACCGAGGAGGGCGATAGATGACGAGTAAATTCAAGGAGAAGGTTGACTTAAAGGAATTAAAATGGTATTCAAACCTAGCAAAAGATGACAAAACCGGGCACGGAAAGGATGGCAACTAGGAAGAATGCACAAGAATTCCGGTACAGCCAGTACAGCAAGAAGAATGAGAGAATCAAGAGAGAGGGGTAGACAAAGCAGCAACAGAAGCAGTGTTAGAGGGAGAAAGCCATGTTTCAGTTAAACACAGACATTTTAGGTTTAACTGAAAAATTAAGTCCAGAATAGAATGGGTTTTATTGAAAATGGAACATGTGTTCCAAAACGCTGTAGAGATAGCAGGATCAAGATGAGAAGCGATAGGAGGATAACATAGATTTGATCAATTATGAGAAGTGCAGGTTGAATGGTTGGATGCAGGGAGCAATGCACAGGTATAGAAGTATGCATTGCGCTTGCGGAAGTAGGAGAAAGAGATAAAGCAAAAAAAAATGCAGGGAAAATCTAGACAAAAGATAGAAAAATAGAGCTGCAGTAAGTAGTAGAATGATAGCTGCGGGCAAATTGGCAAAGATGTAAATGACTCTCTAACATGTGGATAGAGTGTGCTACGGAACTGCATATAGCAGAGGAAGTGGAGACGAAATGGCTGCTCGGACGCTTGCCTGAGATCAGAGTCAAAGGAGGTGTCAGTGCGAAGACGGTAAAGATACCTTCAGGGTCGGACTGGGACAAGAAATAGGCCCGGACACCAAAATAAAAGTGGCCCACCCCCCGCCTCCAGTCATGAAAATAGAGTTGCATTTACTAAGCAGTACAGCCAAATGATTACACCGGAAAGTACCTTGCCAGTTGTATTTATGCTCAAATATAACATAACTTTGCCTACTTACAATTCGGTGACAGGGTCCACAGCTCCTAGGCTCAGGAGTGGCATGAGCCAACAACCGCCACTGGTAACTGGTAACTAGCAAATGGTAGGAAATCTACCAGAGGCACAGCAATCAGCATGCCGTGCTGAATAACCACAACCAGAGATGGAAGTGTGTTATAAATCATTGGCACGCAGTACCACTAGTCCTTTTAATTTTTACAGTGCAGCTTTACTTCAAAGGCTGAAGAAGAAACGTGTCCTAGCTGCTCTCTCTTTCTCCTGAGCCAGTTATAGAATCGGCTCAGGCCAGACATTCAAGTACTGCCAGTTTCCCAAGTCACAGCTAGGTAGACACAGACATAGCGTCTGTGGCTCTGCAGGTGGTGTGGTGTAGGTGCCCAGGTTGCAAATTGTTATCAGTGGCACTGTGGCAGTGCCTTTCATATGCATGATGGAACAATACATTTCCAATTTAAAGAGCTTGCAAAGCACCGCAAATCTGTGATAGTTAAAGTCACTAATCCAATGTTTTGAACTACATCATACATAACGACGAGTTGGAAGTTTGCGACAAGGAATATGTATATCTATCTTCGTTTATTACACACACAACTTCTTGTATTACATGTTTTTAATCACTGAAAGTACAGTGTGGTTAGGTTAACTAGATTGTTCAGGTTGGCATTATCTTGCATTCTGGGACTTATAGTTTACCATTCAGGATGTGAAAATTAAAGTCACAATGATATTCTTTTGGTTTAACATGTTGTTATAACCATTTACAAGTTGTCATGTGGCTTTATTATGCAATTTGTGTTTTTTGGAAGTAAACTCTATAAGTCATTATTACTGTGTAGAGTTGGAATACCAACAATTTGAGCTGAAGTATGTGATCCTAAACCCCCAATCCCACGGCAAAGCCCCCCATTTTCTTTCATCCCTCACCCCCCTTCAAACCATTTGGATACAATATGCTTCCACGATCGGGGGCATCGGGGACATAGAACTCATTACTTCCTAGATAGTTCTGGCGATCCCTTTGTTCGGCTGCATAAAGTAAATTAAGAAAGGAGAGCCCTGCGACTTGCCAGTTTTTTAAATACTCGTCATTTTTCACAAGTTCTAGCCTCAAAATCGTCAAAAGGCCAACTATGAGTTTGCTTTCGCTGACATTAATTTGTCCAGACGATCTGTTTTTCCTATTATTTGCATTTCTCACAGCAGGGAAGTTTTTCCTCCCGTTTCTCATTGCAAGATTTACGCTGCACCAGTGTGGAAAACTGTGCAGAACATCTCAAACGTGCACCAGGGCACAGTTAACCTTGCCACCTGTAGTATTGAGGATACCGGTGAAGTCACCAGGAAGCAGAGATGACTCAGGAGGCTTATATACATAAAGGTAAGTTGGTTTATTTAGGTTACAGGGCTAGTTGGGTGAAGGGAGGCAGGAGCTATGTAGTAAGCATCCTCTCAGATCAGTTCTCCCATCCTGACGTCCCAACTGACAGTCTCGGAACCCTGATGACCCATAAGGTTCCAGCTGACATCATACCATTCCACTGCCTGCACTGGTGCACACAATGCAAGCAGATACTACACCACCCCATATTGCAATAAATAAGGATACATGACACATGTGCGAGGTGGACGTGTGAGTCAGGCAGCGTTACTCAGGGGCTGTCAAGGCTGGTGGAAATGGTGCCATTGAGGAAAATGTGCCCATCAAGGAGGCTGCTACCGGTTCATAGATGTCCCATAGGAAATAAAGCGAAGAGTTCAGCACAAGAGCAGTAGCGTGGGGAAAAGAGCAGCGTGAAGTAAAGGCTGAGGGCCAAGCGAGACTAGCAGTGAGGGCCGGCAAGTATCCCCGAGAAAAAGGAAGCCAAGAAGCTGCAAAATTAACACTGACTAATTAGCAAGTGTTTCTCTCCACCCTTTCACCCAGGCACGCACGGACTGGGCTATAGGGCAACAGGGCAATGCCCCGAACCAAAAAGGCAAAATGCTAGTGTGGGCCAATTGTTTTGGTGAAAGTGGGCCACTTTTCTGGCCAATATGGGCCAGTAACATTTTAATGAATTACTTCACTAGCCAGCTAGTAGTTTTGACCATTGTTGCTGAATCAATATTCTTTAAATTGCACAATTTGCATTACGTTTTATCAAAAAATCCCCCCTTGTCCGGGTACTATTCAAACAGTCTGTCACAAAAGGAATGAATTGCAACTGGGCCACTTTTTCATTGGTGTCTGAGACAATGGTATACCCAGCCAGTCCGAGCCTAGACCCCTCCTGTCCCTGTAGTAATATAGTGTGTGTCATCGACAATCCACATGAATCACCACCATTTACTTGCCGGTGTGACACAGTCGTGTCCCAGTGTCGAGTCGATGAGGAGTGCCAGGCCAGTGGTGGTGGTGCCGGACTTGGGTCCCCGGCCTGGGTATCGGTGTGCATCAGCACTGGGCGGCCACTGGCCCAGGAGTACATGGCTGCCATGGCACAGTCCGCAGGCAGCTGCCGGCACCAGCCGCCAGGCACCTGACCATCTGACCCCAAGCAAGCCAAAGTAAATCAAGTGGTGGCGCAATTCAAGTCGAGGGATCCTCTCCTCTGGCTAGAGCAGCTGCCTGCTGCTGAGACTAAGGCAGGCGAACTAGTGAGAAGGTGCGGCGGGCAGGTGGACGGGCGCCGCTGTTGTGACTGCAGTGCTGCCTTGCTCCGTGTGAGTGCCCAAATTAAAATGCCCAGGCGGAAGGCCCAGTCAATCAACCACCCATCCCACCCCCACTGACTCGAGAGATGTTGATTGACCTGACCTCTAAGTCTCCTGCTCCAGGCGGAGTCATCCTCCCCACCCTGAAAATTTAATTGGCTCCCTGCTGCCTGGCAAATTTCCTGGCCCCAGGGCACTCAGACAACAAAGTTGCTTTCAATTTGTTGTTGGCACCTGCAAAGTTGAAAGCAACTTGCAAATGGACAGTGTCTGTGTGTGCAGTGTGCGAGGTGTTAGAGGAGCGGCCTGCCGCCTGACTGGTGCGAACTACGCCATTGTCGGCGGATGCCATTTACCAGCAAGGCCACTGAGGCAGGCCAGCAAGCACGGCCCCTCTATCATGATAATTCATCAAAGCAAGGTAACCAATGTGTGTGTGTTACCTTGCTTTGAAGAATGCTGTAGCCATCAGCCAGAAAAAAGTAACGTAAGTTACTTAAAGTAACGTAAGGTACAAAAACAATATTGCACCTCAATAAAACGGCCATTGGTGGAAAACCGGCCCCCAGGTCCTCAAAGTCATTCGGCCATGGCCCGAATGACCGATACCCCAGTCCACCCCTGGATACCTTTTCCATAGGACAAGGACAAAAAGATCCCGAAAAGTCCTGTGGTCTGCCGTGGACAGCTGCAGACAGCTGATGTCTCAGGACATTGTGATTCCATTATCACATCCAAACCCATGGCATGCCTTGGATGTCCGCAGGGTGGTTCTCGCATATATTTCAAACACTTCTTTTGTTAAAAAAATGCACAATTTGTTTTTTACTTATCGAGCCTCACGGGCGGTAACGAAAGCCTCACTAGTTTTCATCAGTGGTTGGATTTGAAACGCTTATTTGCATGACCTATGAGGTGGCATGAACGAGCTGCCTTTACGGATCCAGGGTTGGTCGACCAGAGGCATGGCGACGTCCTGTGCAGATACGTGGGGATTCTCCCTGCAGGAAATGTGTACAGTGGCCACTTGGACTGACCTCAACACATATATTGGACACTGGCAGTTAAATGTGGTCAGTCAGGAAGATTATGCATTTGGGGTGGTTGTATTGGGGGCTAGAACACACTGAAGGATGTGTGGGTAGTTGTCATTCAATGAAGTTGGTGATGGGGGTGTTACAACATACGTGTGTTGTGCGGTGTTTCATAAGACCCTATCATCTTCAGCTTTGGTGTTCCTCAAAATTACTGAGATGAGGAAGAGGCATGTGGAGGTAATGCCTATATTATTTACTGGTAATCATCATTACTTCTAGTCCTACTCTTCCTCGTCACATTATGCCCACCCCCCCTCGCCCTCTGTCACAATCACACTTGACAGGAAGGAAGAGAGATCGACACTCTCCCCAGAACCACGGAAGCAAATGAACTTGACCCTCCCACCGTGGTTGGCACAGGCACCTGATATAGAACACAGGTCGCCACATGGCAGCCAATAGGGAGAAGAGGGGTTAGGGAGAGGTTGTGGATAGAATGGGGAAATTAGGACCACCGGAGAGAGGGTAAGGAATTCCTAATGTGGATGGGAAAGGGGAAATACCAGGAAAAAACCCTACTCTACTCTGTCTAACATGTAACCAATAGAAATGCCACCTGCGCTACAGACCTATGCCTAGTTCTTGAATAGCACAACTTAATACGTGTACTACACCCTACTAGTTCACAGAAAACACATAAAGCAAGCAATATGATGAACAAACACAAAAAGGGAACATTCCCATAATGATTAGACAATACACATGGCCCTTCAGGCAGCATTAACAACATACAACATAAGTGCTTTTCCCACTAGTTAATTGCACTAGTGAAGAATAATTTCCTGTCCCTGTGGCCTATAGAGTCTTTGTCCGTGTGTGTCCTGATACATAACCACGAATACCGTGTTTTCCAGTACAAATGCAGTACAACCCTTAATCTGCATGTTTCCCCTTAGTGCATTCAAGAAACTGGGGACGTTACTTATCTTAGGTCTGGGAGCCCCTCGGGACTTCCCAGACGAATAATGATGAGCTGTAAATCATTCCCAACACCATTTTCCCAGATAGATCAATCACGGTGCCCCACAAGTACTTATCTTGGGTCTGGGAAGCCCCACGGGACTTCCCAGACAACGAGCGTAATGCTGTAATTCTGTAGGCAGCCTCGAGCCCCTCCGGCTCCTTCCGAACGGCGGCCGTGTAGCGGACAAGAGTTCCTCACTTGCATTCCTTCTCTCCGTGCGCGGCCCGCCTGCCTCCGACTGCTGGATAAAATAAGCCACACCTGCCCGCTGCCGTTGCCTGCTAATAAACTATTCTTAATTGAAGACAGCTGGCAATGCTCGCCCATGCCGAACTACAGAAAGGCACTAAGGATGCTGGGAACTGTAGTTCCCAAGTCCTTCCCAAATCCTATCGTCTTAATAGGCATATTTTGGCACTCCACGTCTTTGCCAGCCCTGATTCCTGACACCCTCCTTCTGGAGGGTGGTAGCAGTACTTTAAATGGGCCGGTACTTGCCAGTACTGCGTACTTGTACTTCTTTTATTTGGAAAACATAGGACCGGCACTTCTCAGCAGGTATCCAATACATTTAATGGAGGCATACCTTCACTTCTCAACAGTAAGCAGGTCCTCTGGCATACTGAGTACATGTACCTTTTTTTAACTTTATTTTATTGAGAATCATATCACAACCAACATGTCACAGGTACATCACAATCAATACAACACAAGAATAACAGCATATATGCCACGGAAGCGGCAGTCAAGGCGTAGATGAGGGGGAGCAGTTACTATCAGATAGCATGTTACACAGGTAGTTTCTGAAAGGAGCCCCAAGGTCCTTCGGGCGGCAAGTCGCTGATACAGTTAGTACATATTGTTCTTCACATTCATTAACAAGTGTGAGTTCACGAAGAAAATAGTCAAAACGGGGTGCATCTGTGGCCTGCCAACATTTCAATATACAACGTTTCACAACAACACAAGTCACATTGAATAGACGTCTGGTGGTTTCAGCCACCTTGCCGATTTCCCCGAAAAAATACTTCAAGGGCTATAGTGATGCAGGGCTTAACATAATCTTTTCAAGGATGTCTGCGACTGATCACCAGAACAAAGTTATCAAAGGACATGCCCAATACATATGGAAGGCGTTTGCATTTGGTTCACCACATTTCCAACACTCTGCCGTGCGATCCACCACAAACTTAGCCAGCTTGGCAGGGGTGTAGTGAAGTTGCTTAAGAATCTTGATTTGTATCAGTCGTAAGCCTGAGTTCAGACACACAGATTTGGTAAGTTGGCAGTACCTAAGCCATTTGTCCTTGCTCAATGTTTTGCACCCAAGTCTATTTCCCATGTTGCTTTTATGGTATTGAAAGAGCTGGAGTGTGAATGCACTAGGGCATATAGGTTAGAGACTCCCTTCCTCCCCCCACTGGTCACCGTCTTGGTGCGTGCGCATTCGTGTGTGGTGGGTTCCACAGGAAACGTTGGCCATCTTGCAGCAAACACAGCCCTCATGCAATAGTACTGAAGTTGTTTGAGTTGTCCACCCCCAACAGTGTTTACGAAATCTCCCAGACTCACATAGGTACCCCCTGGGAACATATCCTTCATTTACAGCTGTGTGTCCGGCTCCTGTGTCATTTGGAATGCTTTATCAAAAGTGGGGGAGAGACTGCGAAAGTGCCAGAGTGGAACCTCAGGGTCATATGGAACTGCCACGCCGATTCTTTTGTATATCTTGGACCATGCATGACCAGTAGTGCTTACACGGTCGAACTTGCAGGGGTCTCTGTGGCTGGGACTGAAAATGACAGATCAAAGATCGGTAGGGGAAGCTGCATATTTCTCAGTGGGGATATGTGTGGCTGTATCGTCGAGGTCGAACCAGTGTTTGGGGAACTGGGCTTGAGCTACCAAGTAATATAATTCAAAGTCTGGTGCTGCTTTACCGTGGCTCGAATATGGCTCTACCAGTTTAACCCATTTCATCCTTGCAGTCCCCCCTCCCCATAGGAATGAAGTGGCTAGCAACTGAAGCTTTTTAAAGAATGACTTGCCTGGCCAGAGGGGAACATTACCAAAATAGTACAACAGTTTGGGGAGAACACCCATTTTAAGAACCGCCACTCACCCATATATGGAAATCAGGAGCTTAGTCCATATATGGAGTTTGGCTTTCAGTACCTGCAAAAATGCTCCATGATTGTCTGCATATAGTGTATGTTTGTCTCTAGACACGACTGTACCCAAGTAGCAGACTTGCACCGGCGACCATTTAAATCCGCTAATATTGGATACGCTTTTTGTGGCAGGGGTAAGTGGGAACAATTCAGATTTGGAGATATTGATCTTATAACCGGAGTAACTTGCAAAATTGTGGATGTTGGCCATAATAGATGCCAGGTTAACCTTGGGATCTCGAATGTAAAGCTGAGTGTCTCTGCATAAAGGGATATTATCTGTGGAGGGCCCATCATTCTGATGCCTCTATGTGCATGTTTCTTCCGGACAAACTTGGCCATGGGTTCAATTGTGAGGGCAAACCATATGGGGGAGAAAGGGCAACCCTGTCTGGTACCCCTGCCCAGGGAAAAGAGCAAAGATAAAGTATGATTAATGAGAACCCTCGCACCCAGGTTGGTGTAAAGTAATCAGACGCATCTAATGAAGTACGTCCCCAAGCCAAAGCATTCAAGCACCAAGAACGGATAGGACCAGGAAACCGAATCAAATGCCTTCTCGGCGTTGAGTGCAGCGATTGCTGCATTCACGTTTGGGCTAATCTGCGCCATCACCCCGAACAGCCTACGGAGATTCAGTGCTGTGGATCGCATAGGGATGAAAGCCGACTGGTCAGGGTGCACCAGATTGGGCATGTATGGAAGGAGCCTGGTGGCAAGAATTTTAGCGAAAATGTTGGCGTCCGTGTTAATCAGGGAAAGAGGCCTGTATGATGACATGTTATGAGCGGGGCGTCTGGGTTTCAGGAGCACGGTTATTATAGCTTCACACATATGGCCTCATTACACGGTAGGCGGTAAGGGTTAACGGTCACCGGTAATGGTACCGGTGACCGTTAACCCTTACCGCCTTACTACGAGGTCCCTTAGCGGGTTGGTACTTTTAGCAGGCGTTAAAAACCAACCCGCTAAGGGACCTTGGTGCTAATTACGGCACCGCAAATTTGCGGTGCCGTAATTAGCACCTTCCCCATTCCCATTATGCCCTATGGGGCAAAAATGGGAATGGGGAAGGGCAATGGTGGAAGGGGGAATTACCGCCCCGCCAACCTTGGAATAGGGCGGTAATTCCCCTTTCCACCAAGGCGGTGCCGGTATTTTACCGGCATGGACCAAGGGGCTAATAGCACCTCCATAGCCTCCTCCCACACATTCAATAGGGTGGGAGCCAGTTTCTCATGAAATGCCTTGTATAATTCAGCCCCTAGGCTGTCAGAGCCGGGAGCCTTCCCAGATGTTAAGGCCTTGATGGCATTTGTTATCTCTTCTAGGGTGATAAGCAAGTCTAATGTGGATTGGATATCAGGGGAGAGAACAGGGAGCTCAAGCCCCCATAGATAGACATATGTTTCCTCAGCAGATCTTTCGTCATGGTTGGTGTACAGTGTCTTGTAAAACTGAGTGAATGTGGCATTTATGTCTTCCTCCCGATTCACCACCTCCCTTGTGTCGTCTGGATACTGGCAATAGGATTATGATAATTTTCAGCTTTCAGCATGTTGGCCAAAAATGCACCTGCCTTGTTGCTCTCGCCTTATATGCAGGCTATGGCTGGGGTTGCCATATATTGTACCTCTCTGTCGGCTAGTTTATGAAACTCACCCAGTAATTTATGGATGTCTGCAAGGATATCTTTATTGTGGGGGGTGCTATAGTTTTGTTTGAGTGTCGCCAGTTGAGACTCCACCTGACCCAATTCCTTTCTAATGGACGCTAGCAGCCCGGTGGTCTTAGCCATAAGAATGCCCCAAGCCCACACTTTGAATGTTTCCCACAGTGTTGCGTGGGATCGCACAGAGCCCTCATTAATCTCAAAGAATTCTTCTGAAGGGATTCGCACACATTAGGATCTTTGAGGATAGCCCGATAGCCAGGGGTCTCCTCCAACGTTTGGTCCACGGGGGGAGACTGTGTAGCTCTAAGCACAGGGAGATCGGGGAGTGATCAGAAAGAGTACGAGGGTGGATATTGCATGCCGACACCTCATCTGAGAGGGATGAAGTGAGGAGCCAGTAGTCTATACAAGATTCAGAATCGTGGACAGACGAGTAGTACGTATACTGTTTATCCAACGGGTGGAGCATGCGCCAGGCTTCTATTAAGGGAAGTTTGTAACATTATCTGTTGCAAGGTGTTGGCAGCCCTTGTGAGTCTTGGGGGACAGTGAAAGACCTATCTAGCGTTGTATCCAGGATAGTGTTAAAGTCACCGAGTCTCGTCTAATGGGGTGAGCATGTCCAGCACAGTCCGATAAAACTCTGGATCGTCCACATTCGGTCCATATGTGTTAACCAGTACCACTGAACGGCCTGCTATCTCCCACCACACCAATACAAATCTACCCAAAGTGTCTATTTTACTATTCAAGTATCAGAACCCCAGTGATGGATGGATTAGAGTAAGAACCCCCCCCCCTGGACTGTATCGGAGTGGACCCCAGCATGCATTGAAATTAACATTTGCATTTTTAAGTACATGTGTTTCCTGGAGCATTAGCATCTGTGGGTTGTGTCTTACATATGCAGCCAGCTTCCTTGCTTTAGCCAGGTTGTTTAGACCCTGCACGTTCCAGGAGAGGAGCCTGCCTGTCAGCCCGCTGCTTGCATGAGTATCACGTGCCATTTGTGACTATAACATTTATCGTGTGTTTGATATACATGAATAAGTTGAACACCGTTTGCAGTGACATGACTCTCAGTTTTCAAGCATTTAACAACCCCAACTGACCCCAGCCTAGTGCTGGGGTTTAAACATCGCAATCCCCACCCCGTCCCACACCATCAACCCCAACACGGTGATGATATCCCCTCTTGAACTTGTGGAACTTTCTGGAGGTGCGTATGTTGCGACCCGCAACTGCCACAGCTGGACGCAACCCATCCAGCATAATTTAACAGTTTTAGTTCAGTACCACCCAGACACTTCATTCCACAATGCAGAAAAAGGATATTGTACTCAGCATCGATCAGTCAGCTGGGTCTCTCCTGTCTGCCTCAGGCTGCAGGAGCCTGTTCTGGTCAGGCCCACGTCCACGTGGCGGTAGTGGAATTGAAGCCTCAATATAGACCATTGCTGCCGCAGGATGTTAAAAAAAGTGAGCTTGGCCGCCGGGAAGATCAGTGCATATGGAACGTGTCGCAGTTGTTTTTAACTTGCTTGTATGACCTTGTCTGGGCTTGCACCCCAGCAGCAAAGTCTGGATAAATGTGTATATTGTCTCCGTCATGGCGTAGGGGCCCAATCTCTCTCGCCAGCCTGAGAACTACATCCCTGTCCCTGTAGTTAAGCAATTTGGCAGTGATGGTGCGGGGAGTGGCTCCAGGCTTAGGCACAACGGCCATTGTACAGTGGACTCTCTCCACAAGGAAGTGGTCTGAGAAGGATGAGGCAGCGAAGATGGATTTTAAGAGTGCCTCAACATGTAGTTCCATAGGACCCTTACATGAGGACTCTGCCACGCCTACAATGCAAATATTCTTTCTCCTGGCCCTGGATTCCAGGTCATCACACTTGCCACGCATTTTGGCGACCTCTCCCTTTAGCAGAGCGATGTCTCCGCTGTTTTGGCCAATCGAGTCTTCATTAGTACTTATCCTGGCCTCGGCTTCTGTCACCTGGGAACTCTCCTTGTCCAGGCGTGCCCTTAGTGATCCAATGGTGGAGACAATATTGTCCAGTTTTACATTGACTGATAGAAACCCACTCTGCATGGTGGTAAGGAGGTGGTCGTCTCTGGAAGTGTTTGTGGATGTTGATGGAGGGTCACCAGGTGTTGGTGTCATAGCGGCCGGGGTTCGGCTGTTTGCGAATGAGTCCATGGGCCCTATTTTCTTTTTCCTGGCACTAGCTCCCTTTGTCATCGCTAAACCCCACTCTACCCATTTAGATGTATAATCCATCAAAACTATAATATACACTTTTTGTGTCCCCATTATTTCAAATGGTCCTGTTATATCAATAGCCAATTTGGTCCATATAGTTTTGGGAACTTCAACAGGTAGTAATGGTGTAGGCCTTGTTTTCTTTCCTTTATCACTGATGGGACACGTGTGCACTCTTTTACCAGCTGTTCCATTTGGTTCCACATATCAGGCCACCAATAAACTTCTCTTACTCTCCTTTTTCTAACGCTCCTCCCCACATGTCCTTCATGAGCAATGACCATTATTTTCTCTCTCAATGAAATATGTGGAATGATACCATCTCCTCTATATATACATGTATCATCACAAGAGATTTCATCCTTTATTTTGTCCCACATTTTGATACTATGGTCAACATCTTTCCAATCACTTCTGATAGCTCTTTTCAAATGTCCTTGTTCAATATCTTCATCTATTGCCTTGGACCATTCTCCTTTCAAAAGACTTGGATTGATGTATGCTATTACACACGTGGCTTGTTCCCCCAAAGATTATTCATTTTGTACATATTCTTCATAACAATCCCAAGGTAACCTCAAAAAACAGTCTGCCACGACATTGGATTTGCCTGGTGTGTACTTCACTATAACATTATATTGCATAATGTCTAAAATCCACCTCTTGGTGCGTGGTGATGTTAGTTGTGTGCTCTTAGAACTTAAAACGCGAATCAATGGTTTATGATTAGTTCTCAATTCAATTGGTGCACCCCAAATCAAACCTTTAAAATGCTCCAAAATCCACCTCACTCCCAACGCCTCTCTCTCTTAATGGTGGAATAATTATTTTCCACGCCTTTCAGCATCCTGGAGGCAAAAGCGAAAGGTACAACAGTGCCCTCTTGTATCTGCTCAAGGACACCGCCTAACCCTATGCTGCTGGCATCTACAGAAATAATGCTTTTGGCACCATAGTCGAACATCTTGAGTGTTGGGGCTGTATTAATCAATTCTTTCAATTGTTCAAATTCTCTGTTACATTCTTCTGACCACATGAATGTCATGCCTTTGCCCATCAAATCTCTCATATGCCTTGATCTGTCAGGAAAATGGTGCACAAATTTTGAATAATACTCTGCCAACCCTAGAAAACTGTGAAGTTGATCTTTGTAAATTCTGGAATACCTAGAATTGTATTAACCAGAGTTTATTTTGGTTTTATTTCTTCTGCATTTATAGAATGGCCCAAATAAGTCACTTAATTTTTTTTATTTTACACTTTTCTATTTTGAATGTGAGACCTCCTTCTTGGATGACCTGTAAGATTCCTAACAATTTTGCGTTATGATCCTCCTCAGTCATTGCTGATATTAGTATATCATCCTGAAAATAATGAACTCCTTGGAGGCCATCAAACAACTGGTGCATTAATCTCTGAAATACGGCTGCCGCTGATGCCAATCCAAAAGGCGTCCTCTTGTATCTGAATGCTCCTAATGGGGTAATGAAAGATGTGAGGTGTTTCGACTCCTCATCTAGTACCACCTGATGATAGGCTGATGATAAATCTAATGTTGTAAAAAACTTTGCTGGCCTCACCGTTGTTAACATCTCACTTATATTCGGTAACGGATGTCTATCCACCCAAATATTTGCATTCAAGTCTCATAGATCTACACACATCCTTATTGATCCATCTGGTTTGCGTACAATGACAAATGGCGAAAGCCATTCTGAACTTTCTATAGGTTCTATAATGTCTTGTTCACACAGCCTTACCAATTTCTTCTGTAAACCTTCCCTTATGCCAATTGGAATGTTTCTCACTTTATGAACTACTGGCTTGGCATTTCTTTTCGATACAATCCTATGTTTAAATCCCTTATTTTATTTTTTGAAAACTCTTTTTATTGAACTTTTCAAATTTTGACAACAAGGCAACAGTAAAAGAAAGAAAACATTCCCCCCATCTCTCCCCCCCAGGACGACGAGCATTCAAAACCCCCATTTTCTCTCTTCCAAACATTTCCCCCAGCCTATTGTATCTCAAGAAGTCTCAGGCGCTGCGGACACCATATCACTCTGTAGTCATCTTTAAGAAAAGTTATAATCTCTCCCTAGTCGGCAGCAAAGCTTTGCACTTTATTCTCCATGGCATAAGTTGCCCACTCCAAGGCCACTATGTCCCAAACCTTCCGCAGCCAATCCTGTTCCCTGGGGATCTCAGGGCTCCTCCACCTCTGGGCTATCAACAAAAGGGCCGCCAGAGTCAAAATTGCTTTTGCTTTCTCCCTGCCTCTGATCCTCCCTTCGTCAGAAGCCGTCCGGATGCCCAGGAGGATCTGCATTGGAGTCCGTGTATCTCCCGGGCCAAAAACCCTTTCCTGTGCCCTTTGTACCTCAACCCAAAACGGTGCAATCTTGGGGCATTGCCACCAAACATGTTCTGCCATGCTTACCAAACCACAAACCCTCCAGCAGCTGTCTGATCTCGCGGGGAACATCTTGTGAAGTCTGGCCGGGGTGTAGTGCCATCTGAATAAGAGCTTATACCATGCTCCTTGGAGCTGGGATGCTCTGGCTAATTTGGGTATCTTCTTCCATAGCCTTTCCCACTCCGCCCTACTGATTTCCCTCCCTAGGGCCTTTTCTCAATTCTGCATGTAAGCCCACTGAGGATCAGAGTGCGAGCTATTGAGGATCTTGTAAATATTGGAGATAATGCCTTTTGTACTGTCGTTGGTCAGTAGAAATCTTTCAAATTGTGTCAGCTCCCTAGTTGCCACCTTTCTAACTCCTGGGTGAAGTACCCAATGTCTTATTTGGGCATACCGCAGTCTTTCCTTCTCCTGTATTGCAAATACCCTTTTACAGTCCTCAAATGACAACAATTCCCCTTCTCGAAACATGTCACATAACTTACCACACCCTCCCTCCTGCCAACTCTCAAAAGCCCCACTCTCCAGGCCTGGGGAAAAGTCTCCATTGCCAAAGAATGGCGTAAATGGAGACGGGAATTAAGTGATTCCATTGGCCCTTACCATGCTATCCCAGATATCCACCACTAGTTTAGTTATAGTGCTTTCGTAGAGGTGCCCCAGTCTATGCTCTCTAGGGAGCCAAAGCACTTCCGAAAGGCTACAGTTGTCAAGGAGTTCCCCCCTTCTCACCTGAGTCAGATCTTTGCTGGATTTCTTGGTCGATGCCTTCTTGCGGATGGATCGGGTCTTGAATAAGGCTGCACGAGTCTCTTCCGACTCCAGCGTGCGTTCAAAGTTTCGGGATGCAACGATCCAGGAATCCGGGAAATTAAGAGAGTGCGCTACTCAGCACACGAGTCCAGGAAGCAAGAAAGAAGGGAAAGGGTCTAGGAATGGGGTTGGTTGGGATAGAACCAAGGATAACAATACTGCGAGCTACGGAGCACATGTCTGGTCGCTACTTCGCAATAGCATTGAGATGCGTGGAGCTGCGGGGGGCGTGGTCTATTAATAGAACACACTACGTCCAACGTGTAGAGCGAGGAAGGTGTTTCACGCTGGACGGCCATGTTGGGAGTACCAGGGAGTGCAAGCCCCGTTGAGACAAGGACCAGGAAGTCCAAAAGGGGCGCGTTCTGTAGGTCATGACAGCATGCCTCCTCCGAAGACCCGTTTCTCCAGGTTTGCCCGGGTCAATGAGGTGAAATCTTCTGAGCAGTCGAGGGGTCTTGAGATTAGAAAGTGGTTCCCAGGTTCTTTCACTAGGAGGATGTCCTTTCCATTCAACCAGGTATTGAAGCTGACCCCGTTTATACCTGGAGTCCATAATTCGGGACACTTCATATTCCGGTTGGTTGTCGACCAGCAGAGGAGGGGGTCTACAGGATTTCCGGGAGGATTGGATGTAGGGTTTTAATAAGGATGTGTGAAAAACTGGGTGAATTTTCTTCCAGGAGTCCAGTAGTTTGATCCGGTATGAGACTGGATTAATAATTTCCTTGATGAGAAATGGACCATAGTACCGAGGGGCCGATTTGTTTGGCCGTAGATGTCGGGGTAATAATTTTAAGGATAACCAGACTTGATCACCAATTGCATAAGAAGGCCCTGGTCTTCTTTTGGAATCTGCATACCTCTTAGTCTGTGTTCTGGCCTTCTCTAAGTTTTCTTTGGCCTCCTGGTGTACGTTGATGAGGGTTTCGATCCAGGAGTCGACAGTAGGTACCGGTGTAGGATGAGGAAGAACAGAGGGTAGAACGATGGATGGAAACCTTGGGTACAATAAAAGGGACTGGTCTTAAGTGCTGAATGATCGAAATTGTTGTAGGCAAACTCAGCCACGGGTATCAGGAGCGACCAGTCATCCTGAACCTTGGTGGCGAAACATCGAAGATACTGTTCCAGGGTCTGATTAGCACATTCTGTGGCCCCGTTGGTTTGGGGATGATAACCTGATGAGAGGGCGCGTTGGATTCCCAAAATGCGACAGAGGTGTTTCCAGAATTGTGAAACGTATTGAGGTCCTCGATCAGATATGATCTTGGAAGGAAGTCCATGCAGACGGAATATGTGTTCCAGGAAGATTCCAGCAAGTTCGGACGAGGATGGTAGCTTACACAGGGGTGTAAAATGAGCCATATGAGAGAACAAGTCAATGGTAACCACGATGGTCGTGTATCCTCGGGAAGGTGGTAATTCCACAATGAAGTCCGTAGCAATTAATTCCCATGGCCTTGTTGGCAGTGTAGGTTGCAGTAGAAGACCCACCGGTCTCTTGTTATCATGCTTATTTTGACTACAGATAGTACAAGCTTTGATGTACTGCTGTACGTTGGTCTTCATTCCAGGCCACCAAAACTGTCTTTGTATGAGGCGGAGGGTGTTGGTTATGCCATGATGTCCTGAGTGAAGGGTATCATGACAGAGGTTTATTATTCTTTGTTGTAATTTCTGTGTAGGAATGACTAGTGCATTGTCCTTGAATAAATATCCTTCCTTGACTCTTAGGTTCCATTGATTCTTCCTTGAAATATCCTTCCAGAGATCAGAGGATTGGGTTTGCACTCAAATTTTTTCCAGGAGATTGACTACTTGAGCTACAAATATCGTGTGGGGAAACATCTTAGGATAGGTCTTCAGTGGCTACATAGTCAGGACGTCGAGATAAGGCGTCAGCAATCAGGTTTTGTGATCCGGGAACATAAGTGATGCGGAACTGGTACTGGGCAAAGAAGTAGGCCCAACGCGCCTGACGACTGCTCCTACACTCCAATGACTGTAGAATTTGAAGATTCCGATGGTCCGTGCAGACCTAAACTGGATATCTAGCACCCAGAAGTAGATGTCGCCATTCAGTGAAGGCTTGGCGGATGGCTAACAGTTCCTTTTCCAGGACGGAGTAGTGTGTCTCACTGGGAGTCAGGGTTTGTGAAAGGTAAGCAATGGGGTGTTCCAGTTTATCCTCAAATTCCTGCTTCAAGACCACTCCTATGGCGTAGTTATACGTTTCCACTAGGAATGGTCGATTTATGTCGGGTTGGGCCAAGATGGGGGTTTGCGTGAACTCTGCCTTTAAACATTGGAATGCCTTATCTTGCGGTGTAGACCAGATAAAGGGGGTGTCTTTCTTCAAGAGAGCAACGATCGGCTAAACGATCTCGGAAAAGGTGGATATGAACTTGCGGTAGAAGTTGGCAAGCCCCAGGAAGGATTGAACTTGTTTCACGGACATGGGAGCGGGCCATGCCAGTATGGCCTTTACCTTTGAAGGGTCCATACCAATTCCTTCTGGGCTAAGAATGAATCCTAGGTAGGGAACAGAAGTAACGTGAAACAAGCAGTTTTCGGGTTTGGCTAAAAGTTTGTGTTCACAGAGTCGTTGTAATACTGCCTTTACATGTTCTTCATGCTTTAGAAGATCCTTGGAAAAGATCAATATGTCGTCCAGATGGACAATGACAAAGAGGTATAACATGTCAGAAAACACACTATCCATGAAATGTTGAAAAACTGCGGGGGCATTAGCTAGTCCAAAGGGCATGACTGGATATTCATAGTGACCAAGGGTGTTCTAAAGGCTGTTTTCCATTCGTCTCCTTCCCAGACACAGATCAAATGATAGGCACCCCGGAGATCCAACTTCGTGAATATTACGGCGCCTCTCACAGCTTCCAGGATATCCAAGATCAAGGGCAGTGGGTACCGATCTTTCAGGGTGCATTGATTTAAGCCACGATAGTCGAGGCAAGGTCTGAGTTCCTTGGTGTCCTTCTTGGGAACAAAGAACAACGAAGCACCCGCTGGAGATTTTGAAGGTCTTATGGTGCCATTTTCAAGGTTGGTATACAGGTATTCTCGGAGGGCCTTTTTCTCAGGTTCGGAAAGGATGAACATTCTGCCGAAGGGAATCACTGCTGAGGGATCTGTATCTAAGGCGCAGTCTTCAGGTGTGTGAGGGGGTAAGGCCTGGACTATGGCAGTTGAAAATACATCAGCATATCCCTGATAGGCCTCAAGGACTTGTATGATATTGGAAACCATGAGTGGTGTTTGCTGGTCTCTTGGTGGTTCTTTAGGGGGTGTCAAGGAGGGATCCAGGAATAGACAGTGAGACATACAAAACTCTGAGCCTAGGAATAGTGATCCTGCTGTCCATATGATATACGGATTGTGCTTCTGTAACCAGGGCATACCCAATACCATGGGGTAATGAGCTGACTTAATGATGTTGAATCTAATCCGCTCTTGGTGATGGTTTATAGAAAGCTGGATCTCTTTTGTCTGCAGGCTTATGGGTCCTGAAGTGAGGGGTCTTCCGTTGATTGCTTCCACCGGCTGCATGGTGCTTTGTGTTTCGTATGGAATATGATGACTAACAACTTAGTCTTGATCAATGAAAATTCCCATAGCTCCGCAGTCTACCAAGGCGAGAATGGAATAGGTCTTATTCTTGGAGGGCGATAGGAAGGCCTGTAGTATCACCAAATTGTTTTGTCCAGGAGAGTTCAAGGATGGAATTGATGTGGAGCAAACATCTGTCTCCCGAAGCTCTGCTCCATCTAGGATCGGGAGCTGGCGTTTCCCGAACGCCGAGGAGGGGCTAGGGGACACTCCCTAACCAAGTGTTTGTCTGAGGCACAGTACATGCACAACCCCGTATGAATCCTTCTCATCCTTTCTTGCGTGGATATAGGTCCACGGAAGGCTCCTATCTGCATGGGTTCTGGTTCAGTGACTGAGCCTGGGTTTGTGTCCGTCTTGGTGGTGCTCTCAAAGGACACTTTCGGAGGATTTCCTCTGGATTTCTTCTTCTCTGCCTTCCTTTCCTGGATACGAAAGTCTATTTGCTTGGCGAGGTCCATTAGTGCCTGGAACGAGTTTGGGCAAGCCACTCTGGCCAACTCATCCTTAATCTCCTCATTCAGTCCTCGGCTGAAAAGGGTAAAACTCGCCTCAGGGGACCAAACAGCTTCCTTGACTAATTGCTTGAATCGGGTTACATAGGTGAGCATATCCTGGGATCCCTGCTGAAAGTCTAACAGGCGTTCCTGGGCACTATAGACCTGCTCTGGGCAGTCAAACATGGTTTTAAGGGCATGTATGAACCCATCATAGTCATCTAGGAGAGCATCGCCGGAATTAACGAGGGGCGTAGCCCAGGTTAAGGCATTTCTTGAAAGCTGGGAAATTATGAAACCCACCTTAGCCCTGGGAGTCGAAAAGTAGTAGGGCTTAAATGTAAAGTGGACCAAACATGAATCCAGGAATCCACGAAGGGTTTTTGCCGACCCATCGTATTTGTCCACTATGCCGCTGTAAGAATCAAGACCCGGACCAGGGTTGGGTTGCTGAAATAATACTTTATTCAGGTGAATTTAAACTAATGAAAATATAGTCCATGAACTCCTTGAGAGTTACTCCACTCTTAGGCAGTCTTCCAGATCTAAGATTAAGCCCTCCTAAGTCTCCTTGTTGTCCGGATAGGCCCACCAGTTGTTCCTTCTCTCCTCGTCCTCTTCGTATGACTAGGAAAATCAACAACAAACGCTGGATTAGTTCCCGGGCTTTTATAGGATGTGAGTGACTTGCTTCCCCCCCAATGGAAAGCTTCCCTGTCAATCAGGCTTCTCATTGGCTGGTGTTGCCATGTCCCGCCTCCTTTAAAGGCTGCCGTGGTTTGCTGCTTCTGCTGCCTTCCCGAAGAGTCCCAGTCCCAGGCCACTCTATCCTGCGAGTCCCTCCCCCCCTTTGAAGCCTCTCCCTCTCGCCATGTGTGTCTGTCTCTTTGGCCGCCCCAGAGCGGCCCGCCGAGCAAGCCGTCTCTCCCTTCTCTCCCTTCCTGGTGGGGAGAGACGCTCGGCGGGCCGTGTGGGCCGGCTCCCCGCGTCCGCCCGCACCTCCCGCGGGTTCGCCGTCATCAACCCGTCTCCCGGGCTGCAGGCCGCGGCTACGTTACCCCTGGCGGGTTCAGGTAAGGCTGGATGGGAGGGGGCCGCTCCTTTCGTGTCGCGGCTCGTTGCCGCGATCCCGTAGAGTCCCGGGGATAGAGGGCGGGGCGGGGCTGTGTTCTCTGGATCGCGGCCCCATGCCGCGATCCCGCGGAGTCCCGCTACCCCTCCCGGCACCCCCTCCCCTCCGGGCCCCTTCTCACATCTCCCCATCACAAACCCTGGCCGATCGGGCAAGGGAGGATTCCGGGACAGATAGTCGGCCACCAGCTGGAAACCCGCAGGTCTGTGCAAGGTAACGAAATCGAATGGTTGAAGAGACAGGAACCATCTGAGTACCCGCTGGTTGGTATCTTTATGCCTTGCGAGCCACTGTAAGGGGGCATGGTCAGTATACAACGTAAAGCAGCGACCCAAAAGATAATATCTGAGGGTCTCTACCGCCCATTTGATGGCCAAACACTCCTTCTCAATAGTGGAATAGGCCTCCTCGTGAGGCACGAGCTTCCTGCTCACGAAACAGATGGGCTGAAGTTCGCCCCCTTGTTCCTGTGAAAGAACTGCTCCCAGCCCCTGATTTGACGCATCCGTCTGAAGGAAAAATTGTCTATGGAAGTCGGGGCATCGAAGTATTGGATTTGAGGTGATCCTCTGCTTCAGGACATCGATGGCTTCCAAAGCAGCGGTGTTTTCGGTCAAATCGGGAGACCCTTTGTTCCTTAAAGCGTCAGTGAGGGGAGCAGCCACCGAGGAGAAATCTGGGATAAATCTACGGTAGTAGCCTATGAAACCCAAAAAGGCACGGATCTGTTTCTTCGTGGATGGGGTAGGTATCTCGTGGATGGCCTGGATTTTTGAGAGTTGCGGTCGTATCGTGCCTCCGCCTACCAAGTGTCCCAGATATTTCGTCTCATGTGCCCCTATCACTGTTTTCTTCGGATTAATGTGTAGGCCTGCCTTAAACAACTCAGACACCACCTGTTCCAAGTGGCGTACATGTTCTGTCCAGGTCGGGCTATACACGACAATGTCGTCTAAGTAAGCCGCAGCATAACACTCATGGGGACGTAGTATGACATCCATCAGTCTCTGGAAGGTGGCTGGTGCTCCGTGTAGCCCGAATGGCAAAACTTTGAACTGGTATAGACCTTGGGGAGTAGTAAAGGCAGTCTTTTCCCGGTCCGTGGATTTCAAGGGAATCTGCCAATAACCCTTCGTTAGGTCAAGCGTGCTTAGGAAGTTGGCGGATCCTAGCCTTTCCAACAGCTCGTCCATTCGTGGCATAGGATAGGCTTCATAATTGGAGATCGTATTTAACTGTCGGTAGTCCATACAAAATCTAACAGTACCATCGGGCTTTGGTACCAACACTATCGGGGATGACCACGGGCTGGTTGAGGGTTCAATTATGTCCATACGGAGCATCTCTTCTACTTCGTTTCGGATAACTATCCTTCGTGCTTCTGGAATACGATAGGGTCTTAGTCTAACAATCCGTCCGGGATCGGTTTTGATCTCGTGTTCGATTAAATAGGTCCTCCCTGGTAAGGCCGAAAATGCTTCTCCAAAGGGAGACAGCCTATTCAAAAGTTCTGACCTCATGGAAGGAGTCAGGATGGTTCCCCATTGCACGTCTTCTAGCTTGCCCCGTTCGTGATTCACGTTTTGTTCTGAGGTATCCTCACCAGTATCCATTGTGGCTACCAATACTGGTGCGTTCCATGCTTTTAGCAGGTTCACATGGTATACCTTGTCTGGTGTGGCACGATCGGGTTGGTGGATCCGATACGTCACAGGGCTAAGTACCTCCTTAACCTCATAAGGACCTCTCCATCTGGCCAATAGCTTGTTAGTACTGGTGGGTAGTAGGATTAGTACTTGGTCTCCTATTCGGAAAGTTCTCATCCGACTTCCTCTGTTATAGTTTTTCTCCTGGTTTGTCTGCGCGTGTCCCAGATTCGTCTCGGCCATCGAGCGGAGTGCTGTCAAGTGTTCCTTCAACTCTTCAGTGTACTCTGTTAAAGAAATCTCATCTGAAGTCTCCCATTCTTCTTTTACAAGGTCCAAGATGGTTCGGGGTTGTCTTCCGAAAAGGAGCTCGAATGGAGAAAAACCAGTAGACGACTGTGGGGTGTCGCGTAATACCATCAAGACCAAGGGTAATATACGGTCCCAGTTCTTCCCATCGGACCCGGTCACTCTCCGTATCATTTTCTTGATCGTTTTGTTATACCTTTCGACAAGGCCATCGGTCTGGGGATGGTATACCGAGGTGCGTAACTGATGTATCTGCAGTCTTTCGCATACCTGCCGAAGCAAGGTGGACATAAAATTGGACCCTTGGTCTGTGATCACTTCCGAGGGCAAGCCCACTCTTGCGAAGAAGGGAATGAGCTGGTCGCATAGTTGTCGGGCTGATGTTCCCTTCAAGGGAAAAGCCTCTGGATACCGCGTAGCATAGTCAACAATGACTAGTAGATACTTGTAACCACGGGATGCGGGTTCAATAGGTCCCACGATGTCCATGCCTATCCGCTGGAAAGGAACGTTAATAAGGGGCATTTTCTGCAAAGGGGCTTTTGCGGGTAAGACGCCACTTGTTAGCTGGCAAGTGGGACACGTCTTACAGAACTGGGACACTTCACCGTATATGCCTGGCCAGTAGAATCGTCTCAGTATGTTCTGCTGCGTTTTCAGGGAGGCCATATGTCCACCGCAGGGGTGGTTGTGTGCCAGTTGCATTATGACCATTCTATGGGATTTTGGTAATATCAATTGTTCCTTTATAGTCCCATCGTCCGCCTTATATTTTCTGTACAATAGTCCATGACGGAACAGAAAGCCAGGTCCTTTTGTTACGTCTGGATCTTTCTCATTGGCCGCTCTCTCACGGGCTACCCGAAGGGTGGGATCAGTTAGGGTTTCCCCCCTCAGGGAGTCCTCATGATCCTCGGGTTGCCAGTTAATGGGTCGGGTCATGTAACTGGCTTGGCACCACTCTAGCCTGTTCCGTCTTTTATGTCCGGGGAGCGGGGTTTTAGAGTCACCTATGTTCGAGGGTCTGTTGCTCCTTGCTCTTTCTTCATCCAGTGCTTTACTAAAGTGGGGTAGGTCAGTTCCCAGGACCACTGGGGTGGGTAGAGTAGGAAGGACGGCAGCCTTTAATTGAGTGGTTTCATGGTTCACCTCTATCTGTACCTCTCTCATCGGGTATGTTTTAATGTCCCCATGTATACACTTTATCGGTACAGAAAGGTTAGGTAAATTAGGGTTATTACTCACGGTGGGAGATATGGCTGTTTGTCGACTTCCGCTATCCAGCAGCGCCCGGGTCGGTCGTCCATCCACTCTTATATCCACGATGTATGGACCAGGGTTACGTACTTCCGGGTGTGGCTTCATGTAGCCGATTTCCATAGGTTCTGTGGTCTTCCTTCTGGGGCAAAACCGGGCAATGTGACCCCATTCACCACACTCAAAGCACTGGGGTTGTCGAACTCCGGGGATTATGGGTGGCTGTCTCTCCTCATATCCAGGCTTCCTTTCTTCTAGTTTCCTGAAGACCTCCTCCGGTTGCCTCCATCTGTTATGTGCCACTTTTGGGCCCCTTTGTATCTGAGGTTCAAAGTTCGGCGACGTTATCCTTCCTGGCATACTTGTTGAGGGGAAGCGACTGTACCCGGCCTTTTGATAAGCCGATGCAATGTCCACGGCTTCCGCCAATGTAGGCCTGTGGTGTTGCCTAACCCATCTTTGCATTGGGCTCGGCAAGGCTTCTACGAACTGTTCCAGGATTATTTTATCTAGGAGGGGTTGGTTGGCTGGGTTAGGGGATTGCATCCACTTCTCCGTCAGGTCTTTAATGCAGTAATATAACTGCCTGGGACTCTCCCCGTTTTTCAACTTGGTGTCCCTTAGCTGAAGGCGATAGGCCTCCTCATCCAGGCCTAGACGGTCCAGTACAGCTGCTTTAATTTCCCCATACGGAGTGATGCCATTGGGGTTCACAGCCTGATATGCACCCTGCATTACCCCAGATAACAAGGGAGCCACATATTGTCCCCAGCGTTCAGGCGGCCATTGCGCATTTCTTGCAATCCTCTCAAAGCTTGTAAAAAAAAAGGCTGGATCCTCTCCCTCCTTATACTTCTGGAGCAGGGTGGACGGTACCATGGGTTGGTTCCTCGTGCTGGTTACTGCATCTGTGAGCCTGATAATGTTCTCATGCTGTTTATCCTGGGCCGTGGTCTGAAGGGCTCCCTGTAACTGGATGGCTTGCTGGAACGCCTGGCGATCAGCCTCTGCCTGTTGTGTTTGTAGCTGTATTAATTGCTGCAGCTGCTGTTGGCCATCCGTCAGGGTTTTAATTAGGGTATCCATCGCGTTGTCGCTAATCCCACCTTCGTCGCCAATGTAAGAATCAAGACCCGGACCAGGGTTGGGTTGCTGAAATAATACTTTATTCAGGTGAATTTAAACTAATGAAAATATAGTCCATGAACTCCTTGAGAGTTACTCCACTCTTAGGCAGTCTTCCAGATCTAAGATTAAGCCCTCCTAAGTCTCCTTGTTGTCCGGATAGGCCCACCAGTTGTTCCTTCTCTCCTCGTCCTCTTCGTATGACTAGGAAAATCAACAACAAACGCTGGATTAGTTCCCGGGCTTTTATAGGATGTGAGTGACTTGCTTCCCCCCCAATGGAAAGCTTCCCTGTCAATCAGGCTTCTCATTGGCTGGTGTTGCCATGTCCCGCCTCCTTTAAAGGCTGCCGTGGTTTGCTGCTTCTGCTGCCTTCCCGAAGAGTCCCAGTCCCAGGCCACTCTATCCTGCGAGTCCCTCCCCCCCTTTGAAGCCTCTCCCTCTCGCCATGTGTGTCTGTCTCTTTGGCCGCCCCAGAGCGGCCCGCCCCGCCGAGCAAGCCGTCTCTCCCTTCTCTCCCTTCCTGGTGGGGAGAGACGCTCGGCGGGCCGTGTGGGCCGGCTCCCCGCGTCCGCCCGCACCTCCCGCGGGTTCGCCGTCATCAACCCGTCTCCCGGGCTGCAGGCCGCGGCTACGTTACCCCTGGCGGGTTCAGGTAAGGCTGGATGGGAGGGGGCCGCTCCTTTCGTGTCGCGGCTCGTTGCCGCGATCCCGTAGAGTCCCGGGGATAGAGGGCGGGGCGGGGCTGTGTTCTCTGGATCGCGGCCCCATGCCGCGATCCCGCGGAGTCCCGCTACCCCTCCCGGCACCCCCTCCCCTCCGGGCCCCTTCTCACAGCCGCCCAGCAAGACACTTTCTTTTGTGGCAGAATCACGGGATAGCACTAATTGTTTGAGAGCTGCGTTTTCCACCTTTAGATTCTGTACCTCGGTTGATAGCTCTTGCATGCCACGTATCAAGTCCTGGACGGCCGCTTCCATGTCCATATCGAGTTCGGTCAGGTGGCGTCTCAAACTGTCAAGGAGTTCCCTCCTTCTCACCTGAGTCCGATCTTTGCTGGATTTCTTGGTCGATGCCTTCTTGTGGATGGATCGGATCTTGAATAAGGCTGCACAAGTCTCTTCCGACTCCAGCGTGCGTTCAAAATTCCGGGATTCAACGATCCAGGAATCCGGGAAATTAAGAGAGTGCACTACTCAGCACACGAGTCCAGGGAGCAATAAAGAAGAGAAAAGGTCTAGGAATGGGGTTGGTTGGGATAGAACCAAGGATAACAGTACCGCGAGCTACGGAGCACACGTCTGGTCGCTACTTTGCAATAGCATTGAGACGCGTGGAGCCGCGGGGGGCATGGTCTATTAATAGAACACGCTACGTCCAACGTGTAGAGCGAGGAAGGTGTTTCACGCTGGACGGCCATGTTGGGAGTACCAGGGAGTGCAAGCCCCGTTGAGACAAGGACCAGGAAGTCCAAAAGGGCGCGTTCTGTAGGTCATGACAACGGTGGGCCACCGCTCTGTCCATTCTCACCCAGAATATCTCTCGCTGACTCTCTTCTCCCTTCAACCATTCCCTGATAATCTGCAGTTGAGTTGCCTCATAATACCACTGAAAATTCGGCAAAGCTAGGCCTCCCTCCCTTCTAGATGCCATTAGCAGACCACCCCGCACCTTTGGTCTTTTCCCCTCCCACACGAAATCTTTAGTCAGATTCCCCAATTCCTTAAAGAAGCTTGAGGGAACAGGCTGCGTGATAGCCTGAAATAAATACAACAGTCGCGGGAGCGTAACCATCTTCACCGCTGCGATCTGCCCTAGCCAGGATACTCTAAGGCCTCGCCATCTTTGATAATCTCTTTGGATTGCCTAAAGGAGCGGGGGAAATTCGCTGGGTACCACCCTGCAATTGTTGCCGTGATCTTTACCCCCAAGTATCTAATCCCGCCCGGACCCCACATTAAATGAGTACCTCCCTTCAACTCATCAAGTTCTATTCCCCTAAGCATTAGATTGAGGACTTCTGACTTGTTACTGTTAACCTTAAGTCCCGAGGCCTCCCCAAATTGTTCCAACAGGGACAAGCTAACCCGAATCGACTCTTTGGGCACCGACAACATTAGCAACATGTCGTCAGCAAAAGCTGCGACCTTCTGTTGTTCCCCCCCGAACGGGATGCCCCGTATATCCGGCTTTTCCCTGATCGCTTGCAGTAAGGGTTCCAGATACAGCGCATAAAGAATAGGGGATAGAGGACAGTCCTGCTTAGTCCCCCTTTGTAGGTTAACCCTCCTAGCAGCCGAGCCATTATTCTAATTGATGGAGCTTGATAATTAGCCTGGACCATAGTGAGAAATTCCCCCCTAATGCCCATCTTTTCCATTACTCGAAACAGAAAAGACCACTCCATGCGGTCAAAAGCTTTTTCCGCATCGAGTGCCACCAAGACCGCTGGAGTGGATGTTCTCTGGACTTTTTCAACTAAATGGGCCACCCGCCTGATATTATCCGCTGTTTGCTGGCCCTTGATAAAGCCCGCTTGGTCGGGGTGTATTAGAGAAGGAAGGATGGCGTCCAACCTGTTAGCCAAGATTTTAGTATATAACTTGGCATCTATATTGATCAAGGCAATGGGGTGGTAAGCTGCTCTCTCTTCCGGGTCCTTATGTGGCTTGAGGACAAGAGTCACCTTTGCTTCCTCCATGGACGGGGACATTTTACCTGTCCGTCGAAACGTGTTGAATAGAGAGGTCAGTTGCGGGGCCAACTGTGTAATGAAAATTTTATAAAAGGCAGCGGTATAACCGTCAGGGCCGGTGGCTTTTTTCACTGGAAGGGCTCTGACCACCCCCCTTACTTCCTCCTCCGTGATTTCTCGGTTTAAGGCTTCCCTCGTCTCTCTATCAATTTCCCGTAGCTGGACGGATTGTAAAAACATATCTTGCACCTTACTAAGGGGGGTTTGGGATGCATAAAGGGAGTCATAGAACTCCTTCAAGTCTTCCCTCTCCGTAACCCTCACCCCAGTGCTCAGTTTTAAGGCCGTAATGGCGTTTTTTGCCCTTTTTCCCCTAAGTAGCCAAGCCAAAAGCGTATCAGCTTTATTCGCCTTTGCGTAGTACTTTTGTCTCACAGCTAGGAGTGCCCCTTACGCCTTCTTGGTACGTAACAGTTCTAACTGGCCCCGCGCTTTCATGTATTCCCGTATGGCTATCCGGGATGGGGTCACACCTGCTGCCTGCCTAGCTGCTTCAACCCCTGCCTCCAATTGAACCTCCAAAGCCTTGAATTGCTTCACCCGCAAAGCGGTCGCGGCAATTAGGTCCCCTCTGATTGTAGCCTTAAAGGCCTCCCACCTTATCCCCTCTCCCGTATCCTCCGTTCTATTAATTGCGAAGAAGGTCTTAATCTTCTCCTCAATTCCCTCCTGAACTACTGGGTCTCTCAAGATCGCACTTGGGAACTTCCAGCCCCATACCCCCCTCTCCCTCCTACCCAAATCCATAACCACTGATAATACCTTATGGTCGGCTATTCCAATCGGTCCCACCTGCACCTCCCGGATACCCCCCACTAGTCCTACCGAGACCCATATGTAATCTATTCTAGATTGAGATCCATGAACCCCAGATAAGAAGGTATAACCCTCCGCATCTCCCTTTACCTCCCTCCACACATCCCGCAACCCCAGGCTCCTGATCTTCTCCTTCAATTCAGCCAACAACACCGCCCCACCCCCTCTCACACCTTTACCGCCTCTGTCCCATTCCCTATCCCATGCAATATTCAGATTCCCCATTAAGATAATTTGCCCCCAGGATTGCTCTTCCAACACTTTCAATACTGACAGCAGCAATTGTTCCTGACCAGAGTTGGGGCTGTATACCACTGCAATTGTGTAAGGGGCATCCTGACACTTCCCCCTAACCACTAAGTATCTCCCCTCTTTATCTCTCGTGACTGCCTCCACTCTGAAATTAACCGTGCTTCTAATAGCTAGTGCTACCCCCTTCGTTTTACTGTGTCCTGAAGCATGCAATATCTGATCAAAGCCTCTCAGCTTCAACCGTCCCTGGTCTTTGGATAGCAAGTGCGTTTCTTGGGAGTCCCATAATATCAGGTCTCTCCTTTCTCGCAAAATGTTCCAACTTCTTCCTCCTAAAAGGAGAGTTCAGCCCTTTCACATTATGCGTTACCCACTTAAGGAGTTAAAGTTTGAGACTTAGATCTTCCTCTGAGCAACTGTCTTCTCGCCTTCCTCCTCCTTGAATACCTCGCCTCACCCCCTTCTCCCCTACCTCCCTATTCCCCCCTCCCTCGCAGATCATCCCCTTCCCCCTTGCTCACCACTCCTAACTCGGGCATCACCGCCCTTTCCGTACCCAAAATGGTTGCTCCTCCTCCGACCTGTGTCTTCATTTCTCCTTCTAGAGGCCCACCACCCCTTTTGCCGCATCATAAATTAGGAGCCACTGGGTGAATTACTCCTCTCTTCACTAGGATTTCCTTTTGGTACCTCATGCCACCCTTGCCACCTTTTCTCTTCTCCCACTGTCGACCAGCTCCAAGGTTTCAGCCTGTTGCGCCCCACCACTCCCCGCACTCCCGAGTTCTGCGGGGTTTCCTCCAGTTCAATGTGAAGTGTGTCGGCCCCTTCCTGTAGAGTTGTCACACGTTTCTGGGCTCCCTCCCATTCAAAGAGTAGGCCAAACGGGAATGTCCATTTATACCGTATGCCCTTCTCGTTCAATACTTTTACCAGTGGGCCCATTTGCCTCCTTTTCATGAGAGTGCTAGTCGCCATGTCCTGAAACAAAGCGATCTGCTGACCCTCAAACATAATGGGCTCACGCAGTCTCGCTGCCCGAAGGACTGCGTCCTTCTGGGCGTATCTAGCAAACGCCGCCAGAACATCTCTAGGTCTCGCCCTCTGGCCTTTGACCAACCGACCGGTTCTATGCACCCGGTCCAGCTCAATCTTCTCGGGGTTACCTTCGCCCAAGATGCCCGCAAAGATGCCTTGGAGAATCTCCTTTAGGTCCATATCTGGGACCGACTCTGGTAAAGGTTTCACTCTAATGTTGATCCTATGGGATCTATTCTCCAAGTCCTCCATTTGAACCTCGAGATTCCTTGTAGCCACGTCTAACCTCTCTATGGCTTCGCTGTTAGCTGTGGTTTCCTCCTCTACCTCTTGGAGGCCCTTTTCCAGAGTATCTGTCCTTTCCCCCAATTGGCGGGTTTCCTGTCTTATCTCTCCTAGGGCCTTGTTCAAATCTGTTCTCATTAGTTGAAATTGATCTTGAAAAGTCTTGGCCAAGTTCAGCCGTAAGGCATGGAACTCCCCCAGAAATTCCTGTCTAGTCATCACAGATTGCTCCTCCCCCATCCCCTGATCAGCATCTCCGCCCAACTTCTCCCGGGCCGCCCCGGGGCCCTCCCTTGGGGTGTGCACTGCCCAAATTGCAGGGAGTGTTCCAACCGAGTCACTTGCGGCTTGTGTCCCCTTTCCTCCTTTGCCTTTAGATTTGGTAGTCATGCTGCTCCGGGCCCCGCTGTCCTCGCGATAATGCCGGTCCCAATAACGGATCGCAGGTGATCTTGAGCCCACAGGCCCCCCCACTTCACATAAATGGGCTGGGAGTTAATGCCACAAAAGATCCAAGAATAGAGACACTGCAGATCTCTGAAGACGCCGGAGATGCTGGGCCGTGCCACCTCCTCCACCTCCTCAATCGGGACTGCGCAGGACTACACTGAGCACAACAGTTCTTACTTTTCCCCTTGATGGCACTCCCCAGTCACCTTACGAACGCTCCCCTGCCCGTCCTCTGTAGAGGGCTAGTTTATTCCAGCGGGGAGTCAGGGGTGCCGCCCAGGCCCGTCCCCCAATTCCCACGAGGGCCGCACTGCACTGCCGACCGCGATCTGATGCTTCTGTGGGCAGACCTCACTCCTTCCTCCCGCCGCTCCTGGTGCCAGGGGGGGGGGACGCACCAGGGGGCACCGCTTGGATTTCACCCCTTCTGCGAGCCGGGTTCCCTGCAGTCTCTGGCAGGCAGATACTTCCTCCCAACCTGCCCTCCCTACGTCGCGGCCACTCACTTAATATGGCGGTACAGGATAAAACATCCGACCTCCACCGCAGCCGCTTTATCCTCTCAGTGCTCCGCCGCTCTCATTCATCCCCATGGCGCCTTCTCCCTTCCATGCACCCCGGTCCGACCCGGAGCTGCTCTGCTGTCTTGCGGCCCCTCAACTCCTCCAAATGTTCTTCCTCCCTCTCCGTGGGGGGCGGGCCACGCGATCGCTCCACCACAGATCGCAAATCTTACTCCGGTGAGCCTCCCGGCTCCCGACTGTGCTGCCCCGCGCCGCCTCCTCACAAGCTCCATCCGACGGCCGCACACGCGGCCTCTGCTACCTTCACACCGGTGTCTGATGTGAGGTGCCGCACGGACCATCAGCTCGCACCAGTTCGCTCTCCGCTTCCACCCCACTTGCCGGGGGACCTTCCTAATTGCTATGGACACCTGTTGATGGGGCAGTGGGCACCACTCTGCAACAGGGTCCGGAGAGCGCCGTCAGCACGTCTAGTCAGTGCCGGCGGCCATCTTGTTTAAATCCCTTTAATGTACCAATGGTCTCATTGAACACTTTTGGAAAACTTTTTGCTAAGTTTCACGAGTTTCGCAATTTCCTTCAGTGATACCTAAAATTGGTACATTCTCTCCTGGATGTATTTTAATTTGTAAGGAAGCTTGTTCCCACCATCCTACAATTGAGAATCCATTTTCAGCCACATATAGCGTGCAATATGTCTTCCTTTCTTTAAAACTTAAGTGTACCCATGTATATCCAATTATGTTAATGGGTGTCTTTCCATACCCAGTGGCTCACACTCTTGTATCTCTTAAGTCTTCCTTACTTCCTTGTAGTTCTTTCTCAAATGTTTCTCTGTCCACCATGGTGTATGGTGAACCAGTATCAACCATTTCTCTCAATGACACACCATTCACCAACATAGACACCCATGACCCTACACCTCCTTCAGATGGTGTCAATGTCAGGATCTGTACTTGTCCTTCCATCTCATTGATGATGGACATTAAACTGCTTGGTCCAGAAATTATTTCCAGTGCTTTTACATTCGACACACTATTTCTTGTAAATTGATTCCCATCTCTTTGCATCCTATTCATGGAGAGTGTTCCTGCTCTCCTTCTTCCTCTGATGTTTCGACATACTTTTCCAAAATGGCCTACAAAACCATATTTATAACATTCTGCACAATATGCTGGGCATTCTTTTTCAATGTTATTGTGTCTATACCTGCCACATTTGTAGCATTTGCCTTGTGCTCTATTAGTTGACTGTCTTTCTCTCCTCATGTTGTTATAGTTGTCTTTTGACATGCTTCTAATCACTGCAATTAAATTTTCTTCTTCTCTATCTGGAGTTCCTTCATGAATATCCTGGACGCATCTTACTTCACCACTTTGTATTTTGTCTTGCATTTCCTTCATGCATGTATCTCCTAATTCCTTTGATCTGGCTATTTCCATGGCTTGTTCCAGGGTTGGGTCTGTTGCTTGCAATAGGCGTTGTTGTATTCGAGAGTCTGCAACCTGCAATACTAATTGATCTCTTAAATACTCATCTGCTACTGCCGCAAATTTACATGTTGATCTCAAACCTCCTAGGGCAGCCATATGTGTGTCTGCAGTTTCTCCTTTATTTTGTCGTCTTGAGAAAAAGTGGTATCTTTCCAGTACTATGTTAGTTTTATTTCCAAAATGTTTGGTCAATTTATTCACAACCAATTCATATTTTCTGTTGTTTCCAGAGCCAGTAGCCACCTCCTCAGACCCTTCTTCAATATTAACTTGATCTGGTAAAGTTCTGAATAGTCTTAAAGCCTCAGCACCCACACAGTTTAGTAATGTGGCTTCTTTAAGATCATCATTGAATTTGGCTCCCCCTACTGCTCTCATATATACCTGAAAGCTATCTAGCCACTGTTCCCAACTGCATACCGGATTGCTGGTTGTGCAAGAAATGTTATCGGTGTAGCAATGTTTTGCATTTTGATTTTTATGTTAAGTAGGTGCTGGTTTTAATCGCGATGATGTTTGTCTTATGTTTGTTTTGTTTTGACTTATTTCTTTAATAATCCTCTTACATATATCAGCATCAGATTATTGTCCATTTAAGTTTCTTATGTAGCTTGTAATTAACATTGGTTTCATATTCGTATTATACTGTTCTTCGTTTTGTTTATAGACATTTGTATTTCCGTTCTTGCACTGTTACGTTTGTGTAATAGTGAAAACACATATTATTTATGTTGCAGTGGTAACTCCCTTGTTCATAAAATGGGCAATGCACGTTTTTTTTTTACATTTTTCAGGGTCCTTTACTCTAATGTGCTATGATCCTCCCGCTTGCACTGCACTCAAAAGATGCAGTTGCTGTCACTGTTACTTGTAAGTATTCCCTTTACTGGATATATCCTTATTAGTATGCGACTCACTGTGTCTTCATCCTTCTGGGCTCGCCTATGCTCCAACTCGCTGCAACTTGCCTGGCTCTAACTTTCCATGCAGTTCCGTTACCTTGATGCACAGTATAGCAATCTGTTGGTCCCCACGTCCAAATTCGCTTTTCTTCTGCCGGAGACCTCTATTCAGCAACAGACGATCCTCGTCGCCATTTGTTGTGAAATGAACGTAGCTGACACATATGTATATATATGAACACTTGTATATTTATTCAAGTTATACAAGTATGAGGTCCCCGGGTGGTTGCGACCTCTCTCAAAGCCTTCTCATCATACTGCATCGTGAGCATACTGTTAATAAACATAGTTATCTATACTAGAACATTGCCACACAGGATTCAGGCTGAGTTTCTTGACTGGGTGGCCCTGAAGCAGGATATTTTTGACAAAAGGCATAGCTGTCAACTAACACGCTTTTGGCGGGTGTCACCCACCTTGTAAAGAGCTGACTCACCTGCCAAGTCTCCTGCACGCCCATTAATTTCAATGGGCTCTCAGCCGCCAAAAACAAAATCAGTGTTTTCACCCGCCTTTGTGACAGAAATGGTTGAGAGCTATGAAAAGTATTTAACCGGAGCGGAGCTCAACCGCTAGGCAGCCATCAGTGTGCATGCAACAGCGCCCCTGGGAGTACCTGCACCTTTGTGTTTGCATTGTGTTTGTGTTTGCATTTCAAGCACTGAGGCATAGCACTCAACTCACACGCTTTTGGCGGGTGTCCACCCGCCTTGTAAAGGGCTGTATCACCCGCCAAGCATCCTCCATGCCCATTCATTCCAATGGGTGTCTCACCCGCCAAAACCAAAATCGGGTGATTTCACCCGCCTTTGCAGCACAAATGGTTGAGAGCTATGACTGAGGGCCCACATAGCTCTCACACGCTTTTGGCGGGTGTCACCCACCTTGTAAACAGCGGACTCATCTGCCAAGCCTCCTGCACGCCGATTCGTTTCAATGGGCCTCTCACCCGCCAAAAATAAAATCGGGTGTTTTCACCCACCTTTGCGACACAAATGGTTCAGAGCTATAGGCCCATGACCCTTGGTTGGAAATGGTTAGCTGATGGGTAATGCACTAAGGCAGTATTATAACTTCTGGGAGGGAAGAAGTCATTAAAGTTAGACGAGAGGTTCCGGTGAGTGGAGGCGCGGCCCACAAAAGTAAGTACCGTGCCGAGGAAGAGCAGGAATAGGAGTCATGCGGATTATCGAGAAGTACTCTAAACTTGTAGTCCCATCATCAACACTGGTTGAATAGACTGTATTTTCTAAGATAATGTTTTATGCAGTTTTTATACTTTAATATGTTATGGCCTTTATGATAGCTTATTTTATGTTCATCATTACCCATCTTACAATACTGTATGCCCATCCTCATTTTGTTATTTGATCTAAAATGAATTCAATATTGTGAGTATAAAACAATCTCTAGTTTATTCGTCATGGAACGCACGAAACAACAGGGCTCGCTTGGCCGTACTTAAAGACATCTAAACACTAGAGAGGATAAGTAGTCGCTGTACCCATTCAGTCATCACTTTTCGCGATTTTCTTCCACCTAACATGGCTGCGGCCAGCTAGCCATGAGTGTACAAGAGCTTTGCTTTCTGTGGGTGCTAGTGTCGACGCTCGTACGCATTGTCGCAATGACGCAGAGCGAGAACGTAGCAACGGTGAAGCTGGGCTTAGGAGATGGCGACCGGTGCTCGCCTTAACGGCGGAGGGATACCTTGGTGAAGTGATTGCCGCGGACTCCTATCTCATTGGGGGTGTTGTTGGTTAAGATCTAGCGGACGCGGAAGTAATCTTGTGGCCTAGAGCCAAGCCTGAGGAAAGCGGCGGGCTTCGGGGAGTGAAGCAAGTTGAGGCCTGTCAGAGGGGGTACGGCCTGCTCACTTTGAGGACACTGGAGGTAAGAGAACACATTACAATTTACACGCGGGAAATAGCGGGCACCGAAGCCTGCTTGCTCTACCACTTGGAAGTATCGATCCTCCTTTAGCCCACTAATCTCTCACCCCCCCCCCATGCCATACTTTACGTAGTACATAACGTCACCGCTGGTCCTCGAAAACGGATCCGACCTGTATCATTCAGTCCAGTATTGGTAGTACATAAGAGAAAGAGTGCTGCTTTACCCTTGTTGGTATATCGCCGTTCTCATGTTTTCTGTATGCACGTAACTTTTTTGTATTTAACCATCTCTACACCACATTCCACCCCCCCCCCCCCCCCCAGTTTTAAGAACCGGAACAGACTGCTTACTCAACCCCAAAGAAACAACGCCCTCTCCATTGAACCAGTAGTGCCTGCCCCCATGTTTCCGCGAGAAGGTACTAGACTGCCCCAAATATTTACGGGCTGCCACATTTTCCAGCCCTCCTTACCCCCCGATCCCCACACAGGCTGGCACTTGAGCCCCTTTTCCATGTGTCATCGGATTGGGTTGTTTTTCTCCTTCATTAAGCCAGCACTGGCTGTTCATCACCTGCCGCACCAATGTCCATCTTCCATGGTGGTCATCCTGCTCCCTCTCATCCAGCCAACACCGCTGACCCACCAAAAATGGCTATGGGCAATATCATTCCGCATGTTCGATCGTGCAAAT
Source organism: Ambystoma mexicanum (assembly GCF_040938575.1). Taxonomy (NCBI): domain Eukaryota; kingdom Metazoa; phylum Chordata; class Amphibia; order Caudata; family Ambystomatidae; genus Ambystoma; species Ambystoma mexicanum. The sequence continues at coordinate 269,935,441 of NC_090932.1, read as the reverse complement.
GGTTAAACATCCCCTTAGCAAAATCCTTGGGGCTGCGGTCAAGCAGCTTAGTGGTGCTACATGCAATAATGTTACTTTCTTGTAGATGTAGTGGGAGTGGTTGCTTCCTGAATTGCATGGCAGAAAATGGGGAGGGGGGGGGGGGGGGCTCATGGTCCATCTCATTTATACAATGAGCTGAGGACTGGGTTCAGCTGGCTCTTATCCGACACTTCAAGCACGAAATCCACATTAAGAAACCTCATATGTTTCCAAATTAGGTTGTTAATTCTTTGAGCCTAGTGAAAATATAAGCACATGCCATTCAGAACGGAGGACCTTGATGAAGAAACGAGGATTGTGCCCCTGCTCTTTCCTTCCTCTTACGCAAGCTGACTCCAGTGTTGCCAGGTCAGAAGGAAAAAATAAGCTGATTGCCTTTCAAAACAAGCCGACTCCCATCCAAATAAGCTGAAAAACAAGCGTGCACCAGGTCTCAAAAGAAAGAAACATAAAACCGCAAGAAAAACATACATAGACAGAACACTGATAGTGTGTTAGAACAACAATATTTTATTGCATGGAGACTAGAAGTCCCAGATTGCAAAATAATGCAGGCCTGAAATATATTCTTTTTACACTACTATATTTCATTCACTTTGAGATTTGTTAATAAACGTTGTGTAGCAACATAACTTGGCTAAAGTATGGGTATCATAAACATCTGGTTGACTATGTTCAATACCGAATAATCTGTGGCGGTAGAGCAGGCAGTGTTTGGGTATAGCGCATTCGCTGTCTCTGGGATGTGACTGGACAGGAACCTGTGGCAAACCGCTGTTTGAAAAACTGGTAATCCTGGCCGCTGATCGCAAGGTACATCTACGTTGAAATTGATCACCATATACAGCTAAATGGGGCACAAAAAGTTTCAAACTTGGTTTTAATTGGTTGCCCACAGGATTGGCTTGGATCTCCACTACTGCTTGTTAAGAAAACATCTATTGGTTTTACAGATGTGTATTACTGGTTACGGCTCAACATGGCTGGTCATCCGTTTGCAGTATCTGCCAATTGTAGTGGGGACGATGGACGACCTGCACGTGTTCTACAGATTGACAATTTCAGATGGAAGTGTGCCTATTCTGGGGGTGAACCAAGAACAAACCGAATTAGAATTTAAAAAACACTGTAACATGGCCATCTGGAAGCTTGAAAATAATAAACTCTCTCTGAGAAGATGTTGTATTCAGACTCCAATGACGTAATCCATGGATATCTAACCATGTCTTACAACCAAAAAAAGGACTTTAGTGGATAATGCAGCAGCACTGGTGATGTTACCAGGATAACATTGCTATAGTGTGACTATGTTCTTAAAAACATTTGCTAAACTAAAACAATCCCTTCTTTAAATGTCAGTGGGTCTGACAGCACAACTCAACTTTTAAAGTGAGCTTTCTTTTTGCATATGTTTAGGCATTTGGCATTGATGGGCCACCTAGTGGGTAGATAACAATCCCATTGGTGCCCAACGCATATGCATAATAAAGGGAGCAAGACAAAGGAGCATATGGTAAAGTGCTGCCAGCAGCCTGGTGCTGGACTCTCTATGCGTCGTGTAATGGGCTTAACTGTAATGTAAACAAGCCCAATTACATGCGCACAGACGGTCCAACAAGCGGACAAAAATCGCGACAAGCGGCCTCCAAATATTATAAGCGACTCTGGGCAAGAACAAGCCCAACGTCGCTTATAATAGGCGGTCCTGGCAACAGTGGTCGACTCCTGTATAATCGGCGCATCCCAAATTCTTCCCCACTTGCTCATCTTATGTAATTAGGATGTATACTTTTACTTCCATTTGCATGGACTCCATGATCTCACGTGGATGCAGAAGGGGGTGTTTGTGGGTATAGCTGGGGGGTGCGGCATGCAAGATGCCTTTGTTGATTATGGCAGACCTGAAGTATCCTGTACATATATTTTGTTTTGTGGTCATTTTATAGGTTTTCTGTTAAGAACACAAAGGCATATTTGCCTGTAGGGTAGCCTCGTGTCACCACTCGCCTGCTCTGGCTGTTATTCCACATAACTTCATTTTCGGAATGACGTTGAAATGCTGCTCGTTGCTCCTAAATGTGAAATGAGTAGCCGGAAAGATAAAGGGTGGAGTGTGGGAGTGCCTGAACTACTTGCACAACTCGCATGTGTCACAGATTTTCCCCTTTTGTAGAGTTCGGGTCTTGTATAACCCAGTGTGCAGGTCCTCGGGTTCCAGCGTGCGTTCAGCGCTCCGATCCTGGGAACGTTCTGATGTCTGGGAAGTCCGAGGAAATCCAGAAAAACGGCGAATAATGCACACGGAAGACTAGTGCACGGAGATCCAGTATGCAAGGGGGACAAAAAGGAGGGGAGTGAAGGAGGAATTTAGGGGAACCAGGAATCGAAGGAAAAACACAAGCGAACTATGGCAGCACACGTCTAGCCACGGCAAGCGGTAGCGTTGAGATGCGCAGGGCCGCGGGGGCATGCCTGCTTTATAGAACTTAATGCGTACGGCACTGAAACTGGTAAAGAGTATTCCACGTTCAGTGGTCATGTTGGGAGTACTGCTGAGTGCAAGCCCCTATGGGACAGGGACCAGGAAGTCCTGAAAGGACGCGTCCGATGGTTCATGACAGATTGCCTGCTCCGAAGGCCTGTTCCTCCGTGTTTCCCTAGGTGTATAAGGTGGTACCTTTTGAAGTAGCCTGGGGGCATTTAGGTTTGAGACCGGTTCCCAGGTGCGTTCACTGGGTGGATAGCCTTTCCACTCCACCAGATACTGTAGCTGACCACGTCTGTACCTGGAGTCACATATTCAGGACACTTTGCATTCTAACTGGTCATCGACAACCACAGGGGTAGATCTTGGAGCAGACTGGGAGGTCTGGACATATGATTTCATTAGAGATGTGTGAAACACTGGGTGGATCCTCTTCCAGGAGTCTGGTAATTTGATTTGGAAGGCCACTGGGTTAATGATTTCCTTTATGGAAAAAGGGCCATAGTACCGAGGAGCCAACTTATTAGGTCGTAAGTGTCGAGGCAGTAGTTTCGAGGATAGCCAGACCTCATCACCCACTGCATAGGAAGGTCCTGGTCTTCTTTTGGAGTCAGCATAGTTCTTGGTGTTAGCTCGGGTCCTTTTGAGGTGTTCTTTGGCTTCCTTGTTTACGTTGATGAGGGTTTCAATCCATGAGTCGACTGTAGGAAGTGGTGGTAGAACCGAAGGGTGGAATCCTTGGCTGCAGAAGAAGGGGCTGGTCTTGACAGCCGAGTGATCCGAATTGTTGTAGGCAAATTCAGCCACAGGTATTAAGAGACCAATCGTCCTGGACCTTGGTGGTGAAACAACGAAGATACTGCTCCGGGGTTGGGTTCACACGTTCTGTACCTCCGTTGGTCTGTGGATGATAACCTGAGGAGAGGGCACGTTGGATTCCTAGTATACGGCATAAGTATTTCCAGAATTGAGATGTATTGAGGACCTATGTGTGATATGATCTTGGAAGGGAGTCGGAATATGTGTTCCAGGAAGACTCCAGCGAGTTCTGAGGAAGATGGTAATTTATTCAAGGGTGTAAAATGAGCCATGTGAGTGAATAAATCAATGGTAACCATGATAGTTGCATATCCCCTGGAAGGTGGTAGTTCCACAATAAAGTCTGTAGCAATAAATTCCCAGGGCCTTGTTGGTTGGAGTAGGAGAACCGCCGGCCTCTTGTTATCATGCTTGTTTTAATTGCAGACTGCACAGGCTTGGAGGTACTGCTGGACGTCAAGCTTCATTTTTGGCCACCAAACGGTCTTTGCATTAAACAGAGTGTTGGTAATGCCATGATGTCATGAAGGAAGGGTATCATGACAGAGGCTTGTAATCCTTTGTCGCAGTCTCTGTGTGGGAATGACCAGGCCATTGTCCTTGAACAAATACCCGTCCTTGGTTTTAAGATTCCATCGATTCTTCCCAGTAAATTCCTTCCAGATCTGAGGACTGGGTTTGAATCCGAATGTCTTCCAGGAGAGTGATTGCTTGAGCTACAAAAATTATATGGGAAAACATCTTTGGGAAGGATCGACCTTCAAGAGTTTTGACGTCGGGATAAGGCGTCAGCAATTATGTTGTGTTCCAGGTACATGATGGATTTGGAACTGTTACTGGGCAAAGAAGGCCCAACAGGCTTGACGGCTATTCCTACATTCCATGGATTGTAGGACTTGGAGATTCCGATCCGTACAGATCTGAACAGGATGCTTAGCTCCCAGGAGTAGATGACACCACTTGGAGGCTTGACGGATGGCCACCAATTCCTTTTCCACAACAGAATAATGGGTCTCGCTAGGAGTTGGGGTTTGCGAGAGATAAGCAATGGGGTGTTCTAACTTGTCCTCGAATTCCTGCTTTAAGACTGCTCCAATGGCGTAGTTGGAGGCATCAGTCTACACTAGGTAGGTCGATCAATGTCAGGTTGAGCCAAGATGAGGGGGGTGGGGCGGTTTGTAAATTCCGACTTCAAACGTTGGAACGCTTCGTCTTGGGCTGCGGTCCAGAGGAAGGGAGTATCCTCCTTAATCAATGTAATGATTGGTTGAACCATCTCCGAAAATGTCATGATTCCTGCCCCTCATGTTCCCCCGCCCTCCAAGATGTCAGGCTGGAGCCAGGCCACCATCACCTACATGGCCCTCAAGGGCCTCTCCATCCCTCCAAAAGACCCACTTGGAGTCAGACTTGGCGCTTGTGGCACCAGACTCGCTCACTCCCATAGGATAACATTGTGGATTGGACTTGTAGTGCATTGATGGGGGCAAGATGGATGCCCCCACAGATTTTGGTTCCCAGCATGTGCAGTCTAGTCTTTTGGGTGTGGTTCAGCCCAGAGACACCTGGGATACCCAGAGACTATTTAAGCCACGCCCAGGCTGAGAAACATGCTTTGTGTTTTCTGCACCTGCAGCGTGACACTCAGTGTTCGGATCGGTCTCCAGTACGCCTGCATCTTTCTTCTGCGATCAGCTCCTGCAAGAACAAGAACACAGTTAGGAACAGCCTTACCTTGCGGCGCTTCTGCCCATCATTCATTGCTTCTTCTGTTCTGCGGGCATCTTCCCCGGTGTCATTCCCATCCCGGCCTGCCGCTTCCTAAGGAAAAGGGGGGAAAAAAGGCATCAGTAAACATTCAGCAAATCTTTGCTTATTTTTAAAAATGGTTTGTGCTTCAAATGCTTACCGGAATCCCAGCCGCTCTGGGGGAACTCTGTCTCTGGAACTTCTCATCCATCTGCAAGATGGAAAAGGCACTCCAGGTTAGCGTGGAAACATCTAGAGGCGCCGCATACCATGCTTACTCAACCGCATTTCTTCTTCATAACCGGCATCCACGCTGAAAATGTTGCGGCACCTAAAAGACACAGAAAAAGAACTCAGTTCAATACGAAAGGGTTGCATCACGCTCTCGCTCACCTTCAGCGCTCCTCATCTCAGCAGCATGTCGCCATCCCCGGACACCGGCCTTCCTCGAAGGAAAGGAACGAAGTTGGAGAACTGTTCAAAAGACTCATTATACTTACCTGTCGGACTCTTGCCAGTGAAGTAACTAGGCAGTAAAGAGCCCTAATCAATCAACACGCCCCTGCGCTGAAAGAAGGACAAAGAGCACACTTTCCAAGAAAACAAGCTGAGCTGTGGATCAAAGAGAAGGGTTGGACCTCGGGGAAGAAGGGGTTCAAGCACACAGAGACAATAGGGAGTCAAACTCTACCAATCCTGTGTTTCAGGCCCAGTCTCTAGTTGAGTAGACTCCAGGGAAGAGTTCGAGGTTGTAAGAGGTCAGAACAGGCCGAGTGACGTCCCCGTGGATACCAGGTGAGCGTTGCAGAAAAGGATGGTATGAATTGCTGGTAGAAGTTGGCAAGCCCCAGGAAGGATTGAATCTGTTTCACAGTAGTTGGAACAGGCCAGGATAGTATGGAATTTACTTTGAGTGGTCCATTCCAATTCCTTCTGGACTATCCGAGATAGTGAACAGTAGATACATGAAAAAAAGGCATTTCTCGGGTTTAGCCAGGAGTTTATGTTCACGTAGCCGTTGTAAGACTACCTTGGCATGCTCTTCATACTTAAGATGGTCCTTGGAGTATATCAGTATGTCGTCCAGGTAAACTATGACGAAGAGGAACAGCATATCGGAGAACACCCGGTCCATAAAACGTTGGATGACCGCTGGGGCATTGGCGAGTCCGAAAGGCATGACCAGGTATTCAAAGTGACCAAAGGGTGTTCTAAAGGCTGTTTTTCATTCGTCACCTTCCTTTATACGGATCAGATGGTAGGCACCTCTGGTTCTGATAGGATGAACATCCTTCCAAAGGGAATCGCTGCTGAGGGTTCAGTATTGATGGCACAGTATTCAGGTCTGTGGGGTGGGGGGTAGGGCTTGAACTATGGCAGTTGAAAACACATCAGTGTAGTCCTGATAGGCTCTGGGGACCTGGATAATATTTGAGACCGTGAGTGGGCCTTGCTGGTCTGTCAGCGTACCTTCAGAGGATCTTGACGAGGAATCCAGGGATAGACGGTGAGACATGTAATGTTTGGAGCCAAGAAACAAGGATCCTGCTGCCCAGTTGATGTATGGGTTGTGCTTCTGTAACCAGAGCATACCCAGTACCATTGGATAATGGGCAGACTTTATGATGTCAAACTTCATCTCTTGATGATGATGATGATGATGGTTTATCGAGAACTGGATCTCTTTGGTCTGCAGGGTGATTGGCCCTGAAGAGAGAGGTCGTCCATCGATGGCCTCTACAGGTTGCATGATGTCTCGAGTTTCATATGGAATGTGGTGGGTAGTGACCCAATCCGATCTATAAAAATCCCCGTGGCTCCACAATCCACTAATGCCAGAATGGGGTAAGTTTCTTTCTTGGGCGGCGATAAAAAGACCTGCAAGATCACAAGGTTGTTTTGTCCTGGAGAGTTCAAGGATGGAATAGATGTGGAGCAAACATCTCTCTCCCTAAACTGTGCTCCATCTAGGATCGGGAGCTGGTGTTTCCTGAACGCCGTGGAGGGGCCAAAGGACATTCTCTCACAAGATGTTTATCTGAGGCACAGTACATAGACAGTCCGGTGTAAATCCGTCGCAATCTTTCTTGCGAGGATAGGGGTCCGCGGAAGGCACCTAGTTGCATGGGTTCAGGGTCTGTGGTCGAGGCAGGAGTGGGCTCGGGTTTAGAGGGAGATTCTATAGAGGTCTTTTGTTAAGGCATCTTTGTTTTCTTCTTTTCTGCCTTACTTTCCTGGATTCGAAAGTCTATTTGTAAAGAGAGGACCATAAGGGCCTGGAAGGAACCTGGGCGAGCTACCCTGTCTAACTCGTCTTTTCTTCATTTAGTCCTCTCAGGAATAGGGTAAAACAGGCCTCCGGGGACCAATCTGCTTCCTTGGCCAGTTGCCAGGTCCTCTGGTTCTAGCGTGCGTTCAGCGTTCCGAGTCCTGGGAACGTTCAGATGTCCGGGAAGTCTGAGGAAATCCAGGAAAACAGCGAAGAGTGCACAGAGATCCGGGAAGCAAGGAGGGCAAAAAGGAGGGGGAAAGAAGGAGGAGGAATTTAGGGGAACCAGGATCAAAGGAAAAACGCAAGCGAACTACCGCAGAACACGTCTAGCCACGGCAAGCGGTAGTGTCAAGACGTGCAGGGCACCGTGGGCGTGTCCGCTTTATAGAACATAATGCGTACGGCGCGAAAACTGGTAAACAGTATTCTGCATTCATCGGCCATGTTGGGAGTACTGCTGAGTGCAAGCCCCTATGGGTCAGGGACCAGGAAGTCCAGAAAGGACGCGTCCGATGGTTCATGACAGCATGCCTCTTTCCCAACCAACGCCCCAGTTTCAATGCTAGTGCCTTATTAATTTTGCCAGCATGTCCTCAATCCCTAATTCAGCAAGCAGCGAAGTCCCTTAAGTAATGGGTGGCTGCATTTTCTGAACGCTGAAAAGATTAAATATTAGCAGCCGAGGAGGTGGTTGTGATGAATTGTTGCAGATGAAGGCTAGTTTTCGGGTTTGGACCTTAGACATGAGAACATGGTGGTCGGAGAGAAGGAGCAGGGTTAGGGATGGACATTGGAAACTGGAAGCTGGGTGAAGGATAACTTATGTTTTCGAAGATTTGTGCATTGGGCAGTGGATACCCATCCAGTGAAGGATTGCAATGAGACCTTTAGTAATCTATTCCTAGATGGCTGTTGTGAAGGATGGAAAGAGGTGGTAGTGAAAACTAAATCGCACGATTGTTCTCCTGGGCAGCTTTGCCTCATTTATTCAATAGTTGCAACATGGTCACTGTGTTAATTAACTGCATACTTTCAGTGGATATTTAATTCCAATGCTCCTGCGACATTTTGCTGCTTTTGTTTGCTACCCTATAGCATTAAGGCAGGCCTCAAGGCATAAAATGAGCATTGTCGCATAGCAATTTGCTATGTAATTCTGTAAGTTTGCTAATGAAATGAACACTTGTGTAGCAGAGTTGGCTATTTAAGTTGCGATCTTCAATGAAAGCAAAACTTGCCCTGCATTCCCCTTGCCCTCTGTGCTCTGTTTGCCCTCTTCACCTTTTTTTTTATTTATTTTTTTTTTTTTCTCTGTTCACTTCAAGTGCTAATGGAGGGGAAAGTGCAGCAGTAATCCTCTCCTCCACTCTTGAGTGCCAAAAGCATGTGTAGGAGTGCTAGGCAAGAATTTCTTTCAAAAAATTACAAACGAGAAGTAAATCGGGATGATACTTTTATTAAGCTTTCTATATCCTGTCTGACAAAGACCAGCATATGTCTACTTTATATCTTTTAAGAAGACATTAATGCAATTCCATGCCTAAAATGTAAGTTATTATATAATGCATAATGTCAGTATTGATACTGTAAAACACTACATCGGTTCCTCGCGATAACTAATGAAATAATGATTTTTTAAAACTAATTATAAATAACAAAGTACAGTTTTTTATTTTTTATTTTTTTATTGCAGGGTTCCCCCAAACACCTTGTTTCCCTAGCTTTACTACCCTCCTTAAACCCCCACCCGTTTAAATCCCTTACCCCACATGCCATATATAATTTAAACAAAATATTTGATGTGTTTTTGTTTAACTATTTTCGTTATTTTAATTTCGTTATTACTGTATACCACTGCATCATCTCCATGCATTACTACAAAGTTTAGGTTAGTGTATCTTAATTTCATAGTGTCAACAACATTTAATTTTCTTGGGTAAGATGCAGAGTGGATTTCTCTTAGGTTGAATAGGTAAACTAAGTTTCCCGACCTGCAGGTGTAGCCTTAACTTTAAAGAATTTGCAAGACCTGACGCCTCTCACTGTCTTACTTCAGCTGTACGCAAAACCGCTGTATTGTTGCTCATTTCACATCTTTTGTACCAATAGCTTCTGGTGACATTAACAACTTTAGTATGAAATTGCTAATCAAGTGGGTCTGCTAATTAAAACATTTTAATATGCAAATTCTGCTAATCAATTTTTAAACTAATTTATGCCTTGGGCCTCAAAATGTGTGCTAGCCATTGGCTAGTGAGTTGCCTCTTGGCGAGCAAGAGATGGTGTGCTGTGTGTACATTGAGAACTGAGGGGACTAATTGCTTGGTTATTGGCTTGTAGCATGCAACTTGAAATGTTTTCCTCTCCAATTAGACAGTGTCTCAACCTAGATTATCTCCTTTCAGGACTGTCCACTACAACCACACCAGGTATTTCAACTTAGATGAGAAATGATAGCCAGAGTAGGCACGTTATGGATGGCATAGGCATTCCCCAGAAGAATACCTGTACAATTGCAAAAATACTAGAAGAAGTTATGAGCCAATATATGAGGGTGTAAAAGTGGGCCATAGACTAGGGACACATCAAAACAGCTAATCTACATAGTTAACATAGAGGACAGAGCGTGGCAAACTACAAAATTACGTTAGGCAGCATTAGAGGTGAGGGGAGTGGTGGGGTCTGGTAGTGAGAAATATGATACTCCCCATTTGGCAAGTAGGTGAAGTTAAAGCCAAGCTTTAACATATTTGACAGGCTGGCTTTGATTGCGATGGGCTTCCAGAACCCCAGACAAAGTGAACATTGTGTTTCCTTGCCCCCCACACTGTCGGGGATTGTGGCTAATAAAAAGTGGGGCAATTTGCACAAGGCAGACCTCTGTGGATTCCCACGGGTGTCCTCTTTTCGGAAATGCATGGGGTTCCCAGTTTTCCTTGCTGGCTTCGACACCCTAGGCTCAAATCTGTAGGTTGCCCACATGAACAAAATGTGCTGTGCTGGAAGTCTTGGGGTTACCCTTTTTCTTTTGTGCCCCGGTAGGTGCACCCACACATGTGCGGTACCATTACTTATAAAATTGCTAGTGGGATTTGCATGATATTTGGCGGGATTATAATGAAGAAAAGTCAACGGAAAAGGTTGTGGTTGAACTAGAGGATGTTTATAAAGAATGTGTGGTGCATTATTGTGGCTGTCCTAATGATTAGAACATGTTAGCCATGACTCGAGCAAAACGTGGGAGTGTGAGCTCCACCATAAGGCAGAAACACAAATATTTTTATTTTTATTATTGTATTAGCTGAAATTAATCAGCTTTTCAATCTACAAAATTCATTGCTAAAATATATAAAAAGAAGACTTACGATATCTTACAATTCAACGTAAACAAAGGATATATAAAAATACATAAACAATTGCTCCAAATTAGTCAGAGTTAATCGAGCTATAAAAACTAATCTAAACTAAAAAGCAAACATTTGAATGCTTTCAGTATTCCATGCCATTCCTAATAACGTATAGCATATATAATTCCCAGTTGTCATGTCTTGAGCCGGAGAGTTCATTATATACAGTTAATTATGGGCAGGCTATAATATTCGCTCTTTAGACAGAAGGAATATCATTTGTAAGGTCCCCCACCCATACAATACATTGCAATCTTAATTATTCAGATAGTATTTGTGCTAACCTCAAAGCTAGACATATTTTCTAGCTTTAAAGGCATTGGAAAGTTTGCCAATGTTATCTGTACAATGTTCTTATTAATACATAATAAGAATGACCAAAGTAAATCTTGTTCAACCCTGCTCAAAATGGCGGTTGCGTTTAACAAATGTGCTGATCTTAGGTCAACTCTATACACTGACATACTAAGTGTTCTAGCGATTCGACTATAATGGGATCCAGACAAAATCTACAGAACTCCATTCCTTTTGGGATCTGATGCCTTCTAACTTGTACTTGGCGAGTGGGCCGTAGGTTAAGGCGAGCTCTCAACCGCGCCGATCTGTATACCACAGATGGAGACTTAAGGTATGCTTCAGGTGTTTTAACTTTTTTTGGGCCAAAATCGGTACTTGAAGATTTGGTGATACTTTAAGCACATATTTCTCGTATTGATCCAGTCCAATTGAAATATTAGTTCGTTAGTTTTCTCCGGGTTTGTCACTAGCCTATCGATTGTTACATTTGCATTGGCTAGATAGGCTAAACTTTCTTCAACCCACCTCTTCGCAAAATACTGGGGCGAGGTGGGAATATAGTCGGCAATCACCTGTAGCATATTTGGTTGCTGATTTGCTAGTAAGCATTTACGAAACGGTGAACATCTTCACCACAAATAAATGGCATGCAAAGAAATTAACCCCAGTTCATATCACAAGTATACCCCTGGTACACACTTGGGTAAAGACAGCACCGCTCTCCAGAATTTTGCTCGAAGTTTAGCCAGATTTAGTGATTTACAATTCAGTAATGTCTCCACTCCATATAAAATGGATGGGATGGCTTTCGTGTTCCAGAAGATAATGGCTGGTTTTATCGTAAATTTACTGTACCGGTGCAATAGTTTTCGCGCCTTGAAACACTTGTGTATAGGCGCGTTACAAATGCCATGTCATATATAATTTTCGCCTGCGATATGGCTGTGGTCCACTTCATTTCGATACTCTCCATTTGGCCACAAGGAGTTGGCATTCCCTCAAAAACCATGCCCAGGTAGATGTATCTATGCACAACCTCTAGTGGTGTTGTTTATTGCCCACTTGCATGTGTTCTTTGTAAAATACAACGCTAATGGATTTCTTATGTGTTTTATTTGTGTTAACCACTAGTTGGTTCGCTTCTAGATACAAATTAAATGCACCAAATAGGTTCTGCAAACGGATCAGGGTCTTGGAGATGAGCACAATGTCATCTGCATAATTTATTTTAAGTTGGTGATTTTAGTACCGTTAAGGGCCAGAGAATCAGATACATGCATAAACGAGTATCGCATATCTTGTATAAAATAGTTAAAAATAGCAGCTGCCTTGTTTAAGACCGTGCGCTGTCAAGATGGGGGCAGATAATGATCCTTCCAGAGTAAGTCGTATATGGATGGATGTATCTGCATGGATAATATCTTGCAGAACTGGTGGGCAGCCATCTCTTTTTAGTTTCGCCATGAGGACAAGAGAGACTGCATAAAAAGCAGAGTGTAAGTCCACAAAGGCGAAATATACAGGTTGCTTACATGCGTGGCATTGTGCTTTTATTGCATTTAGTGATAAAAGATTAACACTTGTGCCTAGGCCTATAACAAATCCAGTTTGTTGATCTCGGGCGACATGATTTCGTCCATGCATTGAATTCACCCAAAACTAATTTTGCAAAAAGTTTACCAGTAGCGTCTAATAGCGCAATTGGGCGATAATTTTTCGGGTTGGTTCGATCGCCTTTCTTATATATAGGCACTATTATTGATGTTGTCCAAGACGCTGGCAGACTGCGATTTGTCATGACTTGTCGAAAAATGGCATAAAGGATATGCGCCCAATAACTCAGATTTTCTTTAAAGGTAGCATTTTTGCAGCCCAGCAGTCCTTGATGAGCTTAGTTTTTTTTTTTATAAGCTCCTCAAGCAATATCGGCGACCATTCGATATTCCAAGATGAAGTTGTTTGCATATGATACTCCTCCGTTCCAAAAGTAGAATCCTTGTACAAGTTTGAATAATGAGTCACCCATGCTTCTTCTAAGACAGCGCTTGTTTGAACATGTGCTTGAGACAAGGTTGTACAATAATTGAGTAATCGCCACACTTCCGCTGCATTTTTAGAACTTATGGAGTTAATGTGATCAACCTGGATACGTGGCCGTCGTGCATTGGTATTCCAATATAAGTATTTACAGTTGGCCGATCTCAATTGGTAGCATTCTTGGCTAAAATTAGCAACTTTTCTTGGTGGTATTGGCATTTACGTAATTTCGGGATCAAAGGCGTGTTTATGGAACCTATTATTCTGATTCAGAACAATTGTGTTTCTAAAAGGTTCCAGTAGATCAATGTCTGTGATTAAACTATGACCCGTTAACAGGCCTGTTTATAGCTTGAGAGAACTTCCATAGGTTTCCTTGAGACCATTTCAAGCGATTTTTGGAGATAATTACTTGTTGTTTCATCCATTCCCTATCTAAGCTCCCGGATGACCAATTAATCTGCAAAGAAAGTAGGTGGGCACTTTGAGACTGAGGAATTATTTCAGATATCAAAATTCTGTTAAATAAATTTTGATCTACGTATATGTAGTCAATAGTACTTTGACTTGACCCACGCTGCCAGGTATGTCTCCCTCAACTGGTGCAGGAATACCAGGAATTTTCGAATGATAAATGGTGCATTTAACATTCGAACGTTCCTTGTATTCATAAAGTTGGACCAAGTTGAAACAGCTTTTATCTTACTTTTCGAACTGGTGTTAAGCAATCCAAATTTATGTCTCCAGCTATAATAGTTTCTGTAATGCCATTGGCTGCTGTTATCAAATCCAATAGCACTGTCGAGCCTTGAAAAAGGCTTCGTCAGTTAATCCTGCCGTATTGCGATGTATATTTATAAATGCTATCACAGTCACATGATATGATTTTCCACCAGTTGAATAAAGATATTGATTCTCCAAGCTTCAACTTTGAGACCATGTTACAGCTACCAATAATCCCAAAAAAGGCCGTCCACGCACTCCAACTTTTGCTGGTAAGAGCACTAGATCAAAATGATCCCATGTTGGGGATTCAGTAAAGCAGGTCTCTTGTAATGCAATTACATCGTATTGTTCTGTGAGTAGTTTAATCAAGGTTTGTAGATGACAATGACCACGAGTATGCCAACAAGTGGCCTTAAATGTACTCGGCCGAGTAGCTTTTTTTTTTTAAATTCTATAACACATGCAGGCAGTATGGCAGTATCAAAAGCAGACCGTGAGACAGTTGTGAGACAAGTCAGGTAACCAATGTTAACAGTGGCACTGATAGACTTCCACCAGCGGATTTCAATGAGCATCCAGCCATTTGCCCCATATTATTTCGAATTTTGCGGGGCAGCCCAGCGCATTATAGATCCGGCATTCTGAGGCTGCGCATCTGTCTACTTCGTTACTCCAGCGGTTCAGGCACAGCGGATTGGCAGAGCCCCATTTAGCCGCAATAAGTCTTTTGCCTTCTTTTGCCTGCCACCAACGCAAGTGTCCGAAACATTTTCCCATATTTAGACAGGTCTACTCCCACCCCCCCCCCCCCCCCCCCCAGATGCCTAAGAGTACCGTTTTGGGATCCCTAGGGATTGGCGTCACCAGGGCAACAGATCATGTTAATACAGTTTTCCCAGAAGGCCTGTAACACCCGGCAGTCCCCGATTTCTCTAGGGGACATTAACGCATCTACCCAGTCTTCTGATTCCAGTTGGCTTACATCTCTTTCCCACTTTGCTTTGAGCCCATCAAGCTGCGTGGCCCTGAAGGAGTTAAGGGCCTGGTAAAGAGTGGAGGTAACCTTAGAGGAGATGCGTTGCTGGAGGATATTGGTCTCAATGGGAGAGCAGGGGGGTATATTTGTCGTGTCAGGGAATTGGGTGCGAATGGTGTGGGCAAGCTGCGCATGTTGGAACCGGTCCAGGGGTGCCAGGTCAAATTGCTCTTGCATGGTCTCAAAGTCCAGGAGGTGACCCCCCCCCCCCCCCCCCCAATTGTATCACATATGCTAGTGTGTGTATTCCTTTTGCGAGCCAGTGTCCAAAAGAGCCCATTTTCACTATTTCCGGAAGGAGCGCGTTGTGCCATATGGGTTGGGATAGTGTCGGCTTTCCTTTCCAGCCAATTAGTTTGTGTGCATCCTGCCGGGTCTGGCGGGTATGGTGCGTCATTTTGGGCAACGTTGAGAGTTGTTCATGGGTGGCGTACAGGATCTGCAGCGGGGTTAACGGGGCCTGCAAACCGCTAATACTCCCTAAGGATGAGGGAGACAGCTGGGCATGAAGTGCTCGGGTTACTGAGGTATATGAGGAGGTCTTCCGCATAGAGTGATAGGCGGTCCTCCCCTCCTCCCGGCCAAGCAAAACCGGTCCAGTTGGTGTTAGTTCCAAGTTCAATTGCGAGTGGTTCAATTGCCAGGAGGAAAAGAAGTGGGGACAACGGGCATCCCTGCCTTGTACCTCGACCCAAGGGAAATTATTTAGAGGACCTGCCATTCACCCTTACTGTGGCCTCCGGGGATGCATAGAGGAGTTTAACCCATGATATAAATGTTTGCCCCAGGTTCATCCGTGCCATGATCGCCCACAGTGCATCCCACCCTACAGAGTCGAATGCTTTTTCAAAGTCCACCGCCAGGAGGGCTAGTGGGGATGGTATTTCTTGAGCTCTGCTCAACGCCAGTTGGATTCTGCATAGGTTCATGCAAGTGAGTGGATTTGTTGGGCATGAATCCACATTGGTCTGGGTGGACGAGAGTCTCTATTACCTGCAGTAATCTGTTAGCGAGTGTTGTGGCGAAGACCTTGCCTTCTCCATTAATCAGGGATATGGGGCGATGGGAGGCACATTCCTCCGGGGGTTTCCCAGGCTTATGTATGACTACTATGCATGCCTTCTTGAGGTCCGGGGGGAGAGCTCCTAGTTCTTTGCTGCGTAGGAACATACGGTCCATATGGGTAGATGGTGTACCACCGAGGCATTTCCATGTCTCTGTAGGGAACCCATTGGGACCCAGAGTTTTCCCGGGTTGGAGCTGTGCAAGCGCCTCTTGCACTTCGGTGTCAGTGATTTCAGCGTTCAGGAGGTCTGATTGGCGCTGTGAGAGTTTTGGGATCTCAATCTGGTCGAGGTAGCGTGAAGGTTCGTATGGCGAGCTCTCGGTGGGTGGGGTATAAAGATTCCTGTAGTAGGCGGCGAATGCTTCAACAATATCAGAGTCTTCAGTCAACAATGTTCCATCCGGAGATTTAATGTCCCGTACATTTCCCCTGCTTTGTTCGCGTCTCTCCAACCAGGCCAGGGTCTGATTTGCTTTGTCGCCGCGTTTGTAAATTTGTCTCCGGACTAGTTGATGGGCTGATCGTGCATTATCTAGAGACGGGTTGCTAAGGGTATCCTGTGCCGTGAGCAGGGCCTCTTTTGCTTCTTGGTTGTTGTGTTCTAGGATTCGTCGTTCGCACTCCGACTCATGCTTCTGCTTCTCTAATCCTCAGGACTTGTCGTTGGGGGGCGGAAACCGCCAAGATAGCTTCACCCCCGGAGGACGGTCTTGTACGCCTCCCAGATCGAGATAGGACAGTCCACTGAGCCTTCGCTGATCTCGAAATATTCTGTTGTCTTTTTTTTCCAGCTCCTCCGCAATTTCCGGGAGACGGAGGTGGTATGTGTTTAGGCGCCAATTACGATCTGGACATTGGTTGGAATTCTTCATAGTTAGAAGGAGCAGCGAGTGGTCCGAAATTCCCCTTGCGAGGAATTCAGCGTCGAGGAGTCTATGATTTATGCTGCGGGGATGAAGGCGTAATCAATCCTGGAGAGCGACTTGTGGACACCAGAGAAGAAAGAAAAGCCAGCCTCTTCATTATGAAGTGAGTGCCATGTATCCACCAATCCCAGGGCTTCAGCGAACACAGCAAGTGATGTGGAGAAGGGGTGGCTTCCAGATCTCCTATGAGATCTATCGACTGCAGTATCCATCACTTTGTTGAAGTCGCCACCAATCACCCATATATTGGCCTCTTCCTCCAGGAGTAAGTTCCGTAGCTCGGAGAGCAGTTCTTCCGTGAGCGTGGGGTGGGGAGGGGCATAGATTGCTGCAAGGTCCCATTTCTCGCCCCAGATGTCTGCTAATACCATTACGTACCTGCCCCGGGGGTCAGTTTTGATCTTCCTAACCTGCAGGGGGACCCGCTTATGGACGAGTATCATCATGCCCCGGGCACCTTTCGTGAATCCGGCATGGTAGGTGTGCGAGTAGTTGGATCTTTTGCCTATCAAGTGTTTCATTTAAGAGAGCGATGTCCGGCGAGTATCGGTTAAGGTACTGCAGCACCAATATTCACTTTATGCTGGAGCCGAGGCCGTTAGTTCCAGGACAGTATGGTTACCTTGTTGGAGTTCATTCTATCTGCGTGTGTCTCTTGTCGGGGCATCTGGAAGGATCCGTGGCGGTTGCGTATTTTCCGGAGATGTGTAGCAACGTTTTTTCCGGGGGAGACGTCCTGGGGTCATCTCGTAGTGGTGTGCGTGCAAACAGGATGATAACTGTGTCAGCGGTCTTGCCCGTAGACGGTTCTTGATTTCCTTGCCAGCGTTTGTCAATGTCGTGCCTTCTTGTCCCGTAATTCTGTGTAGCGGGCGATGCCGGAGTGGTTCGGGTGTCCTTGGCCCCACTCGTAGACGGTGTTTGCCAGCATGTGTCGGTGTCTTGCCTTCTCATCCTGTGAATCTGATTAATTATATCCTTACACCCCCTTCACCACCAGACTGGGAGCACCTGTCACCCAAACATTGAACTTATAACTTGGAAAACTTCCTCGGGTTGACCCGAACTAGGGTAGTAACTTTTGCGAGGTCACCCGGACTGCGCTTGAGACTGCAGTGCCTGGACAGCGGCAGCCGCTAGTGTGGTTTCCGTGATGTCGCGTAGCGAGTTCGGTTCTGTGATGCTCAGACCTCATCCGGTCTCTGTGGTGTTGTTTGGTGGGGCGCTGTGGCGAGTCAGTTTCCGGCTCCACCTGAGTGAGGGATGGCAAGCGCTGCCCGGACCCGGGTTTTTGTGTGGGCGGCCCGGAGGGCGAGCGTCGGGCCCATTGAGGATCTGTGTTTCGAGCCATTCCCATGCTTCTTTGGGGTTGTGCCCTTGTGATGGACCTTGAGCATCGCAGGGAAGAAGAGAGCATACTTGATTGACAAGGATTGAAGTTTCTTCTTGACAGTCAGACTGGTGGGTGTTTTGGACCTCTTTGGTATAGTCTGGGTAAAACCCCACTCTGTAGCCGTTATGTGATTGGGCCGGAGGCGCGTGCCATCTGCAGAATAGCGTCTCGATTCCGATAATTGAGAAGGCGTGCAATTATTATTCTGGGCGGGGCTCCTGGGGTGGGTCGCCCGGTGGGTACCTTATGTGCTCTTTCGATAGAAAAGAATTTCGACAGTTTTTGGGGGTGAAGATATGAGCCAGCCAGTCTTCTAGAAAAAGTTCGACACTGGGGCCTTCCTCTTTCTCCGGGGTCCCGAGAATCCTGAGGTTATTGCGACGTGCCCTGCCCTCGCTGTCTTCGGCACGGTATTCAAGTTGGTTGACTTTCTGGGCAATTATGGCAAGTTGTTCCAACTGGCGAACGTTGTCTTTTGTTCCGCTTCTCCGACCCTGGACGATAGGTTGCGGAGATCTTGACGTAGGAGAGATACTTCCGTGGAGACTCCGCCTATTTTGAGTTCCAGCAATGTTCTCGAGTCCCCAGTTGCCTTCATTAAGTCGCTCGGAGAGTTGGGGGTCCTGAGTCTCTTCCCTGCTTCCGCCAGGTTTTGTATCTCCTGGCGAGAGGGGGCCTCCACTGTGTAGAGGTCCATTTTGCTCTGCAGGGTTTGCCTCTTGGCCTTGCCCGTGGCGGAATCAGCAATTTGTGTGAGGTTTTAGGTCCGGGTGGATCGTGTTGATGCCCCTCAGGCTATTTAGGTCGCTGGGAGCAAATCCCTTGCTCTGGTTGGTCCGGTGTGCTTGTTGGAGGTCCACTGGGGCGTATCTGTAGGTACGCACACGTAAGGGCCGTGCCCGCAGCCTCGACTATGTGGTATTCGTGGGTGACGTGTAGCGGGCCGCAGCCTCTGGCGCTGGCCACCGATACCGCACTGCGTGCACCACTGTATGAGTAGTATCCCCAGAGACCGTTGATTGTAGGGTGGCGACGCAGTCTCCTAGCGTTGATGGTGCCCATGATCCCTAGTCTGGGATGGTCTAGTAAAATGTGGGGGGGTACCTCCATGCGTGATCTCACCAGGAGTTATCTCCCCTTTTGTGGGGTATGTCCAGTGGTTTATGCATGTGGGGCTATGAGCCCTGCATCAAAAGCCTTCGTCCCTCCAACGGCTGTGCCCCAAAGATGCCGCCTTGTGGCCAGTACTCTGGGCCTTTGAAGAATTTAATAGTGTGGGGGAAGCTGCAGGCGTGGTACAGGGTGCTTATACGGTGGGGGAGGAGAGCGACCTCGTCCCTGTCGTTCAGTTCTGTTCCGGTACCCACTCCAGGGTGGATCTTGTGTTATATTGTGGGAGAGGGTGTGCCGCCTCCTTTGTGCGGGTCGTTGTCCCGCAATTCGCTGGGTTGGGGGGGAGGTTGCACGTACCTTGTTGGTTCCGTTGGGGAGCGCGGCACCGCGTTGCCTGTGTCTGCGTCGCGACTCGACCCCAGGTGTTGCAGTCTCGCTGGTGGGGGGCCAGGGGGGCAGAGGGGTTCCAGCTCCGTGCCTCGTCCCAGTTTGTGCTGCCCGGTCCGGCTGTGTAGGGTGGATGTCCCGCATTGCAGGTGTCTGGCCGCCCAGCGCGTTGCTGATGTCTGGCGGTTCTTCCCCAGGGGATGGGGTCACAGCAGCCCCAGGCGTGGGGCGTTGGCAGCAGCCGTGCCGCGATTCGGGTGCTCATCAGCAGGGAGAGAGGGGCTCCGAGCGGTAGCCTGCAGGTGCCGGTGCAGCGCTGTCGTCTTGTCGTCCCTGATGCGCCCACACCATGATAGCCCAGGGGAGGAGGAGCGGGGCAGCTGCTCTCGGTCACACGGCAATGGCGACCTGTCCCGCTCTGGCGAGCCCAGGACCCTGTCCCGTGTCCCCGGGTCTGATTGTGCCCCAAGTTGCAGTAGTTGTTGCCTGGGTGTGTCCGCCACCGAGACGATGCTCTCAGAGGTTGGGTGGATTCAGAAAACTGTCTTTTGCAGGATATTTTTCCGCGGCCGCCGGGAGCCTGATGTAGTTAGCTCCTCATGCGCGGCTTGCGCATGCGCAGTGCGAGTAGCTCTTAATGGTTCATTTTTATTAGTGTGTGCAACTTCACGAAAGCTCATGTAGATCTTATTTTGTTGTCTAAAGGTTTCTTCTTGCATGTTAATGTGTTCTGGGTCCTGTGCAAGCAGAAACCCCATTTCAAACAGGGCTGTTTTCGCCATCGCATTCAATACTATGCTCGAAGGAATCCATGGTCTCACAGATGTATTCTACTTGAGCAATGTCGTGTGATACTAGATCTTTTAGTTCCACGACGTCACTAAATATGTTTAACACACTTTGTCTATTCAAATTATGAGGCATAAGGACCCTCTCTGCATTTTAGGAATAAAGAGCGACAGTCCGAATGTAAGGGGACTGCATGTCGTGATACACTGGTACTAAGGTTTGGAGCCTTGTTAGAGGAGTTGCTATCTGCTTCCGAGCAATATTTAGAACTTCTACCTTTTTAGGTCAGAAGCGTTTGGTAGTGTGCTCTGAAAGTGTTATCGGGTCTATCTGGTATATTCACTGGTTCCGTCACAGAGTTGGCCCAAGATGCCGAGATGCACCCCCCCCCCCCCCCCAATGTATCAGACTTTTATTTGGGTTACTACTCACTCTGTGCACGTTCATTTAAGTAGGAGTCCAATGCTTTACGCATTTCGCTCAGCATTGTGGCTCGCTGTAAGTCCAGTTTGCTTGAACAGAGGGCTTTGTTGGTACTAATAGCAGGGACTAACACTGATTTAATCGTTAGGGGCACTTGTATATTTACACATTCACCTCGTTTGATTTCATCGACCAGGTCATCTAGCTGCTTATGTACTCCTGGAGTGTTACCAGAAGCTGAGCAGTCGGTACCATTTAAGCATTAGCCGATGTCTTTAGGACACCATGATTCCAAGATTGGGGGACTGGCGCCTTGGCATTAGCTGTTTAATTACGAGGTGAGCGAGGCCTTTAGTTCTTGCAGGGGGCATATTCTTTGTTTTTTCTCAGTGATGTCTGTCTAATGCTCCTAATCTTTTTTCCGGGAATAGTGGTCTCTTTATGTATTCTGTGGATACCTCCCGAAGAGTGAGCAGAGTCATTGGCTATTGTAGGGCCAGTTGCAAGAGTCCTGCACACTAATCCAAGAGGTATTCGCCATCGGCGGACAAGGAGTCACGCCCACAGCAAAGAGAGGCGTAATTATATGGTAAATCTCTGGTAAAGCAGGCTGAAGGTCAACCTCTGGTGATGCCTCGTGTTGTACTCCTGGGAGTGAACTTAATTTAATGCACTCTTTTTTTTGCGCAGACATTTCATTGTCGTTTTTTGGGCACTTTCCAATATTTTGCAACCAGTGCAACAAGTCATCAACCTTTTGACTCCTGCTTAGATATTTTCGCGTCCAAGGTTTCAAACAATTTAAGAATGGACATAAGGGTAGTATTAATAGCTGCTAGAGCAGGCTGTAATAGCAAAGGTTGGCATTCAGAGTTATCAGTCAGAGGTCTCGCGGTAGGACAGCGCAGGGTCGGCTGGACAAACAAGACCGCAGATATAGATTGACCCAAAGACACTTCTCCAACAGATACATTTCTTGATCTATTTTGCGAGCTGCAAATGGATATAGGGTATTCGCATTGGCTCGCATACAAGACTTCTTGTTTGTCCGTGTCTTCAGATAACGCCACAGACAAGGCACTTTTTGACTGAGGTTCCCAAATATGGGGCGCAATAGGGCACGGAGAAGCCAACATTGTATTATCAGAGAGGACTTGTGGTACACTTCGGCCATCAATCGCCCCCCCCCCCAACATTATGAGTGATGCTTTTCCGTATTATCTTCAAAACGTGAGCTAGGTATGTTAAACTGTCTTTTCCCTTTATTAGGCTGTTTTGGGGTATCCCAACCCTTGGGGGTTAAAAGTGGCTACATACCCGCCTCCAATCGCGCCAGATGTAGGGGTAAGAACAATTGACTTATAAGAAACCAGTCGTTTTTTAGGAAACATTTTTTTTCTTCAAGTATTACACAGCCCGAATGCAGCGGGCATATCAGATTTCAGAGAATATGGTCTTCCACGCACATTCATGTTGTTGGCTTTAAGGGCCATAAACAAGTGCAATTTTTTTTTTTTTTTTTTTTTTTTTTTTTTTTTTTTTTTAGTATAACCACAGTAGCTTTCAGCCCCTTCAACCAAGCGCCGGCCATTCAGCAAAGCGGTACTTGCCGGAGATGCACGCGCGTGATACGCATGCTTTTGGTTTAAATGTGTAATCCAATGGCAAAATGGTGTGAAAAGCCAATCCAGGCAGAGGTGGGTCGAGCATCGCGCTGTCAATCACTTAGTGTCTCGCCAGCAGCAGACCGCCAATAATAACAGCAGCAGAATCGCGAATATTCTATTCTAGGCAAGCTTTCTGGGAGGGGGCGGAAAGTGTGGGGCTTTGTTAGCAAGACTTATACAGAGAGAATGATAAACGGGTGCTTTTTATTATGGAGGAAAGAGGAATGAAGAAAGAGAATATGGAAATTTGTGAGGTATTTAAGCAATATTATGCCTCGTATTAGGATGATATAACCGTCTCGGAAACGGAAATTGAATATTTCTTGAGTAGTGGATATGCCGGGGCTTACCAAGAAAGATTAAGTCTAGATGCGCCTTTAACAATCAAAGTTCAAGATTCCATCAATACTTTGGCAAATGGCCTAGCCTAGTTGGTTTTCCCATAGTTTTATATAAGGCTTTTAGTCTTATTTTATCACCTTTTCTTGGAAGTGTACAGAAATTCTGGATAATGAAGCAATTGCTGAATCAATGTAGACGGCATTAATAACAGCCATACCAAAGGCTGGAAAAAAACCCATCACCATGTGGGAACTATCGGCCTATATCACTCTTGAATGTGGATGTTAAAATATTTGCAAGAAAATTACATGGTTTACTCCCGAGGCTTGTTCATAGGAACCAAAAAGGTTTTGAGTGGAAGGAATAGTAGTGATAATTTACGCGAGCTGCTTGATGTTGTTTATCTCAAGAGACATTCGCTTGATGCATATGCAGCAATTGGTATAGATGCAGAGAAAGCGTTTGATCGTTTACTTTCTTTTTTATTTTATTATTTATTTTTTTTTTGGGGCCAGGTTCTTCTTGTGGACCACTTTTCATTAGGCTGTTCAGAACCCTATATATTATGGCGGCGCTAAAGTGATTGTAACTGTTAATGGTAGTCGGTCTTATTGCTTCCAAATTCCGAAAGGTACTAGGCAGGGATGCCCTTTGTCCCTGCTATTGTTGGATTTGTTTATTAAACCCCTCGCCATTCTGCTTAGAAATAACCCTAATATAATGGGTATTCCTTTTGGAGAAAATGTTAGTGCGCGGTACAAATGTCCTTTAACATTATCACCACCATGGTGGTCCCTTGGCGCTCTGACGGCTCTGAAAGAGGAGGGGAGGATGAGTGAGTGAGTGGGTGGAAGCAGGAAAAGTGCAAGAGAGCAGTGATGTGCTGTTGGCGGCCTCAGCCTGGTGGGTCCGTTGGCTGGGCCTGGGGTGTTTGCGGCCGGTAGTCGTCGTGTACTGTTGTGCAAGGCTACGTGTTTTTGTTTTGTTGTTGTGAAGTTTGTACGGTTTGTTGTGTTGTAGGTTTTGGTTGTGTTTGGGTTGGAGTTTGAGAGGTGTATGCAGAAAGACGGATGATGTCCTAGTCCTGATCTCAAACTCTGTTAACAGTCCTACTCTGAGCTCCTACTAATGTTGCAGGAATTTGGCAGCTTTTCTAATTACAAAGTTAATGTTAACAAAACTTTGATTAATCCAATTTCCGCAGCTTGTCATAGGGGATGGTTTGTTGTTCGAGAGATGTGGGCTGATTTAGGTCTTAAATATTTGGGAATTAATATAAATAGGGATAGTGAAACTTTACTTGTCACTACTTCCAAAATTCTTGTATGTTTTTAGCATGCTGCCCCAGCCACTTTCAAATAGTGTGTTAATGGGTATTAAGTCTATGAGGAGGTTTCTGTGGGGAGAAGGAAAAGGTTTCTGTGGGGAGAAGGAAACTGGGCGCGAATTCCAAAAGCCACTGCTCCAGCCGCTTCAAATCCCCTCTGAAATCTTAGTTCACAAGACCCCCGGTGGGATGCAGACATTCACTGCACCTGAAGGAATGGGGAGGCATTACTTCAGATTCAAGGGCATTCAAAACAGTTGCCCAGGGTTACTGCATTCGCTAAAAAAAATAAATAAAAAAAAAGCCCCAGCCATCCATCGGGTTACAAATCTTTGAAAGTTTCAGATCCGCTTCTTATGCAGGACATCTTGACCCAGCTATAGGGATGCTATAGAACCAGTACCTGTAGCGGAGTGGAACAAGGGTTAGTACAAATTCCTCAGGAAGTACAAGTTCAAGATGGTTACCTTTCTCAAATCCTTCAGGCCGTATAGCTTCATGACTGGATGGTATCATTGGACCGTCAGGATGCTTACTTTCATGTGCCAATCCATCACAAGCACAGACTGTACCTGAGGTTCGTCATTGGCGGTTCTCATCGGTTTAAGAGTACTGCCATTTGGACTGAACTCCGTCCCAAGGGTTTTCACCAAGTTGATGGCGGTGGTGGCAGCGAGTCTCAGGAGAAAGGGATTCATGTCTAACTGGACGATTGGCTGATCAGGGCCAGTTCCCCCGAACGGGCCCTAGAACAGCTGTCATTCCCCCCCCCCACGAACTGGGCTTCTCACTCAACTTCAAAGGGTCTCATACGATACCATCTCAAAGGCTCAATTCATGCAATCAGCCCCAGATGCATCCCTGGGAAAAGCTGCCCCACCAGAAGTGAGGGCTCAAGACATTCTGTAGATGGTCGCCAAATTCCATTGCCCAACGTCTCTGGTTGCTCGGCCTCAAGGCAACCTGCATGTTTCTGGTGCCAGAGAATGAGATCTCTCCAGTGGGCTCTCAGGACTCAACGGTCTCAATTCTCAGGCAGGATGTCGGATCTCCTTCAGGTTCCAAGCAGGGTTGCACAGGATCTCGTGGTGGGCCTGCAAGGACAATATTCTGAAGGGAACTTTTTTGGCAGCCATGGCCGGCGATAAAGGTAGTAACGGATGCCTCACTCACGGGGTGGGGAGCCCAGGCCAACGATCTGACAATCGGCGGTCGTTTGTCTCCACCGGAGACTAAAACTACCACTTGTTCTATTGATCTACTCAAACATGCTCTTTGCCCACATGGCAATCTTGTTCCTTGGTGTGATGTTGCTTTAGCTTGTGTGATGAGAATAGGAGCCCTCAGACGGTTGGGGGTCATATTAAATACATTACCATAACTCCTGTGTCAAGTGCTTAAGTCAGAGTAATGTGTCCGAGTGGAATCTTTGTCCAAGAACTTTACAATTCCTGGCTGTATGTGTAATCATTTTGGTAAGTACACAAACCTAGGCAGGCCTTTCTTTAGCGCTTAGACCTAGCCCAGGGTGAAGGACGGCATGAAATGACTGATCACATGTCTATTTTCACCACCTCATAAGGTGGAGGTAAGAGGCTCATGGTTGTGCCTAAATCGTAGGCAAGTCTGTGGAACTGGGGTCACCCCCCCCCCCCCCAATCACGCGCTCTACTTGCGGTGTCCCCAAGGGATCTAACCTATTCCCCCCTGGCTTTTCAATGGCTACGTGGCCCCCTGGCCTATATGATAGCCACCCTCATCTCCAACTTTCAGTGTTGCACGGATGACGCGCACCTCTCCTTCAGGCTACCCTCAGCCTCTCCTCACTCATACCTGGATGTCAGTCCGCAATTCAGTCGTGGTGTGCTGCAAACAACCTCTGCCTCAATGCCAGGAAGACTGATTGTCCTCATCGGGACCCCTGCTCATGCCTTCCCTCTGGCCAGCCTCGCTTAGCCCTGCACCTTCACCTACCAACAAGGCAAAAAACCAGGGCGGGCGGGGGGGGGGGGGTAGCGTCCATCTTCAACTCCACTCTCTCCTTCTCTTGTCACATCAGATGTAAAATTCCCACTGCCAACTGCGCCTTCTTTGAGGTATTCTACCTTTTCTCCCCTTACCCCAGAGGCTCACCTTCTCCTGAGCCCTGGTCCTCTCTAGGCTGGACTACTGCAACAGCCTCTTTCTCAACCTGCCCTCTTCTAACCTCTGCACTCTTCTGTTCATCCAGAACAGAACCGCAAGAATTATCCTTGGCCTCAAGCCCAGGGATACATCTCTCAGGCGCTGAAATCCCTTCCCTGGCTCCCCGTGGCTGCAAGGACTAAGTTCAAGACCCTTTGCATTGTCTACAAGGCTTTCTAGGGCCTGGGCCCCACTCTATCTGCAGTGCCCTTCCTAAATAATCGCCTTCCCGAGCCCTGCGCTCGTCTTCCTCCATTTCTCTGCGGGTGAGCCACTTCTAGCAATGACTTGGGGAGATCTTTATCCTCTGCAGGTGCCTCCCTCTGGAACAGCTTCCCTGAGCCTCTCCGTCTTGAGCCCGATCTCCTTAAATTCTAGAAACTCCAAGACTTTCCTCTTCGCCTCCTCCTTCTCCTCTTCTCATCCCCTGCTAGCCACTGCTTTCTGCTCTCGCTCCCTCTCCTCTACTCAGTTTTGCTGACTGGCTGCTTGGTGTACCTTCTGAACCTCACAGGTCCCAAGCTTTCCTAGCCAGTCTCCTGCACTTGCCCCGGGCCTTGCACGCTGCAGCACTACTGCACTTCGGTTACAACCCATGAGTCCTATCCCTCTGCACTTAATCCATGTGCCTCCCACCCCCACGCACTTCCTTTACTGTTCACCGGCATAATCTGAATGTACCATGCCTAGTAAAATCGTTTGTCTTCCCTTACCATGCATGGTTTTTAGCTTAGAAGCACTTGTGTACAAGCGCATAATCAATCTTCTTAAATTGAGAAACGGATGACTGACCTGGATTAGGGAGAAGGGAGCTACACATTCCCTTTTCCTGAGATGAGCCAGGGACAATGTTGCCGGAGCACAGGGTGGTTGGGGGGAAATTGGGGTTAAGGGAGCGCAAGCATGCACCTGCCGGTTTACCTAAACCGGCAGGGAAGAGGGTGCCCTCCCGCATCTGAGGAGGCTGTGAGCATGGGCTTTACCATGCAGTAAAACTGTTGCGAGCCTCCCGATTGCCTGGGAGGCTGGCCGGCCAAACCTGTCGGGTGCTCATGATCAAAAAGTTGCACTACTCTGCATTTCTCCATCCACTTCCACTCACTGCTGCCCCTTCCTAATATCCTAATCTGAATGCATGTTCTCCTCTCATTCTTCCCTGACATCAATCTTGAGACTCCTCACCGAAGCCACCATTGCCTTCATGGCAGACACTAACCTTACAAAATGTCGACCTTATTTGTCCACTCTGACCTCCCTACACAATCATCCTACTCATGAACATAGAAATTCCCATGACCCACCCCCACCCCAGTATCTCATTTAGTACCATTGTCCCACTCTTTACTTCCTATGTGTCCCCCCCCACCACTTGCCCCTAGATCCAAACACTGATTCAAACTAAAATCTCCAACTTGCTCCCCTACAGTGCTTGAGTCCCCATGCATAACCCTTTCCCTCAGGCCTGCTCCATTGAACATGCTTTTGACTGCAGCTGGATTCTACACATCGCTTTTGAAAATCTCGCTGCACCTACCGTTACTCACTCTATCTTAAGCTTGCACCATGTGTGGTGGCCAAGCTAATCCCCCTAGGACAGCCTTAGTTTGCAGCAAATGGGATCAGACGGACAGGTGGTAAATCAAGCTTCATGTATTATCGCAAATACACAGCATACAGAGTGATCAGAGGGGAACACAGCATGCAGGTTTTCAGGCAGTCGGCACAACAAGCTTTCTAGGAGGCCCCCTAGAGTGCCAATTATATAGCATATCCTAGGCAACCACAAATTTGTTCTAGCACTTTTCACACAGGGGGCACAATATTGCAGACCTGTTGACATCTCACTTGTGGCGACATCCTGCATGGGCGTCATGTTGTATTATGGATAAGCAGCCTTCGTAGAAACTCTATGAAACCCCAGGAGGGGTTTGGGCCTGTCTGGTGTGCAGAGTGGGTTGACGTCTGTCTCTGCGTACCTTCCTCATCGTGCAGGCCAGCCTGGCCCATATTTGCATCCTTCTCTGGTAGTGGCCTGGCTCTCCCCTTTCCAGCCATATCTGCGAGCTGCAATAATTTCGAAGAGGAGGGTGGAAGGTGCACACACTAAATTTCTAGAAATACTGATTCATATGGCAGTTTGTCAATAGTTGCGGATTTGTGGGGTGCAGGGGAGGAAATGTAACCCTGGCACAGGGTTACTAAAGGTACAAAAAGGAGAGCAAAGAGCATCCAAAATTGGAACCCTCCCGTCCCTTGCACACCTTAAGTTTGCGCCAATATCACAATAAACTAGATATATATTCCAGTGGATTTCAAAAGATAGTGTAGTAATGACATTCAATGTAAAAGAAGATTCTTTATTCCAAACGTGTGAAACGGGAAGGATTCAATTCATTTGATTGTGGCTGACGCGTTTCGAGAAGTTCATTCTCTTTCAGCTATTTGTGAACTCTCCACATCACTGCTACATGTATTTAGCATTCTGCGTTAAACATATAACGTGTTACCAGGAACCAGTAAATTGTACCAGACAACAGTAAAGGCTTCGTCATACATTGTTTAGGGAAGCAAGGGTAGAATACAAAGAATGGGTCAACATGACCAGCACCTGTAAATAGAATCCAGAGCCACAAGCTATCGGGACAAAAGAATGGCCATTTTGCTAATGGTAGATTGGAAATGCATTGTAAGTTACTTAGGAATAGGGCAACTTCCGAATAGATGTGGATGAATGGCTTACCAATTTTCTCTTTACACCTATAATTCAGTGCATATGGAAACCGCTCGATATGGGCAGGAAAGAAATTAGAAGTTGAGTTCCAACACAGTTCATCCAGCAGAGAACAGCGGAGGATTGTGCACTAAAAGAAAAATAGTGCGTGTAACTATAGGTGTAAAATGCAAAAGGCAACAGTATTGGTAGATCAAACAATGAAAGGGCAACTACTCCCCACTGAGGGGTGCCCAATGTGTTCTGGATAGGACCAGCTATTGCATCAGTGCAGCACGCAGTCTAAGGGTTCTCAAATAGTCCACACTGGGCTCGCTGGGTCTATAAAGAAAAACGGCCCCTTTAGTGTCAAAGTGACATCTATATATGTGAGACTGAAGAGGCACAGCGAAAAACGCCTCGTGTAGCTTAAAACGTACTTGAATTTGTAATAACGGTAGCATCGGCTGATGGAACGTGAGCTTCGGAATCGACGGAGCTCGTTTAAGCCCATCCAGTGGGGAGGATGTCCCCAGAGACTGTTGCTATGCGCGGGACGCTAGTGCAGCTCCACAAGCCCCTCGCTGCGGCGTAGGTCCGTGAAGCGAGGTGGGCATGCGTAGTAATAAACAAAGGACTATAGGGGTAAATTCAAATGAGGGTATTGGGCACTCGCTCGAGAGCGGCGGCCATCTTAGAAGGTGAAGAAATGAATAGATTCAAATAGAGAGTGCAAGCTGCTTGCAAAAGTTTGCAGACTGTAATTAAGCAGAAAAGTAATTGGCCATCTAAGTTACGATATGGTGGCTCTGGATTTACATTGTGTGAGAAACCGACAATAGTTCTTAAGGTGGCACAAAAGTTCACTAATAGTAGCAGTTTTAAATTGGAGAGAGTTCAAAAAATGGCCCAAGAGGATATGGTCATATAATGATATATGAAAAACATCTTTCTTAGGGTGACAATTATGTTATAAAAACAATATACAGACATCTGTTGGGTACAGGCAGAGCTAGTGTATAGAGAGGGAGATATTAGGGCAACAAGTCAGATAAAACATTTTAAAGAAAATTCATCATTAAGCCCCTTTGGTAATAGTGTGTTCAGTGTATATGTATCCAATATTTTTCTCTACGTGAGAGCATCAATGCATAATCACCTCCCCCTATAGGGTTTTTTTAAAACTTCAAGGATTTGAAATTTTAATTGTGTGATTATTCTCCCTGAAATGTCTGGAGAGGGGGTTTTGATGTTTTTGCATCTAATATTGGATTTGTGCTCCGTCAGGCGTTCTTTGACCGGTCTTGTGGTTTGACCCACATACAGTTTGCCACAAGGGCATTTGATCGCATAAATAACCCCGGATGACATGCAGGTGGCATAGTGGCGTAGTTTAATGTTCTTCCTAGTGTATGGGTGAACAATTTTGTCACCTTTTTATGACGTTGTTACAGTGAGTACAACAGAGACACGGGAAAGTGCCAATTTTCCTAGTTTGTAGGTCCGTCGGTTTGTCTTTAGGTGGTATTGCTGCTCTGACCAGAGTGTCCCTCAGATTCCTACCCTGTCTGAAGGCCATCCTAGGTGCTTTAGGGAAGAGTTCTTTCAGTGTCTGGTCGTTGTTGAGAATGCTCCAGTGTTTCCTAATGGATTTACTTATCTGGAAGCTCTGTCTTGAGTACTTGCTGATGTGAAGTAATGGTGTATCCTTTGATTTGTTTTTGGGTACCAGTAGTTCTTTGTCGATGAGTACAGATCTTTCTTTGGCCTCTTCTAGGATGGTGTTAGAATAGCCTCTGGCTGAACATTTTTCCAATAGGGTGTTGCTCTCTGTGTCCAAACCTGCTGGGTCGGAAATTATCCGTTTTAATCTCAAGACTTGGCTGTATGGTAGACTCTTAAGCATGGATTTGGGATGATGACTTGTAAAGTGTAATACGTTATTCGCATCAGTGGGTTTATGGTAGACCGTGGTCCAAATCCGATGTTCTTTTATTTCCATGTCTACATCCAAAAAGTGTAGACGAGGTTCACTGATTTCCATGGTGAATTTTATGGTGTTGTGAATGGAGTTCATGTAGGTGAGGAAAGCGGCCAGTTCTTCGCGTGTACCACACCAGATGCCAAATATGTCTATATAATGTTTCCACATTAGTATCTTGTAGGACCATTCTGGGTGGTCCAATACATGCTGATGTTCAAATCTGTACATAAATGTGTTTGCGTAGACTGGGGCCGTGGATGAGCCCATGGAGGTACCAATAGTCTGAAGGTAGTAATTCCCTTTAAATCTGAAATAACTGTTAGAGTATGGTTTCAAGGAATTTCAGAACCAGATTGTTATTGGACATGCTGTTGTTGCCATTAGAGATGAGCCATTGAACTGCTTCGAGGCCTTTGGTGTGGGGGATGGAGGTATATAAACTACATACATCCATACTGAAGATAATGCACTCTGTGCTTAGAGCTGTAATGTCGTTGATACAATTCAGGAAGTCTGTTGTGTCTCTAAGGTAGGTAGGGGTCTCCTGTACCAATTTCTGAAGGATTTGTCCACATAGATAGCTAGAGGTTTAAAAATGCTGCCCGTGCCAGCTACCATCGGTCGCAGTGGAGGATTGGTAGGGTTCTTATGAATTTTAGGAAGGCCGTAGAATACGGGAGTGATTGGATGTACATTAAGTAAAAATTCACTTGTCTTAACATCGATCATGTCTTGATCTAATGCTTCTTCAATGATCTTTTTGATGAGAATCTTAATTGTGTTGATAGGGTCACCATCCAACTTGGAGTAGGTGTTAGTATCATCTAGCAGTGTGAGGCATTTAGTCGTGTAATCTTTGGTGTCCATTATGACAATTGCACTACCTTTATCGGCGGGTCTGATAGTAAGTTCTTCATCCTTGGCCAGTCTTTCAATATCTTCCAGTTGACACCGTTTCGCATTGCTGGGTGTATTCTTTTGGTAGTTGATTCTTTCAAGATCCTTTAAAACCGTTTTTTCAAATAGATTAAGCATAGAATTTTGTGTGAACGGGTCAAAGTAACTCTTAGGACGGAATTCAAGGGTGTTGTTATCCGGTGGCGGTGTATCCTCACCCTTGTCAGAGTTGAAAAACAATTTGAGCCTCAATTTACGCAATAACCTATGAAAGCATAATTTTTCTTTGTGTAGTGTTGCTAGTAGGCACAAACGATAGTCCTCGGTTAAGCATGTCCAATTGTCCACTGGTGAGGTTTTTACAGGACAGATTCACAACTAGATTTTCGGTCATTTGTTTTTTCTTTTGTTTTGACCATTTGCCTCTCCTCGTTTTTCTTTTTGTTTGTCTCTTAGTCCTAAAAAAGCACCACTCAATGCTCCAGGGATAGGTGGTGTCACTGGGGTTGTTGGATTAGTGGTTGGTCGTTCTGTAGGATCTGTATCGGGAATAGCTGTTTCTTTACTAGAAGAGCGTTCTCCTTCAAGTTGAGTTGGGTCCCCAATGCTGCTGGTACTGCTGTCACTGCCAGAGTTTGCTTTATTCTGGAAACAAGATTTCCGCTGTTGATCACGGTGGTGGTAGAATTCTTGCCATGTGTAGACAATGTTGTTAAGATAGTCGAAGGTATCTCTTTTAAATTTCCTCAGTTCCTTTGTTCAATGTCCTGTTCATAGCCTGTAAGTTGCGATAATTTCACCCTACTCTTATTTCCTCATCGAAGTTCACCCTTACCCTGTCCTGCTCCGCCCCCCCAACCCTCAATTTTACCTTCTGCGGGTCTCTGAGCCTCGGGCCCCCATTGGCCAGTCAACAACGCCACATCTATTGTAGGTCAGAGTAAGCTTAATCAACTATAGGGAACACTGCTGCTTGCACAACTCGCTCCTATTTTGAACAATGCACCAAGACAAAGTGCAGGTGGCCATACCTAGCTGAACAAGCTACAGCAGCAAGTGTGGACTAGGGGGATGAATGAAGTAAAACTAAGAGGTTGTTCACTCGAATGCTGTGATGAAAAACCCTAGAGTGGTGATTTTACTCAAAATAGAGAAGGGGTGTGTTTTAAATTAAGTGTTTTAGTTCTAATTTGCTGTTGAAGATGCCACTATCCTAATGCATCTTTTACATTTTTCTTTATCGCAATAGTAAGAAATGGATATGCTCATGGTGACTTGTGGATCAAATAAGCTTCTTAAATTCTCCCCGTTTCATTACTTCTAAAACCTGCAAACCATTATCTGAGTTTGGAACTTGCATTCGTTTCCAGTTTTCTTAGTGGCTGAAAAGCAGGAAGAGGGAAATTAGTGTGATTTCCAGCCAGTCACCAAGCTAAACACTGACATGGGTATTGCAGGTTTCCAATCGGTCCCACTAGTGACTATTGATGTGAGCTATGGGAGGAAGAGGAAAGTGCTGTGAAGCAAAACACTTTTTTTTCACAAGCAAAGCTTGTAGAAAAACGGACACCTAATAACCCACCTGCACTTTAATGACTGGCTGTCCTGGTCTACCTGCCTTTCAAAATTGTAGTCCTCTGCTGCTGAACTTGCTGAGCAGCAGTTGGTGTGAACAAGTGGAAGGTGCATGTTTTGGTTTTATAAAAATGTTTGGAATTGATGGGACCAGCAAGCAGTACAAGGCTATTTATTATGCATGGATAATAAGGATTTTAGTCGTGCATCAAATGAACACCTACCTTTAGCATTCATACTCCTCCAGAGGGGCACATGTTAAGTTGCAAGGTACTTGCTAGACCTGCCACCTCAATTCTATACATGGGCACAGCGCCCCTTTTCTTAATTGCCAAGAGTAATTTCTCACTAGCACTTGGCTTGTAGCGAGTGCAAAAAGTGCACCCTGTAACTCTAGCAAGACCCCGTCTGTTTCGGTGGCCGCTAGGCAAGAATTGATGTAGTAACCTTGTGGGAGGACTACACAACACTTGTCCTCTTGGTATTAGGTATAGGCCTGTACTACACAAGTTGGTAGTGTGACTGAGCAGCCAGGCTCATCGCAGGAGGGCTAAGTTAGAGCTGTAGTAATGAAATTCGCAAATACAATTAGCCAAGTAACACTCAAGGTTTCAGTTATAAATACTTATTTATTTTACTTCAGTTTTTAAATGCGCATTTTTTAAAAAGGGCAATGTAGGTAATAATATACTTTTCCAGAACCAACACAAAGCCAGTAGATACTCTTTAGAGATGCTTTCTACACTCTGAGGTGACTTCACTAACTAGGACAGTAATGGCATTTATATATTACTAGTAAACTTTGTAGATTCTGAGGTTTGTAGAAAGGTTCAGGCAAGGAAAAAGGTTAAACAGGTTCTCGGAGCATGTGAGCACTTAAATCTTCCAATGAAGTCTAGATAAAAACCTTTCCCATCAGTAATTGTTAAAAACCAATTTATCAGCTCTGAGGGACAGTATATAGCAGTAAGTGGACTAGAGTCTGCAGGGAGCCAGGACAGCCAAAGTCAATTGGATCAAAGTCTATGGAGCTGAGCCACTTTTTAGAGAAGTCTTGCACAAAGCTAGAGTTTGTTGAAGAAATATCACTGTAGGGTCACAAGCTGTTACACTTGAGAAGAGTAGAGCTGAAATCCACTCTAGCAAAGTAGCTACTGCAAGTATCAACTGAGAAGAGCAAAGCTAAAGACACTGAGGGAAGTACCTAGCCCATGTCAGAACAGTACATTTGGTTAGAAGAGTTGCCCAGCTGGCTTCTGTCTGCACTGATGCAGATACTTGGTTCCTGGGCCTCAGTTGTGGGGACAAGAGGGAGGATGTCTGGAGGACTCCTGCGGCAGCAATTCGGAGGTCGGCAGCAGCTATGGGCTCTTTTCGGATCAGCAGCACTTCGCGGTTTCATCGCTCGGTAAACAGCACCACTGTGGATCTGGGACACCGGTTGGGCTTCCTTCACTCCTTGGGTCCTGGACTCTGGTGAGGGGACTCGTGCTCTCGTCATCCTGCTTCTGGAGGGTCCTTAGGAGACTCCTGGAGCTTGCAGACGTTGCACTAGACTACGGATTTCTCGACCCCTGGCACTCTGTTCCTGCAGCAGCAAAGTACAGCCAGTTGGGGAAGATGGTCCAGTGGAGCTCGTCTCGGGGTCAGTTGGTCCCACTAACCCAAGGGAAGTAGTAGTCCTTTCCAGAGCTTCTCTTGTCGATCAGGAGTTTCAGCACAGCAGCAGCGCTTCACCTGGCAGTTCAAAGGTCCAGGAGGATGCAGCAAACTTCTTTTACAGTTTCTTAGGGTGTTCTTCCCAGTGGTCGCTGCCTCTAGTCCCTAAACTCCCGCCTTCAAACAAGTTTCTCCCATTCATACACTGCTTAGCTAGCGGGGTCTAGCGGGGTAGCCAGCCAATCAGGATTGGGTGCATTCAGGCATTCCTAAAGACAAAGGACAGGGGAGTTTCGGGAACCTCCCTCACTTCCTACCCTTCCAGACAGCTGGAGCCAGAGGTGGGTTTCAGTACTGAAGCCTGCCAAAGGCAAAACAACAAAAGGCTCAAACATGGCTTGGCGCTCACAGTAAAACTAGGACCTCACAAACAGAATGGCAAAAAAAGACCAGGGCCATTTTGAGTCACCCATGGGTGCTATACTGCAGCTGAGGATTCAGCCTGCTGTAGAATATCACTATGGTAGGAAAATTAAACCACTGCCACCAGCCATTTAAAGTAGTGTGGGTAACATAAACATTTTTACATGAGTAGGTATGATAAAGGGGCTACTGAGTAACCCCCCAGCACTCTACATAAGATGGTGTGTGCTGGACCCACAAAGAGAAAAGTAGTCCATTTCACTTTACTTTTCTTGGGAACAGTAGTTCACACAAGAATGTATTTAAACCTTAAGAAAAATATAAAGTATTTCTGACACTGCACTGAAGGTGCTTTCACCACACAAGTAGATGCCTATGGAGTTTGTCAGATTCCAAAAACAAAGGAAACCCATAATCCAAATTGGGTCAAAACAGAGTGAGAAAAAGGGCTCACTCACTCTAGAGTTGAAATTAAAAAGGCTTGAAGTCCAGCAAAAGAGCTGAAGGGAATTGGCACAGAAATGAGAATTCTCCCAACACTGGCTCTTTGGAGGCTTTTATTTTGCCACATGCCTAAACAATCCTAAGCTTCATTGCAACGTGGTGTGCTTCTGCTCACTTTAGTTCAATTGCTGACATTGAATCAGTTGGCACCATGTGCCCAATTTTCCAGTTATTTTTGTTAGGTGCCTGTTTACTTGCAGTCTTTACCAGGTGTTGCCATCCTAATGCTAAGGTAATGGCTAAAGAATTCAAGTTGCAAGATATTGGCCCGCAGGGTTTGAAATTACTGGGGTGGTTTAACTCCTAGTTGTAATAAAGAATAACCCGGTAAACTTGACACCAACTGCCAGCAGATATCTATGCTTTCTTGGTCAACTGGTGCCATTCAGTCATTCATGCATAACATTAAATGTGTTTGCGAAAGTGTATAATCAAAAGTTAGGACCGGCCTAGAACACACGTAAAGCTTAATGGGCTAAAATCTTTAAAGTGCACCCTATGTGGAATTGCATTCGTGGCATGATGTGCATTAGATCCTCATTTTGCATCAGACACGGAGCAAGCAAGGTGGCATCACACACGAGGTGGCGGCAGATGTAGAACTGTGGCAGTAAATCGAGAGCAGCAGAGATGGATGCAGTGACTCGGAGCCACTGTAGTGGCACACATGACTAATGACTAACTGGGAGGTAGCAGCAAGACCAAAGAACTGACAGGGATGAAATGAAAGGCAAAGAAATGTAAAGGGACTGCATGCAATCAACTGGAATAGCCAGCAGTAGTGTGAAACTGCAACATACCAATGCGTTAGTCATGTGCGTTTCTGGGTGCATGCCACAGTTGGAAGCATAAAAGCATAGTTCCATCATCTTTCAGGCACCCCAGAGTCTATTATGACATGTGCATATCTCCATATTCACTATATAAAAATTAGTTTTCAAATCTGAATTTATTTTAATCTTGTGCTAATAATTTAAATGTTCTACTCATATTAAGCCATTCAATGAATGTGCTCCATTCTAAGAACTCCTCCATGAAACTTAACTTAAATAGCTCCTTGGTCATGATGAGCAACTCCTGGTCAGGATAATCAACACCCTTGTGCTACCCCTCAATTCTTCACATGAACACACCTCGCACCATTTCATACTAGCCGGTGGCTAGTGTATATTTTCTGGCCTGACCATGTGCCAGATAGTTCCGAGGTGCTCAGCCCATTTGCCCTCTATTACCTGTATTCTCAACCATGCTTTCTGTACTTTCGACATCCTTTCCACTACATCATGTGAATCTTTGGCTGCCTGGACCTTACTGGTAGGGAACTATCTGTATTCGTGAACCCGGTTGATGCCTTTGTAACATGCCACCATCGCAACCCCTGTCAAATCAGGCGGCAAGAGATTCATTCTTTGACTGCTTTTAAAACCTGATGCATTAGGTGTGTATGAAAGCGTATTTAAATTCTTTGCTCGGAATGCTTTCTGGTTCTGGAGTCGAAAGGGCTTGCTGTGCAAGCTCCTCTTACCTCGGAGGTCCTGCAGTTTCTCTTGCCTCCAGTTCGTTTGCAGATGCCACTAGTTACTGCTCTGGAAGGTCTTCTGGAGACCCTGCCTCCACTGCCCCTCTTCCACCTCCAGATGACAGATGAGACCGATTAACAGCCACCCCCTGACTTAGGGGAATTACCCCCCGCCCCCTCTTGACAATGAATGCAATAACGTGCCCTCTGATGCCAAGGCGTTACAAAGGCGCCTTAGGCTGCATGGAATTCTTAGATATTTTTCGTCCAAGAGGGGCCTCTTCATTAGGGCGGTTGAAAGGTCATGCATCGCCTTGCAAAAGGAAGAGCTTGCAGAGACTAGAATAATCTGGCCCAAATCCACCCAACCAATAAGAAAATCAACGTTCGCTATCTGGCGTCGAGTTTGGAAGAGGTCACGGACATCTTGTCCCCAGCTCTTTCCTGGTCGTGGCTGCTGCCACTCGTTTCAGATTCTCCGCATCTGTAGCTGCTCAAGTCTCAAACGGGGATGGACAAAGCACGAGTAAATGTGTATTAGTCCTCACTGGCATTGGCACAGGCAGTCTACTTCTGTGGTGCTGTATTTGGTGCAAATTAAAATGTGGCGAGAACTGGTAGTTTGAGAGGTTTTTTTGCCTGGCAAATCGCACAAGTTCATAGAGGTTGGGGGGGGGAGGGCTGGTGAAGACCAGGGCTATATTCCAAAAAGCCGTGGATTGGCATCCCAACACATACATTGTCCAAGTATGTTGAAAACGGGACAAATCTCATCCTAAATACCTTGAATGACTAGGCTCTGGAAGCTGTGAGGCACTACAGGCACCCTCCATTGAGGGTGTCTTTGGTCGGTGGTTCCTCGGAGCAAGGCCCTAGACCGACTTCACTAGAAATTCTAGAGACCTGCTGGGAGATTTATGGGAATGGCAATGGTGCTGCAGGAGGTTGAATTGCTTTTGGCCAGAGGTTGGGCTCCTCGGGCAGTTCATCTGCATAATCCAGCCTGGTGACCTCATCGCAACCCTGGGTGCAGTTACCTTGGCCTGTTAAGAGGGCAGTAGGGTAATGATTGGTTCAAGAAGGGTTAGTTTGCATTTGCAAGTCTGCATTGGGCAATGTGGCCCATACCTGAACTGTGCTCCATTTAAGAGTGTATTTGTTGGGGTATGAAGTGCTACATGGCTTCAGTCCTTGGCATACTTTTGCAAAGCAACATGTCATCGTAAATGGGACATAACAAAATATGGCATGACTTAACAGTATATCGTAACATGCTTATATAACAAAACTGCAGTTATGCCCAATTCAATTGGGGCAGCTAGAGTAGGGTCGCAAGTAACGTACACCAATATAAAATGACAAATACTCTGAAACCAAAATGTCACTTGGTAACAATATAGATTTTGAAGGAAGAATTAATATGAAACACAAAGTTGGAAGTCTGTGTGTAATTGGGGGGTGCGGACACCAAGGTGGAAGGTGTAAATATTAGCGTCCTACTACTTCAAATTTCGGCCAGCATGATTGCAATAAAACCTCTCAAAACCCAAATGAAATTCCTCCAAGCAGACTCCCGGTCCCGGCTACTTTGGCCAGCAGCAGTGTAAATGGGGCACTTGGGTAGTAATTATGCAGGTAAATCTTTAAAAAACCCTTTCAAAGACGGAATCGCATTAAGAACCGTGGAACACAACACTAATTTTCACCAACACTGACTCCCAGAATAAGCATTTTAGTTGCCGCAGCTTCTACAAACTTCACCTCTGGTGTGGGGATGTAAAAACCAGAAGACAGCCCTTCTTGATTTATGCCCCGTGATCTGAAAGCTTGTCCCAGTACACATTACTCACCCTCTTGCATCTATATTTCAATAAGACGCTAAAGACTCTCCTCTTCAAGGAATTGCTCCTCCTGAACAGCTGGGGCCACTACCCACCTAACCAGAGACTGGGCTCTCTGCTCCTATTGCTCTCTCTGAACCCCCCCCCCCTTCCAGGTTTCCTCCACTGGTTGCTTGTAGATCCAATGCTGCAAAATTGCCTCCCTTTCCCTCTCCCTTGTATTCAACCCTTGTGATCTGCTTCCCTGCCTTGCCTTACTTGCCTTATACCCCCCTGCCTCCCCTTGTGATGCACTCCACTTTCTTCACAAGCTGGGTCAGCACTCAAATGTCATAACAAAATACTTCAGTGGTCCCGAGCCAGCCAGCGCTAACCTACCTTCTTCTGTGTGAAATGAGGACTACACTTAACTGGGAGAGACTGCCCAAGGGGTGGATGGAGACCTCCAGGAAGAGGGTTGAACCAAATCAATTTAAAATTAAACTATATATTTAACTTAAAGGTTGTTTGCCCCTAAGCAATACATTGACTCTAATGCCCATGGAACGGCACTTCTAAAATCTCCACATGTGTTTTCTACTAGTGGTAATTCAACGCTTCGCTTAAACGTAACCAGTTGCCGTTGATTGCCTCATCTCTGCTTCTGCTGGTTTTCCTCTTTCCAGTCATGCACTCTTTCCTCTGGAACAAGTGGAGCAGTTTCAACCCACATTCCAAGCATGACTGCAGGGTTTAATCCAATTCTATAAATTAATGGTTTCCCCATAGTTTAGTAGTGATCCTCCCGTTTTAAGATGTGATTCTTGCTTCAAATGTCTCTTAACACTTCGTCATATTAACCATCTAATCTGCACCATTCAGCAGGGTTTGAGAGAACATTAATTCTGGCAGTATTGCAGAACCCAAGGCTGGTACGTTACCTGTCAATTTGTGTCTTAAAACCAAGACTTGGGCAAAAAAAGTCGGGTATTCCTCCCTTCTCCTACTACCAACTATATTATCACCCACCTCATCCCACTTTGCCAGTCGCTTCCATCATGCAAATGTCTGGTCCTTCGTCTGCCCATG
Source organism: Ambystoma mexicanum (assembly GCF_040938575.1). Lineage (NCBI taxonomy): Eukaryota > Metazoa > Chordata > Amphibia > Caudata > Ambystomatidae > Ambystoma > Ambystoma mexicanum. Next base: position 269,894,774 of record NC_090932.1, on the reverse strand, counting down.
TCTTTGCCCCTCATTTGCCAATGTCCATGTTTTTCTCATGCGCCCAACTGTACTCTTCCTGACCCCCTCCACCCAGGAGATAAAGTATAACATCTGCAAATATTTACAGCAAATGCTGCAGCCTTTAAATGTAGAATTTCTGATTCTCTCAACGTCTCATGTGCCAAAGGTGTGAATTTACAGTGGACCACAGTATGTTGCTTGCATTCATTTGTCTGTTTTGCTAATTTTGTTTGTAGGGCTTGTACACCACAGTCTTGCCATGGCAATGGAAATTGGCTCCCCGCCTCGGTTTTTTCACATGCCGAAGTTCCAACACCAGGCTCCACGGCAGCTCTTCTACAAGAGGCCTGACTTTGCCCAGCAGCAAGCCATGCAACAACTCACCTTTGATGGGAAACGCATGAGGAAGGCAGTCAACCGTAAGACCATAGATTATAACCCGTCTATAATAAAGTACTTGGAGGTAAGTGCAAAGACGTCTCTGAAAAGCTATGTGTGATTGTGTGTGCAAGAGGCCAGGGGTTGGCGCCAGGGGTGCTGTTGAGGTGGTGTGTGCTCTCCATAGTTAAATGTGCCCTATGTGTGTTAATTACCCGATATTCCTATCCTACCCACACTACTCCGGCATAGATGTAGAGCCTAAACGACACGTGGCAGACTTGTCTGCCCTGAAACACCAGCTGAAACATTCTGAAAAAAAGAGGCAAAACACTTTACAAGATAATTAATTAATTGCCTTCCACTCTTCAGTCTTTCCGCAACACTGCCTGTCACTTTTGCTCCTCAAAAAATACAATGGCTTTAAAGCAGATTCAAGATCATTCCTTGCTGTGCCATTATGACTCAGATTGACCCATCCAGATCATCTTGTCTTTGAATTCTGAATGAGACCTACATTTGGCTGCCAAAATCTTTCCAGAGGTGCTTCCCTTCCAACATGGCATAATCTGTCAATCATTGAGAGTTTCAGAAATGCTTGTATTCATGGTTCTTGCACTGAAGTGGTAAGCCCTTCTGGTTCTCATTGCTTTTTTCTTTTTTTCTCAACCACTTCACGTGAGATTTGATGGATGTTAATATGGATTTTCAGAATCGCCCCTGTGTTTAGATGTTGGGAGGCCACACTATTCTGATCAGGAAAAGACACCAATGTCTAGCCAAACTCTTATAAAGGTATTGTTATTGAGCAGTAATGCTTACACTTAGAGTATGGGAGTGGTGAAGGGTTCAGTTAAGCACACACGGCTTTCGACAGAATGCATACAAATGCGGTATCTGTATAACTTTTGGAAGAAGAAAAAACGAATTGCCGAAAATGCAGAATTCGGCACGGATAAACGGAACAATGTTGATCAAAGGGAGCAGGGGTGACATTATGGACTTCAGGGGTGTCCCCCCGCTTCCATTAAAAGGAAAGGGGGGTTCGGTGGGGGGAGCAAAAAAGGACTCTGCGTTGCTAGTTCCCATCCACTTCAGCGAAGGGAACTGGCGTTGCAGGGAGAAGGAGTCGGCGGCACACAGCAAAGTGTACCACTAAAAGCTAAGTAAGGGGATGGGGAAGGAGAGCAGGTTAAAAGCATGCCATTTTGCTGCTCGATGTTGATTATTGCGATTTCGAAAATTCTGAATTTTATAATTTTCGGATTCAAAACTTTCGGAATTGAAGTAATGGACAGCCTAAAAATACAGCAATATTTATTCGAAATCTGGGGAGGTGGGCGAGTGAATAAACCATTCAATTTGCAGGCTTAAAAGGTATTGGTTTGAATTTTAGTATATTCTGCAAATGTCAACATCCGGAGGTAGATGGTGTTGCCTTATACCCTGAATTTGTATTCCTTGGAGAAGCTGAGTAAAAAGCTGTCTGTTGAAGCCACACGGATGGCACTTGTTACCTGGTTTGAGTACAGTGGACAGAATTGGTGGTTAAAACGAGGCTTCGTTGTTGCACTATCTGGAATTTGCAGGTTGATAATGGGACAGGCTGGTGTTATGTAGTGTTTTTGACTCATCTCCCTGCATGGTTTCTGCATTTATTAGCTTTGATGCCCGTGAGGCCAGCATATGTTGAACGCTGGATGAGTTGCAGCATGAGTGGGACATTTTTTTTCAAAATGGTAGCAGGCGCCCCACTCAGAAAAAGAGCATGGCATGATAACCAGTTCTGTGTTTTTTTTTTCCCACTTTGAGACCAAGCAGCCATGGCTTTTTGCGCACTGTACCCTTCACAGATGAGAACTATTTCCATATCAGTCTTTGCCCCGCCCACATGGGCACTCCAGCACCGAAATGCTATGGAGTGGGAAATGGAATTGAAATGTATTGTATTTGTCATTTATATAGCTCGCTTTCCCCATTTGTATGGCCTCAATGTGCTCTGTGGCAGGAACGCCCTCAGTGACCGCAGTCAATTACAGATTTGTGCATTTTGCAAGCTCAGGACTTAAATGGGCTGGCTAGGCTCCAGTAAGCCGCCCGGAGGTCGGGCAGATAGCTAGTGCTGGAAATCCTATGTGTGCCCAGCTAGACTGACATTTTTCGTAGGTTGTTGCTGTATACGAATGTCACGACTGATCACTGGGAATTTGTTAGCGGGTTCTAAGGCAAAACTGGATTTAAATTTGAGAGATTAATCGAGATACTGGGGGAATTGTACTGGGCTCCTGTGTGCATGCACGTATTGGGTCTATTAGATAATAATTTGTGCTGAGGTTGTGGCATTGAAAACTTAACTTTATTGCACGCCTTGATGGATTGTTAGAGTGCACGCTTTTTGCAAAGATGTTCTGTATAGTTTGGATTTAATAATGAATGTGACCTTTCCTCGGTTGTCAACGCCGTCAATCTTGCTCTCCAATAGGCAGTGTAGTTGCTCTTGGTCATTCTTGTTAGATGGACTGGTCGTTAATGGTGGCAGTAAAGCAGATAATGAAGGTTTGGAAGATGTGGAAGAAACCTCAGGTGGATGATTGGGTGAAAGAGTTGCAGATTCTAATTTTGAGAGGGTCATGTTTTCGAGGCAGAGCATGGCAGAGTAGTATTAGATTTATGGGCAACCTTTAATAAGCTGCGTGGGTAATTTGGGTTGCATGTTACTGTATGCTGCGGGTGTAAGGGATCACAGGATTGTTTGTGTTTTTTTTTTGTCTTTGTAGCTCACTTATTAGTTTAGTGGTGGATTCAGTGTTTTTGCGACTTTCAAATGTTATTACTGTAGAATCTACTGTTATGTTACATTTCTTATACTTTTTGCTTATGTAAATGTATTCAGTTTCTTTCAACTAGTAGTTATTAAATTATTGCGCTTCCCTCGATTTACTTTTTCTCACAATTGTGACAAGTGCTTCATCCTCCCTAGTGGGCCATTTTAAAAAATCATTTTCATATTAAGCCAGTTCTTTTTCCCTTTTTTAGTTCGAATGGGGGTGGTGGTTGCAGTGAACTACTAAAATAAACATTAAATCGACATTTGTCAGGAATTATCCAAGTTATTTTTTAAAAGTAATTAAAGAAACAGTAAGTTGACGTATTGGAATGGGTCTCTGTACCTTGTTAAAGGCCTTCACTGCCCTCTTCGGTCTTCAGCGCCCGTAACTCCTGGTATGGGCCTCTGGCAAGGTCTAGAAAGATTGGTTGTGGCTTGAAATAAATTATGCAGGTAAATCAAACTATTATTAAACTAACACTTGGTATTTACTATAGTGTTGACTCTTGCTGCTTAGGAACTTTGCCATCGCTTTCAATCCTCCTTTAGCCCTGCACCTCCACCTATCAATGAGGCAAAACATCTGGGGGACCTCTTCGACTCTACTCTTTCCGTCTCATTACCAACTGCACCTTCTTAGAGGTATTCTACCTTTTCTCGCTTCCCCCAGAGGCTCATCATCTCCAGAGTACTGGTCCTTTCTAGGCTGGACTACTGCAATAGCCTCTTTCTCAACCTTCCCTCTTCTACCCTCCGTCCTCTTCAACTCCTCCAGAACAAACCGCAAGACTTATCCTTGACCTCAAGCCTAAGGACTGCATCTCTCCGGTGCTGAAATCCCTCCACTGGCTCCCTGTGGCTGCAATGATTAACTTGAAGACCCTTTACATTGTCCACAAGGCCTTTGGTGCCTGGGTCCACTCTATTTGCACCCTATTCCTAAATACTCTCCTTTCCGAGCCCTGCGCTCAGCTTCCTCCAACTCTCTGCAGGTGAGCCGTTTCTCCAAGCAGAGACTTCTGGGGGTAGGGGTAGGGGTGGGGGGGGTGCAGGGTGTGTGTGTGTGCGCGCGCGCACAATCTATATCTACTGCAGGTGCCTCCCTCTGGAACAGCATCTCTGTCTTGAGCAGGATCTCCTGAAGTTCCCGAAACTCCTTGACTTTATTCGCCTCCTTCTCTCCCTCTATCCTGCTAACCACCACCTGCTCTCGCCTTCTCTCCTCTACTTATGCTCCGTCTCGCTGACTGGCTACCTCTGGTACCTTCAGAGCCTCGCAGGTCCCAAGCCTTCCTTGCCGGTCTCCTGCACTTGCCCCTGACCCATGAGTGGTATCTATGTGCGCTTAACCCATGTTCTGATGGGACTGGGCGCACTTGGTCCCTTTTGCCCACCCCCTTGCACTTCCTGCCCTGTTCACCTGCGTGATCTGAATGTACCATGCTTCATAAGATCATCTGTCTTGTCTTCCCCTCCAATGCATGGGTGCGCTTTGAAACACTAGTGTATAATCTATTGTTGGTTTTATCCGCCCAAACATGTTTAAAGGATAGTTCCGGGACTTTTTTTTTATTGTTCCTATGGTTCGGCCATGTGTTTTTAAGCATAAATCGGTAGATCGTAGAAAACTTTCCTATGGACCTTACCCGACTTTTCGTCCATTAACGCACTCGAAAACATCCGCCATTTTATGATAATCCTCTCACTTGCCGCATCGCCCTGGCTCACCTGCTTTTGCGGCACTAAATCAAATCCCCCGCCCCTGAAACAGACTTGATCAAAACATTCATATTCCCCGCCTCTATCCGTGACGTGACTGAGCTGCGTAGGCAAACGCGCCCAGGCGTCTTCTACGCGACTCCACACAGAACCAGGAAATCAACACAGATGAGCTCAAACAACACAGCGCGCCACAATTGGGAATATGAAACTGTGCTTTTAAATTAAACCGCAAGATTGTAAATTTGGTAAAGTACATTTATTTGACATCAAATGTTTTGAGAATATTCAGCGATTAGCATTTTTATTTGCTCACGTTCCAAAAAGTTCGTTTCGAGGCACACGATGTTCCTTTGCTGTACACAGGGTCTTAGATCATCTCACAATACAGCGCCACAATTCGGAATATGAAACGGTGGTTTAAAAGCAAACGGCAAGATTGTACATTTGGCAAAGTACATTTATTTGACATCAAATGTTTTGAGAATATTCAGCGATTTGCATTTTTATTTGCTCTCGATCCAAAATATTTCGTCTTGAGGCAAGCGATGTTCGTGTGCAGTAGACGGGGTGTTGGTTTACGATAAAATAAGCTCTTCGGTCGCACTGATAATCGCATGGCTATTCCAACAACGAGGCACTAGGGCACCACAACGGTCTGTATGTTGCATCTAGCCGCTAGTACCGCGTAAGGGCATACTTGTACTTGGCGACCGTCCCACAAAATGGTCAGGGTGCTAACGTTGTTCACGCGGAGAAGCAACTGGCGGTTGAAAAACCCATCCGCCGGTGTCTGGTACTCGTGACACATGCAGTAATGCATGATGTATCTATTTGAAAAACATAAAAAAAGGAAATTAGTCTCACCATCAGATCTTTATTAAAATTATTCATTTTATATATTAGGTCTGGAAATTATTTCATAGCTAGGACAGTGCAACTGGGTTTTATACGTCAATGGGGGCTGTAGGATACTGAGACAGTCCCCCAGTGCAGGGGTTGACAGGGAGTGCAGGTGGAGAGTGGAAGGGCCCAGGACCGAGGTCGCAGACAGTGGACAAGTTGTAGCAGGGGAGAGGGAGAGAGAAAGCAGAAGCAAAGAGGAAGGTTTGGAGGTGCTTCCGTAAAAGGAGACGGTTCTCCCCAAGATAGTGCGCGGTACAAAACAATATGCCACATAGAATGAACAAGTACAACTTAACCCGTCTTTAAAGCTACTGTATAGTAATTAAATTGCGGTATAAACTCATCTAAAGAGTTACTTACATTATATTTGCATTTTCCATTGTGTCTGTGCGTAGGGCAGCCCCGAAATACCACTCCTTCTATGCCGACGTTTTATTTCTTCTAATGAACGAACATGAAATGGCTTTCGTTTCTGAAATTATATTCATTATCGTTTCTTACGTGGTCCCGGCCTGTCAAGGTCAAATAACAATAGAACCTTATACTGAGTCGTGGGCCATTCTGGCACTCGAGAAAAAATCAAAGCAGCTGACCTTCACTTTGAACGAACACACATTCCTAGTTAGCTAAATTCAGTGTACGGCCGTTTTACAGGACTTGAAATTTACACTCCATCTTTGCATTTTGTCTGCTTGCTTTGCTGCCCCACAGAACCATAAATACGGAGACATTCTATATTTTTGGAAAAATAATTTATATTACTGTTTGGTTTAATTTAATGCGCAAATGAACAAGGTTGGATATATAAACATATTCAATGGGCCTGCGACATGAGGAGACTCGAGAGAACAGACAATCAAATTACAATCATTTAAACCGTGATGTGTATTTCTCAATGAGCTCTTCTTTAGGTGGACATGGAACAGAGGCAATGTTGGGTGGCAATGCAGTTGTCACCTGCACAGGTTTGTTCACAACTCCATTTATGTGCCTATCTAGGACGTCAACAATAAGTCTCTCAATAAACTCATCTTGCATATCCTCAAACACTGGTTTGATCACCCATTGTTTACTTCTTTTAGTGAAGGCCTTATTGTAGCGAAGCGTCCCTAAAGTTCCGGTCGTCCTACTTTGTTGACGTCCAACGTTATGGTTATGTGCCAAGACCGCTAGAAGAGTCCGATTTATCATGCCCTAATGCAATCGTTTTGGCCTGTACTTTAGGCACATATTGTGGAACACCTCCAAATCTCCTGTGTGGCTGAATTCCGTGAGTCCCCTCAAATCTCTTGTTATAGTTTTATCAAATACAATCTTTTCAATGGCTTTGTGAGTGGGTGATGAAGGAATCAACCACTTCTTCTTCCGTGCCTCCTCTGTGGACAAATGGCCATGTTCACAATTGTGGAAATGTTGGTTTGTGTTCCAACGGTGAACGTTTGTGCAGTGTGGCATTACTGACCGCCATTTTTCCAGTAGAATTTCCAACGACCCTCCACATGTTTTTGAGCTCCACCAAAGATGGTTGCTGATTGACTTGGACCACTGTGAAATACCTTGCGTTTCTTTTTTTTTTACCTGCAGCAGACATTTTTTTATTGATTGTTTTTGCAAGATGCCAAACGTCAAATTGGTGATTTATATTTTTGTACTCTTCTCTCATTGTCTTGGCAATTGAAACGTGTCTGTCCGTGGCTATCAGGTCGATCACCATTCCCCGCGATTGTAGTTCTTGCAATGATGCTACAAAGCCAACTTTCTCCATGGCCACTGAGGATGTACTTTGTGACACCTGCACAACCACCGAACTCACAATTTTCTTACTTTCCATGTCCTGAAAGTGGTAGGTGCAGTACTTGGCTGAAAATCCTGGGCTGTCGCACTGTCCATCACCGGCTAGCCTGAACCGTTTGCCCGCGAATGTACTATCAATAGACATTTTTTCCATTCTCCAAGCTTCGCTAATGGCTGGAAATAGATAATCGGTTTGGTATTTGTAGAACTGAGTTTTCGCAATGAAACGGATTCCCACAAACTGAAAGAAAGACTCTAATTTTTTAAAACTTGAACCACTAAAAAGTGCAGCCGCTGCACAAAGTAGATTGCCTGCTGGCAGTTGTCCCAGCATGGGTTGTGCAGACCATGAGAAAGGATGATATTTTGTACAGGTGGCATGTATTTTAAGGTTAGTGCCTCGAATTGCACGAGTCACATTAATCAATGGCTCCCCACATACTTCCCCACCTACCGAATGCCCACATTTCAACCGAATAATAATATCAATCAAACAACTATCGAATACAATGAATTTGGCCTCTTTCCTTATAGTGTCACTCTGCATCCCAGCTGGTTCGGCCTGTAACGTTGAGGACATGTCACTCACATGAAAGGTAGAATCTCTGATATCGTCTTCCGCTATGTTCAGTGATATTGAAGGTGTTTCATTGTAGTCCACTTCATTCTCTTCCATTGCAACATCTGTTCCTTCTCCGGCAATGGGTGAATAGGACAATTTCTTCAACTTTCTCGCGGTCTTAGTTTTTGCGGGTGTGGATTCTGTGAATTTATCTACAACTGCATCCGAACTACCAGGAGGACATTCACTATCAATGGCTGGTGGTGGTATAGCTCCGTTGTCAATCACTTCATATTCTTCCCATTGGCACGATGCATCTCCAGTCTCAAGTCCCTGCCAAAAGGTTTGACAAGCAACATCTCTCGTTCGCTTCACTGTCTGTGTAGATCTAGTTAGTACACCCACTCGCAACTAGAGGACAGATTGGAAAAGGGATGTTCAGTTTAAACACAACTTACAGTATTGAACTATTAACAGTGAAAAACAACATAATATAGTGACCAGGACACTAACCTTCTTTTGCTTTCTTTTCTTTGAAACTTTCTTGCCTCGAACTTCAACATCAGGACGCTGTTGCTCCGACTCGTGTGTGCATGTCTCCACTTCCTCTTGCGCTGCAACGACTACATTTTCATGATAAGCACATCCATCACGCACTGACGCTCCATCGACTCCCTGAAACATAGAACTTTCATTAGTATGTATAATAATATTGAAAACACAAAATGTACTTGGGGACCAATACCCACGTACATCTCAATAGCAAAACGCGAATGAACGCTTTGTGTAGAACATTCAAACGACAATTATTCACGCATTGTTGATCTAGTTAGATGGAACTGTCAAGATCCATACCTCGGGCTCCTCATAGACTTCCATTGATGATATTATTGAAGATGATGCTTCAGTGACTCCCTGAAACACAGTAATTGCATTAGTATGGTTTTCTATTTTGATAAAAAGAACAAACTTTGTGCAGGCGTGAACGGCTCATCTAAATAGACCTGCACAAATGATCAGTTGTCTAAAATAAATAATGGATATGTAAATATGATTCGATTTGCTTGATCGTTGGAAGTGTCACCACCCAGAGATCTGCATCAACTACTAGGGGTGATGTTTTTGTAGAAGAAGCTCCGTCATCTCCCTGAAACATAGTACTAGCGTTAATAAAGAAGGAAGTATAGCGGATGTAATCACGTCATATGATTTCGCTTGATCGAACTGTCAGTATCCATACCTCGAAATGCATAAGAACATCAAGGGACGATGTAACTGCGGTGCACACTTCTGCAAGCTGTTGCGCCGACCCGTAACTGCATGCTCCCCCTTCTTCTTGGACTAATGCTCCATCGACTCCCTGAAACATAGGACTTTCATTAGTAATGAACACAAAATTGAAAAAAGAAGACACATAGGAGGGCGACGGAACTGTCCTGAAACGTACCTCGAGCATCTGAGTGACATCAACGGTAGTCGTCAATACGTTGGACTCCTCAGCATCTCCCTGAAAGACAGTACTTGCGTTATTTTGGATAACAATAATTATAACTGAAAACAAAGACTAGAGGACGAGTACAAGGGTGTACCATTAGGTAACATAATTACACGATAAATTAAAACTATTGATTTACATGCCTAAAACAAGTCAGTGGCAGAATAGCCAAGTAAGATTACCCGATAGGCGCTTGAAGTGGCTGATGACTGCAATAATGACACGGATGGAGAATCTTCCGCCTACATATTGAGTGGATACATAAATGGGGAAATTATTGTTAGCTAATGCTACACACTACCGCAAGGCCAAGAGATAAATACGTAAACTTGACTCACCAGTGTAGGGATGTGGACGAATAGAGTGGGAATAGCGGTTGAGAGCAATTTTCGCCTCGCTCGCGGTGTGTTCTTCTTTATTAGCAATGATGTGGAGTACATGTCAGAGGTAAAGTGCCTGCTGCAGATGCGGTATCGATCACCCCTCTTGTCCGCAAAGACCTCTAGGACTCTACTTTCAAGCTCAGACGGTGGATATCCGCAATATCGGACCCATTCTCTTATCTGATCTATTGTCTTAGGGAAAACATGCATTATAGTACCTTCTGATTTATTATGGGTCTTCGAAGGACAACCGCCAATGGAACAGGCAGGCATTGTGGAAAGTTCTGAAAAGAAAAGATCAACAATTCTCTATGAATACCAATGTAAACTCAGAACATGTGACTAGTTCCTTGCATGTACTGTCTTGAACGAAAAGAAATTGGACGCAAAATGATTATGGTACATGGCCTTACCTTGACGAACAAACAGTTAGATGCAGGGATCAGAGTAGTTTCTTGTCGTAGAACAGGGAGCAGTTCACAGGTTGCAATCTGACGAGTTTCCTCGAAGTGGTCACGGAAGTTCACAGACGAAGAGCAGATAACCAGCACCTTCACGGGTTGACTAGCAAAGCGCAAAGAAGTGCTCATTAGAAATATGAAGTGGGTTATAAAGAATTCGAAAACAGGGGTGTGTTTGTGAATGAATGACGGGTATATGTCGTGGCATTATGTGGATTGCAGGGGGCTGTCCAGCGTGAGGGGGGGTGCTTGGCAGGAGACACGGGGTCTGGAGGTAGACCTGGGAACAACAACCCATGCTCTATAGACCACTTTGAAGTGTACATGGTCTTTGGCACCTCTTGGCCTTTATCGCTCCCTGACTGCTCCAGTTGCCTGCACAAGTAGCCCGGTGCGAACTGCCTTTGATAGGGCGGGGGGTGGATTGGGGCGGTGGTCGTGCAGACAAGACTCGTTTGCCGCAGGGCCTCACCAAGGAGAGGCCATCTAACTGCATGTAAGAGGCTGGCTGCAGGATCTAGTACATGGAAGGCAGGGGGGTGAGTTTATAAATACCTCACCCTCCCAGGAGAATATATGGGTGCAGTTCACCCTGGAGACCCTGGATGCCTAGGCAGTTAGCAGCAGGCTGGCCTGTGGTGGCAAGGCGGCACGGGCCAGAGGGGGTCATCTCTGTACCCGGTGACCAAAAGGATGATTTATTATGATCAACCATATTTACCTATAACCATGTTTTGTATCAATAAAATACAACGGCCTTCCTTTTATTGCCAACGCTTGGACAAATCAAAACAACCATTGTTAAAATATATATTGGGTTTTATTTTGGATCTTAATTTCAATTGAACATAAATAATAAACATTACACATTGTAAATTTGCGGTTGCAGCACATCCAGGGAAAATCCGCGGTATTGTCCACTGTCGCTGGAGAAATGTTGTCTAATGGCAAATACCGCACAGGCAGGTATTACTCTCCGAACGCGGTGTCCGAGCCTCCCGTGAAGCCACCAAGTGAAGCAACGATAGGCCACCAGCCTGTACCACCTGTGAAAATGAAAGATGCAAACTGTATTAAAATGACAAAACTTTATCACTATCGATTCAGGTAAAAAATGTCATTCTGCTTTGAAAAAAATTCTATCTAGAAAATGCACAATATGGAACCAATTTACATGCATTCGAATGATATGTAGATGTAATTTTATATGTGGGAGACGACCATGACATAGTAGTGGCATCACTGACATCACAACCAGAGTATACTTACTCGTTACTCGGATTACGCGGACGAACAGTGCCGCGAAGTTCGTGCATAAGCACCATCATCATCATCCTCAACACGGTCCGTGAGAGGCAGGCTTCCCTGAACTCTGGCAGCTCGGTGATGCATTGCGGACTTTGCTCGCCTTCCTGCAGACTTTGCTCGCCTTCCGAAATGTAGGCCAGGCATCCCGATTTTTCCCGGCAGCTGTTCTCCTCCTCAGTTGGCATTAGCTCGCACCGATTGCACGTGCACCAGGTGGAGACGCCGTCCATGCGACATGGTCCAGGCTCTTCATCCGTTGACTGGTCCTCCCAACTGCCGTCCGAATCCCCGTCGTTTTCGCGTGCTTGCCTTTCCAGTAGTTCTTCCTCGGTGTACTCGGGCTCGTACATATACGGCATTATTGTAGCCATTATGTGGTAAAGAAAGTAAAATAATTTATAGCGGTGGTACTGGTATCTGTTCACACGGGCTACAATCAACGAAGGTAGCTGACCAGAGCACAGAAACGAGTCACAGAATACTCAAAGTAACACAGAGAGAGGAATGGATTCGAAAATCTGCTGCTGTGTGTTGTGAAACGGTCTGTTTATACTTATTGAGGAAAGAGGCGTCCTGCCATTTCCATGGCGACACTTCATTAGCTGAGGCGCAGCGATTGTTGACACGAAACGGGAAATGGGCGGTACGCGTCTGCTGATGTCAGGCTCAGGGGCGGGGGATTTGATTTAGTGCCGCAAAAGCAGGTGAGCCAGGGCGATGCGGCAAGTGAGAGGATTATCATAAAATGGCGGATGTTTTCGAGTGCGTTAATGGACGAAAAGTCGGGTAAGGTCCATAGGAAAGTTTTCTACGATCTACCGATTTATGCTTAAAAACACATGGCCGAACCATAGGAACAATTAAAAAAAAAGTCCCGGAACTATCCTTTAATTCTGAACGATGCGACTTACCATTCTAGCCCACATGGCCCCAACCCACACCTTGACAACACTATTGAAAATCCATATCGGTGCTCCTTTCCCAGCTTGCATCAGGTTTAATTGTCTGGCCCTAACAGATGGTGTTCTTCAATAACACTCCTATATACTTAGAGATTGCATCTCCACTTCACAATGCACCAAGATCATAAAGATCTGCCCGAAACAGACCATCTGATATTCTTTTTTTTTTTGTTAAAACTTTATTTATTAAGCGAGCAGCTTCATTACAAGACCATTAACTTCATTGAATTATGATTTAAACATAGTTCTGTTACACATATGCATTTAACAGACTGGCAAATATCGCAGATCAGGGCGAAGATGTAGGCGTTGCATCTACATCGGGCATCAAATTACACAGGTATAGGTGCAACAGAGGCCATATGTCCTTGGGACGACAGGGTGTCTGGACCGACAGTACAAAAAGTTCCTCATCATCATTTACCATACATAGGTCTTTCAGGAAATTAGCTCGGGTTGGTCCAGCTGCGATTTCCAACATTTCAGGATACATCGTTTGGCAACAATACATGAGATAATAAATAATCGCCTAGTGGTTTCTTTCACTTTACCGATGTCCCCAAACGAGTACTTCAAAGGGGACAGTTGCCGGGATCAACGTTATTTCCTCAAGGAGTCCCGCTACCTCCCTCCAGAATTCCATAATCACGGGGCATGACCAATACATATGATACGTTCCAGCATTAGGGGCATTACATTTACGTTCCAGCATTAGGGGCATTACATTTGGGACAAGACCCTGTACAGTGTTCTACAAATTTGACTAGTTTAGTAGGGGCATAGTGCAATTGATTTAGGATTTTGAATTGCTTCAGTCAGAGCACAGAATTTATTGAAACAGATTTGAGTTGACAGTAACTGGACCATTTGTCGTCGATCAGGGTGCCGTGTCGCGCTCCCAGGTCTCTTTAATTGTGTTGCATGAAGTGGAGTGAGTCTGCACCAAGGAGTATAGCATTGAGACCCCTTGCCATGGCCATCTGTGGATACCACAGCTCTAATACATTCGTGTATTTGGGGTTACACTCGCAGGCGTTCACTCCTCAGGCAGGCTCGGCCACAGAGGGCGGGCGGATCCGCTGTGGCGGTCCACCGCCACCGGGGCACAGCATTTGGCAAGGGGGGGCCAGTTCGCCCAGCGGACAACCTCGGGCTTTTCCAGCAAACCCGCTTGGGTGGATGACTGTGGAGCTCGCCGCGAGCCAATTTAGGATTTTCGCAGGTTTCCCGGCCCAGAAGCGTGCAGCGTGGCCCCTCCCCTGCTCGGCCTATAGTCAGTCAAGCCTCCGGGCTGTGTTGCTTTTTGCCGTGGAACTGCGACATGGGGCCGCCTCCACTGTTCCTGTGGTGCAGTTTCCCTGGGCCGTATCTTGGGATTCCAAGTTTTCCTTCAGGATTTGAATGAGCAGTACTATAGATCCTCCGTCATAAGTGTTTGTAGGCGCACCGGTGGCTCCAGAAAGGATTAATTATGGAAAATGATAGTTTACGGGCCCGAGCTCTCCTCTCAGGCGGCCATCGGCGTTGTGCGCCCCCAGGCCATCTGATTTTCATCGCAACTGCTGCTTGCTTTCCCCAACTTTGTAAAACTAGTTTTTCAGTCAGTTCAATTGCCAAACCGAGGTTTTTTTAGCCAGTGAAATTCCTAACTTGTAGGAACTCTGTGACAAAACAGATTTATATATTCATACTGCCCAAACCTATTTCCCTAGAGACACCATTGGAAATCTCTTGCCACGCATGCACATGTAGAGCTCCCCGCTCCTATATTAGGCGCTATGTGGCATGACACCTGTAATGCGTTTATATTGTGTCAGCAGTTTTGACACTTATCTTGCTGTGCTCATACAATTCGCAAATGTATATACTAAAACACATGCTACAACAGGGTACATTTCAAAACCTGCATGGAAAGATTGCCTTCACTGTTATCCAAACAGTCTTTTAGCACAACATAAACAGTTCTTCGGGATAAAAGATTAATATGGTCTATGCGTCACATAATTCTAAAAGAACAGGTGGGGAAACAATGTCCTGGCTGTCCCTAATAGAACAACACCCTGACTCTAACGGGAGTACCTTGCCCTAGACGGTCTGTGGTGCGCTGCCTATATAACGGGCATAGTGGAAGAGGAAACTGTCCCTCAACGCTACCAATTGAATCAGTTGTGTCCATTTTATTGAATTAAAAAGTAACCAGAGAACAACCCAACGGTTGTTTTTGCAAATGGGAATGGTTATTGGGTGCTATCGGAGTAGCTGATTGCCTGGTATATGATTTGTGACCTTGGGATTTTGAAATTGTTTATTCACCCACAGGAATCAAATTGTACAGGAAAAGGAAGAAAAAAGGTCCTGTTTGATTGGGACACCTTAAAATACTTGTTACACGTGAGTCTAATTCTATTCCTTATCCCGTATCCCTCTTTATTGCCCGGGATATCATAATGGTCATTAAGCCCCTCATGACCTGTAGGTCGACCGGTTTATCAATGGATTGTATGGTTTGCCATCTTCAGGACCGTTAATAGTTTTTGGTGATTCAGATTCCAGCGTGCCTCTATTTGACCATGCAGCGGCTCCCACTAGTCAATGATAGATCGGCCCCACACACTCCCCCGAACAGTGTTCCAATTGGGTATTGTTTGGGAAGAGTGCAGGGCCCCCGCAAGCCAGGCAAGAGCAAGTTTCCGGTGTGCCGAACATGGCAGAGGGGCTAGCACACTGCAGCAGCAGGGTTGACGGCGCCCATTAAGCTACTTTGTTTGTAGTGAGAATTTCTGAGCACTTGGTAAGGTGGAAGGAGGTGGCATCCAACAACTGGGTCTTGCAGCTCGTTGAATTGGGGGGGGGGGTACTGTGTACCATTTAGACTTGCAGACACACAGCCCCACCCCCATAACTATAACATGAGCTCCAGGGGGAACCGAGAGCCCTGTTATCGAAAGATGCCATGGAAGAGGTGACAAAGCAGAGGGATCAGGCATTATTTTGTGTCACCCAAGAAAAGGGGGAGGACTATCTAGCCTTCATGACCAGTTCCTGAGGAGGGACAATTTCAGGATGGTGAAGTTTAAAGGCACTGCAACTCTAGGACTGGTTGGTTTTTCTGGCCCTTCAGGATGCTTATTTTTATGTGCCAATTCATCTGAGGCACCGGCGATTCCTGAGATTAGTCATAGGGGACACTACCAATTTAAGGTGCTCACTTTTTTTTATTTAACCTCCGTGCCCAGGATTTTCACCAAACTGACTCTGAGATATGGTGCTCACGTATTCACTTACCTGGACAACTGACTGATCCGAGGAAGTTCTCCAGAGCAGGTATCGACACAGCTTGAGGAAACCTGAGTTGTGCTGCTCTCTAAATTTCCAGAAGTCCCACATTGCACCAACACAAACTCCCAGTTCATCGGAAGCAGTCCTAGGTGCACGGGTGGGGAAGGCCCCAACCACCCACCCCTCCTGCCTGCCTCCCCCTGTCGGGCAAATGGGCTAGCTTTTCCAGAGCCATGACAGTCTACCAGTTGCTTCCTTCCTCCAGCTCTCAAGTGTCATGATTTCCTGTATTTTTCTGGTGCCGGAGGCCAGACTGCGAATATGGTCTCTACAGTGGCTGAGGGATTAATGGTCCCAGTATTCCCAATGCACTGAAGGTCATTCTCATGGTGTCGGGCGGTGACCAGCAACCTCTTGGTGTGGACATGGTTTAGTGGGAATTCTTTTGGCCCCAAGCCCAGTTGGTCACGGATGCATCCTTGAAGGGTTGGGGCAGTCACTACAGGGACCTTTTGATCACAAATGCAATGCTGGTGGCATATCAGCAGGCTGGAGTTGCGGGCGATTAGGTTGACACTGGTGTTTGCTCCCTCCCTCAAGTGCAAACCAGTCCTTGTTCTGACAGCCAGCAGTGTCCATGCACTACCTCAACAAATAGGTCGGTGGGCATTCTCTTCCCCTTTGCATAGATGCACTGCAACTATGTTCTGGTTACTGGAGAACCAGATCTCTGCTTCAGCTGTCATCTAGCAGGAGCAGAGAACAGGCTGGCCGATGCTGTGAGCAGGCAGAGCCCAGTCTCTCACTAGTGGGAAGTGTTGCGACAAAGTTCTCAGAGGAGAGATCTTCACTCGGTGGTGTACCCAGACTGCAGATCGGTTTGCAGCGAGGTCCAACACACAGATCGGACATTGTTTTGCTCAAGGGATTTCCCAGCGAAGGGGGCGTGTTCCTGGCGGACTGGATCTTCGACCTCCATCATGCCTCTGCACCCCCCTCCTCTCTCCTCCCACTGATACCTGTCATCCTGTGGGTTTTCTGGAGTTCCTTTCCAGCAGCCCCAATGGCCGGACTTCCTATTCCAGTCAAGGTCAGTTGCTTCACACGAACCCAGAGTCACTCAGACTACATGCGTAGCTCTTGAGAGGATGAGATGACTGGTACCTTTCAGAAGAGGTACTTGAGGTACTACTGACTGCATGCAGAACATAGAGATATTTGAATTGGGCAGATGGATATTTGAGGCTTGGTGTAGGGAGCGCAGGATATACACTATCGCTTGTCCCACCACTGAGGTGATATTCTTTCTGTCACTGGCCTCTGCAGGCCTTCAGATGGGCACAGTCAGGGGCTACTTGGTGGCTTTGTCTGTATTCGATGGCCCTGGATCAGTTCTTTCTTCACAATCCCTGTTGATGCCCCAATTTCTGAAAGACTTTGCGAATAGATTCCCGCCTACTCAGTTTGTGGTTCCGGACTGGGATCTGAGCTAGGTTTTGACAATTTTGATGGTGGCTGTATTTGAGCCCATGCATTCATGCCTGATCGGGCTGCTTACCCGTAAAACTGCTTTCCTGGTGGCAGTCACATCAGCAAGGCATGCAAGTGAGCTTCAGGCTTTCTTGCAAGCCATCTTTCCTACAACTTTCCAAGGTGCACCCTAAATTCCTGTCGCAGTAGTTTCTGAATTCCACGTGTGCCTGAGGCGAGGCTACACAGGCTGCACCATAACAGCAAGCCCTTCAACCAGCGAGGAGGATCACATTCTCGGTTACTTCTCCTGTTCTCCCCATGGTCAATCTGGCTCTGAAGTACCCCATGGTCTTCCGGCCAAGGCTCATCTGGAAACAACCAATATCAACCGAGGTCCATGCAGAGGCAAGGGTAGAGGCAGGAACTCTACTCCAAGAGGCTCCCGGCCTGCACTGCAAAGTGATTCGCCGGTTCGGGTCCCCTCCCATGTCTCCCCGGGCAGTAGACGCTTATTCATTCACACGTGAGTCGCATCAGACAGTGGGTGTTAAAGACAGTCGCCCAAGGTTACTGATCCGAGTTCCACCAGCCACAACGATTCCACCGACCAAAGAGCAGGCTCCTATCACCAGCACACCTGCAAATCCTGCTAGAAAAGGGCGCTGTAGAAGTCCTCCCCATTCACCAGGTAAACGAGGGTATTTATTCAGTGTACTGCCTTGTACCCAAAAAAAGATCTCACCATGCGCGCTGTATTAGACTTGCGCTATGTGAACAAGTATGTAAAATCGCAAACATTTAGAATGTCATTGTAGGATGTAATCCTGCTGTTGCGGCAGGGGGATTAAATGACCACATTGTATGTGAACGATGCATACTTTCATATTTCAATGTTGCCAGTGCACAGAGTACCTATGGTTCATAAGAGGACACCACTATCAGTTCAAGGTTCTTCCCTTCGGCATTGCCTTGGCTCCACGGGTGTTCACAAAGGTACTGGCGGTAGTAGCTGCTCACCTGCACATCCCAGTCTATCCTTCAACTGGCTAACGGGGGATTTGTATGGAACATGCCTAACAAATACCTAGAAGATGGTAGATCTCCTCTTCAGCCTAGAGTTCTCGATCAGCAAAGTCAAGTCTAGACCCCAGCCAAGTTAAACAGTTTCTGGGAGCTCTAATTCGGACCCAAGATGGCCTCGTCATTCCCTCCGAGAGGGCCCAAAACATGCTGTGCCAGATGCCTAAGTTACGAGGTGACTGTACACCGAGCCATACGACTGTTGGGGAAGATGGCCTCCTGCATCTACCTAGTTCCACACGCATGTCTGCGCATGCGCCCCATGCAAGAATGGCTCTCGAGCCAAAGGTAACCAAAACCATGTATTGCTACACAGTGGCCCCAGCTGCACTCCTAAGGGGACACCCTTCCCTAAATTAATTTGAGTAGTTACCAGAACAGTGCCTACCCTGATGTTTGGGGTAAGTCTTTACTCAAGAGCTTTCATAAAGTCATTGTAGACACAAGTGAATCAAAATGCAACGACGCAGAATTTTCATATTCGTGATTACAAAAGCAAATCACAGAAACTGTCCTTTTCACCATAATAAATCATTAGAACAAAACACAAATTAGGTATCGGCACTTAAAACCTGATCAGTGCCACATTCCAATAAGTACTTTAAGACCTATGTTTAGATAGTGTTCACAACATTCACACTGCAGTCAAATAGTTAAGGCATCAAATAGCTCCTATATGGCCGCGTTTCGGATAAACATTCAGGGCGTGAGCTATATGTTCATATCTGGTACGTTTCATGTGTAGACTCCTACAGGATAATAGAGATGTGGGTGTTCAGTGTCTAGTGTTGCAAGTAAGGATTCACATTAATAACACAGGTAAACTACAGGGGACTAACCACCTTGTTCCTTAAACTGGAGCCAGAGACCATGAGACCTGTAGGGATTAATAGATACAATAAAAAGAATGTCAAAGTGACAAAGCTTCTAAGAGTAAAGCACCGCTCTGCACGGGACTCACCCTGTCATCAGATAATGCCCCGGGGATACTTGGTAAGAGTAGTCAGCGGTCCTCAGAAGAAACCCTGGAAAATTAAAAGGATCGGGGACAACGGCATTAGTCTGAGCCCGTGGGGCATTATCTGACGACCGGGTGAGTCCCGTGCAGTGTCACGACTTCCGAGTCCAGGCGCAGGAGTGGCACAAACCAATCACCCCCTCTGAGGTTTTGGCACCCGCAAGCAAGAGCTTACGCAGGCCTCTGCAACACCAGCAGGGAAAGGGGGTTGGGGAAACGCTGATTGGATGGGTACGGGGAGTTAGGAACACTGGTTAGAGGTTTCAGGAAACAGTCTTGGATGGGACACGGGGTAATTAGGAAAAACACATTGTCATGCACAATAAAACTCGTAACATCCCTCATTCATCCCTTTTTAGGGCATTGCAGAACAAACCAAACAAAAAAAAAAGGCACTTGGCTTTGGGTTTGAGTGCTGGCCTCCTGCCTGTGCACTCCAGGTCCGGTGTTTCTCAGAAGCAGTCAAACGCTGCAACAAGAGCTAGTTAGGAATGCTCTGCATAGTTCTGACTTACCACAGTTTTACTTACTGCACTAAAGCACCTAAGACTGTCTCATGCACAGCAGTGTGCCTGTTAGAGTGCAGCACGTGGCTCTTGACGTGCATTTCTCCCAGAAGCGCACATTGTTTCTCTACACGCAGCTATGCACAATGTATTCACTTGGGACGTGCGTTTAAACGAACTGCACGTGGTTCTGATTTTCTGGGCTTGCGTCTTCTCAACCCTAGGGTGTGGAATATGCGGAAGCTGCACGTGGCTGATTAGTAGTCTGCACATGCAACGGTGGTTCAATATGCGCGGGTTTGGCACGCGGTGCGAGAGGATAGATGCAGTTCCTAACGCCATGCGCTGTCTAGTTAAACACTACATATGTTGACTTAGCTTTCCGGAGTGCAGGGGGTTTAGAACCTGGGGCGGTGCCCCCTGCGCGTAATTCCCCTTTGACTCCTTTCCCCAATATGCATCCCTTCTCCCCTGCCAAGCATGCGCCACTTATCTTTGAGATGCGAGGGGCCTGAATGGATGTTCTTGGGGGCGTGGCCCCTGGCGTTATCCCCTGAGGCTGGAGCTCCGAAGAATGCAACTGCTCGCGTCCGAGCTCTGAGCACAAGGCCCGTGTTCGGAGCTTTGCGCGTTGCCTTGCCACACCCACCGTGGCATGTAGACAGTAGTTTCTAGCCCATGGGCTGCTGGGTATTGTAGTGTTTAGGTGTTTCCACCTCCTGTAACAAGGGTAAAGAAGACTTTTGTAGGGCGTACTACCTTTCCAAAGTCTCGGCTTTCCTGTCCTCCAGTCCTCACCTGTCACACCACACACCTTAGCCAGAACCCTGACATGCAGAGCAGTGCTTTACTCTTAGCTTTGTTTGTCACTTTGACAGTGGAACTCAATCTTCTGGCGGACGTACTCCGCAGAGATCCCCCCACTATCCGTAGAGTACAAGTGGCAACTACACGAGGACATAGTACTCGCGTCTTCGCAGACTGAGGCGTCCCATAGATTTACTTGTTCGCAACTCTAGAGAACGCGCAATGCCCAGACTATGCCTCCAGGTACCCTCAGAACCGCTCCAAGGGGAAACAGTCTCTGGATAACATGGTTAGGGAAATTTGTCTAAGCTTCTCTAATCCCCGATTCCCCTGCTCAACAGGATCGTGCACAAAATGCACCATGAGCCAGTCTGGATGATTCTGGTGGCCCCGATGTGGGCCCGCCAGCCTTGGTTCTCCCACTGTATGGCAAGGTTACTCCCCTGCCAGGAAGCTGCCATGCCGGTACAACATGCTATCACAAGGGTTCCATATAGTAATGTCCCCTCAAAAATATCGGCATACAAACAAATCGCCGAAAAATTGATGATTTTTGTGGGGACATTACATGGAACATGTGAGGGACAGGGGTTGCGCGGGTGTCCCCATATATATGGTCACCTATGTCGCCACAGCGACATTGTATGCAATGACAATATATATAGGGATATTATTACCTTATACCGTCAAACGATCAGGGGGAGACACTACATCATGCCCTCAAACTCTCAATTTAGCAGCCTGGCTCCTGAGGTCATATAGTTCGGGCACCTCCAACTCCCTCAAAGATGTATGGACATACTCTGGGATGTGCGGAAACAGAACCCCATGCATTGCTACTCCAGCAAATGGAAGCGTTTTGTCATTTGGAGTAATGGCAAAAGCATCAATCCTATTGAATGCACACCAACACATTATGCTGTACCTAACCCACCTGTTAGATTCAGGCCTGTTTTTGAATTCCCTAAAGGTCCACTTAGCTCCGCTTTCAGTGTACACAACGTCCCAGAAGGTTTCGTGGTGGAAAATTCCAGTAATGAAAGCATTTATGGAATGGGTAAAAAGGCTTCATCCCCCCCACCCCCCCCTTATTTCCAAGCCAGCTCCCGAGTGGGACCTGAACGTTGTACTTACCAGACTGATGGAGTGGGGGGGGAGGGTGGGGGGGGGGGCCCTTTGAACCAATGCGTAAGACTAGCTTTAAAGCACTTGCCTACAAGACCGCCTTCCTGGTGGCGATCACATCGAGAGGTGAGTTGGCGAACTGCAGGCCCTCAGTTCAGGACCCATTTTTCACGATTCACAAGGCCTGCGCTCACCCACGATTTGCACCTACATTTATTTCAAAGTTCCATGTAAACCCGTCCATAGAACTACCCATCTCTTTCCAGAACCCCACTAACGTGTCACACACACCACACGACACTCTTACTGTTAGGAGAGCGGTTCTCTATTTGGAAAGAACAAAACCACTAACCGTCTCAGTGGCAGCTGGTAGAGAAGGGGACCCTGTCTCTAAATCGGCTATTTCTAAATGCATCATTAACTGCATCACTGTTTCTCTCTTGCCAAGAGATCTACCCTTCAAGCCTAGAGCACGCTACTGTGGGCATGGTGGCTACCATAGCATTAATTGCAAATGTTCCTCTAGATTCAATTTGCAAAGCAGCAACCTGGAGTTCTGTACACACCTTTACACAACACTACTGCCTGGATACACTTTAGGTCTGAGTCTCAGGTGGGACAAGCAGTGCTAAGACTTCTTTGCTACTGTTCCTTCACATCCCACCACCATCTCTGGGTACTGCGTGTTAGTCTATCCACAGCATGTGATTCTAAGCAGATTCACAAGCATCCGAAGACCTGCATTACTCACCGTAATAGCATTTCTGATGATTGTGTATGCTTAGATTCACATGCGCCCACCCTTCCTCCCCTCGTGGAGTAGAAGGACCATAGACCTCTGAAACCTCTCTTCTGTACTTGCTCACGCTAACTATAAGGCTCCCTCACGGCAGAAAAAGCACAACCAGAGGGACCTCTTGAGATGTTTTGGGTACACTACACGTCAAGTTAGCGATGGTGTTAGTCACTCCCATGTCGACGTCCTCTTTCGATCTTCGAAAGAAAGATGCAATACTCCGCAATTTTCACTAGATGTCAGACTTTATGCACAGCATGTGCATTTAAGGATTTCCAATCAGAAATGCTGTTCTGGTGAGTAATGCATGTCATTTGCTTTTTTAATTCTACTTGAACTATATACTTGCTTTTCTAATTCCTTGAGCATAGCCTCACGATCTCTTTTAAAGTCTCATGAATTGATTTACACTTCATCATTCATTGTGGGTGAAGTAGGCGAACTAAATCTCCCAGAAGTATTGTAGTCCTTCCACCCCCTATTTAGACGTTGTCGGGCCTGTCCGCGCGTCTAAGGTTTGTGTGCTGTGTGGGTGTAGTGCTAAAGATTACTTTTAGCAGCATCTACTCGAAGACTCGCTTAGTAAGTACAGATACTTTTGGGCTTAAAAAAAACACTAAGTTTACTGATAATAGAATGTCTCGTAGTGACTTGATTATGAGAATATTGTTCTCGTAAAGCTAGCCTTGAAGGCCTAGAACGGGTTGGCACATATGAGATCCCAACACTAACTCGCACCAACATCTGTCCCAATACGAACGATTACATGAACATAAATGGTGACAAAGTACTATTTAATATTGAGGGACTTTCTAACACCGAGAAACCAACAAGAGACTAGGCCCATGCCTGTGGCAATGTTAACGCTTGCGGTCCTCGAGACAATGCTGCTAAATACTCACTGGTATGTCATGCCGCAGAAGTGTGACTAGATTTCTGTTGCTGAGGAAAATATAATTCCAACAGGGTTACTCGTCCGCAATGAGCCTTGCTTATTCGTGGATGATGTAGAATATAAAAATGCTTTCTCTGGTATAGGAACAAAATGTAGCAGAGATTGGATGCGCCTCACAATAAACACAGCCTTGAAAAAAGCATGGCTGTTGAGGAAGAGATCCAAAAAGCCGAATTGGCTGTCAAAACAGATACCACAATTACAATGTCAAAGAGAAATTGGAAATTATTGAAAACCAAGTAATTTAATTTCTCCAGCTTTGGATCTTTCATGGATTCACATGCTTAGAATATTCCCTGTCAGACTGGGACCCCTCAATACACTTATAAAGCCGCTTTCCATAGGAAAAAACTTAGAAACTTTTGTGTCCTGTCTACGTCGTTTTGGGCTGCTTACGCATGCCCCAATAGGACGTAGCGGTATAAATGCCCCGCAGCTCCCTTCAGATTTTACCCGTCTTACAAAGTAGTGGGATCACCTCGCGTCTTCTACTATTTTGACTAGGTTGTTTCGTCGTGTTTTTTCCTAATGTCTTGAAAAGCTCTTTTCCGCCCGTGCGCTACATGCGGGTTAAAGAAAGTGTATGAAGGAGATGGCCATATGGACTGTATATATTGTCTCCACCCTCACCATTCGGCAGACAAGTGTAAGGGGTTCTCCCAGAAGACTCTTAAAGACCGAAGTCTGCAGGTGGTGGCCTGGTTGAACGACGGAGCGGGTGTTCAACCCGCTCCCTCCCCCCCCCCCTCTCCTCTCCCCCCTCCGGAGGTAGGCGCCACACGTAGCTTGGCCTCGACAACAAAATCCTTGGGGGGGTGAGGGGGATAGGGCACCATTCAGCATCGGCTGAACCCCCAGTGAAGAAACCGTGCCCTGCGGAGAAAGGGTCGAGAGTCGGAGAGAAACAGGTCAAGTTCAAAAAGGCGGGAACGCCTCCAGGAGCTGCGCAGATACCGTCGTCGACGGGAGGGTGGTCATCGACTCCCTCGCTACTGATGACACAGTTGGTTTTGTCTGGTGTTCTGCCGCAGGTGACAGCGACGACGGCTACGACGACTACTGGGCAAAGTTTAGCCTCGTCGACAGATTCCACAGGAGGCCTGGCGGCGGGAAGTATACGACCCGGTTTTCAGACTGTTCTATCGCTATCTACTTTGCAGACCTTATTAAAGAAGGATTAGAAGTTCAGGTGGCAGCTCTGACGATACCGGACATCGAGTCGGGTCCTTTCCATCGACCAGCTCCTACGGTGCCGACGACAATGCCGGCCCATGAAGGCCTCCCATGTGCACGCCTGGAGGAAGGAGAGCTGCTGGAATCGGACAGGAGGTCCATATCGGATATTTCGTGATCCCCTTCTAGGTATCCAACCTGCGAGTCGGAAGCGGAGCTCGAAGCTCCAAGAAGCCCAGCTCAGCCGTCGCTTCCGGATGACATTGGGTCTTTCCATGCCATGGTGAGTAAGGCTTGTACCGAATTCGGATTGGCCCAGGAGGAGGAGGCGAAAAAAACTGTTTTCTGTTCGACTATATGGGGAAGAGAAGGTCGGTGTTCTCGGTTCCCATCCTAGATGCAGACGATGCGTCATCCCTTCTCGGAGCCCGCAATAAAAGGTGGACTGGAGAAGAAATTTAAGGCTCCCGAATCCACTCCCAAATGTTTGTCCTCTCAACCAACACCAGAGTCTGTGGTGTCGGCGGCTGCGGCGAGAAAGGCAAGATCCCAACACAAATGCACCACTCCTCCGGAGAACGAGGCCAGGAGACAAGATGCCTTTGGCAAGAAGGTGTTGTTGGTGGGTGCAACGACGGTGAAGGCGGCCAACTCTCTGGCTATAATGGCCAAGTATGATAGAGATGTGGCACTGGTTGGCACCTATACTACAACATCTCCCAGACGAACACAAAGGCGGCGATGTTACTTGTCCGAGAGGAGGGGGGGGGGGAGAGGCCTCTAATCATTCTATAAATATCGCTGTGGACCTGGCAGAATCTGGATTTAAACAGGTCAACAACGGGGTGGTTCTATGGAGACAGGCGTGGCTTAAATGCACCAACTTTAGATCTGAAGTGCAGTACAAGGTTCTGGATATGCCCTTTGAGGGAGACCTTCTTTTTGGCGACAAGGTGGACGAGGCCTTAAAGGGCATGAAGGAGGACACGGTGCGTTCTCTGGGTGCCCTCCAGTGGAAGAAATTTTCGTTCATTTCGCCCCTTTAAAGGAGCATCCGGAAACTCCCGGTTCTCGACATCAAGGGACTGGGCTTTCAATAGACCGACATACTCCTCGCAGGGCTACAGGCGGGCTTCTCAGACCGCGAAAAGACGTTGGGGGTTATAAAGCCTCTATGAAGAGGACAGGTTACTCGTCGAAAGATGAGCAATCTAAAGACCAGCAATGACGGGCATCAGAACGTCCTGGGAGGCAGGGTATCGCGTTGTGTCGACGAATCGGAACAGATCACCATGGACCAGTGGGTATTGGACACTGAAGTTCGGGAATTCCTTGCAATTCAAAAGCAATCCCCCGCACATTCCACCAACGGTTGAGGCTCAACCCCACCTGAGTGTTAAAACAAGAGGTAGTGCTTATGCTACAAAAAGGGGCTATAGAATTGGTACCTGTGTCGCAGAGGGGTCAGGTTGTGTATTCATGATACTTCGCAGTGAAGAAGCCCAACGGAAAATGGCGTCCCATTCTCAACCTTCAAGACTTCAACAAAACGTCGAAAATCAAAAATTCAAAATGCTCACACTTCAGGAAGTGATCCGATCCATTCAACAAGGGATTTTCTGGCGTCACTGGACCTTCAGGACGCGTACTTTCACATACCAGTGCGTTGACTGCACAGGAAGTTCCTAAGGTTTATGATTGGCCGGACTCACTAACAGTTCAGTGCTTCCTTTTGGACTAAAACCCTCCCCCAGGACGTTCACGAAATGTTTAGCCCCGGTTGCAGCATGGTTGAGAAAACGGGGGCATCACGTTTACCTGTACCTCGACGACTGGTTGGTGAGGGGATTGTCCCCTATTGCAACTCAAGCAAGTCTACAGGCCACCATGCAGCTTTTGCGACGACTCGGATTTGCAATAAATTTCGAGAAGTCCTCGTTGACTCTGTCGAGAAGCTTGGTGTTCTTGGGTGCACAGTTCGAAAAGTCAGCATTGGTACGACCGTCCATGGACAGAATCCACGGATTGGAACCAGCTGGTAAAACGATGGAAGGTCAAAAGTGTCAGTGAGGAGATGTTGATACTGGGCACGATTGCGTTGTGCATCCCTTTAGTGAACTGACGCCGCTTCATGAGGCCAGTTAGAGTTCCTGGCGGACCGATGGACCCACTACCCAGGGACTTTGGATGGACAAACTGATTGTCGATGAGCTCCTGCGAGCTCTTCGATAGTGGCAAAGCTTCCTGAACCTATCCAGGGGAGTACCCCTACAAGAACTGGAGCTCCACGTGACCATAGTGACGGACGCGTCGCTGACTGGATGGCGTGCACATATGGGTACTCAACGCAAGGCTGGTGGTCGCCGAAGGAATCGCTCCGGCATATCAAAATACTGGAGTTGAGGGCAGTGCGTTGGGCCCTGAAAGCCTTTCTACTGCACATAAAGGGCTCGGTATTGAGAATATTAACAGATAATACGACATCAATTTTTTACTTGAAAAAACAGGGAGGTACTCGCTCCAGAATCCTTTCCACCGAGGCTCAGAAAGTATGCCAGTGAGCTGTACAACACAATATAACCATCGTAGCCCACCATCTTCCGGGAGTAAAGAACGAGCAAGTGGATTCCCTCAGCAGGGAAATGGACCAAATACACGAATGGCAACTGGACAACGTTTCAGAAAGTAGGGGCATCCTCCTCTGGATCTCTTTGTAACAAAGGAGAACAGAAAATGCGAACTGTACGCCAGCAGGTGGCCACAGATAGGTTCGCTGGGGGAAATGTTCTCCTTATTGGGGACGGACCAGTTTCTGTACACCTTTCCCCGTTTCCTCTCATACGGAGGACCCTGCAATGGATTCACAGATAAAGGTGTTGGGTGATCCTAGTGGCTCCTTATTGGCCGCGACAAGCATGGCTCTCCGACCTGCTGCAGCTGTCAATAGTGCGACCAATAACATTTCGGAAAGTCCCGAACCTCCTGTCCCGGGACAAGGGAACAGTGTGGCATCACGACCCGGACAGTCTCAACCTCACAGCTTGGCTCCTGACTTCTCAGTTTGGCAGCCTGAGTATTTTGTCAGAGTGCCGTTGAATCCTGCAAGCCGCGTGAGCTCCGTCCACAAACACTTCGTATGCATGTAATTGGAGGAGAGTTTGTGCGTGGTGTCAAAATCAGCTGGGATTACAGCCCCTGAATCACTCGAACAGCTTCTTCCATATTTGCTGCATTTGACGGAGAGTGGGTTCTTTGTCGATAAAAGTACACCTAGCAGTCATTTCAAGATTCTCGCGGAGAAGACCGCCCCCTCCCCCCCCCCCCCCCCCCCCCTTGTTTAGGGATAGGCTGATAAAGCACTTCATGAAAGGTTTATTTGTATGTGTTCAAAAAGAACTTTACAAAAGAAAAAGCTGAAACTGAATTTCGCAGTAACTAACCAGGTTGGGACCCTAGGTCTGTATCATTTTCATTGTGTGTTCCAAAATTTTGACAGTTGCCAAAAGCCAAGTTGTTCCGTCTCCGGCGATCAATCTGTTCCACCATATTTCTTCTTCCTACCCTCGATCGTCCACTGTTAAGTGTTTGAGGTAGACCCGTCTCAGATTCAAGTGTTTCAGGCATGACAGGAGCAGATGTTACATGGATTCGGTTTTGTTCTCACACAAGCGGCAAAACGCTAGAGTCTGAAAGGCCTCTAATCCTGCGGATTTTGTTTGTGGCCCGCAGATTCATCTTTATCCTTAGGGAATTCCGTGCCCCCCTGCTGGGGAATTTTTGTAGGTACCTCATTGGCTCATTGAGCTTGCAAAAGGAGGAGGCAAATGATGGAGTAATTTGTTGTTTGAGGCAGACTCTTGTGTTTGAATCCAATCGAGCTCTTTTAGTTTTTTTAAGCACTCTGGTTGGATTTGCACTGAGGTTGACTTCCGAGCAAGCAACTGACTGGAGTAAGGCCTTGTTTGCTGCTTTCCATGCTGCTAGCATTTGCACCTTTCCAGATTTTAACTCCTTATTTAGCAGACCGTAGATTTCCTCACTCGTCCATGATACATTTTCGGGATAGCCTGAGGGCGTTAATGTCTATTGTTTTCTTTAGTGAAACAAGACTAAGTTCTCTCCGAATTGCAGCTATGGATGTGGATTTTGGAAGGGACAAAACCCCTTTCCAGAACACACTTTCCAATTTTTGCCAGATTTTATTGGGGATCAGAGGCATAGCTTTGGCGCCATAAGTGATGGAAGGGACGACTTTATCACTGGAATGCATGAGAATTTTCCAAATTTTGTGTCGATCACCTTTCCTTGGGATGTCGGCTTCTTTATTTTGATTTGTAGGTCGGCCTGCATGGAGATCTCGTGTTTCGAGCTATCCATCAAAACTCCTAGATATTTGTATTCTGTGACTTTCTCTATTTCATTTTCCACCAGACACCATTTGAATTTGTCTGCTTTTTTTTCTGGCTGGCCTCCAGGATCATGATTTTAGTTTTCTCTTTATTTTTAGATTCTCAGACGTGTAACGCAGCAAATTTGATAGTTGTCTCTGGAGGCCAATCTGGGTCTGGTCGAGTAAGATGAGGTTATCTGCATACAGTAGGTGGCTGATCTTTACTGTGGCCATGGACGGTGGAAAAGTCCTTGACAGATCTTCTGAGTCGCCATAGACTCCTATGTATGCTAGAAACAATGCTGGGGCTAGAGAGCATCCTGGTTTCACTCCTCGGCCCGTCTGAATTTCACCCGACAGGTTGCCCATTTGGGACAGGCGGACCCTGAGGGTGTTTTCTGAATGAAGCGCCTTGATTGGTTGCAGAATCTCCTGAGGGCAGCGCCACCCTTCTAGTTTTTTCCAAAGGCGGTGCCTATCGACCAAGTCGAAGGCTTGAGAGAGGTCCATGAAAGCCACAAAGATCCTCGGTTTGCCCTCCAGGACCTTACTTTTCAGGGCGCTGATGGTTACTATATTAACCGCTGTTCCCATGTTTCTTTTAAGTCCGTCTGAAACCTGTCGTTGCAAGGGGCCGACTTTGACCAGGCATGGAATCTTTTCAAGAGGAGGCTCCCATAGCCTTTTCCGATGCAGTCCAAAAGGGCTATAGGGCGGTAGTTTAGTGGGTCAGTAATGTCGCCTTTCTTGTAAATTGGGACAATGGTGGCTTTCGTCCATGAAGGTGAAAGGGATTTCTGAGCGGCGCATTGCGAAAAGATAGACGAGATAAGCAGAGCCCATTCATCTGCATTTTTTTTTTTCAAGTCGATGTTTGAGATTCCATCCGGGCCCGCCGCTCTAGAGTTATTCAGCTTTTTGATATGATCTCTGATTTCTGCCTGGTCGTCCAGTTTCAGCCAGTTTTCATTTGTCGATTACGTTTCAGGTGGATCCGTGGAATGTGGGGAGCTTGGAAGAGGGAGGAAAAGTGAGTGATCCATTTTTCTTCCACCATGGCGTTGATGGTCGTGTTATATGAAGGTGCCGATGTTTTTAGCAGGGACCAGAATTCTTTCACTTTGTTTCCACAGATGGCCTTTAACATGGATTCTGCATCCTGCTGGTATAATTGATGGATGTGATGTTTCGCCCAGTTTTTGTAAATTTTTGTAGCTGTCTTTAGTTTTTCTTTGTTTTGGGGAAGGTTCCCAAGCCGCCTTTTCAGCCTACGCAATTCACGTCTTTTTGCCACCAAAGTGGTGTCAAAAGAATGTCTGGCCGCGATGAAGGTTGAGGCTGACTTTTTGGTTTTGCCCTGTATTGTATTAGTAAAGGTACATAGTCCAGAGTCTTTACCATCGGTGTTAACCCCAGCGCATATTTTGCTGACAGGTTTGAGACTGCGCTGTCAAGTTCAGGCGATTTCCCCGTGAGTTTGGTTCGACCCCTGAGGCATACGGGGCCGGTGGTTTGAAGTGGCTTTGCAAAGTCATGATGAGCTGGTTGTGGTCGCTCGCTTTTGTTTTGCGAACTTCGAGTCTTTTACCTTAGACAGGAGATAGCGCAAGGTGAATATGTAGTCGATGGTGGTGTGGTGGGCACCTTGATCCCAGGTAGGAAGACGGTGAGCATTCGGGAACACTGAATCCAGATTCTCCATTTTTCTCGATGCCATTAACGCAGACCACAAACTCCCTCTTTTGGTGGCGGGGGTCGTAGATGAAGTTCTACCCAGTTTTGTAGGTCTATCGGAGCATTGGGTGTTCAGGTCGCCGCAAATGATGATCGAAGGGACCTGGTGGGATGCTTGAATTTCGTCTACTAAATTTTCCATCATTGCTAGGTATGTGTGTTGGTTTATAGCTGCTGGATTCCAGTAAGTGTTGATGATTGCTGTTTGCAAGGTTCTGCGATTTGGTTGTTCCTCCCAGTCTAGTAGTACTGCCAGGATTGAAAATTAGATAGGAGAGTGGCCTTGATCTTCAGGCCCATCCCCTGCCGACAGGCGAAGAGAAAGTCCCGATGTCAGGCGGCCCACTAGTCCTTGTTTGGCAGGGGCCAAGATGGTGTCATAACCGTCCATTGCCAGCGTTTTCCGAAGCTATGTCTCTTGTAAGCAGATGATATCGAATGATGCCAGATTTGCGTCACCCGGCGTTGCAAGGTGAAGATGACCGCGGGTGTTCCAAGAACAGAGGTGGAGGGCTGATGGTTTTTGGTCGACTGTCGGGGTGTCCGCTGACCCTTGGGGCCGACCTGCGCATTATTTTTTCATGAGTGTGAGGGCCTTAGGAAGCCAGGCCCACAGACCCTGAAGTTTTTCCTCTTGATTCTTTGTTGTTTTCCGAGCTTTCTTTTATCGCCAAAAAACAGTCGCTGTTACTTTGAACAATGCGGTCGTCGGGGACAGTTTTCACCTTGACGTTTTACTTTGTAACTAAGCTGCTCCCCCATTGCTGAAGCCTTTTAATGCCAAGCTCCGCAGATTTTTTCTGTATAGTCTCAATGACGGGAACTGAGGATTTAGGATTGTGACTTACAGATGTTTGATGCGTTCCGACGTGTCTTCTCATTTTGCTCCTATTTTCATTTTCTCGATTTTTGACCTGGCCTCCCAAGTTTCTCCCTGAGTGGCCTGACTGCTGAGAGCGAGGTTTCTGATTTTGATTGTTCAGGGTGTACCCTAGAGATGCCAATTCCTCCTTTGCTCGAGCGATTTCCTTTTCCGGGAAACCGCTAGAAGGACGTCCGCGAGCTCATTCCACAAGATCAACTTTGTCTTCGGCGGCTTTGTGGGCAGGGTTTCCGCTCACGGACATTTGTCAGGCGGCGTCCTGGTCGGTGCCACACAAATTTACCTGCCATTATTGCCTCGAACGGCAGCATGCGGACGACGTGCAGATGGGACGAGCAGTCTTGGTCCATCTTTTTCAGTGAGGTAAGCCCTAATCTCTCTATCTCAATACATATGGTGGTTAGTGTCATTAATGTCGTGGTTGTGGGTTTAAACTAACCTGTAGTTGCTGTTTTAAAAACAAAAAGAGGAATGTATCCTTGGGGATAATGTTGGATTGCTTTCACACCGCCATATCAGGATTACTGCTATACAATCTATTCTAAGCATGTGAACCCATGAAAGATCCAATGCTGGAGAAGGGAATAGTTTCTTACCTGTAACTCCATTTCTCCAGCATTGGTATCTTTCATGGATTCACATGCACCCGCCGGCCTCCCCTGAATGCAAAGTATGTTTGTGTTACCCCATTCTACTTTGGAGGGGTTAAAATCTGAAGGGAGTCGCGGGGGCGGGGCATTTATACTGCTACGTTCTATTGGGGCATGCGTAAGCAGGCCACAACGACGTAGACAGGACACAAGTGTCAAAGTTTTTTCCTATGGAAAACGGCTTTATAAGTGTACCGAGGGGTCCCAGTCTGACTGAATATTCTAAGCATATGAATCCATGAAAGATGCCAATGCTGGAGAAATGGAGTTGCATGTAAGAAACTATTCCCTTATTAAAACTACAACTGCAAAAAAAGTTGAAAAACTTTAAATTAAAGATGTTAAACTTTTCAAAAGAAACAGCATAACCCTATTTGAATGCTGATTACCAGGGACCCACATGTTGGAGAGCCCCGGATAATACATACCAGGTACACCCACTCGGAAAAAGGTGACTTTTTCAGAGACATCATCTGATGAGGGTGATGGCAACCGAAGAGGGAGAAGAGGCTATTAGCATAATTACATGCAAAGGAATAGAGGTTATCAGAGAGGAGGTAGGAGAGGAAGACCGAATACCTTCTTCCAATATCCACCATATTTCTACCAACAAGACTTTGCTCCTCCTGGGCAGATGCAGCCTTACCCACACCAGGAACTCCCTTTCCCTCCTCAACAAATGGGGCCCCCTCCTTAAGGAAACCTGTTTGAGATAAGGAGGGCGTACCGAAGATAAATTTCCCTTCAGCTCTCTATAATCTATAAAATACTCACTCCCAAAGAGACCATTGTGGAAAAGGGGTTTTCGTTTATCCCCATGAAAGATCCCAGTAAAATATATGTTGAGATTGAATTGAGTTTTTTTTCTCGGAAAGTTAGGCTAAAAGACTTTTTTGGTACTGAGCAGAAGTCTCCTTCTGGAGCCATACCCAACACTCCTTTCAAACCTCCATCCAAGTTTACTCCCTACTCTAATATGATCTCTAAGGAGACACTCATATTTGAAAAAGCAGTTCTTTGTGATTTCAATTACATCTCTGAAGGGAAAGAAAAAGCTAAACCCTTAAAACGTTGTTTTAACTTCTCAAAAGAAGATTGGGTATACCTAAAAAAAAAAATGTGAAAGCAGATAGATCGGTTGTGATTAAAGAAGCTGATGAGGGAGGGGGAGTAGTCATTTGGGATGCGGTCAAGTATGACCTTGAAGTTATGAGACAGCTTAACAACAAGGAAGTGTATGTTAAACTACAAGGAGATCCGCACATCATTCTGAAGGAAATCGAAAGGTTGGGAAAATTTGCCTTGGGGAGGGCGATTACCTAAAAAGAATGAAGTTTTCTCACTACTAGTAACACCAGGACGCCCTTAACCTACATGTTGCCTAAAATACATAAAAATGAGTGAACCCCCAGGTCAACCGATTGTGTCCCTGAGCGGATCAGTCTTGGAACCGATTGGGCAATATTTAGATTTCTTTATAAAGCCTTTGGCCAAAAATACCCCTACCTATTTGTCTGACTCCACTGATGTCATTCAAATGGTGGAATCTCTCCCTTTTCATACAAAGACATCGTAATTACTCTAGATTTGGAGTCCTACTCCAATATCCCTCAGGCAGACTCGCTGGGTATTATGAAAAGGTTCTTCCAAACAAGAACCTGTCTCAGTTCGGTCCCCAGTGAATTCTTGGTAGAACTATTGCAAATTGCATTGACCAGGAATTTCTTTAGATTTAAGAACACATACTATATGCAAATAAAGGGAACAGCAATGGGGGCAGCCTTTGCCCCTAATTATGCCACTTTATATATGTGGGATTTTGAAGAATCTAACATTGGTAGAATCCAACCCCTTCAAATCTGCACTTAAACAAGGTATATTGACGATATACTCATTATTTGGGATAGTTCTATGGGTGATTACAAAGATATTTCCATTGGATTAACAACTTGAACCCCACCATACAAACCAGTAATAAGGAGATTCCTTTCTTAGACCTCTTGATCAAAGTAGATGAAGACAAACTCGTGGTTGATCTTTTCAGAAAGGAGTCTGATAGAAGAACAAGTTACTTCTTACCTTGTAACGTTCTTTCGACGGGATGTTCCTCCGACGTATTCCTCATCTTAGATATCTCCTTCCAGCTCTGCTGGCCTCGGAAAATGTTTTTCTCTAGAGGGCGCTGCGCGTCGACGTCCGAGTCAATGTCCCTCGACAGCCGCCGTATCGACGTCATCCTGCCTATAAAGGTCGCGCGCAGCGTCCGTTGCGCAGTTCCGTTTTGTAGCCCACAATAATTCTTTCTGGACTAGACTAATCACCCTGAAGGAGCGTAAGCTGCAACAACAAGGGAAGTAGAACTGCGGGGATGGGTGGGAGGGTCGATGAGGAATACGTCGGAGGAACATCCCGTCGAAAGAATGTTACAAGTAACTTGTTCTTCGAAGGGATTGTGTCCTCCGACGTATTCATCATCTTAGATAGGCTCCCATAGCAGTATTCTATTATCGGAGGAGGGAGTACTGACTTCATGCTGTCTTCTATTGATGAATAGAATGCAGTACAGCCCTTCCAAACCTAGGCTCTTGACTGGAGGAGGAATCCAAGTTGTAAAATCGTGTAAAGGTATGGACAGACGACCATGTAGCGGCCGCACAGATGTCTTTAACCGGCACACACCTTTTGAGGGCCGATG
Organism: Ambystoma mexicanum; assembly: GCF_040938575.1. NCBI lineage: Eukaryota > Metazoa > Chordata > Amphibia > Caudata > Ambystomatidae > Ambystoma > Ambystoma mexicanum. The sequence continues at coordinate 269,859,412 of NC_090932.1, read as the reverse complement.
AAGCTGCAATACCTCTGGTCGAATGAGCCCTAAGGTTTTGAGGGGGGCTCTTTCCCTGCCAGTTTATAACATTCCAGAATGGCTAGAATGATCCATCTGGAAATGGTCTGCTTAGTTATTGGTAACCCCAGCTTGTGACCTGTGTAACCTACAAACAGCTGGTCTGCCTGTCTTATCCTGGCTAGTCTACTGATGTAAAAACTTAAAGCCCTTCTAGGGTCTAGCCTGTGTACCCTCTCTTCCTCTTTCCCCGGATGAGGAGGAGGATAGAAAGATGGTAGGGTAATCTTCTGAGTGATATGGAATTCCGAAACCACCTTTGGGAGGAAATCCGGCTTCACTTGCAGGACAACTTTGTCTTTGTGAAATATTGTGAGAGGGGGTTTACAAGAAGGAGCTTGTAATTCGCGCACCCTTCTAGCAGATGCAAGTGCTATTAATAAAACAGTTTTAAGGGTAAGGAATCTTAACGAACAAGAATGGAGAGGTTCGAAAGGTGTGCCCATCAGGAAAGTTAGTTGTAAGTTTAAATCCCATAGGGGAACTTGGAATGGTCTTGGGAGATAAACATTAGTTAACCCCTTTAGAAACTGTATTACCAAGGGTAATTTGAAATAGGATGGTTCTTCCGCAGTGCGCTTAAAGACGGATAGCGCTGCGAGATAGCCCTTAATGGTGCCAACTTGAAGGCCTGAATTCGCCAAATATAGAAGGAAGGACAAAACCATTGGTGTACCACATGAAAAAGGGTCGATATTCTGTTCTCTACACCAACTGCAAAATCTGTTCCAACGGCAGCGGTATAAAGACTTTGTTGCTGGCCTCCTTGCCGAAAGCAACACCTCCATAACGTCATCAGGGAGGTCCCAATCCTTGTACCTCAACCTTTCAGAAGCCAAGCGTGAAGGTTGAGGGTTTTGATGTCTGGATGTAGAACCTGACCTCCCTTCTGTGAGAGTAGGTTCTCTCTGAGTGGAAGTCGAATTGGAGGGCAGATGGACAAGTCTAGAAGGTCCGGGTACCACGTTCTCCTGGCCCAATCCGGGGCAATTAGGATCATGGTTCTCCGGAATCTTCTCAACCTCCTGATCATTTGAGGAATGACTGGGACCGGTGGGAACGCGTACAGAAGCGGAAACTCCCAGTCCACTATGAACGCGTCTCCCAGAGCTCCCCTCGGGGGGTGAAATTCCCTTGAGCAGAACAGATCGCATTTCCTGTTGACGCTGGTGGCGAACAGATCCACCTGAGGGGTTCCCCAAAGGGCGAAGATCTCTTGGAGGACTTCCTGAGCTAGTTCCCACTCGTGGGAGACTGTGCTCTGCCTGCTCAGAGCGTCCGCTGTCAAGTTCTTCTCTCCGGCTAGGTGAACTGCCGATAGAGATTCCTTCTTGGATTGCCCAAAACCAGAGCTGCATCGCCTCGCTGCACTGGGGTAGTGATCCTACGCCTCCTCTTTTGTTGAGATAATGCATGGCCACTGTGTTGTCCGTCATTATCAGGACGTTTTTCCCTTGTACAGCTGGCAGGAACGCCTTCAGCGCAAGTCTGATGGCTCTCAGCTCTAACAGGTTGATATGTAGTCTGGACTCCGATGGAGACCAATGACCGCTGATGGTCAAGTCGTTGGCGTGGGCTCCCCACCCCGTGAGTGAGGCATCCGTGACTACTGTTATCTCCGGCCAGGGTTGCCAAAAAATGTTCTCCTTTCAGAATGTTCTCCTGACAGGCCCACCACTGAAGGTCTCGAGCTACTCTGTTGGGAACCTGAAGATCTGTCATTCTCCCTGAGAATTGTGACCACTGAGTCCTCAGTGCCCACTGGAGGGGATCTCATTCTCAGGCGAGCCTCTGGCACTAGGAAAATGCAGGATGCCATGAGGCCTAGCAACCTCAAAAAGTCGAAGGCTGGGAGACGTTGGGCATGTTGAAACTTGGTAACCATCTGTAGAATATCTTGAGCCCTCACCTCTGGTGGCGAGGCTTTTCCCAGGGAAGTGTCCAGGATCGCTCCTATGAACTGGAGTCTCTGCGATGGTATCATTTGTGACTTCTTTAAATTGAGGGAGAAGCCCAGTCTGTGAAGGGAGTGGCACACATGATTTAGTTGGATCTGAGCTTGTTCTGAAGAAACAGCCCTGATCAACCAATCGTCCAGGTAGGGGTAGACGTGAATCCCTTCCCACCTTAGACTTGCTGCCACTACCGACATTAACTTGGTGAAGACCCTCTGGGCGGAGGTCAGACCAAATGGCAGCACTCGAAATTGATAGTGAGTTGCCAATTGCGAACCTCTGGTATTTCCTGTGTTTGAGATGGATAGGCACATTGAAATAAGCGTCCTGAAAGTCCAGAGATACCAACCAGTCCTGGAACTGAAGGGCCTGGAGGATCTGAGAAAGAGTGACCATCTTGAAATTGTCTTTTCTGAGGAATTTGTTCAAATCTCGCAAGTCCAAGATGGGTCTCAGTCCTCCGTCTTTCTTTGGAATGAGAAAGTAAGGGGAGTACCAGCCCTTGTTCCTCTCCGCTACAGGTACCGGTTCTATGGCACCTTTCTCTAGCAGGTCCAAAATTTCCTGCAAGAGGAGCGGATCAGGAGCTTTCTGAGAGCTGATCCCCGGTGGATGACTCTGAGGTATACGTAGGAAAGGCAGGCAGTAACCTTGGGCAACTGTTTCCAATGCCCAAGCATCTGACGTGATAACCTGCCATACCGCCAGATGTTGAGTCAACCTGCCTCCTACAGGTGTCCTGTGAGGGAAGTCCTCAGAGTGGTTTTGGGGCGGCTGATGCAGATGCCGATGGTAAAGAGGCACCTGCTGTTGCTGCGGCTTTCGAATATCTACCCCGTCCACCTCGGGTAGTTCTTCTTTGTCCCCTTTGAGTCGGTCGTCCTCTACCTCTTCCGAATGCGGAGTAGAAGCGAAAGGACTTGCCCCTCAGGTTCCTGTAGGACGAAAAGGAGTTTGACGGATTGCAGCTCCTAGGGATTTTGCTGCTGCTTTTGAAGTTTGCAGTTTTTCTAAACTGTCATCCACCTTTTTCCCGAACAAAGAGCCATCGAATGGCATGTTCAAGAGCCTGGCTTGCACATCTGGGGCAAAACCAGACTTTCTCAACCAAGCGAACCTCCTGGTTGATCTACTTGCCGCCATTGCTCTGCTGATACTGTCAGCCGAATCAATGCCCGTCTGGAGGGATTCGCACATAGCCTCTTTACCGTCCTGTATAATATTCAGGAACGCATACCTTTCCTCTCCCTCCGGGATGCAGTCAGCCGCTGTAGAAGCACACTCCCAAAGTGTATGGCTGAACCTAGCAAGGGTGCAAGTAGCATTAACAGATTTAACGCCATGCTACATGCTGAAAAGACTTTCTTTGCCATAGCGTCATATTTTTTATATGCCGTCTTGACATCGGTAGAGGATGCTGCCTGTACCACCAGACTTTCTGGGGATGGGTGTTTAGACAAAAACTCCGGGTCTGTAGAGGATACCCTGTACTTAGTAGACAGTTTTTTTTATTTACTGCTGGTTGGGGTTTCCCAGTTTGTCATGACCTTCCTCTGAAGAGCTTTATGAAAAGGCACCACAGGATCCTCCTGTGGGCCTTTGTCAAGAATATCCGTGAGGTCATCTTGTTGGAAAGATTGTGAAGGTGTAGACCACCCCATGAACTCTGTGATCCTGGCCATTAAGGCTCTATAGGGGGTTTCAGCATGCCCCCCTGGTCTGGCCTAGCAAACTCCACCTCAGGGGAAGTGTCTAACCCACTTGCCTCATGTAAGGAATCATGAAGATCCTTTAACCTGCGTTCTTCGGAGGAAAAGTCCTCTCTAATTGGGGTTACAGGTCCCTGCAACTCAAATGTGTCTTCCTGTTCAGACAATTCACCCTCTTCCAAAATTGAGGACATAGTTTTAAATTGTTCTGAACTCAGAATGGGAATAAATCCCATTTCCAGGGCAGAGGGTGCCGAGCTTGCCATTATCGGCCTCAAACGTCAATGTCGAAGGCTTCGAGTGTGGCGTCGAAAACAAAGGCGGAGGCTTCGATGACCTCGACAGAATTGGGATTCTACTCGACAATCTCGAAGCCATCGCCATCGAGGACCTGGGGATAGTCGCTGGGTGTGTCGTGACTTTTCTTGGCGTCGACGCCGGTGTCGAGTCGACAGACCCGTGTGTCGAAGGTTCCTTCGACAACGGCGTCGAAGACACCGACCTCCGTGTCGACGGAACCTTCGAGGAAGGTTTGGAGGTTATAGTCCTACTTGAGGGTTCGAGACGCGCTCGAGAGGTTTCCTTCGCTGGGTACTGCGACTCGCAGCGTTTTTGAACTTCGGGTCTTTAGACCAGAGCATCGCTCTCGGCAGTCTTCGAGGGGGTCGAGGCCGCTTTCTCGAAGACGCTCATCATATTTTTGCAGAATTCCTCCCATTTAGCCCGGGAACTATGTTTCGTGGGGCAAGGGATTCTTTTTGGCGAAACAGAGGAAGATGAAGACGGAGAAGGGGATCTTTGACGTCTCCTCTTAGAGTGCTTCGATCTCGAGGAGTGATGGGACCCACTCCGAGACCTGGAGCGCGAATGGTGACGAGGAGACGAATGTCTCGACTTTGTCGACGAAGCTTTAAAAGTCTTACCTTTCTCCAGCTTCCCCCTAAGCTCCTTCAGGGCTTTAGCTGTCATGGACATACAGTCCTCGCACTCCGGACAATGATGTTCAGCTCCCAAACACCACTGACCACTCTGTGAGGGTCAGTCAGCGACATCTTTTTCCCACAATCTCGGCATTTTTTGAAGCCGGATCGAGGAGTTGTTGGTTCCGACGAGGAAGCCATAGAGTACGGATCGAATAACTCGAGGTAAATAAGATTAATCTGACAAGAACTGAGCAACGGTATTCCGAGGCACTGAGTAAGTGCGGAAAAACAGAACTGAGCAACGGACGCTGCGCGTGGCCTTTATAGGCAGGATGACGTCGACGTCGATACAGCGGCTGTCGAGGGACATCGACTCGGAGGACGTCGACGCGCAGCGCCCTCTAGAGAAAAAAATGTGCCGAGGCCAGCAGAGCTGGAAGGAGATATCTAAGATGAGGAATACGTCGGAGGACACAATCCCTTCGAAATACCATATTGCGTCATCAGTTTTCACTCACAATTGTTAAAGTCCACTATCCCCTATGGACAGTTCCTAAGGGCTCGAAGAAACTGCACCAGGGTGGAAGATTTCAAAAAACAAACCACGATCATTGAAGAAAGATTAAAAGTGAGAGGCTATCCCAATAAACTGTTAAAACTCTCGAGAAAAAGAGCCAGGCACCAACACAGGGAGGTTCTTCTGAGAAAGGACAATAAAGAAAGTTGGGTGAGGACCAATTGGTATGTGCTCTTACTTATAATCAACATCATAGAATTAAGAAAATATCGAACCATTGGCATTTACTCCAGCTAAATATTTCGGCCCTACCCAAACCGATTTATGCTTTTAAAAAAGGTATGAATATTAAAAACTGGGTTTGTAAAGCCGACAGAAATCAGGCACAAGAAAAACAATCCACCATTGCATCTACCTGGGGAATGCCTCCGGAACTGGGACATTACCCTTGTGGCAATTGCTGTAATTGTGCTAGTACTTCGCCTATTTCAATTAACATTCAAGGAAGAAACTGGACGCTGAGGCACATTACCACCTGCCTTAGTTCCAACGTAATATATGTAATATGCCCGTGTAAAAAGGCTTATATTGGGAAGACCTTGCGGGTATTGAAATTATGTATAGGCGAGCACAAATCTAAAATTAGAACCCGACAATTGAATGCCCCATTGGTTTATCACTTTTTGGAATTGAATCATAGCCAAGATCTTAAATGGTGGGGTTTGGAAAAGGTCTTTGGTACGGATGCTGCTAATACTGCGGCACGTTTGTCACAAAAGGAACAGTGGTGGTTATACCACACAAAGTTTTGCCAAAGGCCCTAATCAGCAAGAATGGAACTAATCCCACTTTTTTACCTTTGTTGCCCTTCCTGTTAGACCACTAGGAATTCCATCCTGTATAACTAGGAGATACTTCTTTCAAAAGAAATTTTTGGATTAAAAAATGTTGTTTTCCCTTAGGCTTGATGCTTTCTTGTGTCTCCTGACTTAACTAGTACCTTTCTGAGTACATACATAGAGGCCTATTTAGGTTGGCTGCTGACGGCTCGCTTCCGCAAGGCTATCTGTTATTTATCAGTTTTTCTTTTTTCGGTTTCACATGCCATGTTGAGTGAAGCTTTGGTCGGCAATCAACCTCTAGTTGGTTGGTGTTTGCACGCTCTATACTTCCATTTTTGCTTTAGTCCTTTTTTAGGGTTCATTACCCCTTGGACTACTTTCAGTGGTCTACTCCTGGGACTACTGTCTCCACGTTATCTATAACGTAGGATTTTCATACGTTCTAATTGAGTTACAAATGTTCCTTTCCTTTAGTTTTTTCAGTTATTATACTTTCCCTACGTGAGGTATTGCTGGGCTGAGAACTCTGCATATATCATTTGCCAAGGCCCTAGTGGTCCTTCCTTTGTGTCAAGTTTCTTTGACCAATTGAAAAAAGACGGACCTCAGCGTTTCTCCCTTCCTCGTTACGGATGGCAGCGTCCTGTTTTTCCCTCGGTCTGATGAGAACGCGACTAGGTGAATATAGAAGGTAAGCGGGAGCCAGCCTTAGTAGCGCCCATAACTCTTCGAGTCTTGCGTACAAACAAGTTTGGCTTGCGCTTTTTCCTTTGCCGTTTGTCGGCATTCGTGCAGGGTCTGAAAAAGAAACCGCACTGGCCACACTCAGTGAAGAGAACACTTTCTCTTTATTCCACCGGGAGGTGGGCCCTACACTCGTAAGACACGTTAGGTGAGCCATATTTCTGTGTCTCCTTATTTACACCAACGGTGTCTTTTAGTTTCTAGACAGTAAAGCTTGTATTTACTGTTCTTTGTCATCTCAGAGACTTATTGGTTCCATTCTGAATATATGGAACAAGCTGTCATTCCGAGTGAAGGCACATGATCTTGCTATATGGGACAAATGCCCCCCCCCCCACCCTCCCCTTTTTTGAACAAAGGTACTTTTTACCTCCCTTGGCTCATCATTGATTAAGTTTAATTTCTCCATCCCTGTTCCTCACTTTTATTTGTTTTTTCCTCTATAGTTTTCCCGTGAAATTAATTATAGAGGAATACCAGAGATTATTGGACCAGAAGCTATATGGAGCTCTGATCATATTTTGCAGGTATGATGGGCCATATCAGATAGTAGGACATGCTAGAACTGAATTGCACCATGGCGAAAGTGGTTGGCTTAAAGGGTGATATGGCATAACATGTTTAATATTTTTTCAAATGAAACGAGACGTTTGATTTAGAAGATTTACTCCTCTAAACAGTTTTATGAAGAGGTTAGGACGGACTACTCAGGCTACATCTGTATAGATGGTGTATTGTTGCTACAGAAATGTAGGCTGAAAATATTTGGACCCAATTTAAAACTTGTCCTCGGAGATGGTTGAATCATTTTGGGTACGAGGTAGACCATGTAGGTCGCTCCCCGAATTCAGACCAAGAAATTGCTTGTTAAACTTAGTGAGAATAGATACGGGATTGTAGTTTGATATTTTAGTTTTTTTAGAATTTCACCTATCCTGAAGAAGACGCACACAATCTTTCGAGTCGAAACTATTTGTTAACACGGAAGCCCTTGTGTCAATGAAGATCTACAAATTGGGGCACCCATAGTCGATACTTGTTGGGGTGAACAACTGTTATAGATACAGTCAAATTGATTTTGTATATGTCCAAGCTCTTAAAAATTATGAATTGTTTGAAGATGTGAATTTAGCTTGAATGTATGGATGCATGATGTTAGGATGTTTTTTTTACAGATTATATTAAAATGTGTAATGATTTTTATCCTTATATTTAAATCAGAATGAAATAAAAATAATAATTTAATACTTACAATCCCTCGGTCTCGTTCTCACTAGTTTTTTCCAGTTACCCTGGCACCACTTTCGTTTTATTATATTCTACCTCAAAGTGCCAGTGATAGATGAGGTTCCTACCCTTTGGGTTTGTTGCTGAGGTGGATATTGCCATATTGACAGAAACATGGCTACATGAAGCCAATTTGCATTCTGGTCAATCAGCCCCAAAACTGCCTCCCCCCCCCCCCTCCGTTACAAGGCCATGCACATAGAATGAGTCGGGAGGCGTGGTGCAGTGCCCATCATTTTCAGGGGAAATGCCTCAACATCATTCTTTCTAGCCCCTGGTACTTGATGCCTGTGAGGCTATGTTGGTGAAACTTGCCCTGAATTCCACATTTACACTTGTCATTCTTATTCTGTACCGCCCTCCCATTTCTACCCCTCTTTTTGATTAGCAACTGCTCGCTTTTTTAGAATCCCTCACTAAGAATCATGCTCTGCTATTAGTGCTTAGAGATTTTAACTAATGGGCATCCAACCCAGCAGATATTGAATCCAACATGTTAAAACCTAACAGGATCGGAGTAAAGCAACATGTAAGTGTGCCAACTAACCAAGGGAGAGTAACACCTTAGACTGGATACTATCTAGAAAACTAGTTTCCCCTTTGGATGTCCATACTTGCAATTCTTAAACCCACCCTCCTGAAAAGTCCTTATCTCACAAGGCATTTTTAACTACTATGTCACCGGTTAACTGCTCTGGATGAGCAAGGCTCTCTGGAGGGTAATGTTGTACAACTCTGTATCGCTCGGAATGACACCTTTGAGAAACTAGCTCCCTCAAGGTTAACTGGTAAACCTAAACCAATAATAAATCAATGGTTCTCCCAGGAAGTTATTGCAGCTAGGGGTGTACTGAACTTCGACTTCGAGTAAGAATTCGGCCGAATTCTGGCTGAAAAAAGCTATTCGGCTCTTGCCAAATACTTTGACATTCTCGTTTGAATATAATGATGAACTCAGAGGCAAGTGTAGACTTCAATTTGCAAAACTGAATAGTATTAGACCAGACAAATTGCTATCACACGGCTGGAAAATATCTTTTATTGTAATTTGCTCTTTAGGGCATGTTTTGTTAGATTCTTAGAGCATAAAGATGCTCATCTTTTATACTTAGCCTGTAAAAATACAGGAACATCTTTTCTTTCGGCGAATGTTTATATGCAATGTGCACTTTTTTCAGTTGGAAAAAACAATCTGAAAAATGTGCATAGATACGTTCAGTTCCTGTCATGTTTGCCGTTGCGTACGTCATAGTCCCCCAACCCCCTTTTCTTTATTGAAGGTCTTGAGTTTAACATTATCTGATATTTTATAAGGAAATTATAATTGAATGTGTTTGTGTATTGGCGAGAAAGAGGGGCTAGGATAAGTGACACATGAGCAGCATTTGTTTGGGCGGGGTGAATAGTTGAGATGGAGTTCACACATTTCAGATTTCCTCTGGATTTGTGTCCTGCATGAGCCGGCATGAACCATTTTATACATTTCTATGTGAGCTGCAAAGAAGTTTCGAAACTCGACCACATCGAGTTTGCAACTGGATGGAGAATGCACTGCATCTGATTCACAAAGGCAGTCCTTTTGCATTTGTGAAGCCTCCTACTTTAACTGGCACTGAATATGCAACAATCTTCTGTACATTTGGTCCCTTCATTTTGGTTAAATCTGCTTTATTTCTGGCTTTTATAAAGATGTTACATTAATTACAATTAATAGAAATGAAAGTATAGAATGCATTTAAAATGGTGCTTTATTTGTTTTTTTAATAAGTGTGTTTTTTGAAGTTTGGAACATGATTTTTGAAATAAAGCAACTATTCGGCTTTGGCCGAATACTAAATATGCTATTCGGTACAGCCCTAATTGCAGCCAGAAATTTCAAGTGTATGGCAGCGAGAAGTTGGAGGAAAAATCCCTCCGACTCCTCTCTTGCAACTTACAAAGCCAAAAGCTATCAAAACTATTCTCAAAGCTAAAAAAGATAAATTATGAGAACAGATCATGGGAGCAAAATCCAGCTCCATAGAGTTTTAATTTCGAACGAATTTAAGGGCATAGTTCCCAAACCCTCTGACCATTGATGGTGACTGGTGTCAGAAAATTCATGACTGCTTCACAAAGGAAATCAGCCAACATCAGACACCTCTTAGTCGATAAACACAATACATCGGGATGCAAGTTAAAACCTGTTAACACTAAGGTAGACGTTAATGTTGGAACGTTTGCCTTTCACTTAGTAACAGTTAACAAAGTCTCAGAAATCGTGGCAAAAATGAAACCCACATCCTGCATGGTCGATATCTTCCTGGCCTCATATTTTAAAGAATGTTTGTTATTGGCCCATCGGTTGTAACATTCATTAATCGATCCTTCCAGGAAGGGTCCATTCCAGACTGCATTAAAGAGTCATGGATTTCTCCTGCTAAAAAAGAATTTAAATCCAAACGACCCAGCCAATTATAGGCCTATCACAAATGTCCCATCCCTGTTGAAGGTCATTTATAAAGTTGCATGCACTCTATATGATACTTTCGTAGAATGAGTTAATCCTTGCCAAAGGCCAATCTGGCTTTCGGAAAATGCATGGAATGGAAACCGCATTGGCCGACATTAAATTGCACATAGGTCCAGCAATAGCAGCAAGCTATCTGCCGTCTTTGATTTGGTGAATTGTGACATAATGGTGATCTAACATAGGCAACTGCTCACGTATAGCTGTGAACTCGTTTAAATCCTTCAAGGGACCAAGAAGGGCAAGCGTTGCTAAGGAGAACTTAAAATCACAGCAAGTGCAACTCAGTTGTGGCGTCCCTCACGGGTCTGGTTTGTCGCCACTGCTATACAATGTATACTGCAAACCACGGTTTGATCTCCTGGATACCCTGGGAGTGAAGTTTGCAAACTATGCAGAAACCCAAATTATCCTGGCGTTAACTGGCTCATATGCTATATCAATGGTAAGAGGTCTTTGCTGCCATCAAAAAATGGATGACTGAGAACTCACTTGCACTAAATGACAGCAAGGCCGAAATCGTGATTCTTGGCACAGATGCGCAATACAAAGCTTAATTGCAGGCGTTACAAGTCTCTGACCATGTGAAAACTCTGCGGGTCATTTTTGATCCAAACCTACATTTTAAAAAGCAAGTCTTATCTAAGCTCCACATGTGCTTGTATGAACCAGCTCCTCTGGCAGATACACCTATATTTGTCAGAAGGAAACAGAGCATTAATCACAGCAGCCACTTTCAATTCTAGGCTTCATTATTGCAACAGGTTGTTGGTCGGAACTTCACGAAATAATGTAAATAGACTCTAAACTATCCTGAACGTCACGGTTACAGCTGTATGTAGCTTTAAGTTCAGAGACCACATTACTCCCACACGCAGGGAGCTGCATTGGCTTTCTGTCTGCAAGAGAATCCATTTCAAGGCATTAAACCTGGTTTATGAATGCTTGGCTGGTGATCCTCCTATTTACCTTAGTTCATGGATCAGGAGTCTGCCTTTCCGAAGTACGCTGCAATCCAATGAAGAGACCTTACCGATACAGCCACGCTTCCGATTGCAAAGGTTTTGAGGCTCAAGCTACAATTCTTGGGCTCCAAGAGTCTGGAACGCCATACCACAGCCACTTGGACAGCTTCCATTAGTTGCACAGCACTGAGGACCCATCTCTTCGATGGGGGAGGAGATTAGGAAGATTGAAGCAACCATGTCACCTTGTTTTATATTTGTGTTCCATGTTTGTCTGTTCCATGAGTGCCCAGATGCTTGTGGGCATGTTGGCGCTGTACAAAAAATCCAATAGAATCGTGTTTGCCGGTGTTCGCCTGGGGAGTTGGTAGCGACTGACAAGGGAAGTGTGGTCTGGGCAGGGAGTACAACAATCTGTTTTCCAGAAAGCCCTGACACTTATAACATAGAAAAATCAGCTGCTAGTACATATTTTGATTACTGCTGTGTACCTACCTTTAGGTGGTTTGATCTTACTGTTGTCTCATATGCAGCTGTTCTCCCTCTATCCAGATATTTCGCATCTTGATGTTTTGTGTGTTTGCATTTACTGTTGTGCATCCAATTTAGGAGTTCACCCCCCCCCCCCCCCCTGGCCAGGTGAAGTTTAGCCATGTGTCACATTTAGATTTATGGAAATTAGTAATTAGTCACAACATGCATGCCAACTATGCAGATAAACTACAATACTCCTACGTCCCGTCCCCTTTCCTCCATACTTATGGGACATTCCTCCGTCCTGTGGGATGGGACCGGAGCACTTTGTAAAAAGCATCCACAATTTTTCCAAAAATGTGTCCTTCCTCTTTCTTGCACGGGGCCCGGCACGCGGCGGTAACCCCGCCCACCTTGGCTCCGCCCTGTGCATCGCCCATCAGTCCCTTTCTCCGCACGATCGGGGCCGGACGGACTTGCATCCTTGGAAGATTTTCTTCCCTGTTTTCCGCTCTGGCTCTCGCTAGCGTTTGTTTACTAGTATGTCTTTTAAACTAGGGTTTTCCAGACTGTTCATCGTGTCACCGTCGCTTCGTGAGGGCGGATCCCCATCCTCTTGAGTGTTTGGGTCCGGAACACCGTTGGGGACTCCTGTTTTTACTGTGACTCCCTTTCGGTCCAGGCACTTTGTCGGTTAGAGCGGTGGGAGGAGGTGTTCCGATGAACTCCTCCTCATTTTCAGGCGTTCATCGACGAGAAGAAGAAACGCGCGGTAAGTTCTTTACTTTTCAGAGCACCCCGACCGAAGGTTCCTCTCGGGCCGAGAGGGGTGTTGATCGCTCTGTTACCGGGGTTTGCCCTGAGGTGCCTGTCGGGCCTAATCATTCTACCGGAGTTTTCTCCGAGGGTCTCCGTAAGGAGCCTGTGTACACCGGAGTACCCTCCGAGGCCCCTCCTGTGGGGGCTGTTTGTAGGCCCAGTTCTGAGTCGTGGGGTACCAGAGCTTGCTCTGAGGCCTCTTTCGGCTTCCCTCAAAAACAAACCAGGGTGCACCCCGAGGCCTTGGCTGGGCTTGTGGTTACCGAACGGATGTTCGAGGCCCGTGCTGATAAGGCTTTTACCGGACCTAGGTCCGAGGTACCTTGTACAGAGGCTAAGGCTACCAACAGTTCTTGAGGCAGGGTTCGGAAAAAAGACCGGTAGGGAGATCGACTGATTCAGATGGAATTCAGTTACCACCTTCGGTAGAAAGGCCGGGTTTGTCCGTAGGACTACCTTGTCCTTGTGAAAGACTAAGAAAGGATGCTCCACCGACAAGGCCTGGAGCTCACTCACTCTCCTTGCAGACGTAACAGTGACCAGAAAGGACACTTTCCAGGATAGGTACTTGAGGTCCACCGTGGCCAGGAGTTCAAAAAGGTTTGACACAGCACCGTCGGGACTACATTTAGGTCCCACGGCAGGTGCGGACTACAAACCGGAGGGTAGAGGCGTGTGAAGCCTGCAAAATGCCTCTTAACCACTGGGTTACTCAGAATAAGAGCATTGGTCTGTAGCAAGATGAGCCCGCGCAAGAGAGGGAGGAAGGACCAATTTTGGGAAAAAACTTTGCTTTTTGCAAAGTGCTCCGGTCCCGTCCCACAGGACGGAGGAATGTTCCATAAGTATGGAGGAAAGGAGACTATGGACTAGGAGTAAGGTGGTCACTAAGGTGAGTAACCTGATTATACTAAACACACAGGATAATTGTAGATGTTGAGCGCAGCAATGTAAAGACACATAGGTAAGGAAAACCTGCTAACCCAACTCTAAAATCAAATTTTTCTCCATACACATCTCATACAATTACCCCTCTGCACAGCAATCCACACGCACTTGAATAGACTAATAACGCATACCCTGGCACAACAGAACATGGGAATTCGCACCAACCCGAAAACCGCACTTAAGCTCAGCAAATGGTGCAAACCCGAACTGTAGCTGCCAACAGGACATCACAACTTTTTCCTATTCCCACTACACCCTACTAACCACACTCCCTCTTTTATCAAACACCCCTTTTCAGATCTGCCAGAGTGCTTGGGGACCACTCTGTTGGTGACGGTGCGCAGTACAAATACCTTTAACATTAACTTGCGAACACATTGTCAAGCCACGGAAGTCTTGCATGACAACACTCCAGGAGGTAATCCCTCTCTTAAAATGAGGCGGGTGGGGGGAGGAGAATCTCATGGCAACATTGGATATGAAAGATGCATTCTTTCATATTTCAATGTTCCAGCGCACAAAGTACCTGCTCCTCCGGATAGCGGGCTGACATTACCAATTCAAGGTACTCAACTTCAGCATTGCTTCAGCCCCAAGAGTGTTCTCAAAGGTACTAGCAAGTGTGGCTGTGCACTTACGCAGAAAGTTAATCCCAGTGTACCCTTATATAGACTGGCTGATAACTGGGGAGACTCCTCAAATATGCAAATACAAAGCCCAAAGAACAATCAATCTATTCTTCCAGTTGGGTTTCTTCAACAAGAACAAATCGGGTCTTGTTCCCATTCAATTAAAACAATATCTGGCGGCTATCAAAGACTCAAGGAGCTAGTCTTTCCCCCTCAAACGAAAGAGTCCAAAACATGTAGTTTCAAGTACCTCATTGTCTATTCGGTCGCCAGATAACTGCACTGAAGGCAATGCGTGTGCTTCATATGATGGCCTTGTGCGTCTACCTAGTTCCCCACCTGCAACTGCCCCCGATGCAGGAGTGGTTAGCAAAACAATGGTTTCAGGCAATCTGTCAGTGGTAAAATCTAGTGTTTGGTTCGCTAACCTTGGTACAAGCTCATCGCGGGTGGTCCAAGGACAACTTGCTAAAAGGAAAAGCATTTCACAATCCATCAGTACAAGGAACCCTAACAGGATGGGGACACCATTACCTCATCACACAGCATGTGGACAAACTACATCCCAAAACTACATAAATCTTCTAGAAATAGGAGTACTCGAGGCACTGCAAGCAACATCTAGTAGGTCCGACAGTGCAAGTCCTCAGTCGGCACCACTGCCATGTTGTATCTAAACAAGCAGGGATGTACACACTCTAACTCTGGCTAGGTTATTCCTAAAGATTTAGCACCCAAGGAGAACCTGTTCTGTGGCAACTCCATGCAGCAGACACCCTAAGCAGAATTCCTCTACCCAAAGAACATGAGTGGCAAATTCACACTGATATATTAAACAAGATATCCACCCATTGGGGGCATCCACCTATAGATTTGTTCGCAACAAACCTAAACACACAATGTCCAAATTTGGCATCCAGGTTTCCCTAACCATCGTCCAAGGGGGAACGCCCTGTGGATGAGTTGGTCGCGGAAATGTGCTTGCGCTCGTCCATTGAACAGGATAGGGTACAAGAAGCGGCAGGAACAAGTCGCTATAATCCTAATCTCGCCAATGTGCGCATGACTACCATGGTTTCCACACCTTCTCAAACTAGCAGTATCCAAACCAATCAAACTTCTGTGCCCCTTCAAAATGCTGAGCCAGCACGAGGGGACAACACTCCATCCACATTGTCTCTGAACTTGGCAGCTTGGCTCCTGAAGTCAGTTTGGGCACCTAAACCTTTCGCAAAGGTGTATATGGTTTGCCTCAAGGAAGCATGGAAACTCGACACTTGACCCATCCAAGCCCGCATCTCTGCGGCTTCCAACAACTCAGCTGAACTCTTTAAAATCTGCAAGGAACTGGCCAATCCTGCCACTGTCCACCTCCCCTGTCCCTTCCCAGGCCCTGTGCACGGCTCTGGCTTCTCATTTCATCTCTAAAACTCAGGGCATCCTGTCCTCTCCCCTTCCTCCCTCTACTCCCTGCTCTTCCTCTGGCCTTTCTTCGGCCACCTCTTTCCCCCCCCCCCCTCCTTCTCTGCCTTTCCCATGCTGTTCTCCCCTGACTAGGCTCTATGAAAGTCTTGTCAAAACATGTTCACCCCCGCTCCTCCAAAACCATAAAGGATCACATTGACTCCCTGGCTCCTGCCCTGGCTGACTTCCCCTCCCCCCTGAAGCACTCCCTTGTTCACCCTCTTAAACCCTCCGACGACCCGTCTTGCCCAGCCAACTACCGTCCAATCTCCATCACTCCTTTCCTGGGCAAACTCCTGGAAAAGCTTGCCATCTCCCAGCTTAATCTTCACACTGATGGTCATTCAGTCTGGCTTCTGAGCTGCCAGAAGCACGGAAACTGCTCTGGCATGTATGGCATGTTGGACCGCATTAAAATCCTGGAAGGAAGAGTGGATGAAAGTGAGGGAAGATCGAGACGCAACAACATCCACATCCTCGGTCTCCCTGAGAAGGTAGAGGGGGGCAAGCATGGAACTAGTCTTCGAGCAATGGCTCATAGACACATATGATGCGAAATCCT
Organism: Ambystoma mexicanum; assembly: GCF_040938575.1. Classification (NCBI taxonomy): domain Eukaryota; kingdom Metazoa; phylum Chordata; class Amphibia; order Caudata; family Ambystomatidae; genus Ambystoma; species Ambystoma mexicanum. The sequence continues at coordinate 269,843,005 of NC_090932.1, read as the reverse complement.
TTTCCAAATTTTTTCTCTATTGAGTGGGCACATCGCATCCCAACTGGTAGAATCGTACCAGGTGCACCGCCGCGCACAGTCATTGCAAGACTCCTAAACTATAGGGATAGAGATGCCGTACTGCAGATGGCAAGGATGAAGGGACCCATCACCTACAATGGTTCCAAATCGCTTTCTTTCCCAACTTCACCAGAGAGGTGCAAAAAGCTTGTCAATCCTTTGATCCACTCAAGACGTCTGCAATCAATGGGAATTAAATATGGTCTAATCTTCAACGCCCAACTTAAAATATTGCATAATGGCACAACGGTGCACTTCACAGACCCTAAAGAAGCGTGGAACTGGGCTGAAAGACGTATAGAAGGTGATTGGAGTACAAGAAGGAAATTGGGGGGCGAACGCAATAGACCACATCCAGAGAGACTACCAGATATCGGACCCCAACAACATCAAGAAGAAATGCTGTAACAAGAAAATGTATAATAGGGAACAGCAACCGTTAAAGCAAACATAATCGCTGGAAGCGTAAATACAACGGATTCCCCTGCTTCGAAACGGAACTACGGATCATAAAGCGCACAACGGCTGTCAGCCAAACCCGAGTGCCCCCCCCATTGATGAGTAAGCGTGTACACAGCATCAAGCAAGTGTACTAGACTGCCTAGCTTCATTGTCTATACACAGACTGTGAAACTTAACTAGTACTGAGTTAGTATATGTGAATTGAAGCTTAATTGTTCACAAGTTTATGATGGGACGACAGATGCTTCAGTTGGGGTTGGAGTATAGGGAGGGGGGAGTTGGGGGGGGGGGGGGGGGGCGGGGGAGGGGGGAATAGTTTCTTATTCCCCTGTTAGCATACAGAGGCACTATGAGCACAACAAACACAAGGAAGTCAAAAATGAATCACCTTAACAACCACAAGGCACGCACGTCCTACGAGACGTATCCGCAAACCAAGACGCCCGATGGCATCCAAAACTGTTCTAACCAATAGACGCCTAGCACTTATTACATGGAACGTGAATGGGCTAGGTTCCAGCATTAAAAGACGACTGGTGTTGCAATATATAAACCGACACACACCGGATATAGTGCTCCTAACTGAAACACATCTTGCTGGAACGATATGTAACCTTTTCAAAAGATCCAACTACGATTCAGGCAGTCTTCTCCATGGGGGCAAGAGGGGTGCTAATACTAATCCACAAGAGACTCCCACTGGCGATATCCCAAATAACTCAGGATATGGGTGGACGATGTGTACAAATACACGTGACATTATGGAATCAAACCCTGGCGATTATGGCAATCTACTCTCCACCGGCACTCCTAACCACACGACAGGCAGAAATTACCCCCATCCTTGCCTCAAATACAGCAGACACCTGGGTTATAGGTGGAGACTTCAATGAAGTAATGTACAACCCCCTAGATCGCGCACACATGCGAGGGAGAAATCCCACTAGTAACACCAAACTGGCCACCTTTGCTTCTGCGCTGGGCTTGAGACGTATGGCGAGACCTACAGACGTGCGCAAATACTCCTCCCCCCTCAGGAGTGCATGCCTCGCTGTCTAGGATAGACTACTTCCTACCAACCCAGAATATCCATAAAGCAGTGTCCCTCCTTCCGCGAGGTATATCTGATCACTCCCCACTGCTACTAGAACTTGAAACAAAGGCCACGTCCTCCTCCCACCTGGCGGCTTAACTCCTATTACCTGGGGTTCCCGGACCTACAAGAAAAGATAGAAACAGCCACTTCCAATTATTTTGAACTGAATACAGGCTCGGTGGATAACCCTGGAACATTATGGGAGGCTTATAAGCCAGTTCTGAGGGGTGAAATCCTCTCGTCGACGACAGCAAAAAAAGGCAAATCGAGCACAAGTCATATAAGCTGAAAAAGGTTATGCTCAAAGAAACAGAACACAGTTGGCAACACCCCCGAGTCAAACGGAGCCTTAACACTAGCGCAGAAGAAGCTACATAATCTGTCCCTAGACTGTGCCAAATAAGCGCATAGTGCCATGAAGGCATACCTGTATGAAACGGGGGGGGGGGGGGGGGGGGGGGGGGAGAAAGCTGGCAAATTGCTTGCATGGCTGGAAAAAAAGACCAGGGACATCAACAAGTCAAAAATATAAACGCAGATAGTCTCCTCTGATGAAGAGATAGCAGAATGTTTTGCAAAATTTTACGACGAGCTATACAAGCCCCCCAATACCTTAGTGGAAAGGACTATAATAGATTAAACTGACCTCCCTACACTTACCACGGAACAAGCGAATATATTGGACAATAAAATAACAGAGGAAGACATATCGGCAGCTATCTCCCAACTCCAATCAGGCAAGAACCCAGGCCCAAATGGCTTCCCACTTGACATCTGGAAAAAAATAAAGCATCTAGATATAGCAACCCATCTGCTCAACATGTTTGAACACTCCCAAAAGTAGGTATACTCCCACTGGACCTACGTAAGGCCACCATAATAGTATTCTCAAAAAAGGGCAAACCCCCAGATTAATGTAGCTCCTATAGGACCATATCCCTAATCAATAGCGAAGCCAAAATACTAGTGAAGGTACTAGCCAATAGACTCCAAACAGTTATCACAACATTGATCTATCCAGACCAATGTGGCTTTATGCCGCAAAGATACACAAGGATGTACATCCGCAGGCTGCATTTAGCACTTGAAAGAGCACCCACTATACAACAATCATTGGCGTTACTAGCCATAGACTTTGAAAAAGCCTTTGACTCGGTCCACTAGGAGGCACGATGGATAATTATGAGCAAAATGACCTTTGGGGAACAATTCATAAACTGGGTCCAGCTCCTATACAATACCCCAATAGCAGAAGTGGAGGTGAATGGATGGTCCTCTCGTAATATTCAACTGGGGAAAGGAACCAGACAAGGCTGCCCACTATCAGAAATGTTGTTTGCACTGATCATTGAGCCACTGGCTGTGATCCTGCGAAACACAGTGACGTGGTCTGGCTTCCGATGTAGCCCAACATGGGAAGATAAGGTATCTCTTTACGCAGATGACCTTCTGGTGTATCTAGGCAGTCCAGAAATCTCCTGCCCTATAGTTACCAAATATTGATAAATTACAGGGCCTTCAGTGGCCTGAGTGAATTGGTCCTAATCAGTACCCTTCCCAGTTAGCGGAATAGACTGTATACCGCCCCAAGGCTCCCCATATGAAATCGAACTCCACCAATTTCAGTATCTAGGCATCTTGATTGCAAATAGACTGGAAAACTACGTGACCCAAAACCTGCAACCAATAGTGAAACCATTTGCACAAGACGTAGACCATTGGCCTCACTGCCACTATTAGACAAAGCGGTGCTTTTCAAAATGCTTTCCCTCCCCTGTTTCTTGTATATTTTGCAAAACGCCCTCCTACACATCCCCACAGCGTAATTTCGCGAAATGGATAAAATACGAAAATTACTATGGGGAGGGAAACGCCCAAGGATAGCCCTAAGTACCCTCCAACAATCAGTATGGGAGGGAGGAATTGGGCTCCCAAATATCCAAACATGCTACTGGACGACCCAGATGGCGACGGTAAATGATATATTACACGGAAACCCGGAACTACCGCATATACAGGCTGAAATAGCAGCAAGACATGGCACACCTCCAATGGAAAGCCCCTATAACACCAGGGGGATACCCCCCGACCGTTCAATAATAGCTCACACGGCCCAAGTCTGGAGAGAAACACATAGGCACATTGGATGGGAAAACAAAATCACCCCAGTGCAACCCCTCTGGAACAATGCCTACCTCACGGAACTCAACAAACTCCCTAAATGGCTGAACTGGGTAACAGCGGGAATATTGACCATTCAGCAAATGATCAAAGAAGACCTAATCCTACCTTTTGCTGAACTCTCGGCTACATAGGGTCTCCCACCCAGTGAAAATTATCACTACTCAACTATACCATGCACTCACTAAGCAAATGGCAAAACTAGTGGATATGCCGGAATGCATGCCAATAGAGAGGGTGCCTTCCTGCCTGCCGCTCTTTTTCACCACTTAGCAAGCCCCGCCCACCTGGTGCCTTCCTGCCTGCCGCTCTGTTTCCCTACTTAAGGAGCCCTCCAGCTTCTTTTACTTTGCAGATGGGGAGCAGATGCAAGTGGATCTGTCACCTGACCTAAGCCGCGCCCAACTGGTGCCTTCCTGCTTGCTACTCTTTTTCACCACTTAGCAAGCCAAGCCCACCTGGTGCCTTCCTGCCTGCTACTCTTTTTCACCAATTGGCAAGCCCCGCCCACCGGTTGCCTTCTTTCACCATCGCTGTATTGTGGCCAATGCTGGATTTGAATTTTATGGACTTTATTCATGGTGCGTCACTCTCTCAACTCTCATGCTGGACTTCCTTTGCATCTTGTACTCATGGTGGCCCTGAATCATGCGGTTCCCATCTTCATCTTGTATCCTGGCTTGCAACATTGTGTTACTACTGACTTCTGCAATTGTATTCGCTCTCCACTCTTGCTTTCTGACTGCTTACTCTTTTCTCTCCTCCTTTGCCTTCTCCCTTTTCCGATCTCCTCACCTTACTTTCTTCTATGCACTTTATCAGAATTGTCCCTGGACCTAATTTGATAGCAACCTCGTCTGTTTCCTCCACCCTCCCATTACTGTTTTCCTCCCCACCACCCCTCCAGAACTATCTGAAATGTCGTCAGGCCTAGTATGATAGTTTTTTGTTTGGTTCCTCCCCTCCCTTTCTGCACCCCTCTCCCTCACCTTTTGTTTTTCTCCGGCTCTACCAGAAATGTTGTCGGGCCTAGTACGGTAGTCGCCTGTCTGTTTCCATTTCCTTCCCACTTTCGCCACAAAAGAAATGTCTAGCCTGAAGGCAAAATGGGAGAGATGTGGGCTTGATATTACCTGAGGAATGGATCTCAACTTTAATGCACCTCAGAGAGATGGCGATATCTGCTAGGATCCGTTTTATACAACTGAAAATACTTCACAGAATATACTATCCTCAAGTAGCACTATACAACTGGGGCAAAACTGACCCCAAATACCTACGCTGTAAGCAAGGAAGAGGGGACTTTCTAGCATATCCTATGGCAATGCACATGAATACAGCACTTCTGGCAAAAATGTTGTGAAAGGCTGACGAGGGTCATGGGCCGATCAATCCCAAGCGAACCGAAACTCCTTCTCCTGGGAATCGGAGAGGAAGGAGAAATGACACATTTTGAAAAACTTAAACTCAACGTCCACAGGGATCGCCAAAAGGAACATTGTGCAATTGTGGGGATCAGAGGTTACCCCTCAATATGACCAATGGATAGCGGATGTAGATGCCAGCATACTAATGGATCGCCGAGTCTATCAAGCAAGAGGCTGCCCGGGCAAGGCAGACAGACAAAATATGGCAAAAATGGGAACCGACTACGTAAAGAAAACAACCGAACCAATAGACCCTATCACAACTTTTGTAATCACGTAAAGGATCCAAATCATGAACTGTCATAACTTGTTTAGAATAAGTGTCAGTGCTCCTAAATGTATATTGTGTCTAATCATATTGCCTCACTGTCTGTATGCAAGGGAGTTATGTTTATGTATTGTACGTCATTGTATTGGAGTAACAAAATACAATAAAATTTGTTATTAAAAAAATAAATGCCATATCATTAACAAGTGGAAAAGGTTTGCTGTCTGGTGCAGATTGCAATCCTTGAACCCAATTGAATGTTCACCATCCAACATTTGTGCACTACAACATTTATCTACTAGTCTCTTGCTTAGTATTTAATCCCATCAAAATACACCTGGCGGACATGTCGGCATACACAACTTTACAACAGTGTCTTGGTGGAAAGTTCCTGTTATCAAGGCTTTCATGGAGGGAGTAAAGGGACCATAAGCTCCCATTTCGATTGGATAGTGTCCTCCCACGTATTCCCCATCTTTGAAAATCTACGATATCCTGCTTGCAGCTCGGAAACATTTCTCAGCAGTGGGCGATGTGCAACGTCGACCTAGTTACTTTCAAGGGCCTCCGTCCTAATCGAGTGTGATGCTGATGCTGGTATATAAGGCACACACTGTGCCCGTTGCCTCTGTTCCATTTTTCCACACAGCTGCTCGAAACAGATAATCGCCTCAGTGTGTTCAATAACTGCGCAGTTTGCATGTTTTATCCCAAAAATGTCAGTTTCTTAAGTCTATGGCCTCTATTTATGAGGAGGAAATCTCCAATTATGGTTTTGACCTGGAGTTTTATCTCCAGAATGAAGGACCTTGTGGACAAGGATGCCCATGGTCTGGATACTTCCTCAGTTCATTTTGGCACTCCTGAAGGCACAGGACATGCTAATGCTTCTTATAGATCAGTGATGGCAAAGGTAATACCTGGGCTAGGGCAGGTAATCTGTTTGAGCAGGTTGACTTGAGTGATAATTTGGATAATGGGCCACCTAAGGACCTAGTCCTTCCTTTTCATACTGCAGTCAAGAATAGGATCTTAGAGACTTGGAAAAGTCTAAATACCACTTCTGCAGTCCAGACTTCACAAAGAAATACAGATCTTCATCAATGGATCCGGAGTTTCTTTGGAAACATCAAAGTCCACAAAGCCTTGTTGTTCAAGCAGCCACTTGGGGAGCAGCCTATCCCACGGTTCTTGCGGACAGGGAGGATAAAAGGCTTGATGCTATGGTTTTGTCTGCTGGCAGTATGACGCTGGAGGCCGCCAATGCAGCCTGTGCCCTAGCAAAGTTCACCTACACTCTGTGGGAGGTGATGGCCATGGCATCTGAGCACAGGGTAGTATAGCTCTGTCAACGGCAGTCGTCTTGGATGCAGAGCAACACAGGTCTGAATCCCGGCTCCGCGCTTAGAAACCTCTTGGTATTAGGCGTGTTATAAAAAAAAAATATATAATAAAATCCCAGAAGGTGAAGAAAGGGATGGTTTTATGAGCATTATTCAAGACGGAAAAGACTGTCAGTACTTGGTAAGGCCTGGACAATGCAAACTGTATTAGCCGCTCTATGGCTGCTGGTACAGTGCTTACATGAGTCGCCTGCTATGAAAATCGGGGTATGCCTATTTATTCTTCGCTTGTTAGGTGCTTGTATAGGAAGTAAATAAGGTTTCAAACCGCCCACAGGGCAAGAGGGAGGAGATGGCGGGATAAGAAACGTTAATGTTACTGTTAAAGGACATTTGTACCGCGCACTATCACCACCGGAGTAGTCCAACGGCTGCTCTGAAAGAGGGAGGGAGGGAGGGAAGGTGAGTTAGTGGGAGGAGGCTGGAAAAGTGCAAGAGTGCAGTTAGGTGCTGTTGGCAGCCTCAGCCTGGTGGGTCCGTTGGGTGGGCCTGGGTGTATACGGCTGGTAGTCGTTGTGTGCTGATGTGCAAGTCTGTTCATTGTTTTGTTGTTGCAGTGCAGTGAAGTTTGTGCGGTTTGTTGTGCTGGAGTTTTGTGGTTGTTTGGGTTGGAGTTTGAGAGGTGTATGCAGAGGAGGAAATTGTTAGTGGTATTGGTTAGTTGGCATCTCTATCATGAATTGACCAATTGGGCTTGCGTAATCTCACCTGATGGGGTGCTTGGACACCCTGTGCCTCTGAAGGTCCGTGCCCGTTTTGCGTTCGAGGCCCCTTGAACATCTCACTGCCTCCTCCGCCCGCTCTGTCAACCTTGCATGTTCCTCACCCCCACCCACATGGCTAGTGCACCTGCCAGTATCCATACCCCATTAAGTGTGGTGATTGGTAGTATCTCGCCTGTTCCACAACCCAGTGGTACCTGGTTGTAGCTAAAGGGGCGGTTGGGGGGGGTGGTAAGGATTGGCTGGGGTTGTTGCCTCCGTCTCCATGTGTCTTGCATGTGAACCATTCTGTCCGGCGTCACCCCTCCCGGTGCCCTGAGTGTCTGTCGGTTCTGGGAGCTTGTCAATGTCCTTTCCCGTTTAGTCATTTTGTCTTCCTGTTTCGGTTTTAGTCTCTGGTATTGAAGAGCCAAGTTTTTAGTAATTTTCTGAATTTAAGGTGATCTTTGGTGTTCCTTATTTCTTTTGGGATGTTCCAGGTTTTTGCGGCCCAGTGGTAGAAGGCGGTTCCTCAGTTTTTCTTTTTTTTTAAATGTTTTTTAACAAGAGAAAACAGCACATATACAGATTATAATCACAGTAAAGTGACTTAACAGCGAGAGCTTAACATTTGACATTACAGTTGATGGTGAGTCCTTCGAGGGGGGAGAGGGGTAGGCGTGCTATGTCGTGTGGCGGTGCAGGGCATGTCCAGGCTCTCCTCGGTTCCTGATTTTATACCTGTTCCTCCCATATCTTGAAACTTCCGGGGGCACCCCCTTGCCGTGTAGATGCTTCTTTCTAGGGAGGCACACCTGTCAATTTCATTGGACCATCGGTCGATACCTATCCTGTGCGCAGAGCCCCAGGTGCTTGCCGTTGGTCTCTTCCCCAGCCCTAGTGCCACACTTAGAAATATCCTTTCATATTTGGTGAGGTCCGTTTCTACCCCTATTCCCAATAGGGTGAGTTTGGGGTTGTGTGGGATTGGGGCTCCCAGTAGTCTGGAGAGGTGCTCAGTTTTTTTTCTTGATGTAAGGTTTTAGTTCCAGGCAGATTTCGTTGGTTGACCGGAGGTGTCTCGTTGGCTTGTAGATTATTTTCTTTTGTAGGAATTCTGCTTCTTGTCCGCGGATTGCCCTGTGCGTTATGCACATTGTTTTGGAGGCGATCGTGTTTTACTGGGAGCCAGTGTAGTGTTTTAGGGCAGGGGTGATGTGGTCTCTTCTGGATAGTTTGAGGAGTCTGGGTGCTGTGTTTTGGATCCATTGTAGCTTCTTCCGTAGGTATTCCGAGGTAGAGGCTGTTTGCATAGTCTATTCTTGACCTGATGAGTGTGATGATGGTGAGTATTTTGTGTGTGAAGGAGAGGAAAGGTAGTATTGTTCTTGCTGTGTGGAGGAGGAAGAAGCATTTCTTGACTGTTTGTTTGCTGTTCTAAGGTTAGGGTGTTGTCCATCAAGACTCTCAGATTTGTTACTACCTTAGACAGTGATGGTGCGGTTCCCATTTCCGTTGCCCACGGGATTGCGGTTTCCTTCTATTGGTCTTTGGATATGATCATGATTGTTTTTCCTGGGTTGATTTTCAGGTTGTCATTCATCCAGTTGAAGACCTCTTTTAGACAGTTGGTTAGGTTTGAATGATCGGCTTGGGTGTGTTTGATTTTGTAGATTTTGTAGATTTGATTATCGTCTGCGTAGTTGTAGCATGTGATGTTTTTCTTGAAGATTCTGATAACTGGGGTTTGGTAGATGTTGAAGTACAGTGGTGATAGTGAGGATCCTTGTGGTACTCCAGTCGTTAACTCGTGGGGTGGATTTGAAGGGTTTAATCCAAACGTTTGTTATGTCTGCTAGGAATGATAGTCCAGTGTAGTGCTGTGTCTGTTATGCCTATGTCTTCTAGTCTTTTGGTTAGGGTGTCATGGCTAACTGTGTCGAAGGCTTCAGAGAGGTCGAGCAGAATAAGGGCTGATGTTGTGTTGGAGTCTGCGTTTGTTTTTAGGTGGCCCCAGATGGATAGTAGTGCTGTTTCTGTACCTCTTGTGGGTCTGAAGCCGACTTGTGCTTGGTCTAGCAGGGGTGTTTTTCAACATATTC